>NC_140337.1:6484002-7684002 GCF_963514085.1 Chelon labrosus | reverse complement strand
CACAGCAGAGAGGAATGAGGAATGCAGACAAAGAGCACAGTCATCATTTAATATGCCTTTAAACTAGAATAACAGGGTTCAGTAACATTTATTTCTTAACATTCATTAATTCAGTTTGTCAAGCAGACAACATGACAGCATCACTAAATCTCTTGGAGAGATATTTCTTCATTCAAAGTCTCTAAAGGCCTCAGATTCAAAGATCCTCCTCACATATCTCTAAACACATTCAAAGTGCTCCCCCATGGTTCACATGTTCTTTGTTCTCACTGATATTATTTATACAGAGCAGCACTTCCTAACTGATGTGTGAAAGTGACGTGTGCTCAGATCAACCACTGTGATAGAGTTGTGTTGAAACTATTGTTCTCAGGAGCCAACACATGGCCAGGAAGGCCAACAATTCATCCAAGACATTTTAGAAAACTACTCTGTCTACTGTTTTTGTTTGCATGCATACACATATTGTATCTGCACACGCCTCCCTTTAGATAACCAGCAGTATGGGTGCAGGTGGAGTGGGTGTAACGTTAAATACACAACAGGGAATAGGATTTGATGCAATGAGTGCAAAAAAAATATGTTTAAAACATTTTGTATTTTGTGACAATTTCAAACTACATATTCTCTGTTCCATCATGATTTATCAGTTTCTACATCTGTTTTATTTCTTTGTCTTTTTTTGCATCAAGAGGTAAGTTTGCAGGAGCTGGACAGGAAGTGAGACATTTCTCAGTTCTATCTTTGTCTTCTTATGCTGCAGATGAGTTGTTGCCTCAAATGCAAACGGTAAATGTTTCTCTGATGCAGGAGAAATTAGATTTAATCAGTGAAAACAGTGGTTTTCAAAACATTTGGCAAGATTTGCATGAAAACAAGAAGAGAAGAAGTCTCCCAGGTTGTTTCTGGTGTAAATGGTGTCATTGTTTCTGGTGTACTTTCTCATAGAGGGGTTCATCAGTTTAATCAGTCTAGCTTCTACAGGTTCTTCTGCACTTCTCATCTTAATGATAACCACATTTGATTAGAGCTACAGCTACTTCTAATGCATCAGAGCTGGGAGAGGGGGAAGGACTTCATCATCATGTTCACTCCTTTTTCTCAACACTATTTCTGTTTTGATCACTTCCTGTGAATGAAGTCATGGCCACATTTGACTCCAGAGTTTCAGTAGAAGGAGAAGACATGTAGAGAGTGTTCAGTTTGACAGACTTTACACTGGTGAAGCTCAGCTTTGGGATTTAAGATGAAGAATAATCATATTTTCAGATTGTAGTTTAAAACCTGCATGGATTCCCTCCAGCTGCTGTGCTGAACTTAGTGAGTATGACACCTCTTGTTATCAGTAGGTCCTCTATTCATTCTACATGGAAAAGTATTTATTGTATCTTTCAAACATGTGATTGTAATGACTTTATGCAGCAGCCTTTCCAGTAGCATCAAGAATCACTGTCTCTTTGTAAGACAGCAGTAGTCTACAGGATGATCATATCTGTGGCAGGAAGAAAATTCCAATCTATTTCTCTGTAGCTTATTGTATGTGACCTCTCTAACACTTCCACCACTTTCTGTGAGTAATCAAGTACTCCATGCATGTCAGCAGCAGTTGAACTTGTCTGAATGGTCAAGACAAAGATATAAATGTAGAAAGATGGATACATAGATGAACCTTCATGTGACTTCCATCCTGTATACTGTGTGTATAAATTGACATTTCTAGTTTTTTACTTGGTGTTTCTTTCATGTGGATGTTCTGGTGTCAGAAACCTCTTGGCTGTTCTTGACCTCTTGATGTTTCTATGCTCAAGTTGTTTTGTTCATGTCTTGTTGTCTGTTGCTATCATGTTTGAGTTTATTTAAAGCGATGCACAGACCTTTGTGTGAGATGCAGTCTGATATATTTATATATTTCTGCAGTGCCATGAGAGGGTTGGCTGTGGTCAGACTATGGTTAGTTTTGAACTTTGTGCAAAAGGAAGGAAGCTGAGACAGAACAAGCTGAATGTTATTTATTTATTGTGGTTTCTGCAGTTTCATCAGATGAAATCTTGATGTGAGGATGGGACACACTTTGCTCTGTGAGCTGGGCTTATTCTGTGAGTATGTTACTGACCCCCCCCCCCCCCCCCCCATGACATCACAGGTGATGGTCTGGTCCATTTCCTGGTCCACTGCAGTGTGTGGGAGGGTCTGCAGCCATAAACATATCTTCCTCTATTGAATGTTGTGAGGGTGGATGCATGTCTCTATATTTTATTTCAAATGTGGAGCTGTAGATGCTGCCATCACATTGGCTCAGATTCCTCAGAGAGTTTTCCTCTCATATCTCAGGAACACTTGGTTATGTTTGTAGTAGTGATCCTTTAATGCATCCTTCATGCTCATGTTACACATTAAATATTTCTTATTAAATATTAGAGTTTGTTTTAGTCTCTTAATGTCTGACATTTCCTCCTTTATTGCAGTGCTCTACACACTCCTCTACAAAGGACATGCTCAAGGTGATTAAACAGTTTGAACTTTCTTGTCTTTGTTTTTAATTATTCTCTAAAAACTAATCTCAACCTACTGCATCATGTTTCTTTTTACTGTATGTACTGACACAGATTGTGTCTACCATATTTCCTAAAAGTGTTTTTCATTCCTAACTGTATGTTCATGTTGCTTCTAGATGCTGTGCTGACTACTGACCCCTACTGGTCACCTTTGTTCACTGGAGAGTCTGTTACCTTCATATGTGACATGAAGGAAGGAGGAGACACTGACTGGGTTTATAAAATCAACGAGGATGGACGCGAATTTACTTCCTACAGCACACATCAACGATACACATTAAAACCTCTGTCTACAGGTGACAGTGGTGGATATCAGTGCTGTGGTTACCACCTGAGATCACATCAGACAAAGTGTAGTAATACTGTCACTTTAACTGTATCTGGTAAGACCTGGATATTTTATTGGCCAACAACATTCACTTATGATCAATGTTAATATATGCTTAGCAGTTATGTAACTCAGTGTACATTTAATCATTCAAGTCTAAACTATTTTGAAGATAACATTAAACTTGATACCTTCAGGATCTCTGTATTTTTCATGCTAAAAAGCAAAATGTTTTTCACATCTTGACCAGTTGGATGAGGCATAAAGCCACAAATTCAAATTTGTCAAGTGTGAAGACGCTGAATTTAGAAAAAGTAATTAATTGCAAGACGAAGGGTGCTAACACAACATCTAAACATAACTTCAATCTGATGTAAATATGTTATTTTTATTCAACATCAGATAGACCCAGGGCCACACTGACAGCAGGACCAACAACCATACCAGTAGGAGGCAGAGTGACACTGACCTGCTCTGAGGAGACCTCTGCTGGATGGAAATATGAGTGGTTCAGACGTACCACATACACTTCTGATGTTCAAGTCAGAACAAATGATGGAGAAAATAGAGTTATCAGTGTATCACAAGAAGGAATCTACCGGTGCAGAGGAGGAAGAGGAGAACCAGTTTACTACACTGATCACAGTGATCCAGTCACCATTGAGATAACCTGTGAGTTCAGTTATTTAGTTTGAAATATTCATGATTTCATGATTATCATTAGAATTAGTGATGAAACCTACAATGTTCAGTTTTCTCTGTTGATTTCATGTTTCTATTTGTGTCCCAACTGTTCATATCTGGTGGAAACAGTTTCCAACAAGGCTGTTTTAACACGACAACCCGACTGGCCTCAGATATTCAGAGGTGAGAAGATCACTCTGACATGTGAGGTCCAGGGAGGTGAAGACACTGAGTGGAAGTATGAATGGAGAAGACCCAGGTCATCTATAGACCGGACATACAATAAATACTGGACTTTCACTGCTTCTGAGTCCAGCAGTGGAGACTACATGTGTAAGAGTAGACACAGCGATGACTCATATTCTTCAACGGAGTGGAGTAAAGCCATCACATTGTCAGTATCTGGTAAGTCATGTCTTTTGTTGTCTGTATTGATTTCCGTTAGGGTAAAATTATTTTGGCATTCTAACGCACACAGTGTCAGAAGTGTGTCATGTCTTCAGTCTAACCATGAGTTGCACCTGATCATCAGTAGCTGATAAATAGTTCGTCCTGAAGGCAGCCAGTCTGTAGAATGAATGGTCAGTCAGCATAGGGATGACAACAACATTAGTTAAAATAAATGTAGGAATTATTACAATTACAGTTTTATTACACAAAACACACATTTAACTGTTAAAACAGTGTTGACTCTGTGATGACCAGATATCAGAGAATGAGTTGTGTAAAGATTAGACACAAGCTCTAGGGAAGGTCTAAAATCTATCCAGTATTTTGATGCAACAAATAGGCGGCAGAGTGGCGATGTGGTTAGCACTGATCAGTGTTGGGTATAGTTACTTTGGAAAGTAGTTAATTAGGTTACAACGTTACCATCAATTAAAAGTAATCTGTTACGTTACCGCGTTTCCTATGAATAAAAGTAACGCGTCAGAGTACTCATGCGTTACCAAAAATTAAAAGCCGTTTGCAGCGCCTCGCACATGCTGCAACTCAGCGACACACAGCCTCCTTTAAATGCACCGAGAAGTCCTGACAATGAATAATGTCATTCATCCAACCAAATTAACTCTGCAGGATAACAATACCAGGGTGATAGATGGTGCTTGGATACAAGATGTTTTTTTAAAATTGCAAGTGGAATTATTTGCGGTCGACAGAACCTTTTCACCAACGCACAATGTGCATTTCACCGTTATGTTGTTCTTTTCCTTTTCGCTGGCGAATTGAAAATAATGTGCGTACTTCCACGATTCAAAAGCTTTGTACTCTCTGCCATCTTGCCGGCGGTTCGAAAACACACACACACACACACACACACATACAGGTAACGTAGGTCAGCAGGGCACAGACGCATCATTACAGCACTGCGCTTTCGCTGACACAGCACAGTACTGTCTGACAAAAAGCAGGCTGTAGTCAGAATTTTTCTTTCCTTATCCAGAGAAATTCTTAAAGCAACGGATTACTTTTAAAAAAAAAAAAATAACGAAGTTACTGCTTGCTTAATGCACGAAACTAACGCGTTACGTTACAAGTTACATGAAAAAAGTAACGCGTTATTTTCTAACGCGTTACTTTGTACTTTGTAAGGCGTTACCTACAACACTGGCACTGATGCCTCACAGCGAGAAGGTCGGAGTTTGCATGTTCTCCCTGTGTCTGCATGGGTTCTCTCCAGGTACTCCAGCTTCCTCCCACCATCCAAAGACATGCTCATTAGGTTAATTGGTGATTCTAAATTGGCCGTAGGTGGGAATGTGAGTGTGAATGGTTGTCTGTCTCTCTGTGTTAGCCCTGCGACAGAGTGGCGACCTGTCCAGGGAGTACCTGTCTTGCCCGATGACAGCTGGGATAGGCTCCAGCAGACCCGCGACCCTTAAGCTGGTCACCTTTGTTCACTGGAGAGTCTGTTACCTTCATATGTGACATGAAGGAAGGAGGAGACATTGACTGGGGTTATAAAATCAACAAGGATGGACGAGGATTTATTCCCTACTTCACATATCAACGCCACACATTAAAACTTCTGTCTACAGGTGACAGTGGTGGAAATCAGTGCTGTGGTCTCCACAAGTTATATCAGATATATCAAAAATGTAGTAATAATGTCACTTTAACTGTATCTGGTAAGACCTGGATATTTTATCAACATCACTAATTAATGATTCCTGTTGAAATATGCATATTAATTATGTAATACTTTGAACATTTAATTACTTCTACACTCTAAACATTTATTAGAATACTGTAAAACTTGAACCTAGTGATGCACGATATATCGGCCGCCGATATAATATCGGCCGATATGGTCATTTTTTTACACATCGGTATCGGTCAGGTGTAAAAATAGAGCCGATGTGAACAGGCCGATAATTATTCCTGTGTATTTGATGTGTGTGCAGAGCTAGTGAGCGGAGCTGAGCGGTGCGAATGTCCTGCTCCTCGCTCAGGTGGCTGTTCAGTCGGCCGCTCCTCCGCTCAAATTCACGTCAGGCCGCTCCGCTCAATTTCGCTCCCCACTCCACCTAAAAGTCCTCCCCCGCTGCAGCGAAATCGCTCCACGCTCGCTCCAATTTAAAAGAGGGAGAAATAACCCTATCAGTTTCCTTTCTAAAATATTTCACGAACTCCATCTTGCCATGGCAATTTTTTTGAAAATGAACGGTTTTGGTTTTATTAGGAAGAAATGAATTCTGGGTGGATTTGGGCACGCGTCAGGCTGGTGGTGTGAGCGGTATCGGAGCGGAACAGAGCGCCCGCTCCGGCCTCTAAATTAACAAGCTCTCCGCGCTCCACCAAAATTCCATCCGCTCCGCCCCTCGCTCGCTCGCGCTCCGCTCACTAGCTCTGATAGCAGTAGCTTTCTTCCGCTGCTTAGCATTAGCTAGTTTTTCATATTCTTTGTAGGCTTCGGGATGCTTGTTTTTTAAGTGGGTGATCAAATTGGTTGTGTTGAACGATTTGACACGAGCTCCCCCTCGCATCACCCGGCCTTCACAGTCATTACATACAGCATAGCGAGGAGTCATTACATACAGCATAGGATCCTCTTCAAAGACTTTGAAAAATGACCAAACAGACGACATCTCTGCTCAACTAAAGATTTTTCAATGTTTACAGAAAACAGTATCAGTCATTTTATTTTGCTAAGTGGCTTTGGCCATTTTTTAGGCCTACTACTGTACCTTAAATATTTTTCAGTGTTATCAGAATACAGTATCAGTCATTTCTGAAAATAAAATGCAAAAGTAAAAGAAAAAAATGATTTATTGATGATTAATGATTTTGATTATCATAAAAATGTGTTTCATATATATATATCGACATCGGTAAATATCGGTATCGGCCATAACAGCAATATTAACATCGGTTATCGGTATCGGCCAGAATTTTTACATCGGTGCATCACTACTTGAACCTTTGACCAGGACCTGAGCTACTTTTCTCAGTTCCTGATACTGTTATCTAGAATGACCACACGTATGATCTTTGATATAAAATAAAAGGTATTGTAGATAAACATGTGAAAAATAAACTGAGAAAAGATGTGACTGAACTGGACATATCAAGAATTACACGTCAAGGTAACTTTTTAGTTCTAATTATTACAGAAGCAGTCATACTGTGTTTGTTTTGAGATTCCAAACCAAAGTTGATGGAGCTCTGACACCTTGATGAAATGGAGACAAATCACAGATGATTCAAAATATCTGAAAGTACAGAGAAAATAACCATTAATTAACACAGAGAGATTCTCAGGGTGGAGAGCAGTTACATATTTTAGAATATGAAGAAGAGGAAGAATTTAGAGTTTAAAAATATAAAATAAATCTCAAATATTACATTTAATGTATTTTTTTCACAACAGCAAAACAACCTCAGGCCTCACTGACAGTAGACAACAGAGTCATACTAGTAGGAGGCAGAGTGACACTGACCTGCTCTGTGGAGACCTCTTCTGGTTGGAAGTTCTACTGGTTCAGACGTAGATCAGAGTCTGATGGAGCTGAGACAGTAAGAGCTGGAACATCATCCACCACTGAGAGTGTTTCAGAAGGAGGCATCTATCACTGCAGAGGAGGAAGAGGAGACCCAGAGTTCTTCACAGCAGACAGTAATGCTGTCACAATAGAGGAAACAGGTGAGTGTTGTGTTTTTGTTCTGAAATAAAGCATCTTGGATCCATGTTTAACAGTACCACCTGATAACTGTGAAGGTTTATCTGTTGATTCTGTTCTTTATTTGAACCACATTGTGTATTTGTGGGGAAATGTTTTAATGTGTCTCATTCAGGGTTATTGATTTGTGTTTGGTTCTAGTAGCTAAATGACTTAGTGGATTTTTAAACTGTGATTATTTTAACAAGGTTTGTTATGAATTAAGTGTCATTGTCATGGCGTCTTTGTTTTAAACTCAACAGAAAGTAAACCCACAATCAAACTGACACCAGGAACTAGTTTAGTCATTTGTTCAGGAATAAAACATCAAACACTCTTTATCTGTTTATTAGTAGTTTAGAAAAGAGATTTTCGTTCCAAAAGGAAAAAACTGCAATGAACAACTAATAATATTTCTTTACTCCTACTGCTCTGATCAGTTTCCATCAAAGTCTCTGTGATCCTCCAACCCAACTGGCCTCAGATATTCAGAGGAGAGACAATCACCCTCAGATGTGAGATCCAGGGAGGTGGAGGAACTCAGTGGACGTATGAATGGAAACCAGACAAGTTAAACAAACCTCCAACATCCAGAGAATACAGGATCAACAGAGCTACTGAGACTGACAGTGGAGAATACAGATGTAGAGGCAGAAGGGACTACTCTTTAACAGAGTGGAGTGATGCCATCACACTGACTGTATCAGGTAAGATGAACATCTTTCATTTAGATCAGTGTTATAGTTTTACAGTGTTTTAATGTAAATAAATCAACAAAACACTTTTTCTTTCAACAATACTGTAGCTGTCTTTTTTAATCTAGTAGCAACAGAACTGAGAGGCAGTTTTTGGTTTAACCATTAACATGTACAGAAATCATTCACATTGAATCTGGGAAAGAACCAAGAATATCAGAGTAACTTATTATGTGCTGTCCACTTCTCCATCCAACACTGATCCAGTCCCTCCAGGAATCTCAGGAATAAACATGTTTAGAGGAGACTCCATGCAGTGTAGTGGAACTGAAAATGTAAAGACAAGAAAATGCATTTTTGTGCTCCTCACTAAGTGAATTACAGTGGGGAAAATAAGTATATGATACACCTCAGATGTTGCAAGTTTCCCCCCTTATAAAGAATGGAGAGGTCTGTAATTTTCATCATAGGTACACTTCAACTGTGAGAGACAGAATCTAAAACAAAAATCCAGAAAATCACATTGTATGATTTTTAAATAATTAATTTGCATTATATTGTATGAAATAAGTATTTGATACACTAGAAAAACAGAACTTAATATTTAGTACAGATTGCAGCAGGGATTTTGCCCACTCCTCCTCACAGATCTCCTCCAGATCTTTCAGGTTTCAAGGCTGTAGCTGGGCAACACGGAGTTTCATCTCCCTCCAAAGATTTTGTATTGGGTTTAAGTCTAGAGACTGACTAGGCCACTCCAGGACCTTGAAATGCTTCTTACAGAGCCACTCCTTAGTTTCCCTGGCTGTGTGTTTCAGGTCATTGTCATGCTGGAAGACTCAGCCACGACCCATCTTCAATGCTCTTACTGAGGGAAGGAGGTTGTTGCCCAAAATCTCTCAATACATGGCCCCATCCATCCTCTCCTCAATCCAGTGCAGTCATCCTGTCCCCTTTGCAGAAAACTACCCCAAAGCATTATGTTTCTACCCCCATGCTTCACAGTTGGGATGGTGTTGACGGGATTGTACTCATCCTTCTTCCTCCTCCAAACACGCGAGTGGAGTTTATACCAAAAAGTTCACTTTTGGTCACATGACCTTCTCCCATGCCTCCTCTGGATCATCCAGATGGCCATTGGCAAACTTCAGATGGGCCTGGACATGTGCTGGCTTGAGCAGGGGGACCTTGCATGTGCTGCAGGATTTTAATCCATGGCAGCGTAGTCTGTTACTAATGGTAACCATTGAGACTGTGGTCCCAGCTCTCTTCAGGTCATAGACCAGGTCCTCCTGTGTAGTTCTGGGCTGATCCCTGACCTTTCTCATGATCACTGACACTCCACGAGGCGAGATCTTGCATGGAGCCCCAGTCCGAGGGAGACTGACAGTCATCTTGAGTCCCTTCCATTTTCTAATAATTGCACCAACAGTTGTTGCCTTATCACCAAGCTGCTTGCCTATTGTCCTGTAGCCTATCCCAGCCTTGTGCAGGTCCACAATTTTGTCTCTGGTGTCCTTAGACGGCTCTATGGTCTTAGCCATGGTGGAGCGGTTGGAGTGTGATCGATTATGTGTGTGGACAGGTGTCTTTTATACAGATAACAAGTTCAAACTGGTGCAATTAATACAGTTAACGAGTGGAGGATAGGAGGGCTTCTTAAAGACAAACTAACAGCTCTGTGAGAGCCAGAATCCTTGCTGGTTGGTAAGTGATCAAATTCTTATTTCATGCAATAAAATACAAATTAATTATTTAAAAATCATACAATGTGATTTTCTGGATTTTTATTTTAGACTCTGTCTCTCACAGTTGAAGTGTACCTATGATGAAAATTACAGACCTCTCCATTCTTTATAAGGGGGGAAACTTGCAAAATCGGCAGCGTATCAAATACTTATTTTCCCCACTGTATAAATCAGAGGGAATGTGTCGTCTAGTTTTGTAGTAACAGTCTAATGTGTTACAGATAGATACAGATTAATATTTAAAGTTTAAATGACCTGGTGGATGTTTAAAATGTGGTTCTTTTAACAAGTTCATTCCTGGAGTGAGTTATTTTAAAATTATTTCCTTGTTTTGTTTTCCTCTAAACTCAACAGCTCTTAAACCCACAGCCACTCTGACACCAGGAAGAACAGTCCTACCAGTAGGAGGCAGAGTAACTCTGACATGCTCTGTGGAGCCCTCTGCTGGATGGAAGTTTGACTGGTTCAGACGTGTGTCTGACTCTTCTCAAGCTCAGCTCATAAGAAATGAACCAAACAGAGTTATTAGTGTCTCAGAGGGAGGTCTGTACCACTGCAGAGGAGGAAGAGGAGGAAGAGGAGAACCAGTTTACTACACAGGAAACAGCAGAGAAGTCACTGTTATGAAAACTGGTGAGTTTAGTCATTTATTATCGAATAAAACAACATTCACTCTTTAAATGTTTCATCTGTTTATCAGTAGAGAACAACATTAACATCTCTTCATGTTGTGTTCAGAAATTCCAAACAAAAATGTGATTTATTTTACATTTTATTCTTTATGTTACTTGTTACCTTTTTTTCCTTCAGTATTACTTAGTCCCATGTTCAATGTAAATAGTGGGACGTCCCAATAGAAAACCTCCTTAAATAGCAGTTAAACACTACAATGTCAAATCAACATGACATTGTGAGTTTAGGTGTTGATTTGTGTTGCTTATGTGTCACTTCATGTTGTGTTTTTTTACTTTTTATTTTAAAAATCTAATTGTCGCTAAGGATAACAAATAGGATTATTATTAGAGATGGTAAGAAAAGTCACTGTTATACTGTTGATGTGATGTTTCTGTCAGTCTCCTTTGGGTGTTGATGATGTTACAGTTTATCATTATTATTTACTGGAGTTACTGTACTCTTGTACATTTAATAATCTTTTTCTTTGAATATTAAATTGCCAATACGGAGCAGAAAAAGAGTTTGATTATTTATCTTTTAATCTTCTAACTGGATATTTTATGTGAACAGTTTCCATCAAGGTCTCTGTGATCCTCCAACCCAACTGGCCTCAGATATTCAGAGGAGAGACAATCACCCTCAGATGTGAGATCCAGGGAGGTGGAGGAACTCAGTGGACGTATGAATGGAAACAAGACAAGTTAAACAAACCTCCAACATCCAGAGAATACAGGATCAACAGAGCTACTGAGACTGACAGTGGAGAATACAGATGTAGAGGCAGAAGGGACTACTCTTTAACAGAGTGGAGTGATGCCATCACACTGACTGTATCAGGTAAGTTGAACATCTTTCATTTAGATCAGTGTTATAGTTTTACAGTGTTTTAATAATGTGTCAGACAGTTCTAACACATGACAAATTCACTGCACTAGTAGAACAAATATTATCTACCCTTCTAACAATGTGTCACTTGCTCCTTTTATTTAGAATTAGTTTATTGTAGTTTCTAAATCAATTCATAAATATTTTAGAGACAATGTGGACAAAGATGTGAGTTTCCCAGAATACATGTGTAATAACTGTTAATGTTACAAGTCTGGTCACAGTTTTAAATCTTTTATTTTTTTAATTTGAATGCCTAAATATGTGAAGCAATCAGCAACTTTAAATGTGTGCAGCTACTGTAGGTGGGTTTTCTCTTTCTTTAAGGTTTAATAGCATAATTGATGTTTTAGACTTATTAATCTTATAGCCTGAAATCTTACCAAATCCCCTGATCAGGTGTAACAGGGCAGGGATAGATGTGTTTGTGTTGTTGAGACAGATAATTACATCGTCCACATACAAAGCCAGACGGTGTTCCTGCTCTCCTTTAGTTATACCTGAAATATTATCATGTGATCTTACAGCACTTGCAAATGGTTCCAAAGCCCTGATAAACAACAGCGGGGACAAAGGGCCCCCAACCTCGAGTTATTTTGATAGTTTTTGAAATATTATTATTTGTTAAAATTTCTGCATATGGTTCTTTGTAGTAGTAATCTAATCCAATTACAAAAAGTCACGCCCAGACCAAAACATGCTGGAGTTTCAAACAGATAAGGCCACTGGACTCTGTCGAAGACCCCCCCCCCCCATATATTAGGCTAATTGGCCTTTCACATATATTATTTGGCTTGCCTGCTTTTGGAATCAAGGTGATTAAAGCTCCTCTTAAAGTGGACGGCGGGATTCCATTTTGAAAGGACTCAGTAAACATTTGTAAAAGTGCAGTCGGTAGTTTAGATTGAAATTTCTCGTAAATTTCAACTGGTAGCCCGTCGGGCCCTGGAGATTTCCCCGTTTTCATACTATCAATTGCTGCAGATATTTTCGCTACTGTCATATCTTTTTCTCAATCAGCCCTCAGAGCTTCAGGTACAATGGGTATATTTATTCTATCTAGGAAGACTTTTAATTCCGAATTGTCCTGAGTTATTACTGAACTATACAGTCCTTCATAAAATGTTCTAAAATTTTCATTTATTTCTCTTGGGTCTACAATAGTTTCTCCTTGATCGTTCTGCAGACAGGCGACAGATCTCTCAGTCTGTCACTGCTTGATGCGCCAGGCCAGCACTTTTCCAGGTTTTTCTACCTGAATGTTTGTTTAAGTCGCAGAAGACTGGCCATCGCTCTGGATGCGGATAGCTCATTATGTTGTGCTCTAAGCAGTAGAAGGTTCTGATGAGCTTCTGGGGACTTTGAACGGAAGTATTCAGGTTCAAGTACCTTTATTCTAGTTTCTAGAATTTTATCCCTTTGAAATGTCTGTTTTGCTTCAGAGCCTCTGATAAAGACTTTGAAGGCTTCCCATCTTATAGCTGGTGATGTTTCTGTTGTATTCATTTTAAAATAGACTTTGATTTGCTCATCCAGGAAGGTGATAAAACCAGGATCAGCCAACCATTTTAGTTTGCAGCGCCAAGTAGTAGCGTCTCTCACCAATTTTGAGTCCTGATATATTATTGAGTTTAGAGCATGATCTGAAATTAGAATAGCAGCATAAGAGCATTCTTTAATTCTATTTAATATTCTATTAATCCAGATGATATTATGGATTGACTGCGAGGGTGAGATTGGTCATCTCCAGTGCTCTGGTCCAACAGTGGATCTAATGTACAGTTAAAATCGCCTTTGAAAAAAGTCGGGATCATCAGTATTTGGTGCTTAAATGTTTGCCAAAATGATTTGCTCCTTTGGTAAACTTCCCTGAATGATAAGGTATCATCCAAACTTGTCTTTAATAACCTAATTCACCTGTAATGGGATCGACTCATGAACCAAAGTAATAACCCCTCTTGGGGAGTTAAATGGTGCTGAGAAGATATTACCTCTCCACCTCCTCCTAACTTTCAGATCATCTTTATGCATCAGGTGGGTTTCTTGCAGAAAAGCTATATTACACTGCAATGATTTAATCCTATTCATGACTTGTTTAACCTTCTTTAATAATGTTTTGTAGCCCCCTGTAGTTCCACGATGTCATTTTAATTTATATTTCAGTGGACATTTTATGTGGCTGGCATTAAATGTCCCCACCATCTTAAAGGATTTGTAAAAAAAAAAAAAAAAAAAAGAAATGAAAAACTAACGAAAAAACAAAACAAACATGGGTAAACTCGAACAATATTACCACAACTAATACAATGACAGAAAATAACATAACCCTTTCAGGTCCCTTGACCTGAATATTATTCCCCTTAATCTGTTGACTTCCAAATAGCTGTTAACTGTTCCCCCCTAAAGGCTGGACCAGTACCACTGAGCTACCAGAAAAAATAACTATATAACTAACCCTGAACTCTGGTGCTACCATATTTACACATCTGGCTTTTTAAGGCATTTTCAATAAACTGTGAACTAAATTGTAAAGGCACACTCTCAAAACGTTGTTATGGAAAAGCGTGGAAATGAATGGATCCTAACAGTTTTTGAGAAGAGACAGAGTTATAATCCCTGGGTATTATTTACCAAACAGGAGTAAGCTTGAATATATAATGGCTATGATTTGTGGGAGATCAGCTGATCAGCAGGTTAACATACGACTCAGCTCGCCGCCATCTTGGAATGTTTTAAATCTTTTCTATAACAATGTAGTGAAACCATTTGTTTCTGTGTCTAATCCTGATCATATACTTGTTGTGTTTGACTTCAAACTGAACAGCAAATCAAGCTCAGGCCTCACTGACAGTAGACAACAGAGTCATAGCAGCAGGAGGCAGAGTGACACTGACCTGCTCTGTGGAATCCTCTTCTGGTTGGAAGTTCTACTGGTTCAGACGTAGATCAGAGTCTGATGGAGCTGAGACAGTAAGAGCTGGAACATCATCCACCACTGAGAGTGTTTCAGAAGGAGGCATCTATCACTGCAGAGGAGGAAGAGGAGACCCAGAGTTCTTCACAGCAGACAGTAATGCTGTCACAATAGAGGAACCAGGTGAGTGTTGTGTTTTGTTTTCAAACTCCACATGTGACCTGCATTCATGATTAATAACATCATGATTAATGTTACATTAACACCTGGTAACTATAGAAGTTTTTTGTTTGTTGTGTCTTTCTACATTGTCTATATCTAGAAGTGTGTTCAACAAGGCTGTTGTCACACAACAACAGGTCTCAAGCACAAAATTAAGATGTGAAGTTCAGGGCAGCTGAATGATTGTATTCCTATTTGTTCTTATGTGGTTTCCTACATTTGGCTCCAAGTACCCCATGATTCAACATGAAAGTTAAAAAATAAATAAATACATCTACGACCTTCTGTTGGTATTTCTATGTTCTAACTGGAAACTCTTGAACATGACCAGATCCAAACAGACCTGTTGTGACTCTTCAACCCAACTGGACTCAGATATACAGAGGAGAGACCATCACTGTCAGATGTGAGATCCATGGAGGAGACACTGAGTGGGAGTATGAATGGAGAACAAGCAGCTCCAGGAAACCTTCAAGTCAAAATGAATTCAGGATTAGTTCTCTGTCCCACAGTGGAAACTATGAATGTAGGGGCAGAATGAAAAGAGATCAACATAAAACAACAGAGTGGAGCCATTCAGTCACAGTGACAGTAACTGATAGTAAGTCAAATTATATAACAGCTTATTGAAGTATGTTTTTGTTATTATGAAGAGATGTGAAATATGATATTTAGATATTCACAAAGTTTCTAATTTAAAGTGAATATTCTCATAGAAGTTGTATTCTATGTTAAGAGATGAGACATAACTTGTTTAAAATGTCTTTCAACAGGTCAACCTGTCCTCTCTGTGTCTCCATCATGGCTGAGTCCTGGAGCCTCAGTAACTCTGAGCTGTGAGCTTGAACATCCATCTGCAGGATGGAGGTTTTACTGGTATAAAGCTGTTCCTGATCTATCACACAAGTATCCATCTTACAACTATGAGCTGCTTCCTGGTAGCATCAATGGAACTGAACAAGATTCCTACATCATTGATGGACAGACACACACAGCAGGATATGTGTGTAGAGCTGGAAGAGGAGACCCAGTGTTTTACACTGATTCCAGTCAACCTCAGTTTGTCTGGTCTGGAGGTCAGTTTGTTTCCATCTGTTCTCTCAATAAGTAGATTATATGTCACCTTTCATTTTTTCTCTGTGACCTACATGCAGTATCTTGAAAACTAAAACACATGCTTACAATTCACTGACTGTTCACATTTATGTTCTCCTAATGCAGCAGGATCTTTCTTTTTTGTTACCATCAAACTAATTATCTTATTACCATTACATTTTCTTTTCATTGAATTGGATAATATGAAAAACACAAAAAGAGAGTTATAAGACTTTTACAAACCTACAAACACAAATCCTTACATGACAGGGACAAAATAAATTGGTCCAGGACGTCTCTAAAACATAGGAGGTTATATGTGGTGTCTCAGGGTGTGCTGTGTTGTGTGGGTATATGTTGAGTCTGGAAGAAAGTATATGTATGCACAGGAGGAAAAAGGAGAAGAAAATAAACAAATTAATGAAAGAGGAAAAAAGAAAGTCCAATAATACTAATAATATAATCTGAATATTCTGGTATCAGTAGGTAAGGAATGGCATGTGTTTGAATGTTTCCTCTTCATCTTTGGATACTTCATCAGCTCATGTTACTGCTCTTACTTATCAGATTGTCAGAGTATAGATGTCAGGTAAAAGTATGCAGTTTCTAATTTGACAGACTGCTGCTTGTTGCATATCAATTCAAATATACTTCAATGGTATTATTCATAGTTTGACCAAAACACTGCACCTTGTCATGCTTGCACTGATTTTCAGCAATTAAAAAATGAAAGCAAATAAATATTTGCATTGTGGCCTTTTTCAGATTAATATCACTCTTCTTGCTTTGACTCTTTTTCAGATTTCCATTCAGCAGCGTCTCTCTCAGTGAATCCTGACAGAGTGCAGCACTTCACCTCTGACTCTGTCTCTCTGAGCTGTGAGGGAAACTCTACTGAGTGGAGAGTGGGGAGCTTCCCTGAGGACCTCTACCTGTCCTGTTCTGACTGGAAGAGAATGACAGAATTCACATGTAAATTATCCAGATACCAGTCTAATAATACAGTGTACTGGTGTGAGTCTGGATCAGGAGAGTTCAGCAACGCAGTCAACATCACTGGACATGGTATGTTAGAATAGTTCTTTTCTTTTCTTTGTAAATGATTAAAACATCACATCATGATGACCCAGTTATGTGACATGTTACATAATTGTGACAAAACAGACAACAGTTATTCATAGTCTGTCCTGTTTTAATGCAATCAGAGTAAACTAAGCATCATGCTACTTTTAGTTGGAGGCTTTACTTTACTCCCATCATCTGCTTACAAAACTATTTCTATCCAAACTGTCCCACAATAAATCTCTCTTTCTTTATTGTTATTTCTGTAATAAATCACTAAAAAGCAGAACATTTCTACCACCAAAGTGTTCCTTCAGCCTATTATGTAAAGACGCTGTAGTCAAGTAGGAACCTGACTAAAATATTCTAGTTAGGTTGGTGTGAAACATTTGCAGGGCTCAGGATTAAAACCAAACTTCTTGGGCAACGTGAGACTTCTTGGTATTGATTGAAGTTTTCCCTTTCTAGTTCAATACAGAGCTCTTTCTGAAACTGGAACTTAAAATGCTTTGACTGTTTTCCAAATGGAGGCATTGATTGAGTTTTGAACTAAAACCACTGTAGCCTATTAAATACTGTATGTCCATATTTGTTCTGTAGCTAATGGGCCCGTATTTGACTTCTCATCTGTGGCTGCAACAAAACATCCTCATCATCACATTCATACTTTCCAAGCACATATTGGTACTTACCACGATGAGGGTTTGTTTTAGTGGAGGTTTGGAGTGTTCAGAAGTTTCTGAGGCTCAACAGGTCCAACGTGATCTAAAGGACATTGTAATAAGCTGTTGGTTATTTGGTGGGAAGGGATAGTTGTAAGATTCATACTGCAGTTTGGAATTATTCAGAAACCAAATGTCTGATATAATATGTATGCATATAGAAACCATTCTCCTCATTGTATGTCAGCTGTTTGAAAAGTCTGACTAAATCATTGTTTGACTGTTTTCCAGGTTCTTATGGTATCATCCTGGTGAGTCCTGTCCATCCTGTGACTGAGGGAGAACCTGTTACTCTGAGCTGCAGGTTGAGACGACAACAAATACTTTCCGATGTGTTTTTCTATCACAATGACAAACTCATCCAAAGCGATACCAGAGGGGAGCTGAATATCTCTGCAGTGTCAAAGACACATGAAGGCTTCTACAAGTGTGAACATTCAGGAAAACAATCACCACAGAGTTGGATGGCAGTTAAACGTGAGCAGGATGAAAACATTTAATGCATTTTATTTTTTGTAAACATCATGTCAGTTTGAAAACAAACATTGTATTTACGTAGATATTTTCTGTGCTAAAGCCTAAACTCATCAGTCATCTGATGAATTATATCATGAACAGTCCAGTATTAATACTTAATGTTTCTGTTTCTAATAGCTGTGCCAGGAGCTCAAAGTTCTTCTTCCCCAGTGCCTTTGATTACTGGACTTCTTTGTGGAATCATACTCATCATTCTCCTGCTCTTGTTGTATCGATACAGACGGTCCAAGGGTGAGACCTTTTTTCTTCTGAGTCTGTATTCTAAAGTATATTTACTACAAACTCCATTTTGATCTCATGACTAAAGAATCTCATAACTAATGTGTCTTTCACAGGTTCATGCTTTCCCAGGTCAGTACAGCACCCTTGTTTTCTCCTCTTAAACATACTGCAGTGTTTTCCTGTTCTGTGTATTTACAGTATTTAATAATTATGTTTCAGGTCGAGTCCAGATTCCATCACAAACCATGGAGTCAGACAAAACACATCTCCCCTCCATGGTCAGTAACTAATGATTATTAAAGACTAAATACAAGTGATTGACATGAAATCCTGTAAAGAAAACTATGTTTATTTCAGATGGAGAAGATGTTAACTACTCTGTCATTAAACTCAAAAAAATTGGAAAGAAGCGTGAGTACTCCAGATACATAGAAAATACAAATAAATAGTTCAGAAATGTTTTAGCCTGCAAATATGAATTCATTGTTTTCTTTTGTGGATTCTTCTGATTATCCTAACAGGGAAGCATCATGAACCAGAGGACAGTGTTGTTTATGATGATGTGAAGACAAAGGGGGCAGGTATGGTCAGTTCCAACACATACTCATTTGCCAGTTCATTAGGTACACAAAGTTAAAACATATGTTTTCTAATATAACAGTCTTCCATTCCTTTTAGCTTCATGAAGGTTCTGGTTTTCAGCATTTGTTTAAAATAACAGAGCTGTCTGAAGGTCCTCTGAAGCTGAAACAACTGCAACTGGACTGTAGTAACTACAGGAAAGTATCTGGTCTTTAACAGACACTAGTCATATGTGTTTGTGATGAGCAACACCCACAGATGTTCATATTTAAACCACACCTCCCCACCAGTCTTAGACCTGAAGAAGCTACTTGGATGAGTGGTGGAATGTCTTCAAGAAACTCTCCATGTCCAGATGCCCTTGTTTCAGCTTTTTGGAGAACTGAGAGCTGTTTATTCAACGGTTTTCATTTTGGAGTTGTATTGTGTTGTACTGACACATGTTTCTATTATTTTGACCCGTTGTAGTCAGAGGGCTCTTTAGTTTTTAATTCAACTCAGTTCAACAGCACCACAAACTACATCCTCTAAAATGATCAAACAGTTGAATTACTACCTTTTTTCATGTTTCAACATAAAATGACCATTATAACAGTCATGAAGGAGGATTTAGAGCAGGACTGTTATATTATTCTGGAGTACTTGATTTGTCAAGTGAGCATATGCACTCTATTGAAATGTGTCATCATACACTGTCTGGCCAAAACAAAGTCACCACGCCAAGTAAATGGGTGCATGTCAATGATTTGACCCTTCTCAAACAGACTAACATCTTTTCCACGACCACAGGATGTGTCTTTAGACATGGTTGTTTAAGAAATGAGAAGCTACTCATTACATCAGTTGGGCTTAAATAACTTGTTGCCAGCTGAAAGATAATCACCCATGCAGTAATTATCCAGTAGGAGGCTTGTACCTGTTTGCTTAGTTAAATCCAGGTGGTGAATCACTGAAGGTCGGTTTATCAGTTCCCTTGTTTAACTGCTACACTACCACTAGATGTCACCAGAGTTGGAAATGATCAAACCGCACACACACCTTTTCTGTCTGTTCCTTTTATATTTCAGTCTCAGAGATATACCATAAAAGTCACACAAACCAGGCGGTGGAATCATAGATGATGGTCTCTGTAGACACATCTTTGAATTTATTTTGGAAATGGTCAACTCTTACACACACCCAGGGCCTCTTGGAGTTTGTTTACCATGTGTTTGTGTCTCAGAGATATCCCATGAAGCTAAAGTCATGCTGTTGCAGATTACAAAATAGATTTTATGTAGAACGATTTCCTCCACCTTCTAAATGTTGTCTCACATAAACCAAGTGGCACAATCATAGATGATAGTCTGTCATTTAGCACTTTGTACAAATTTTGCTGCCAGTTTGTGGGTTGCTCTCACATTTTGTCTATTTCCTTTGCACAGTATAATACACAAAGAGTCAGTGTAATTTGTGTGTATTTTTATTTCAATATCTGTCACAGTAGTTGTGAAAATCCTAATTCTATGAGTCCTTCCATTCATCCAGCTGCTGTATATTTTATGCCTGACAAACAAATATATGTTGAGATCTGGGTTCTGTTTTAGATCCTAATTTGGTTTATGCCCAGATGAACCACGGCAATAAAGGAAAAGCCAAGAAAAATAAAGGTACGTAAAATTCTACAGCTGTTTTTATTGAAGGATAGTGTATCATAGCTTTTACTCAGTGATTGATATAAACTGGCAGTGCATACATAGAGTATCATTCATTGTATTAGTGAATACATTAACTCTATTATACTGCCTTTTAATCAGGATATCAGACAATTGTGCTAAATATATCATCTCTCCATTTACAGGAAAATCAACTCCTGCAAAAACCGAGGAAGCGGTTTACTGTGAAGTCAAACTAGGATGAGCTCTTGGTAGTGATGCTACCATGTAGGATACAAGCTGGAAGTGTTTGTATTCTACAAATGATCTATTGGTTTAGATATATTACATAGAAGCATTCTTGTTTCTTGGATAACTCTGGCTCTGTTTTTGTTGTTGTCTTTGTCCTCCAGGTCTCTGAAGAGAGTTGAATGTACAGCACCAAAGAGAAGCATTCATATAGACTCAATATAGACATTAGACACATCCTCCTCTCCGCAGACTCCGGCCAGCTCACCATCCTCATCCTCCTGGACCTCACTGCAGCTTTCGACACCATAAATCACACCATTCTCCTCTCCCGCCTTGAGTCCTCCCTCGGCATCACTGGCACTGCACTCTCCTGGCTCAAATCATACCTCTCAGACCGACAACAATTCATCCACATCAACAACTGCACCTCCTCCACTGTTCCTCTGTCCCAAGGTGTCCCCCAGGGTTCGGTGCTTGGTCCTCTCCTCTTCATACTTTACCTGCTCCCCCTTGGCAACATCATTCGCCACCACGGTCTCCATTTCCACTGTTATGCTGATGACGTCCAGCTTTATATCTCCACCAACTCCATCACTCCCGCCACTCTTTCCACTCTCTCCAATTGCCTCGCTGACATCAAATCCTGGATGCATATCAACTTCCTCAAACTAAATTGTGACAAATCAGACCTAATCATTATCGGCCCCAAATCCCTCAACAACACCACAGACAGTTTCCGCCTCACCATCGACAACTCCACCTTGTCTCCATCCCCCAACAGCCGCAACCTCGGAGTCATCTTTGACAGTAACCTCTCCTTTGATCATCACATCAATCAAATCACCAGAACTGCCTTCTTCCACCTCAAGAACATTGCCCGACTCCGTCCATCACTCTCCTTCTTTGCTGCTGAAACCCTCATTCACGCCTTCATCACTTCCAGAATTGACTACTGCAACAGCATCCTCTATGGCACACCATCCAAAACTTTAAATAAACTTCAGTACATCCAAAATTCTGCTGCACGTCTGCTCACCCACACCCGCTCCCGTGATCACATCACTCCTGTCCTCCAGAAACTCCACTGGCTCCCAGTTCCACAGCGTATTCAGTTCAAAATCCTCCTCCTCACACACAAAGCCCTCCATAACCAGGCCCCTTCCTATCTCACTGACCTGCTCCATCGCCACAATCCATCCCGCAGCCTCCGTTCATGTGACGCAAACCTCCTTACTCCACCACTCAAGACCAAGCATCGAACCTGGGGCGACAGAGCCTTCTCTGCAGCTGCCCCCTCCCTCTGGAACTTTCTCCCCAAACACATCCGCGACTGTACCGACCTTCCTACCTTCAAATCTCTGACAAAAACACACCTTTTTAAAATTGCTTTTAATGTTTAGCTCAGTTTATTGTGTTTTTGATGTTATATTTCACATTGTTTTGCTAATTTGATGTCCTTTTTATGTAAAGTGTCTTTGAGTATCTTGAAAAGCGCTTTTAAATAAAATGTATTATTATTATTATTATTATTTACATTTATTTCACAGTCTCTTTAGTTTGTTTGGTTCTTTCTTAGTAGTTTGAAATATAGGATCTTGAGTCTCTGTTAGCTTTAAGGTAGGCAGCTTTTGAACTGTTACAAGAGTAAGCTCCAATTATTATCTCACTATATAGCCAATGATCTTCTACATATTCTAGATTTTAAAAATGTATAATATGATGGATGTTGTGTTTTATTTACTCCTGTTTGTTTTTAATGCTTTTATTACATTGTCTTTTAGACCATTTTATGTGTTCAGTATATATTTACTTGGTAGCCAAACTAGATAAAGACCCAACTATCACATGCAGTTATCCAAACAGTAAGTCATGTGTCAACAGTGCAGCTCATTAAATCCTGCTGATACAGTTAAAGAGCTTCAGTTAACGTCTGGGTCAAACAACAGAATGAGGCCAAGATATGTTCTCAGTGACTTTGATAGTGGTGTGATTGTTGATGCCAGACGGACTTCACCTGGGATTTTCACCACAACAAGCTCTGGATGTTACTCAAAGTGGTTTAACAAACCTTTTAGTCAGGGGCACTTCTGTGGACTGGACCACCCTCTTGAGGTCAGAAGAGAATGGTCAGACTGGTTGGAGTTTACAGAAGCGCTGTGGTCAAAGATATTACCACTCTTTACCAAACTGGACAATGAGTTGTTTGGACTTCAGCAGCCTTACCTATATTAGATCTGAATTCAACAGAACACAGCAGAATACGCAGCCAACAAATCTAAAGAAACCATGGAATGAAGTCATGTCAGCATCAACCACAATCTCATATCAATGTTTCCACCTTTAGAGGAATCCAAGGATTGAGGCTGTACTGAGACAAAAGGAAGGTCCTACCTAGGATTTGTATGGTGTTCCTAATGAACTGTCCAGTATGTGTATAGGTTTAACTTTGACCTAAAGGATGTTTGTTAATCATCTGCTAAATTATTCTACTTAAATGTGTTACAGACAACACACACTTGTGCTATGTTGTGATTATGTTTAACATTTATAAAAAGAGACAAACAAGATCCAAGAATGACAGCCAGTTAAACCACATTCTGCTTTATTTAGAGTTAGGCAGCTTGATACAGCTGACGCAGCTGTGCTCTGCTTTCCAGATATTACAGATGCACAGCACTTTGGTGTCGCTTCTTTTTATATTAACATTTAATCCTGTTGTTCTCAATGTAAAATTACTCATGGAAGTGTCATTAATTTTTAAAAATATTTCTGTTTTGTATTAAAAAATAAATAAAATCCACACTGTTCCACTTTAATTGGTTTCTGGTGTGATCAGCTTTCTTATAGAGGATGTCTTTTATGAGTCTAACCTCTGTGGCTTTCTGTACAAGTTCTGTATGGCTACATACACCGATCAGCCACAACATTATGATGGAGAAGTGACTAACATTGACCATCTTGTTACAATTCAAAGTTCTGCTGGAAAACGTTTGGACCTGGCATTCATTCATGTGGATGTTACGTAGACATGTAGCACCCACCCAGACCAGACCAGGCACCCCCACCCCATAGCAATGACACTCCTTGATGGCAGCAGCCGTCCCCAGCAGGATGCAGCCTGACACAGACACACACACACAAAAACGCTTTAGGAACAACTAAAAAAACATGAACAGCACAAGGTGTTGACCTGGCCTCCAAATTCGCTAGATCCCAAACTGATGAAGACTCATTCTCTGATGAGTCACAGCTGTTCTGGAGGCACAAGGGAGACCTAGACAATATTAAGAAGGTGGTCATAATGTTATGCCTGATCGGTGTATCTGCTAGTGAATAGATTCCTGCTTTATCAGGTTGGTCCAACACTCCTCTGTCTCATTTACAACGTACTAGAATTACTTTCAGTGATTCTTGTTAAATCTACTGTATTCAAATGTTTTGCTTTCACCAGGTCTCAGAGCACAAATCAGAGCTCTGCTACAGACCACATGATCAACCAGGATGAAGGTCAACAGAGTGAATATGCTTCTCCTCTCCACGGTCAGCCTTAACCCTGACTTTTGTTTCTGACAAATCTTTAAAGAGAACAGTTCCATTTTTCTTGTGATCTGATCTGAACCATTACATAACTCACATCATGATATTAAATCCAACCTTGGCTTGATTTTACTCTGTAGGTGATGCTTGTCTCTATGAATCAATCAAAGGCCCTGAAGACACTGAAAGATGTACAGTATGTTCAGTAGTGAGGAAAGGAAAGAAGTGAACCCTTTAGAATTATGTTCATTTATGCATTAGTGTTTTGAAATCAAATTAATTCAATAGACAATCTGTGTCGTTCACATCAGAAATCCTAAGAATATGACTAAGCTGAGTTCTTTCTGGACGAATGCTCCAAAGTTCCTCCTGAACTTTGTGCAGGTCTGATCCACATCTGCTCTAAGGCTTGTTTGAGTTTAATGCAGCTGATGAGGTTTGACCAGTTATTAAATCTAAGAGCTGTTCCACCAGTACATTCCTTGTTTTGTGTGTGAAAATTACAATTATTATTAGTTCAAGCTCTGTGTGTTTTTAAACTTAAAGATCAGATAACATTTTACAACAAACTGAATTTTAAAGGATTTACACACTTTTTCTAGTCAGTGATTCATATTGAACATGAATCAGTTTTAAATACTAGAATGAGATGATTTTCTGTAAATGACTGAAGTTCAAACATGTCACTATATTTCAGATGAATCCAGGGATGCCACATATTCTTTGATTGAGCTTAAAAACATCACTAAGAAGGGTGAGTGTTTTATGTAGAAACAACCACATACAAGATATAGAACAAAGAGTAGCTGAGACACTTTTCTAGACCAGTAGCATCTAAATAACAGATAATATCATCTGATCCTTTTAACAGAGAAGAAACAGAAACCAGAGGAGAGCTGTGTTTACTCTGCTGTGAAGATTGGTTCATCTGCAGGTATGATTCATTCCAACAGTCCTGACTAGACAATGATCCTTCTTCTGTGTTGAACAGTTGAAACCTGAAGTGTGGCTTTTGTTTCAGATGACGGTCTGATGTATGAACAGGTTCTCTTCCACAATAAAGGTAAAGCCAAGAGAGACAAAGGTGAGTCAAGTCTCCGTCCACCTGCAGCAGTGATGGTTGTAACAGGTTGATCTTAATAAGTAATATGACTCACTGGAACCTACTTTAGCTAATATTAGAACTTAGAACATCTTGTCTCTTATATTTTCTTCTGTGCAACATGTTTATTATACACTTTTGTACAGAAGCAAATCATATTAATCATTGCGTTGCCTGTTACTGTCAAACATTTTAAACTGATTCTCTTTCATGACAGGAATATCTGCTCCTGCAACCACTGATGAAACAGTTTATTCTGAAGTCAAACCAGCAGAACATAGGGGTCAGTTGTCTTCATTCTGATTTACTGAATAATCCTGTATCTTTTCGTTCTTTGGTTTGGCTCCTGATCAGTAAACAGATTGTTATCAACAAAACCAACTAAATAGAGAAAAAATAAATAAAAAATAGATTTTTATATAAATAGCAAATCATATACAAATACTAACATTAATGAAAATTCCACAAGGCTTCATCAGGTTCATGAAGTTAGAGATCTTGGTCAGTGTTGGTGTCTCAAACCCTTCAATTTCACTGGTAATGTTATGGAGTTAATGTATCAAGTATCTAAAGTAATCTAATCTAATTCATTCATTCATTTTCTGTAATGAATGGAGCAGTTCACTGTGATACTGCACAATCCAGCAGACAGGTTGGAGTGAAGCTCTGATATTATCATCTCAGGTGGGTATGCCCCACCACCCATCATGAACACCTTTTACAGAGACACCATTGAGAGCATCCTTTCCAGCTGCATCACTGTGTGGGGCGGGAGCTGCACTGAATACAACAAAAAAGCTCTGCAGCGCATAATAAACACAGCTGGAAAGATCATTGGTGCCCCACCTCCCTCCCTGAAAGACATATACACCACCCGCCTCATCCGCAAGGCAACCACAATTGTGAGCGATGCAAGTCATCCAGCTCACAATCTGTTCAGCCTCCTGCCGTCTGGGAAGAGGTACAGGAGCCTCCACTCCCGTACCACCAGACTCAGCAACAGCTTCATCCACCAGGCTGTTAGGATGCTGAACTCTCTCCCCTCAGTCACCAGGCTGTCAAGAAGATGACCCCCCCCCCCCCCCCCCCCAAATGACTGAATGACTGTTTTGCACACCCATGCTGCTACGACAGAACTGTCCTGCACTACAATGCCATTATGCTTCTATGACCATACTGTCTTTGCACTACAATGCCATTATGCTTCTATGACCATACTGTCTTTGCACTACAATGCCATTATGCTTCTATGACCATACTGTCTTTGCACTACAATGCCATTTACTGCACAAACTTGTTCAAATGTCTATTTATTGTATTTATCTTTTTTAGCTATCTTTTTTTTAGTTATGTTTAACTCTAGGTTACTTTTTTAACTACATGTCTTGTCTTCACCGTGGGATGGAGGGGAACGTAATTTCGATTGCTTTGTATGTCTGGAACATGTGAAGAATCGACAATAAAGCTGACTTTGACTTTGACTTTGACCAGAGAACGTCTAATATGGGGAGAAGTTCCACTCTCACTGAACTTCCGGGTTCTGAACTGTTGCAGTTCCACTCTGATTCCATATGAGGGCGCTCTCAGGACGAGTGCAGAATGAATGGCGGTCTATGGAGCAGTACCCCTCAAAATCCACTTTTCTCAGGATATAAATTTTTGTGCAGTAATTTGAATATTGAATTTGAAAGGAGATGCAAAGAAATTACACACTGCTGGGTGTTAGATTTTTTAGAGTCACTTATTTTGCTTTAAAAAGTATTTTAAAATGTCAATGACGTCATACACATCGTACGACCAGATACTGCTTTACGGCAATTCTTCAGTCACCGCTTTGGTGCTTTCGCGCTCTGCACTTTCTTTTCTCTCGAGGCATGGACAACACAGTTGACACGGGTAAATAATCGTGCTAGAAGAGTTTCTGTTTTGTTGTTTTAAAAGACCGGGCCGAAAAAAAAAAAACTTGGGCGAAAAAGTCCGCCTTAACATTCTGGTCCCGCTTCGGATGCCACGATGCCGTCAAGCGGGATCTGGTCGTAATCAGTCCTTCACTGACCAATCAGCGTTCATTAGCACAATGCTAGCGTGTTATGGGCAACAACAACTCAACCTGTAAGAAAACGAAAGGACATAAGTTCTCGTTCATTCAACTTTTGACCTATAACCCATGTTGAACTTGCAAAACCTACAATCAAATCTGAGATTTCTCAACGACAATCGGGTGAAAGAGACACATTTAGCCGTTTAGCTCCATAGAGTCCCATTCATGTTGCACTCATGGCGATCGCCCCCAGTGGAAATCTGGTGGAACTGCAACCAAAATTCGTTACAATGGGACTTAATAGAGAGTGGGAAGGCTCTCCGTAGACGGGCTCTGCTTTGACTTTGGTTGCAACACATGACCAGGAAGAGAAATGAATGACTTAATGGCACCCTCTGCTGGTCCTCAGCTGTAAACACAAGCTGGGATTATTCCAGGGGGTCAACTTTTAACATTTTCTGTAACCGCTTGTCCTATGGAGGGTTATCTGTTATTAATATATAACAATGTTCTTCAATAATCTTGACTGAAATGTAATAAATATAATCTGGAACATTTCCACCTTATCGTTTCTCCATTCACAGGAAGTCCATCTCCTGCAGTCATGGAGGAAACTGTTTATTATCAAGTTAAAATCTAGGAACAGCTCCTGATAATAAAGGTACCAGACAATGTGAATGTTGTCAAAGTGTCTTTAATTCTGAGTAATCACCAGAATATATCATCTTTTCTCTCTTCTTGTGGTTTTCAGGTCCACAGAGAGGAGTGTGTGATGTTCTGTCCATTGAAATGAATTGATCCTTGATGAGCTTTGTTTTTGTATGGAGGTCATTTAGCATTTTAAAAGCTTGTTAGTTGAGACCACTTTGTGCAGCAATGTATTTGTAGTCGTGACATTTTATTTGCTTGTATGTGTTTTTCTTCACTTTTGTCTCAAATATAAAACCAAGAATTAAACAAATACAACATTTGTAAAGTTTAATCCAGTATCCCAATGTCTCACACATGATGGATATAGTTACCTTATTTACCGTATTAATCTTTATTATTTCATATTTGTTGCTGTTATTATGTCCTGGTATCATCTAACTGTGTTATACATTTAGCTGTGTTGGTGTGTTTTTGAACTCTGATGAAGGACTACCTACCTCAGACTCTAACCATCCTCAGTGTCATTAACACTGTAAAATAACATGTGAACAGACCTGACAAGCAAATAGTGGCTGAAGTGGCGTGCTATGTATCGATAATTCTGTGATAACAACTAAGTTGGTACAATTTAAAGGAATCAGCCCACTAAACCATTTTACACAAACAGAAAGTAGTTGCCAAGTTGCTCCCACCATGGCTACATCTGACCAATAAGTGGAGGCAACATTTTACATTATTTGTGGTGATACCAAACTAAGGAGAAACACTGATCAGATCAACTGATTTGGATGAGAGTAAACAAAGTATAGGTGTTAAAAGGTCCTTAGAGCTTTAGTTTGGAGTAATACAGGATGCAGAAATCATTCCCTAAACTCATTTCCTCTTGTGGCAGGTTGAGTGCTGCTCCACCTCCACCCTCAATTAGTAACACCTGGGCCTGATTGCTCAGTGGTGCCACCTGCTTAACTGGTCACCTGCTCACACCGTTGTCTGGCGTTCACCTGACGAGGGTTCTGTCCAACATGCTCTGGTTATGGGAAGCGAGTTGCGACCTGTAAGCAGGGTTGGCCTTGCTGTTTGTGTGCAGCTTCGTCGGGATCTTGGGGAGTGTGGCGTCTGCTCTCAGACTTCACCGCGAGACAGTGATTGGTGGACATGTGTTGAGTTCTCTTCGCTGGCGTAGGCTTACTCTTTTAACTGCTGCTAGATTTATTAGCCTTATGCTCCTTAGCGCAGCGAAGTTAGTTTTAATTTGGATATTCGGCATTCATTCTCTCCAGGTAAACCTCTTTTTGAATACAGCTCCAGTGCGATTCCGAGCAAGCCACTGCAACATTTCAAGTGCACCCCTACTGCAGAGTAAACACACGGAGATAGAAGACGGCTACAGCATGTAACAAACTTCCTGTTTTCAAAATAAAAATGTGGTATATTTAAAGCAGAGATGCTGTGTGTTTAAGGCCACGTTTACACGTACGAAAACGATCTTTTCCCTCTCCGTTTTCGATGGCATCGTTTCAAGAAATATCCGCGTCCACACAGATCCGTTTCAGTACGACTGAAAACGCTACTTCATATTCCAGGCCTATAGGTGCCGCTGTTTCAGTTTCAGAAATTCACCAAAAACGGAGAGGAAGAGGCGGAGCATGCGCACAAAGCTTGAGCGCTGTTTACAAATCGGCTTTAGAAGAAAACAAACTCAAGGAGAAATGATATTTTGCCCTGGTAACCCTAATAGGCTCAATATCTTCTCCAGCAGGAACACGAGCATGTAGTCCGCCATTGTTGTTGATGTTGTTATGAGACGTCTCGCGGGATATAAGTGGTGGAAGGCTCGAGGGGTGTGGCGATGACATCATCGTTTTCTCCGAACCCCGTTTCTCCCAGTTGACACGGCAACGCATAACCGGCGTTATCAGAAATCTCCACTTTGGCCGGAGTTTTTAGAAATAATCGTTTTCTGTGAAAATCGTTTTCTGTGACCTGGAAGCTATTGAGCTAAGATGCTAATATTTACATATAAAAATAAAAAATAAAATATATCATAATATGTAATAAATATATATATATATATATATATATAGAGAGAGAGAGATTTAAAATGTAAAAACAAAAGGTGTATCTCATCCACCAGCTGACATGATGACCGTGTGTTAATAAAAATAGCCTACATCTGTATCTTAACCAGCTGCTGGACTAATTTTATTTGATTTGATTTTTTTTGTTTTTTGTCATTCTTCTGTGTGTTTTTTGCTTGCTGTCTCCTCATGTAGCTAAAACGTTGATATGTGCTATTAGTTTTCTTATTTATACATTTCATAAATTTTCTGATGTTTTATTCAAGTGTCTACAATGTAAGTGAATGGGAGGGACATACAGCTACATTGTACGTATAAAATATCATACAGTATATATGTAAAGCACATCAATGCAGTCTTTTGTTCATATAGCATTATATGGACACATTGTTTACTGTTGCCAAAGTGTTCAGCACCATGGACAGTTATACGGATAAAATATTACTTAATGTCAAACTTCTTGTACTTTAAATGGTTAATTCTGCTTAACAAATACTTAATATGAAACTCTTTGTAGATGTGAAGGCTTATTTTGCTGAAATAGTACATAATGTCATACTGTACTTAATAATTCAGAAATGGCAGCAACAGCTAACAGCTCCTCGACGCATTTTACGGAGAAAATGCATTTTCCATTTACTCATTCATTTTCTCGTATGGAAGCTTATTGCTACCATGCCAGAAAAACAAATTTGTCGACATCACACTATAACATGATACTACCTTATCACGTTATAACCTAAATTCAACTTATGATTAACTTTATCTAAGCAAAAACTTGTTTTCATTGTAGATGAGACACAAGAACAGGCAAAGAAAAGCCATGGAAAGGGAAAGACATGGTAAGAAGGATGAAGAGGAGAAAAGTTACACTGGAGACACAGCTGCAGAAGAAGGTAACAGTTGAGTGGATGATGAAGGAGCACAGGATGAAGAGATTGACAACAGACATTGCAAACCAGGATGAAAAAAGTTCAAACATGACACGAATAAACTCAGATCTCCATGGGCAGACACATTATATCATGAGGTTTTGAAAGAGAACCCATGTTGCACACTTGCGTTTAAATACCAGCATGTTAAAAAAACGTCATAGCCACAAAAAGAAATGTCACTATTACAGTGCAAAAGCAAAATGCACTTTTGATGAGTGTGAAGCTGTCTACCTTTTCTCTAAGAGAAACAAGCCAAAATCAACAGATACAAAAATATGTTTTCAAGTGATTCGCGTTGGTGCGGTTACACACAGAAAAAAATCAAAGGAGATTTCAACCTGCAAAGAGGAAAAATAGCAAAAGCTATAACCAAAGGTGTCAGCAATTTCCATTACGCCATGCTGAAAAATACACCGGTTGACGAAATAACAGCTGGAAACATAACTCACAGCATGACCAAGGATGTTTTAAAGAAAATATCCTCTGAAGTGAAGAAGAGTTCAAGGCTTCACAATGATGTAATGCTGGAAGTAATGCTCACTCAAAAAGTAATCTGGGAGAGCAGCAGTCATGAATCATTTAAAGGTTATCTTCAGCACCTACAAATTGATCCATTTGCTTTGTACACAGAGGGTGGACTTAACATTCTGACTGAACACCTAAAAAACCATCACCTGTCACTCTCTACCTTGATGCTACAGGCAGTGTTGTCCAGAAAATACCAGATCAAAACCAGAAAGTTCTGTATTGTGCTCTAGTTTTGCCCGGCATGGGCAAGGACATCCCTCCCCTACCTGTCACAGAACTTGTGACAGGTAGGGGAGAAATTCCAACCTTTACAGTGCTTCATCTTTGCTCTGGCCACATTTTGAAGGCTGTATTACAAGCATTGGTGAAGAAAACTACCAACAAAGCCATAAAGGAATATGCCTTTGCTTACCTTCTAAACTGCACTAGCATGAAGATGGCTGTGGAGGTTTGTTATCACATGTGTGTGCTTTTTGATTCAGAGGAGGACACACAAGTGGTGAACCAGAGCAAAGGATATCTTGATGTGTGTGTTTTGGAAAACAAGGGCCTTAAGGTGGAAGAAAGTGACCAAATGATGGAAGGTGAGAAGATCACCATGGACAAAACTGCAAACACCATGATTGGAAAGTCGCCTTTCACACGAGTTCTTCAACTCCAAAGGGACCAAGCAGAATGTGACGTCCTTTCTGATGATGCTGTTGGCACAAAAAAAACATTACCACTGTTCTGGTGTTATCGATGTGCTACTTAAGAACTACATGGGGATCTGTCCTTTATGGAGTGGTTTGCTTCTTGGGGATCTCTCACGACACATGAAGACAGAAATTAAAATAAGTGATGAAAAGCCTAAAACAAGAGATACAAACTGCCACGTTGAGCTGTGGTTTAGTTTAGTGAAGCATTCCATCCTGCAACAGAAGAGATACTTGTGACCAGCAGAGTTTGTATCCAAAATGTATGCCTCAATGCAGGGAAGATATATTGAGCACATCATGCAACAGAATCTTCCAGAGCACAGTTAGGCCACACCAGTGGTTGACAGGGGAGGTATGTATCAAGTGCTTTTGTGCACTTGCACTTGCACCCCATAGAAATATTTCTGTGGGGTACAAGTGCATTACAGTGCTCGGAAAGCAGCATCCTATTTGAGAGTGTTTATTATTAACTGGACAATCAATTTGTTGTTTCTATCAGGTTATTGAGGTTGTTGGTGACGCACTGGTGACGGAGGCGAAAGCGGCGGAGGTTGCTGGCGTGCTCGCGTCTGGTGTGGAGCCTGAGCCTAGTTGTGATCCTTCTGATAATGTGTCCACAGAGGATCTTCACTTAGCCCTTCAAATAAAGGAGATGGAGAATAGAAATAAACAACTTGAAGTGCAAGCGATGCATCTCCATGTCAGGGCTCTAGAACTGGAAAGAGCAGCACCTGTAGTCTCCAGCCCGGTATCTTTTAACCGGAGTGTTTCTGCTCCTGTTTTTGACATTAGTAAGCACATTGTGCTAGTCCCTCCATTTCATGAGTCTGAGGTGGACTCCTATTTCGGCACTTTTGAGCGTATAGCTTTTGCATTAAAGTGGCCAAAGGAGTTCTGGTCACTTTTGTTGCAATGTAAGCTGGTGGGGAAGGCCCAGGAAGTCTGTGCCAGTTTATTCATTGAGGACAGCCTAGATTATAATGTTTTGAAAAGGACTGTGCTGCAGGCTTACGAGCTTGTCCCTGAAGCTTATAGGCAAACATTTAGAAACAGTGATAAAACTGTCAACCAGACATATGTTGAATTTGCGCGCGACAAGAGTGTGTTATTTGATAAATGGTGCCAAGCATGTAATGTTAAAACGGTGGCTGAAATGAGAGAGCTCATCTTGTTGGAAGAATTTAAGAAGTGTTTGACGACAGAGTCGTGGTATATTTAAATGAGCAGAAGGTGTCCTCGCTAACTAAGGCAGCCGTGCTGGTGGACGAGTTTATGTTGACTCTTAAAAGCGTGTTTTCTATGAGGGCACCGCGTGCGTCAAATGGGATACCTGAGCGCAGAAACCAGTCGCCAAAGCTTGCGCGTAAAAACACATTACCAGCTGCGAGTGGGAGCCATGAGTGTGTTTATTGCCATGAGCCAGGTCATTTGATTGCCGCTTGTCCTTTTCTCAGGAAAAAGGGACAATATAAGACTGCTGAAACTCCCACAGGTGTTGGTTTTATTTACACCACGTCCCCGCCTGTAACACACAGTGAGCCTGTACCTGACCTGGAGGAAGACGTGGAGATTGACGACCGTTTTAAACCGTTTATATCTCACGGGTTTGTTTCCTTGACGGAGGAGGAAGCAGATAAAGTAGCCTACCGTTAGCCATTCATTGTCATGCTGGCTAGTGTCCTACCGCTCTTGAAAGAGACTTCGTGCAATGCTGATTTGGTAGTGTGGGGAATTAAGCTGAGCGAATTTAATACCTCCCTACATATGATTCATTTGCATTCACCCCTTGTGTTGGGACATGTGAAAGTCGCCGTGGTCCCGCGGTTTCCGATTAGTGGCATTTCCTTTATTTTAGGTAACGATTTGGTCGGAGGAAAGGTGTTTCCTCTGCCCGAAGTCGTGGAGATCCCGTTTCTGCTGCGCCTGCCTGCTGCCCTGCCTCTCTCTCTTCTGACTTATGTGTGCCAAATGTGTGTAACCCTTGCTAAATCAAATGATTTATTTTGATAACGAAATTCACAGTTCAGGCGGTACAGTGGAGAGGTGGTTAGCACTGATGCCTCACAGCAAGAAGGTCACCGGTTCGAATCCATGGCCGGCTGGGCCTTTCTGTGTGGAGTTTGCATGTTCTCCCTGTGTCTGCGTGGGTTCTCTCCAGGTACTCCGGCTTCCTCCCACCATCCAAAGTGTTAACAGAGTAGACGCAGCGACGTGACTGACTTCGAACACACAGCTACAGCTGCGCTCACTCAAGGTGATTTATTCAACACTCCAATCACAGTACAGGTACACACCCACATTATCACAGGTGTCTTGTTCAATCATTCAATCAACTCAGGATAGTCTAAAATCAATCAATAAACAAAACAAAACAAAAACAGCATTATCATGTTTGCTCCACAAAACAAAAACATAATACAAGTTGAGAGCACACAGTTAACACAAAGACATGCTCATTAGGTTAATTGGTGATTCTAAATTGGCCCTAGGTGTGAGTGTGAATGTGAATGGTTGTTTGTCCTGCGATGGACTGGAGACCTCTCCAGGGTGTACCCCAGGGCCTCTCGCCCAATGACAGCTGGGATAGGCTCCAGCAGACCTGCGACCCTTAACAGGAATAACCAGGTATAGAAAATGAATGAATGAATGAATTCATAGTTCATAAAAGTTTATTATTGTTGAAGGGTGTAAAAATTCATAAATAGAGTTAAAATACAGAACAGTTTAAAAATGTTAATAAGTGATGTTAAAATAAGTCATTTCATATAAAAACAAGAGTTAAATTCATTTATGTAGTTCTTGTGAGACACGAGTCATTGCATGATAGTTACGGTCACTTCATTATTACTTGTTTGATGAGTTGTCAATCAATAATGTCTTTAATCGTATTGGCATGTTTAGAGCTCCGGTGACTCCGACCAATCACAGGGCAGCCTGAGGTGAGAGGGCGGGAGATAGCGGAATGGTGTTGGTTTAGGTGAAGGAGAGAAGAAGAGAAACACGAGTTACCGTGACCGAGTCAATGTTGGAGTGATTTACTGACCAAGGTTCTTGTTTTTATGGTGAACAGCCAGTTACCTGACGCAAAGAACTTTGTGAACAACAAAGAGGTAAATATGAGCATGTGAGTGTTTTAAAACTGTGACTAAGCGGAACAGTGTAAACCGAACTGCTAATGCTAATCGTGACTAGCCGTTAGCTTTCGTTTAGCGCTGTATGCGATTCACTTGGATTGTGTTCCTGCTAAATCACTCTGAAACAACATATGGACTTGGTATTTAGCTTGTGTATCTAATTAGGAAAGAAAGACGGACATTTTGACGGCATGAAGCTCCTGTGAACTACGTAGGAACTGCGTCCATTGCTGCTGCGAGTGTGAGCTGTGGATGGTGTTGGTCGTGTGGATTGTGTATCGCTGCTGCGCCCTGTCGGTGACATTGTCATTCCCCCTTTTCACCACTAACTGTCAGGAGCCGTGAGGACCTACATGATTTTGCACGTCCATTTTATTTTCTGCTTGTTAAAAGTGAAGCGGTCAGTTGGTTTTAGGCCTCAACGCACCCAAGCTACGACACAGGCCTGCACCAGGGGTTTTAGTGATTAATAGAGACTGTTGTGGACCAAGTGTGTGTGTGAGAGTGTGTGTGGGTCCATCATTTGTTTTTCTTGCTTCGTCTTGTTTGAGGATTTAAACATAAGAGACTGAGTAATAGTAAAGCAGGTACCATCTCTGTTAAACATTATTATTCAGGTGGTTTATTTCATCTTATTTTATTCATTTTGGAACTTAAATTTTATTTATAACTAAAGAAGAGTCTTTACATTTCAAGTTTTGTTGTGTGGTGTTTTATTCAAATATTCATATTTTATTTAAAAGCATTAAAAAAGGGAATATCATAAGAGTAACCCAGGCCCTGCCCCATAGGTACATGAGACAGGTGTTACATGTGTTTCCTGTGGCACAGGCTCGTAAACTGGGAGAAGTTGTTGATTTGTCTGAGTCGTTCATGGCTACATTAGCTGAGGGTGAACTTTGCTCTTCAGTGTCCCCCACCACTGAGAGTCAGAATGCGTCTAAATGTGTCCAGTCCGATCTTTTTCCTGCTGATGCATAGATTGTGTGGGTCCACTGCCAAAAACTAAATCTGGACATCAGTATATTCTGACTGTGATGTGTATCCTGAGGCCATCCCACTGTGCACCATCAAAGTAAAACCTGTTGTGAAAGCTCTTATTAAGTTCTTTTCAACTTCTGGCCTGCCTAAAGTTGTTCAAACTGACCAGGGCACAAACTTCATGTCTAAAGTATTCGCACAGGTGATGAAGGAGATAAAAGTTAAACATGTGAAATCAAGCCCTTACCATCCAGAGTCCCAAGGCGCTCTTGAAAGGTTCCACTAAACACTTAAATCCATGTTGTGAAAGTTCTGTCTGGAGTCCAACACAGAGTGGGATGAGGGTCTCCCTCTCCTGTTGTTCGCTGTGCAGGAAACTCCTCAAGAATCTTTAGGTTTCAGTCCCTGTGATCTGGTCTTCGTCCATACAGTGTGCGGTCCCCTTAGGCTCCTTGAGGAAATGTGGTTGTCAGAGTCTCCAAAAAATGAGCATAATGTTTTGGATTATGTTAGTACCTTTCATGAGCGTCTCCACCACGCCTGTCTTTTGACCCGTGAAAATCTGGCACAAAGCCAAACAAAAATGAAGCGTCGATATGACAAGAAGTCTGTCCTCTGTGTATTTCACCCAGGTGAAGAAGTTCTGGTGCTGCTTCCACTACCTGGATCCAGTTTACAGTCCCAGTTTTCCGGTCCATACACGGTGGAAAGAAAACTTAGCGACACAGATCTTGTGGTCCAAACCCCCGATCAAAAGAGAAAGTCCAGAGTTTGTCACATTAACATGCTAAAACGTTACTTTTCCAGAGAGAGTGTTTCCCCGCTGCCTCCGGTGCCTGTGATGTTCGTATCTGTTGCTCCTCTCCAGTAACATCTTTCTGACGACGGGTTGTCGGAGAAAAGTGGTTTGATGCCTGCCGCTCGTTTGTAAAACTCAGAGGTGCTGAATGATTTGGAGGGTTTTTTGGCTCATCTGTCCGATTTTGCGGGCGCTACAACGTGAACAGGGTATAATCGCAGCCGTAATCGCAGCCTTTGCGGTTCGAAAATTGCACTTGATCAAATCGCGATAGTATCGCAAATGCAATATATCGTTCAGCCCTACTGAGGACACAACCTTGTGGGGCTCCGGTGTTGGTGATGATGGTTGATGATGTAACTGTCCCTTTCCTTACAACCTATGGTCTGTTGGTGAGGAAGTTGTGAACCCAGCGGATGAGGAGTGGAGATATGTTGAGGTTGAGGAGCTTCTTGATCATCTGGTGGCGTTGAATAGTGTTGAAGGCTGAGCTGAAGTCGATGAAGAGGATGGATGCAAAGGTGCCAGGTGATTCCAGATGTTGTAGGAGGGGGTGGAGGAGACATGCTACAGCATCCTCCGTCCCCCGCTTGGCCCTGTACGCAAACTGATACTGGTCCAGGTGTGGTCTGACAGCTGGCAGGATGATGTGGAGGATAAGTTTTTCCAGGCATTTCATTATGATGGAGGTGAGTGCAACCGGGCGGTAATGATTTGGTTCGGAGGGGCGTGGTTTCTTGGGTACCGGGATGATGGTTGATGTTTTCCAGATAGTGGGAATGGATGCTGACCGGTAGGAGTCCCAGAAGATGGAGTGAAGAGGAGGGGCCAGTTCCATGGCGCACAACTTCAGCACCTTGGCTGAGATGTTATCAGGCCGGGGTGCCTTTCCGGCCTTGTACCTGCTCAGCTGCTGCCGTACATCCTCCGCAGTGAATGGAGGGTGTGCAGGTGCGTCCGGGGGGAGGGCATTGAGCAGCTCCTCACATGTGGCAGAGTGGTCTTGGGAGTCGAACCGGGTGTAGAAGGTGTTCAGTATACCAGCAAAAGTGGTGGGGTCAGTGAACACGGAGTGAGCATGATTGGGTAACTGACCGGTCATGCTGTTGAATTCCTTTTCCAGTCTGTCCTTGTATTGAAGTTTGGCCTTGATGATGTCATTCTTTATTTGTCTGTTGAGTAAATTGACAGCATTCCAGTCCTCGCGCTGAAAAGCTTTGTGCTTTTCCCTTAGGCTGTTCTTGATATGAGAGGTGATCCAGGGTTTGGAGTTTGGATATCTCCTGAAAGTTCTTATGGGAATGGTACATGAGATACAAAAGTCAATGTAGTCCGTAATCACTGCCACCCTGTGATCCAAATCGCCCTGGAAAATGTCCCAGTCAGTGCATGCAAGTGATCCCTGTAGCTGTGCAATGGCATCCTCCGACCAGAGGGTGGCACGGTGAATGTGTGGCTTGTTGCGTTTCAGTTCCGATTTGTAGTGTGGCAGTAGGAGAACAACATTGTGGTCGGAGTAGCCAAGTGGATGGTGTGCGTGAGCAATAAACGCATCAGAAGTATTCCCATAACATAAGTCCAGAGTGTTGTGCATCCTAGTGGGAATGTCCACGTACTGGTGAAGTGATGGCATTACACAGTCAAGTCTACAGCTGTTAAAATCACCCACCACGAACACCGGGGCATCGGGATATTTAGCCATCATGTAGCTAGCACCCTCGGCTACCAGCTCCGCTGCTGCCCTGGTATTAGCACTTGGTGGGACGTAGACACAGCTGATAATGATTGACAGCGGGGAATTCCCTCGGGAGGTAGAAGGGGTGCAGTGACAGCGTCAGCATCTCCACGTCAGGTGTACAGACTGTGCGGTGGACTTTGATGTTTGTGCACCACCGCTTATTAATGAAGATGCAGACACCTCCACCCCTGTCCTTGCCCGATTGGCTGGTCCTGTCAGCCCGCAGGATGGAAAAGTTGTCAAGACTGACCTCCGAGTCCGAGACATCCCCGTCGAGCCAGGTGTCTGTCAGGGCGATGATGCATGCATCTCTGAAGGCCCGCTCCACCCGGCATTTAGCATGTAATAAATCCATTTTATTCCGGAGGGAACGTACATTTGCTAGTACGATGGAGGGAAGAGGGGGTCTGAAGGGACGCTTCCTCAGCCTGGTACGTACACCTCCTCGCCTGCCTCTCTTCCTCGGACGGAGTTCTGGGGGAAGATTGACTGCCGGTTTTACGTTGCAGAGGCCAGAAGAGCGTAGTTGGAGAAGCTCCAGTCGGCCATAGGTGAGTAGTGTGTCTTCGCCAACATCTGGTTGCAGCGCCGAGCAGTTACTGAAGATCCAGGATCGTACATGTAATCCAGAAAATCCTTTACAGATCTGGCATCCTGAGTGCGTGACTGAAGAACTAAATAATAATGGACTGGATAGTAACAGACGTAAGACAGTACGAAGGCCAAAACAAAACAAACAAACCAAACCAAACGAGACGCCGACAGGACACCGGCAGACATGACAGTGTCGTCGCAGCAGAGCATGCGCCGTAGCCCCTTATAAGTTGCTTATGTTCATATCTGCCTCTTACTAAATAACAGCTGCCATTGATCATTTCTTCTCTTTATTTTATATTTCTGTCATTTTGATAACATCTAATGAAAAGTCAGTCTCCTCTCTAAATGTTGCTGAAGAGACTCCTCAGGCAGAGACAAACGTGAGCAGATCATCCCATGTGTCAGAACAAACAACTATATCATCAAGGTATGCTTCACAATACGACAAACCACAAAGAACAACATTCATCAGTCACTGAAAAGTTGCTGCTGCATTATACTTGCCAGCATCCCTTTAGCAAATCTGACTTTGTAACAAATGTGGCTGCTCCAACACGATCCATGCAATCCTCCATCCATGGAAGTGGATAACTCAGGTTTAGTCACACAGTTGACTTTTCTGAAATCTGTACAGAAACGATCTTCATCCAGTTCGTTCAGTCTTACCATTTCCTCAGAGACTCAGTTTACTGATGTGGAGTTTTTAAAGTAATAGTAATTACTATTTTAATAGTGAAAAATAGTAATTACCTCAGCCTTTTATTCAGTATCAGATCAACACCAAGTCATTATTCAAGGTCAAGGTTCGTTGGACTCTAATCTTTCAGCACAATTCACCATAATATCCTGTATATTTGTGTTTGGTTTTCACTGCAATAAAAAAAATATGTTCTTCTAAATCACTGTTCAATCTTTATTTGTTTTATATAGACATTTTGTTCAGCACCCACTGTTTAACATATTCAACAGAACACTACACTGCTGTGAGGCAACTGTTGAGGCTGACAGTTTAGCACCAGCATAAAGCAGGAAATGCAAACGTATGTAAGCACAGTGAATGACGCCTCTTGTCTTCTTGTGAACACATTAGCTGTGGTTTAAATGTGATGATGCCTAATACTTGCTATCACTCCTCTATGTGTGAAGAGGAACTATCAGTTTCTTTACAGGCCATCCTTACCAAGTGAACTGGACGGCACAACTGAGCAACACACGGTTTATTTCAGTGCTTTGTTTAATTGATTTCCCCTCTATGTATCTAATCTCTAAGTTTCTGTAGAAATAAAAGTTAAACACTGAGGAATGTCTACACTCTCTACTCAGTACCCCCATTTTATAGATGGGCCAGATGCAGATAAATGCAAAGGGAACAGAGTAAGACGTGAGTAGAAGGATTAAAAGGTTAGTTTGGAACGTTAATTTGGTCAATACTGATCCTTTCAGTAATTATCTGTGTGCATTGTAACTCTATATACATACTGTATGTAGGTATGTCTACACAACACACTGCATCAGTACAGACACTGTGGATGCAACGGCAGTAGAAATACTGCAACACATTATTTGTTCTGATTCTTCTTTCTGTGGTGCTGTTGTCACTTCTGGTGGCATTTTTCTGGAAGTGTTTTTGGTATCCATCAGTGTGTGTCTCTTGTGCTGCTTTTGCTGCATTCTTACTGTCCTTTCTACTTGTAGTGCTTTTGTTGTGTGCAGCACTGCCACCATGTGTCACAATGAACAGTCTATGGTCCCAGTCAGCAGCAACAAGCTCAGCTGAAGACTGGAAGACTTTTGTTAGAGCACATTGTTTTCTGACCTGTAGGTGTCTCCATGAGTAGAAAGAATGGAGTTACTAACTGTCCATTCTGCTCCAGGCTTATTTCTATCTACTGACAATCAATGACCTCATCATTTCTAACTGAGCCACCTTGAAAAGAGGAAATGCAGCCTGTGCTTCAAACTAAATGTCTGCCGTTCAGTAGATGACTTGTTGTATGATGTCAGCTTTCAGCTCACAGCAGAGAGGTACATTTATTGCTGCACAAAATATTTTTAATTAGAGTTTTACTACTTTACTTTCTGAAGCAGACGGTTTTCTAATGCATCATTCTTAAAGGCTTAATCATACGACTATGTGCATAGTGCAACAAAGTATTGATAACTGTTCTCTGTTGTAGAATATTTTTTGCATGAATTAGATAAAGCTCAAAGATCAATACTGTTTATCAGAAACAGGACAAGAAGCATCAGTGCTTTAAACCCACTGCAGAGGTCTGAGGTTTGTTGAAAAAAAGAAGGAAGCAGACAGAGACTATCTTGATATAGAACAGACACGTAGTGAGGGCTGGATGTGAGGATGATCTCATATTGGTGTGAAGTGCAACTTTATTTTTGTCTCTCAGTTCTTTCTTCCTCTTCAGATGCTGCAGTTGTTGCTTCCTGGTATGAAGTTGAAATCTTTCTCTGAAGCAGAGTGACACGTTGTCAGAGCTGGATGTGAGGATGGGACACACTTTGCTCTGTGTGCTGGGGTTATTGTGTAAGTACATCACTTTCTCACTTTGAATTGTATACATGAAGGAAAATGTTTCAAAGGAGAAGAACAGAGTGTCAGAGGTTTGTCTCTCAGAAAGCTTGAACACCACAGACTTGTGGTTTCTATGTTGGTTGTTGAGTTGGTTTGCTTCAGTGTTAAATACACTACTGGACTTTAATAGTGATTATTTACACTAATATATTTGTTCAATGCATGTACAGAATATGTTACTGTGTGTTGTTATTCAAAACCTTATTTTGCTGATTGCTTTATTTTCTACTTCCTCTTTATTAACTCAGTGATCTGTCTGTATTAAAACTAGTGCAAAGAACATTTCATTTGTCTTCTTGGTGTTGAGGTTGAGGTGGATGTTGTTGCACCAGGCCACCAGTGCTTGGACCTCTTCTCTGTATGGTGTCTCGTCATTGTTGTTGATAATCCCCCCCCCCCCCCCCCCCCCCCATGGTGTTGGAGCCATGGGTTGAGACACAGACAAAGGTGTACAGTGTGTACAAGACTGGACTCAGTACACAGCCCTGAGGTACACCAGTATTAAGGATGATAGGTTGATCCACAGACAGAGGGAGGTTCCAAGTTGCAGTTGGGGCTGATGGAGTTAAATCCAGAGCTGAAGTCAACAAGCAGCATCCTGATGTATATTTGGGGTCTTTCACTATGGCTGAGAGCAGTGTGGAGGGTGATGGAGATGGCAACGTCTGTGGATCTGTTGGACCTGTAGGCAAACTGGTGTTGGTCAAAGCCAGGTGGGATGTGGGCCTTGACATGCTGTAACACCAGTCTCTCCATGCATTTCATGATCACTGGTGTCAGGACCACAGGCTGGTACTCATTCAACCCTGTAATGGCAGAGGATTTGGGCACAGGGATTATGGTGGCAGTTTTCAGGCTGAACGGTTAAAGATGTTAGTGAATACTGCAGCAAGCTGATGGGCTCATGAGTTCAGCACCTTCCCTGGTACTCCATCCGGTCCTGGTACTTTGCTGATGTTGATGCCACGCAGGACCAGCAGTACATGATGTTGTTGGATGGTGGGGGGCTGGTCATGCTCTGATGGTGTCAGCTGTGTGTCCTCTGTCTGTCTGCCGTCCTCTTCAAAGCAGGAGAAAAAGGCGTTGAGCTGGTCTGGGAGAGAAGTGTTGGTAGAGAGGGGGTGTTGTAGCACTGTTTGTAGTCCGTAATGTGCTGGATGCCTTTCCACATGGAGCTGGGGTTGTTTTCCTTGAAATTGGCCTCTATCTGCTTTCTGTACCTTGTTTTAGCAGCCTTGGTGCCTCTGTTCAGGTCTGCTCTAGCCTTCCTGATGGCCTACCTGTCTCTTGACCTCAGTGCTGCATCCCTGGCCTGGAGTAGTGCTCTGATGTTGGTGTTGCCTCCTCAGTCCAGCACTCCACTGGCTTGTACTGTGGCTTAGACCTGCAAATGAGGGGCTTGTAAGCTGGTGTCAGGAACAGGGAAAGATGATTAAAGTCTCCAGCCACGATGAAGAAGCCCTCTAGGTGTTTGTTCTGCTGATGCTGTCATGCAGCCTGCTCATAGCTACATTAGCATTAGTGGATATACACAGCAGCTGTGGACTCTTGAGTGATTTCCCTGGGCAGATAAAAAGGTCTGCATTTTAACAGTAAAAATTACAGGTCTGGACAGCAGTGTCTCTCAATAACAGCAGTGTCCGTGCACCAACTGTTGTTAATATAGATGCACAAGCCCCCTCCTCTCGTCTTACCAGAGTCTGAAATGTAATAATTGTACGGCCTGCTAGCTCCACAGCCAGGTCCGGGATGTTCTCATGCAGTCAGGTCTCTGTTATTACCATGATGCAGCCGTCTATTCGATTGTTAACGTAGTTTAATCTCGTCCATCTTGTTAACCAGGGAGCGGACGTTGGCAAGAAAAACACTTCGAACCGCTGGTTTATGTGGAGTCGTGGTTAGCCTAGCTCTGATGCTGGCTCGTTTGCCCCGCTTCTGGTGCTTTTCACAACGCGCTGTCGCCTCCTCTCTGTCCGGTGTATCCTCTCCAGGAACGGTCCAGTGTATTTTCAGGCTGATAAGTTTGGTCTGGTGTAAGTCCTTCTCAATGTGTAGCTGCTAACTATAGAGGAGCACCGGGTCGCTGCGTCTATACGCGCCACCATCTTGAATTCATGTAGCTACATGTTATATTCACTAGCAAAGACCCCAAACAAACAGTGCTGACTGAGTTAACCTGGTATAAGTTAGCTGACGGATATTAAAGGAAGAGTGGTTGAGTCGTGGCCCTGCTCCTAAAAGTTAACTAGGCTCTGCTGATTCCATAGCTGAAGAGATCCAAACTTCCACTGGTATTAATGTAAGCACATAAACTGTGCAGCGGTAGCGTCATGCAAGCCTCACATCACCAAGTCCAATGCCAAGCGTCAGATGGAGTGGTGTAAAGCACACTGACACTAGACTGTGGAGCAGTGGAAACGTGTTCTGTGGAGGGATGAATCTTCTCCACAGCTTCTCTGTGTGGCAGTCAGATGGAGGAGTCTAGGCATGGAAAATGTTACCTGCCTGACTGCATTGTGCCAACTGTGAAGTTTGGTGGAGGAGGGATAATGATATGGGACTGTTTGTTAGGGTTTGGGTTAGACCCCTATCTCCAGTGAAGGGCAATCTTAATGTTTCAGCATACCAAGACATTTTGGACAATTGCCACATATATTTTCAACTATGTGGCAACAGTTTGGGGAAGGCCCTTTTCTATTCCAACATGAGTGTGCCCCAGTGTACAAAGCAAGGACTATAAAGACATGGTTCCATGTGGAAGAACTTGACTGGCCCAGACAGAGCTCTGGCCTCAACCCCACAGAGCACCTTTGTGATGAACTGGAACAGAGATTGTGAGCTAGGCCTTCTCACTGCATTCTTCCTGTCCTTTCTACTTGTAGTGCTTTTGTTGTGTGCAGCACTGCCACCATGTGTCACAATGAACAGTCTATGGTCACAGTCAGCAGCAACAAGCTCAGCTGAAGACTGGAAGACTTTTGTTAGAGCCCATTGTTTTCTGACCTGTAGGTGTCTCCATGAGTAGAAAGAATGGAGTTACTAACTGTCCATTCTGCTCCAGGCTTATTTCTATCTACTGACAATCAATGACCTCATCATTTCTAACTGAGCCACCTTGAAAAGAGGAAATGCAGCCTGTGCTTCAAACTAAATGTCTGCCGTTCAGTAGATGACTAGTTGACTATCAGCTTTCAGCTCACAGCAGAGAGGAATGAGGAATGCAGACAAAGAGCACAGTCATCATTTAATATGCCTTTAAACTAGAATAACAGGGTTCAGTAACATTTCTTTCTTAACATTCATTAATTCAGTTTGTCAAGCAGACAACATGACAGCATCACTAAATCTCTTGGAGAGATATTTCTTCATTCAAAGTCTCTAAAGGCCTCAGATTTAAAGATCCTCCTCACATATCTCTAAACACATTCAAAGTGCTCCCCCATGGTTCACATGTTCTTTGTTCTCACTGATATTATTTATACAGAGCAGCACTTCCTAACTGATGTGTGAAAGTGACGTGTGCTCAGATCAACCACTGTGATAGAGTTGTGTTGAAACTATTGTTCTCAGGAGCCAACACATGGCCAGGAAGGCCAACAATTCATCCAAGACGTTTTAGAAAACTACTCTGTCTACTGTTTTTGTTTGCATGCATACACATATTGTATCTGCACACACCTCCCTTTAGATAATCAGCAGTATGGGTGCAGGTGGAGTGGGTGTAACGTTAAATACACAACAGGGAATAGGATTTGATGCAATGAGTGCAAAAACATTTTGTAACAATATTCAAACTACATATTCTCTGTTCCATCATGATTTATCAGTTTCTACATCTGTTTTATTTCATTGTCTTTTTTGCATCAAGAGGTAAGTTTGCAGTAGCTGGACAGGAAGTGAGACATTTCTCAGTTCTATCTTTGTCTTCTTATGCTGCAGATGAGTTGTTGCCTCAAATGCAAACAGTAAATGTTTCTCTGAAGCAGGAGAAATTAGATTTAATCAGTGAAAACAGTGATTCTGGAAACATTTGGCAAGATTTGCATGAAAACAAGAAGAGAAGAAGTCTCCCAGGTTGTTTCTGGTGTAAATGGTGTCATTGTTTCTGGTGTACTTTCTCATAGAGGGGTTCATCAGTTTAATCAGTCTAGCTTCTGCAGGTTCTTCTGCACTTCTCATCTTAATGATAACCACATTTGATTACAGGTTCAGCTACTTGTAATGCATCAGAGCTGGGAGAGGGGGAAGGACTTCATCATCATGTTCACTCCTTTTTCTCAACACTATTTCTATTTTTATCACTTCCTGTGAATGAAGTCATGGCCACATTTGACTCCAGAGTTTCAGTAGAAGGAGAAGACATGTAGAGAGTGTTCAGTTTGACAGACTTTACACTGGTGAAGCTCAGCTTTGGGATTTAAGATGAAGAATAATCATATTTTCAGATTGTAGTTTAAAACCTGCATGGATTCCCTCCAGCTGCTGTGCTGAACTTAGTGAGTATGACACCTCTTGTTATCAGTAGGTCCTCTATTCATTCTACATGGGAAAGTATTTATTGTATCTTTCAAACATGTGATTGTAATGACTTTATGCAGCAGCCTTTACAGTAGCATCAAGAATCACTGTCTCTTTGTAAGACAGCAGTAGTCTACAGGATGATCATATCTGTGGCAGGAAGAAAATTCAAATCTATTTCTCTGTAGCTTATTGTATGTGACCTCTCTAACACTTCCACCACTTTCTGTGAGTAATCAAGTACTCCGTGCATGTCAGCAGCAGTTGAACTTGTCTGAATGGTCAAGACAAAGATATAAATGTAGAAAGATGGATACATAGATGAACCTTCATGTGACTTCCATCCTGTATACTGTGTGTATAAATTGACATTTCTAGTTTTTTACTTGGTGTTTCTTTCATGTGGATGTTCTGGTGTCAGAAACCTCTTGGCTGTTTTTGACCTCTTGATGTTTCTATGCTCAAGTTGTTTTGTTCATGTCTTGTTGTCTGTTGCTATCATGTTTAAGTTTATTTAAAGCGATGCACAGACCTTTGTGTGAGATGCAGTCTGATATAGTTATATATTTCTGCAGTGCCATGAGAGGGTTGGCTGTGGTCAGACTATGGTTAGTTTTAACTTTGTGCAAAAGGAAGGAAGCTGAGACAGAACAATCTGAACGTTATTTATATTTTTTTGTTTGTTTTCTGCAGTTTCATCAGATGAAGTCTTGATGTGAGGATGGGACACACTTTGCTCTGTGAGCTGGGCTTATTCTGTGAGTATGTTACTGACCCCCCCCCCCCCCCCCCCCCCATGACGTCACAGGTGATGGTCTGATCCATTTCCTGGTCCACTGCAGTGTGTGGGAGGGTCTGCAGCCATAAACATATCTTCCTCTATTGAATGTTGTGAGGGTGGATGCATGTCTCTATATTTTATTTCAAATGTGGAGCTGTAGATACTGCCATCACATTGGCTCAGATTCCTCAGAGAGTTTTCCTCTCATATCTCAGGAACACTTGGTTATGTTTGTAGTAGTGATCCTTTAATGCATCCTTCATGCTCATGTTACACATTAAATATTTCTTATTAAATATTAGTTTGTTTTAGTCTCTTAATGTCTGACATTTCCTCCTTTATTGTAGTGCTCTATACACTCCTCTACAAAGGACATGCTCAAGGTGATTAAACAGTTTGAACTTTCTTGTCTTTGTTTTTAATTATTCTCTAAAAACTAATATCAACCTACTGCATCATGTTTCTTTTTACTGTATGTACTGACACAGATTGTGTCTACCATATTTCCTAAAAGTGTTTTTCATTCCTAACTGTATGTTCATGTTGCTTCTAGATGCTGTGCTGACTACTGACCCCTACTGGTCACCTTTGTTCACTGGAGAGTCTGTTACCTTCATATGTGACATGAAGGAAGGAGGAGACACTGACTGGGATTATAAAATCAACAAGGATGGACGAGAATTTATTCCCTGCAACACACATCAACGATACACATTAAAACCTCTGTCTACAGATCACAGTGGTGGATATCAGTGCTGTGGTCTCCACAAGAGATCAAATCAGACAAAGTGTAGTAATACTGTCACTTTAACTGTATCTGGTAAGACCTGGATATTTGATCAACAACACTAATTAATGATTCCTGTTGAAATATGCATATTAATTATGTAATAATTTGAACATTTAATTACTTCTACACTCTAAACATTTATTAGAATACTGTAAAACTTGAACCTTTGACCAGGACCTGAGCTACTTTTCTCAGTTCCTGATACTGTTATCTAGAATGACCACACGTATGATCTTTGATATAAAATAAAAGGTATTGTTGATAAACATGTGAAAAATAAACTGAGATGTGACTGAACTTGACTTGAGGGATTCTGAGGGTGGCGAGCAGTTACATATTTTAGAGTTCAAAAAAGTTTTAAAATATTAAACAAATCCCATAAATATTACATTTAATGTATTTTTTTCACAACATCAGATAGACCCAGGGCCACACTGACAGCAGGACCAACAACCATACCAGTAGGAGACAGAGTGACACTGACCTGCTCTGAGGAGACCTCTGCTGGATGGAAATATGAGTGGTTCAGACGTACCACAGACACCTCTGAAGTTCAAGTCAGAACAAATGATGGAGAAAACAGAGTTATCAGTGTATCACAAGGAGGAATCTACCGGTGCAGAGGAGGAAGAGGAGAACTAGTTTACTACACTGATCAAAGTGATTCAGTCACCATTGAGATAACCTGTGAGTTCAGTTATTTAGTTTGAAGTATTCATGATTATCATTAGAATTAGTGATGAACCTACAATGTTCAGTTTTCTCTGTTGATTTCATGTTTCTATTTGTGTCCCAACTGTTCATATCTGGTGGAAACAGTTTCCAACAAGGCTGTTTTAACACGACAACCCAACTGGCCTCAGATATTCAGAGGTGAGGAGATCACTCTGACATGTGAGGTCCAGGGAGGTGAAGACACTGAGTGGAAGTATGAATGGAGAACACCTAGGTCATCTATACACTGGACATACAATAAATACTGGACTTTCACTGCTTCTGAGTCCAGCAGTGGAGACTACATGTGTAAGAGTAGACGCAGAGATGACTCATATTCTTCAACAGAGTGGAGTAAAGCCATCACATTGTCAGTATCTGGTAAGTCATGTTTGTTGTGCATATTGATTTCCTTATGGGTAAAAATATTGTCACACTCAAAGTGTCAAAAGTGTGTCATGTCTTCAGTCTAACCATGAGTTGCACCTGATCGTCAGTAGCTGATAAATAGTTTGTCCTGAAGGCAGCCAGTCTGTAGAATGAATGGTCAGTCAGCATAGGGATGACAACAACATCACTTCAGTTAAAATAAATGTAGGAATTATTACAATTACAGTTTTATTACACAAAACACACATTTAACTGTTAAACAGTGTTGGCTCTGTGATGACCAGATATCAGAGAATGAGTTGTGTAAAGATTAGACACAAGCTCTAGGGAAGGTCTAAAATCTATCCAGTATTTTGATGCAACAAATGTCCATTCACAGTATGATAGTAGAGGTAGTAAGACAGATGAAGGACCTGAGAAAACAAAAATACATTAAAAGTAGAGATTATTTTATATTTTTCTGTTCTATTCTACAAGTTCATTAAACAAATGGTAACAGGAGAATAACATTACATTCTGTGTTCAAAGTACATTAACTGGTGGGGTCACATAAACCAATGAATGGAGACTTTGAATTTACATACTTTGCTATGATTAATTGTCATTTACACAAGTTGGAGACAGTGACAATTTATCCTAAACTCAACAGCAACTAAACCAAAGGCCCAACTGAGAGCTGACACCAGAGACATTCCAGTAGGAGGCAGTGTGACCCTGACCTGCTCAGTGAAGCCATCATCTGGATGGAAATACTACTGGTACAGAGATGAGAAGTCCTCTGAACCTCTGACCACACAACATGCTGGTTTCTATTCAAATGGACAAACCAGAGTCTCACAGGAAGGACTCTACTGGTGCAGAGGAGGAAGAGGAGACCCAGTTTACTACACAGAGTACAGTGATTCAATCAGGATCAGTAGAAATGGTGAGTTGGTGGTTGAGTTGGAGAGTTTTAGATTAATAATAAATGTGGAAACACCCAGTGTGGATTTATGAAAGTGGGTTGATGTTGATTTTTGTGTCTTTATTTATGATTCTTGAACATGGACAGTTCCAAACAAGGTGACTGTGACTCTCCAACCCAACTGGCCTCAGATCTACAGTGGAGAGGAGATTACTCTCAGATGTGAGATCCATGGAGGAGACACTGAGTGGGAGTATGAATGGAGATCTACCAGTTCATACAAACCTCCAAATCTAAAGGAATTCAGGATTAAATCTGATTCTTCACTCCACACTGGAGACTACAAGTGTAAAGGTAGAATGAAAAGTGGACAACAGTCTTCAACAGAGTGGAGTGATTCCTTCAGACTGACTGTATTCAGTAAGTCACATCATATTTCACCTCTCATGACTGTTATTTAACTGTGTAACTTAACATTTGTGTCATATATTCAGATAGCGGACAACCATATTTAGATAAATAATGCTTCACAAGACTCACATGTTGACTGTAATCTACCATCTCAAAATGTCTTTCAACAGGTCAACCTGTCCTCTCTGTGTCTCCATCATGGCTGAGTCCTGGAGCCTCAGTAAATCTGAGCTGTGAGCTTGAACATCCATCTGCAGGATGGAGGTTTTACTGGTATAAAGCTGTTCCTGATCTATCACACAAGTATCCATCTTACAACTATGAGCTGCTTCCTGGTAGCATCAATGGAACTGAACAAGATTCCTACATCATTGATGGACAGACACACACAGCAGGATATGTGTGTAGAGCTGGAAGAGGAGACCCAGTGTTTTACACTAATTCCAGTCAACCTCAGTTTGTCTGGTCTGGAGGTCAGTTTGTTTCCATCTGTTCTCTCAATAAGTAGATTATATGTCACCTTTCATTTTTTCTCTGTGACCTACATGCAGTATCTTGAAAACTAAAACACATGCTTACAATTCATTGACTGTTCACATTTATGTTCTCCTAATGCAGCAGGATCTTTCTTTTTTGCTACCATCAAACTAATTATCTTATTACCATTACATTTTCTTTTCAACAAATTGGATAATATGAAAAAAGACAGTTATAAGACTTTTACAAACCTACAAACACAAAACCTTACATGACAGGGACAAAATAAATTGGTACAGGACGTCTCTAAAACATAGGAGGTTATATGTGGCGTCTCAGGGTGTACTGTGTTGTGTGGGTATATGTTGAGTCTGGAAGAAAGTATATGTATGCACAGGAGGAAAAAGGAGAAGAAAATAAAGAAATAAATGAAAGAGGAAAAAAGAAAGTCCACTAATACTAATAATATAATCTGAATATTCTGGTATCAGTAGGTAAGGAATGGCATGTGTTTGAATGTTTCCTCTTCATCTTTGGATACTTCATCAGCTCATGTTACTGCTCTTACTTATCAGATTGTCAGAGTACAGATGTCAGGTAAAAGTATGCAGTTTCTAATTTTACAGACTGCTGCTTGTTGCATATCAATTCAAATATACTTCAATGGTATTATTCATAGTTTGACCAAAACACTGCACCTTGTCATGCTTGCACTAAGTTTCAGCAATTAAAGAATGAAAGCAAATAAATATTTGCATTGTGGCCTTTTCAGATTAATATCACTCTTCTTGCTTTGACTCTTTTTCAGATTTCCATTCAGCAGCGTCTCTCTCAGTGAATCCTGACAGAGCGCAGCACTTCACCTCTGACTCTGTCTCTCTGAGCTGTGAGGGAAACTCTACTGAGTGGAGAGTGAGGAGCTTCCCTGAGGACCTCTACCTGTCCTGTTCTGACTGGAAGAGAATGACAGAATTCCCATGTAAATTATCCAGATACCAGTCTAATAATGCAGTGTACTGGTGTGAGTCTGGATCAGGAGAGTTCAGCAACGCAGTCAACATCACTGGACATGGTATGTTAGAATAGTTCTTTTCTTTTCTTTGTAAATGATTAAAACATCACATCATGATGACCCAGTTATGTGACATGTTACATAATTGTGACAAAACAGACAACAGTTATTCATAGTCTGTCCTGTTTTAATGCAATCAGAGTAAACTAAGCATCATGCTACTTTTAGTTGGAGGCTTTACTTTACTCCCATCATCTGCTTACAAAACTATTTCTATCCAAACTGTCCCACAATAAATCTCTCTTTCTTTCTTGTTATTTCTGTAATAAATCACTAAAAAGCAGAACATTTCTACCACCAAAGTGTTCCTTCAGCCTATTATGTAAAGACGCTGTAGTCAAGTAGGAACCTGACTAAAATATTCTAGTTAGGTTGGTGTGAAACATTTGCAGGGCTCAGGATTAAAACCAAACTTCTTGGGCAACGTGAGACTTCTTGGTATTGATTGAAGTTTTCCCTTTCTAGTTCAATACAGAGCTCTTTCTGAAACTGGAACTTAAAATTCTTTGACTGTTTTCCAAATGGAGGCATTGATTGAGTTTTGAACTAAAACCACTGTAGCCTATTAAATACTGTATGTCCATATTTGTTCTGTAGCTAATGGGCCCGTATTTGACTTCTCATCTGTGGCTGCAACAAAACATCCTCATCATCACATTCATACTTTCCAAGCACATATTGGTACTTACCACGATGAGGCTTTGTTTTAGTGGAGGTTTGGAGTGTTCAGAAGTTTCTGAGGCTCAACAGGTCCAACGTGATCTAAAGGACATTGTAATAAGCTGTTGGTTATTTGGTGGGAAGGGATAGTTGTAAGATTCATACTGCAGTTTGGAATTATTCAGAAATCAAATGTCTGATATAATATGTATGCATATAGAAACCATTCTCCTCATTGTATGTCAGCTGTTTGAAAAGTCTGACTAAATCATTGTTTGACTGTTTTCCAGGTTCTTATGGTATCATCCTGGTGAGTCCTGTCCATCCTGTGACTGAGGGAGAACCTGTTACTCTGAGCTGCAGGTTGAGACGACAACAAATACTTTCCAATGTGTTTTTCTATCACAATGACAAACTCATCCAAAATGATACCAGAGGGGAGCTGAATATCTCTGCAGTGTCAAAGACACATGAAGGCTTCTACAAGTGTGAACATTCAGGAAAACAATCACCACAGAGTTGGATGGCTGTTAAACGTGAGCAGGATGAAAACATTTAATGCATTTTATTTTTTGTAAAGATTATGTCAGTTTGAAAATAAACATTGTATTTATGTTGATATTTTCTGTGCTAAAGCCTAAACTCATCAGTCATCTGATGAATTATATCATGAACAGTCCAGTATTAATACTTAATGTTTCTGTTTCTAATAGCTGTGCCAGGAGCTCAAAGTTCTTCTTCCCCAGTGCCTTTGATTACTGGACTTCTTTGTGGAATCATACTCATCATTCTCCTGCTCTTGTTGTATCGATACAGACGGTCCAAGGGTGAGACCTTGTTATATCACATGTTTTACTCTTTCATTGATTCAATCCACAGATTCACAGCATACGTCCAATGTCATGTGTCTTTATTTTTCCTTTTGTAACAAGGCTCTGCTACAGACCAGACGGTCAACCAGGATGAACATCAACGTCAAGTTTACTCCTCTCTTCTCCACGGTCAGTCTTTCATCTAGAAGCCAGAAGTCAAACTCTACAAGACCATTAAGTTTAAAAATGAGCCAGTTGGACAAACTGTCTCAACAGAAATGATACAAAAAAATAGGATACTTGTATCCCAGCGTGACATTCAGATACTCTGATGTTGACTTTCTTAATTGGTTTTATAGGTGATGCTTGCATCTATGAAACAGCGAAAGAAGATGCTCCAAATGGTAAAGTATATGTTTCCCAGTAGAAAAGCTGTTAGAAAAGTTAAACTGGGTGGTTTAAGGAGACTAAATACAAGTGATTGACATGAAATCCTGTAAAGAAAACTATGTTTATTTCAGATGGAGAAGATGTTAACTACTCTGTCATTAAACTCAAAAAAACTGGAAAGAAGCGTGAGTACTCCAGATACATAGAAAATACAAATAAATAGTTCAGAAATGTTTTAGCCTGCAAATATGAATTCATTGTTTTCTTATGTGGATTCTTCTGATTATCCTAACAGGGAAGCATCATGAACCAGAGGACAGTGTTGTTTATGATGATGTGATGAAAAGAGGCGAAGGTACAGTCCAACAAATATGCTCAGTAGTGAAATGTGTTGTCATATCACTACATAGGTAGTTATGTGTCAGTTTATCAGTGTCCTACTACTACACTATCACTAGATGTCACCAGAGTTAGAAATGGTCAACTCTAACACACACCCAGGGCCTCTTGGAGTTTGTTTACCATGTGTTTGTGTCTCAGAGATATCCCATGAAGCTAAAGTCATGCTGTTGCAGATTACAAAATAGATTTTATGTAGAACGATTTCGTCCACCTTCTAAATGTTGTCTCACATAAACCAAGTGGCACAATCATAGATGATAGTCTGTTATTTAGCACTTCGTACAAATTTTGCTTCCAGTTTGTGGGTTGCTCTCACATTTTGTCTATTTCCTTTGCACAGTATAATACACAAAGAGTCAGTGTAATTTGTGTGTATTTTTATTTCAATATCTGTCACAGTAGTTGTGAAAATCCTAATTCTATGAGTCCTTCCATTCATCCAGCTGCTGTATATTTTATGCCTGACAAACAAATATATGTTGAGATCTGGGTTCTGTTTTAGATCCTAATTTGGTTTATGCCCAGATGAACCACGGCAATAAAGGAAAAGCCAAGAAAAATAAAGGTACGTAAAATTCTACAGCTGTTTTTATTGAAGGATAGTGTATCATAGCTTTTACTCAGTGACTGATATAAACTGGCAGTGCATACATAGAGTATCATTCATTGTATTAGTGAATACATTAACTCTATTATACTGCCTTTTAATCAGGATATCAGACAGTTGTGCTAAATATATCATCTCTCCATTGACAGGAAAATCAACTCCTGCATCAACTGAGGAAGCGGTTTACTCTGAAGTCAAACTAGGATGAGCTCTTGGTAGTGATGCTACCATGTAGGATACAAGCTGGAAGTGTTTATATTCTACAAATGATCTGTTGGTTTAGATATATTACATAGAAGCATTCTTGTTTCTTGGATAACTCTGGCTCTGTTTTTGTTGTTGTCTTTGTCCTCCAGGTCTCTGAAGAGAGTTGAATGAACAGCACCAAAGAGAAGCATTCATATAGACTCAATATAGACATTATTTACATTTATCTCACAGTCTCTTTAGTTTGTTTGCTTCTTTTTTAATAGTTTGAAATATAGGATCTTGAGTCTCTGTTAGCTTTAAGGTAGGCAGCTTTTGAACTGTTACAAGATTAAGCTCCAATTATTATCTCACTATATAGCCAATGATCTTCTACATATTCTAGATTTTAAAAATGTATAATATGATGGATGTTGTATTTTATTTACTCCTGTTTGTTTTTAATGCTTTTATTACATTGTCTTTTAGACCATTTTATGTGTTCAGTATATATTTACTTGATAGCCAAACTAGATGAAGACCCAACTATCACATGCAGTTATCCAAACAGTAAGTCATGTGTCAACAGTGCAGCTCATTAAATCCTGCTGATACAGTTAAAGAGCTTCAGTTAACGTCTGGGTCAAACAACAGAATGAGGCCAAGATATGTTCTCAGTGACTCTGATAGTGGCGTGATTGTTGATGCCAGACAGACTTCACCTGGGATTTTCACCACAACAAGCTCTGGATGTTACTCAAAGTGGTTTAACAAACCTTTTAGTCAGGGGCACTTCTGTGGACTGGACCACCCTCTTGAGGTCAGAAGAGAATGATCAGACTGGTTGGAGTTTACAGAAGCGCTGTGGTCACAAAGATATTACCACTCTTTACCAAACTGGACAATGAGTTGTTTGGACTTCAGCAGCCTTACCTATATTAGATCTGAATTCAACAGAACACAGCAGAATACGCAGCCAACAAATCTAAAGAAACCATGGAATGAAGTCATGTCAGCATCAACCACAATCTCATATCAATGTTTCCACCTTTAGAGGAATCCAAGGATTGAGGCTGTACTGAGACAAAAGGAAGGTCCTACCTAGGATTTGTATGGTGTTCCTAATGAACTGTCCAGTATGTGTATAGCTTTAACTTTGACCTGAAGGATGTTTGTTAATCATCTGCTAAATTATTCTACTTAAATGTGTTACAGACAACACACACTTGTGCTATGTTGTGATTTTGTTTAACATTTATGAAAAAAGAGACAAACAAGATGCAAGAAAGACGGCCAGTTAAACCACATTCTGCTTTATTTAGAGTGAGGCAGCATTGATGCAGCTGACGCAGCTGTGCTCTGCTTTCAAATATTACAGATGCACAGTGCTTTGGTGTTGCTTCTTTTTATATAACATTTAATCCTGTTGTTCTCAATGAAAAATTACTCATGGAAGTGTCATTATGTTTATAAAATATTTCTGTTTTGTATTAAAAAAATAAATAAAATCCACTTTAATTGGTTTCTGGTGTGATCAGCTTTCTTATAGAGGGTGTCTTTTATGAGTCTAACCTCTGTGTCTTTCTGTACAAGTTCTGTATGACTACATACACCGATCACCCACAACATTATGATCACTGAAAGGAGAAGTGAATAACATTGACCATCTTGTGACATTCAGTGTCCTGCTGGGAAACATTTGGACCTGGCATTCATGTGGATGTTACTTAGACATGTAGCACCCACCTAGACCAGACCAGGCACCCCCACCCCATAGCAATGACACTCCTTGATGGCAGCAGCCATCCCCAGCAGGATGCAGCCTGACACAGACACACACACAAAAACGCTTTAGGAACAACTCAAAAACATGAAGAACAGCACAAGGTGTTGACCTGGCCTCCAAATTCAGTCTCCAAACTGATGAAGACTCATTTCCTGATGAGTCACAAATGTTTTGGAGGCACAAGGGAGACCTAGACAATATTAGGAAGGTGGTTATAATGTTATGCCTGATCAGTGTATCTGCTAGTGAATAGATTCCTGCTTTATCAGGTTGGTCCAACACTCCTCTGTCTCATTTTCAACGTACTAGAATTACTTTCAGTGATTCTTATTAAATCTACTGTATTCAAATGTTTTGCTTTCACCAGGTCTCAGAGCACAAATCAGAGCTCTGCTACAGACCACATGATCAACCAGGATGAAGGTCAACAGAGTGAATATCCTTCTCCTCTCCACGGTCAGCCTTAACCCTGACTTTTGTTTCTGACAAATCTTTAATGAGAACAGTTCCATTTTTCTTGTGATCTGATCTGAACTATTACATAACTCACATAATGATATTAAATCCAACCTTGGCTTGATTTTACTCTGTAGGTGATGCTTGTTTCTATGAATCAATCAAAGGCCCTGAAGACACATTCCATGTTTTGTGTGTGAAAATTACAATTATTATTTATTTATTAAACTTAAAGATCAGATAACATTTTACAACGCACTAAATTTGAAAGGATTTAAACACTTTTTCTAGTTAGTGATTCATATTTAACATGAATCAGTTTTAAATACTAGAATGAGATGATTTTCTGTAAATGACTGAAGTTCAAACATGTCACTACATTTCAGATGAATCCAGGGATGCCACATATTCTTTGATTGAGCTTAAAAACATCACTAAGAAGGGTGAGTGTTTTATGTAGAAACAACCACATACAAGATATAGAACAAACAGTAGCTGAGACACTTTAGTCCTGACTAGACAATGATCCTTCTTCTGTGTTGTACAGTTGAAACCTGAAGTGTGGCTTTTGTTTCAGATGACGGTCTGATGTATGAACAGGTTCTCTTCCACAATAAAGGTAAAGCCAAGAGAGACAAAGGTGAGTCAAGTCTCCGTCCACCTGCAGCAGTGATTGTTGTAACAGGTTGATCTTAATAAGTAATGTGACTCACTGGAACCTACTTTAGCTAATATTAGGACTTAGAACATCTTGTCTCTTATATTTTCTTCTGTGCAACATGTTTATTATACACTTTTGTACAGAAGCAAATCATATTAATCATTGCGTTGCCTGTTACTGTCAAACATTTTAAACTGATCTCTTTCATGACAGGAATATCTGCTCCTGCAACCGCTGATGAAACAGTTCATTCTGAAGTCAAACCAGCAAAACATAGGGGTCAGTTGTCTTCATTCTGATTTACTGAATAATCCTGTATCTTTTCCTTCTTTGGTTTGGCTCCTGATCAGTAAACAGATTGTTATCAACAAAACCAACTACATAGAGAAAAAATAAAAACTAGATTTTTATATAAAAAACAAATCATATGCAAATACTAACATTTATGAAAATTCCACAAGGCTTCATCAGGTTCATGAAGTTAGAGATCTTGGTCAGTGTTGGTGTCTCAAACCCTTCAATTTCACTGGTAATGTTATGGAGTTAATGTATCAAGTATCTAAAGTAATCTAATCTAATTCATTCATTCATTTTCTGTAATGAATGGAGCAGTTCACTGTGATACTGCACAATCCAGCAGACAGGTTGGAGTGAAGCTCTGATATTATCATCTTTGGTTGCAACACATGACCAGGAAGAGAAATGAATGACTTAATGGCACCCCCTGCTGGTCCTCAGCTGTAAACACAAACTGGGATTATTCCAGGGGGTCAACTTTTAACATTCATTCATTCATTTTCTGTAACTGCCATGGAGGGTTATCTGTTATTAATAGATAATAATGTTCTTCAATAATCTTAACTGAAATGTAATAAATATAATCTGGAACATTTCCACCTTATCATTTCTCCATTCACAGGAAGTCCATCTCCTGCAGTCATGGAGGAAACTGTTTATTCTCAAGTCAAAATCTAGGAACAGCTCCTGATAATAAAGGTACCAGACAATGTGAATGTTGTCAAAGTGTCTTTAATTCTGAGTAATCACCTGAATAAATCATCTTTTCTCTCTTCTTGTGGTTTTCAGATCCACAGAGAGGAGTGTGTGATGTTTTGTCCATTGAAATGAATTGATCCTTGATGAGCTTTGTTTTTGTATGGAGGTCATTTAGCATTTTAAAAGCTTGTTAGTTGAGACCACTTTGTGCAGCAATGTATTTGTAGCCGTGACATTTTATTTGCTTGTATGTGTTTCACTTTTGTCTCAAATATGAAACCAAGAATTAAACAAATACAACATTTGCAAAGTTTAATCCAGTATCCCACTGTCTCACACATGATGGATATAGTACCTCATTTACCGTATTAATCTTTATTATTTCATATTTGTTTCTGTTATTATGTCCTGGTATCATCTAACTGTGTTATACATTTAGTTGTTTTGGTGTGTTTTTGAACTCTGATGAAGGACTACCTACCTCAGACTCTAACCATCCTCAGTGTCATTAACACTGTAAAATAACATGTGAACAGACCTGACAAGCAAATAGTGGCTGAAGTGGCGTGCTATGTATCGATAATTCTGTGATAACAACTAAGTTGGTACAATTTAAAGGAATCAGCCCACTAAACCATTTTACACAAACAGAAAATAACACAACGTCTTAGTACGTCAGTTAAATTGGAACCTCTTAATAACAATGACAGTGTTTTTGGTGTTGAGTGGGAGTATGAACAAGCTCACAGACACTTCCAACTCTGCTATCACTCTGTTGAACCACAAAGTTTATCTCACAGATAAATATGCACTGGTCCAGAACACAGGATCTTATCCAGCAGTTGCTAAGTTGCTCCCACCATGGCTGCATCTGACCAATAAGTGGAGGCAACATTTTACATGATTTGTGGTGATACCAAACTAAGGAGAAACACTGTTCAGATCAACTGATTTGGATGAGAGGAAACAAAGTATAGGTGTTAAAAGGTCCTTAGAGCTTTAGTCTGGAGTAATACAGGATGCAGAAATCATTCCCTAAACTCATTTCCTCTTGTGGCAGGTTGAGTGCTGCTCCACCTCCACCCTCAATTAGTAACACCTGGGCCTGATTGCTCAGTGGTGCCACCTGCTTAACTGGTCACCTGCTCACACCGTTGTCTGGCGTTCACCTGACGAGGGTTCTGTCCAACATGCTCTGGTTGTGGGAAGCGAGTTGCGACCTGTAAGCAGGGTTGGCTGTGCTGTTTGTGTGCAGCTTCGTCGGGGTCTTGGGGAGTGTGGCGTCTGCTCTCTGCCTTCACCTCTCTGTTGAGTTCTCTTTGCTCCCGTAGCCTTACTCTTTTAACTTCTGCTAGATTTATTAGCCTTATGCTCCTTACCGCAGTCAACTTAGTTTTAAGTTTTTTCGACTAGAGATGTTACGCTCGAAGCAGAAAGCTCGACGCAGAAGTATCGCGACAAGATGTTTCGATGCCTCGCTTCATCAGTCGAAAAATCACGTGACTCCCCAAATGAAGCTTCATTACGTCACACGCGTATCGACCGTCATCGGCAACGTGTCACTCCAGGTTTGAATGCGCGGCGGGATTGTCAAACTCACGATGCTTATAAATGGGCACAATCCCTCAGATGGTTGTGGGTTTTTGAGAGGAGGAGAGTTGCATATGTAAGTTTCATTGATTTAGAACGAGGGAGAGTGAAGTAGTATAACATTAGATTAACTTGCATACGCACATTGGCACACATACATACGTACATATATACGTACGTACATAGAAACGTTAGTTAGTTGTGAAAGTGTGAGTGTGTGATAGTCTGAGTGTTTGACAGTGAGGAAAGGAGAGATAGGGATAATGGAGGCAAGGCCACCTAAAAGAGCCAGATCTTATGTGTGGGAGCACTTTGACATTATTACCCCAACAAAGGTCAAGTGTCTGATCTGTGCTCAAGAGCTGGCCTTTAATAGCAACACCTCTTCAATGCTGAGGCACCTGCGCTCAAAACACCCCGAGACTACACCCAATCCAGCTGCTCCTGCTGCTCCTGGAGTAACTGGACATGGTAAGTCTATGGCAACTAGCATGCATTAAAAAGACAGACCAAGATTAAATGTAAAATATACAAAACAACAATAATATATTTTAAAAAGTTATGTGTGAATAACTATTTCTATTTTCTGGTTTAAAGGGCGACAAGCTGCACTGGATGATGCCTTGGTAGACATGATTGTGCAGGACTGGCAGCCATTTTCTGTGGTTGAAGATAAAGGCTTTAAAGCCTTTATTCACAAGCTTGACCCAACATGTGTCCTGCCCACAAGACAAGCATTGAGAGCCATGGTGGAGACAAAATACAAAGAAGCCAAGGAGAAAACTAGAGCAGAGCTGGAAAAGACTGTGGCAGTCAGCTTGACAGGTGTCTGCCACATGTGGACATCTATAAATATGGATGCCTTCCTTGGGGTCACATGTCATTATATAAATGAGGACCAGAAACTGTCATCTGTTCTGTTAGGTGTCACTAAATTCCCTCAGTCCCACACAGCTGAAAACCTCAAGAATGCCACAGAACTATTAATTGACGAATGGGGAATTAAAAACAAGATCCACTGTCTGGTCACTGACAGTGCAGCAAATATGGTGGCTAGTGCTAGGCTTCTTAAAATACGCAACATTCCTTGTTTTGCACATAGTCTAAATTTGGTGGCAAAAAAGGCATTGGAGGCAACACCAGAACTATCAGAGATCCGTATGCGAGCCAGAAAAGTTGTTCATTTCTTTAAGACCAGCACAAGGGCCAAAGAAAAACTCTCAGCAGTTCAGGATCAACTTGAAAAACCACGTCACAAGTTGATTCAAGAGGTAGACACCAGGTGGAATTCCACTTTCCTCATGTTAGGATGTCTACATGTGCAGCGTGAGCCAGTAGCAGCAGTACTTGCATCACTAACAACAGATGTGGTGCCACTAAGCTGTGTGGACTACGAGGTTGTGGCTGAATGCCTGGAGGTTCTGGGGCCACTGTCTCTGGCTACCACTGAAATTTCAGTAGAGAAGAAGGTGTCAGCATCGAAGGTCATACCAATCATTCGCATGATACAGCATAAAATGACATAGAAGTCTACATCACTCCATGCATGCGCACTGCTTCTGAGACAAAATCTGCTGCACTTTTTATTGGCAAGGTGCAGCGTTGAAAAAATTCGGGTCCTGGCAATGGCAACTATCCTTGAGCCACGTTTCAAAACGATAGCATTTGGCAACCAGACCAGCGCACAGGAGGCAGTTGCCAAAGTAACCGCAGAATGTGCAGAACTGAGGAGATCCATGCATTTCTCACCCTCAACATCACAGGTAATAGCTTTCTCTTTATTTGATCATTGCTTGTATATATGCTCTATCAAACAACTGGATGTATTTCCATTTGTTTTACAGTCCACAATGGAACAAGTCCCTGGTCCCTCAACACAAGAGGCTGACCCTGACAACCTGTGGGAACTGCTGGACTGCCGAGTTGGTTGGTTACATTACTCTGTATAAAAACCTTCTTTGAGACAAAAACGCATACAATGGATTTCACCTTCTTCTGTTCTGATTTCTTGCAGGTGCAACTCAGAGAGTCCAGAATGCCTCGGCAGAGGCAACAGTTGAGGTTCAGCGATATTTATCTGAGCCCTACCTCTCCAGGGGAGAAGACCCCTTGAAATACTGGCAGCAAAGGGTGGCACTTTATCCCAATCTGTACGAGCTTGCCAGACGGTATTTACACATGCCTGCAACTTCTGTCCCATGTGAAAGGGTCTTCTCCAAAGCTGGAGAGGTTATAAGCAAGAAGAGGAACAGACTAAAACCCAAGTCTGCTGAAATGATCTTGTTTTTAAATAAAAATCTGTGAACCACCCAAATCCCCTTCCCAGTTTCAAAAGCATTTTGTACAACTACTGTCATTGCACAAGCATTTCACTTTTTTATTTTGTAAATACATTTTTGTATTTCTATCAATCTTATAAAAGCATATATCTAAAACATCCAGTATTATATGATGACAAACTCATACAAGTATATTATTATTTTCTATAAATGAAAAAAAAATCAGGCGGCACAGTGGCGAGGTGGTTAGCACTGATGCCTCACAGCAAGAAAGTCACCGGTCCGAATCCATGGGCCGGCTCGCCTTTCTGTGTGGAGTTTGTATGTTCTCAGTGTGTCTGCGTGGGTTCTCTCCGGGTACTCCGGCTTACTCCCACCATCCAAAGACATGCTCATTAGGTTAATTTGTGATTCTAAATTGGCCGTAGGTGGGAATTGTAGGGTAGTCTACACCTTTAAATTGTCTCGTTAGGGCACCACCTCCTGTTATCGTAGGAAGAACACGGTTTAAATCAATTTATCAGTCTCAATTAAATCATTTGCTTATCTGAAGGAGTGAATCCTTTACTACAATTTGTACCAGTCATTCTCTGCCGTAAAATAACATCACAAACAACTTCTTAAGTGTGAACAAATATTTATTTAATAAAGTGACAACTATGAATAAATGAGGGACTAATAGAATATAGGAGTGTAATCAAATGAACGAATATAATAAGGTATGAAATAATTTCTGGAGCGATGGTGAGAGATGGAGATGTTTAAGTCCTAAACTATGGGAATGGATTTGATATCTAATCTAATCAATCTTCTCTAAAAGATGTTAGTAGGGAGTTTCAAAGTAGTGACACCAACTCTTTGTCTTAAGCGGTAGGAACGATTAAGCCTACTTTTGTAGAGTCTTCTCGGCGTCGGTGATGGTCCTTTGTCTTGAGATGTCTTATTGCCTGATCTTCTTAACCTATTTTATATGACTAAATTTAATCATTCCATTACGGAAGCGTATTGCTGCCACACTGTAGAAAAAAAAAGGCTCAATATTATGTAATTACATGAAAGTTTCTTGTTATAACATGATATTTTTCACGTTTTAACATGATAAGTATCACGTTATTACATGAAATTACGTCATTCTACTTCCGGGTTATGGGACCTATCTTTCGAAAAAATATGAACGGTAGTCTGTGGCGAAAGATAAATTATTTTCTGGTCCCGATCGACTTGTGCCTTGGATTATACATATGTTGTTTTTCAGAATAAAAAATTATTTTAAATGTCAAGAATGTCACAGTTTGTCGCAAGATAGTTCAGTAAAACGCTATGGAAAATACGTAATTAAACGAACTACAAGTCCCGCATGCTGGCGCGTACAGAACCGACCAAAACTCCCTTCGTGTAACTACAGCTCTTGACATGACCCGATTTATAATGATTTTCACCTCGTTTGATGCTTCTGCCTTCGTCCTGGAAGAAGACGGTAAAGCTCAACAAGGAGACAGCCATAGTTCTCTAGGGATCTCTAGAGAGATGTAGTTCACTAAGCGATCTCATACAAAACCTAATGTTGTTCAGCTTATTTACGTCAAATAATTTATCTCTTGACGTGAAAAATTCACACACATCATATGTGAAATTCATGCCACAATTCGATCGGGACCAGAAAATAATTATGATCTCGCCATAGACTGCCATTCATATTTTTTCGAAAGATAGGTCCCATAACCCGGAAGTAGAGGGGCGGGACTTCGGCTCTCTATTGCGTCCTTGCGGACCCCCGTGCGTCCTACGCAAGGGCCAGACGCGCACCTCCCAAAAATCCTCGACGCGCGTCGAGGCGACGCAACAGCAACGCAGCAGCAACGCAGCGGCATTGGCTGTGATTGGTCCGCTAACTACATCCGCTGGAGACCGCTTTTCCGGTTTCCACTCATAAACATCATTGTCTCCTTTGTCGTGCCCTAATTTGCAATAGAAGTATTTCTTCCTCTGCTTGAATAATTTGGAGCTCCAACGCCAGTCTCTCTGTCTCGGTGTCCATCGTTCACTGTGACTACGGCAAAAGCCGGAAGGTAAATAACGAGGCGAGATAGTCACAAGAGTCTCGGTCGGTCGGTCACAAAAAACCATAGCGCCCTCTACCGGTGTGGCATGCATTTCGACACGTAAACCCCACGCAGAACCATCACGGTCTCACGACTGCGTCCGAGCAACTGCGTGGCCATTGCGTGACCATTTGTGTGATCACTACGCGGAAGCATAATCTAACCTTAATACTTGTACCAGAGCGCCGCGCTGCCGTACCGATATGCTGAGCGGTTGCCAAGGCAACCATGAGACTGACGAGTATGTCAATAAAGTTGGGAGGAGGAGCTGAATGACGTAGCTACCTGACGCACGTAAAACACCTGCGGGTCAGTTCTGATAGATCTAAATATTATCTACCCTGATACAGTTATGAGCCTTGAGTTTGACATGTGTGGTTTATGAATGATCATTTATTTAATATACAGTAGAATTAGCCAATATAAATATTATATATGGACATTTAATAAAACAAATCATACTAATAGATTAACAGTAAATAAATAAATAAACAAATAAATAAATTTTGTTAAAAAGTTAATTGGTACAGATTTCATTTAAGATTTAATTAACTGCACTTTATAAAAGAATGTGTTCATTGTTAATAAAACATTTCAAGCTTTAAGTATGACTGATTGCTTTCTTGATCATCCCTTTACTAAAAACACCAGCACTAAATAAAACATACCACTGCTGCGGGCCCCCTACCCCACAGGAGTCGGCCCGTGGTGGTCATGGCCCAGAGGAGCCGTGGTGGGTGTCCCTTATTTTCATTTCTGAAAGGTGGCAACCCTAAGTCTAACAGATGTAATCTTTTTGTTAAAATGCTACAGATTTGTACAAATGTGATATGATTCATTTAAATATGTGAAAGAATGATTTTTTTTTTAAATATTACATTACTGGTAGATTGTACAGACATAGGACAAAGTTAATGATTTGTTCAAAAATGTCATAAAGGTGTTAATTTGAACAAAAATAAAAGAGGTGACTTTAAACGAAGTTCTGCAAATGTGCTTATTCATACAGAGCAGTGAAGAAAGAGGGATGAGTCAGAGAGACATGTGATAGCTCAAATGCTGAAACTGAATTATAGGAACAAAAAATGTTGTATGTTTAAGTAATTAGGTTTCTACCATGTCAATTATTACTAATATTTATTGTGAGGCTTCACTAACAACAATATGATATAACAGTAACCACCAACTTGAGCAGACAGCCTTATTATTATCATTACTGTTCTTATTATTAAAGGTGAACTTTGCGACTATGTTATTCAGTAAGTTTGTATCAAAGGTAGCCCTTCGAATTACTCGGTACCCTTGGAGTAGCTCTCAGTTTCAAAAAGGTTGGTGACCCTGAATGGTTGTTTGTCCTGCGATGGACTGGAGACCTCTCCAGGGTGTACCCCTGCCTCTCGCCCAATGACAGCTGGGATAGGCTCCAGCAGACCCCTGCGACCCTTAACAGGAATAACCGGGTATAGAAAATGAATGAATGAATGAATTAATGAATTCATAGTTCATAAAAGTTTATTATTGTTGAAGTGTGTAAAAAATTATAAATAGAGTTCAAATACAGAACAGTTTAAAAATGTTAATAAGTTATGTTAAAATAAGTTAAAATAAGTCATTTCATATAAAAACAAGAGTTAAATTCATTTATGTAGTTCTTGTGAGATACGAGTCATTGCATGATAGTTACGGTCACTTCATTATTACTTGTTTGATGAGTTGTCAATCAATAATGTCTTTAATAGTATTGGCATGTTTAGAGCTCCGGTGACTCCGACCAATCACAGGGCAGCCTGAGGTGAGAGGGCGGGAGATAGCGGAATGGTGTTGGTTTAGGTGAAGCAGAGGAGAAGAAGAGAAACAGGAGTTACCGTGACCGAGTCAATGTTGGAGTGATTTACTGACCAAGGTTCTTGTTTTTATGGTGAACAGCCAGTTACCTGACGCAAAGAACTTTGTGAACAACAAAGAGGTAAATATGAGCATGTGAGTGTTTTAAAACTGTGACTAAGCGGAACAGTGTAAACCGAACTGCTAATGCTAATCGTGACTAGCCGTTAGCTTTCGTTTAGCTCTGTATGCGATTCACTTGGATTGTGTTCATGCTAAATCACTCTGAAACAACATATGGACTTGGTATTTAGCTTGTGTATCTAATTAGGAAAGAACGACGGACATTTTGACGGCATGAAGCTCCTGTGAACTACGTAGGAACTGCGTCCATTGCTGCTGCGAGTGTGAGCTGTGGATGGTGTTGGTCGTGTGGATTGTGTATCGCTGCTGCGCCCTGTCGGTGACATTGTCATTCCCCCTCAGTGTTGCCAGGTGGGAAATGTAGGATTATCGTACCAGAGACATAAAATTATCGTATTTTGAGGGAAATTATCGTACACCCGTCATAATCAAAATAACAAGTCTATTGATGCGCTATATAGTCACTCGAGTGTTGAATAGCATCTAACAGGCACTCACGGCTTTGCGTTGGTACGGAATGGATTCATCAGCAGCCCCACAGTTGCGTTAGGCTAACGTGTCCCCCATAAACAATGACGGGTGGGAACTAATGAGCCAAATCATGAGGCCTGGAGGCCACCCACTGTTAGGAAATAGACATAGCACCAGGTTTAAAAGGGAAATAGTATTCATGATAACTGACAAGAAAATAAAGATCTGGTTTCACATATTGACATTTTATTTTCAGAGAAACAACATTGTCTCTGTCCTCAAAATGACAACAATTCATAAAATAAACAAAAACTGCACAATGAAAACTTAAAAGTGCCTGCACCAGGTTCTAACTTAAAATAAAGTGCAGTTCTATGTGATTTTTTGTTTTATGTTCTGTTCTGAACATAGTAAGGCAGCTAACATATGTTGACATGTTGCAGGAATTTCAAAGACTGTATTTCTCTTTGCTATGCTGCTTAAAACTCAAATAAAGATATTGTGGAAAAAATAAATAAAATAAAGTGCATATATAACCTGGCTATATAATAACCTGGAAAAGAGGTAACCAAGATAACAAATTCATAGTAAAAAAAAAAAAAGAAACAACACTCCAAGGGGTACATGTTTTTTTTCCTGAGTTGTCTGTCCAGTCTGTGTCAGTCTCCGTCTTTGGCAGTTTTCTGAATGAAATGAAGAAGAGCGAGAGGAGACTATTGTTTAGATTAATTACATATTACATTTATGATAGATGACTAGAACTCTGTTCATAATGTGCATGAAATAGTTTAGGCCATCAGCTAGGCTAATTAAATAATTAATTATGCTTACCTTAAAGGTCAATCTCCAGCTCTGAGTCACTGTCCGAGTCTGCTGCATCCTGCTGGGTGGGGGCAGTCCTTTTCCTGTATAGATTTGATGTTGTCATGGACCGCAGCATTGTGGTTGTTGGCTTAAAACTGGCACATCCACCTGCCATCTTCACACACTCTGATGTGTGCATGAGCCCATTAAGGGTGCCTGTGATAAGTCGGTTTCGTGGTTTTGTTTTGATTAGATTTACCTTTGAAAATACACGTTCACAGGATGCATTTGAATGAGGAACCACTAGTGCATCAAGGGCAAACTCTCCGAGTTCCCTGAACACCCTTCTTGCCCCAAAGTCCTCCAAAGTGGAGAGATGGTGCCAGAACTCATCCACAGTCATTGTTTTAGTGTCTTCATTAAGGCTCACGAGAGGCAATCTCCTCCACTGGTCATCGATGGCTTGGAGACGGTCAGCATCTGTTGAGTCAATCAGACGTGGCAATAGTCTCATGAGTGGAAACAGAGAGGGATACTCAGCTCGTGCTCTTGCATCGGTCGCTGTGGCAGGGGACAGGCATGCAATGTGGACCAAGAGGGCATCATCAAAGTCAAAGCGTTTCTTAATTTCTCCACAGGCAACCCGGAGAAATTTTTGACAGCGCATATAGAAATCTGTCAAGGTGGCTGGTGTGAATTTGGACTGCTGGACTTTCTGCATCACTTTTACACCCAGGTACATTGTGTTGAGTGGTAAAAACTTTGAGTCATCATTGAAACTGATCTGACTCAGGGCTGTGTGTAAAACATAGTCTCGTTGCATGAAGGTCAGTAGGAGATCTTTGTAGGTCTCACACATCTTGCTCCTCAGTGATGTAATAACCACGCCTTCACTCTGGAAATATTGATTGAGGTCTGTGAATTTGGGCAGAGCCCACTCCAGAAAGTGGTAATACAGCCGGAGAGACTCATCATTGAGTGCATGATAAATATTCTCAGCAGCATTCAATCTGGCATCAATCCACTGGTCAGTGAAAAAAAGCCTGAGGGCTTCCCACTGGGCAGATATCCTTTTGACAACTTCAGTCAGTGACAGCCATCGTGTCTGGGAGGGCTTCAGAATTTTGTGGGGTTCAACATGGCAAAAATCCTGAAATTCACGAAGTTCAGCCACACGTTTAGCACTGTTTTTAAAATATCCATAAATGTCTCTGGCTAAATCTTCACACTGGCGAGGAAGCTGCTTGCACGCCTCACTGGCACACAGGTGTAAGGAGTGACAGATGCAGCGATGTATGGTGATTCCTGGCAAATCGTTTTTTAGACGACTGGAGACAGAGTTGTGTCGTCCCATCATGGTATTACAGCCATCCGACCCAAACCCCACAATGTTTTGAAGTGGGACGCCTGCCTCTGTGAATGATTTCATAATTTCTTCGTACAGCCTTTCTGCAGTGGCTCCTTCTCTGACAAGATGTCTGTTTTCTTCTGAAAAGATCTGCACCAGCTTCCAAAAGCGGGTCTGAACCCTGTTTGTACCCTCATCAAAAAAACGAACCACAACACAGAGCGTTTTGACATTTCCAATGTCAGTTGATTCATCAATGAGGATGCTGAATTTTTTTCTCATCAGGATTTCAGACAGACTCTCAAAATAGCAGTCACCAATAACATGCTTTGCTATGGCAGTTGCCTTTGTGCGGCCAAGTGACATGTTTTGTGCAGTTTTTGAGTCACTAAATATGTCCTTGATAACATCCACCAAATGGTCTGTGGCCCTCATTGCGATGTTGTGCTCTGCTAAAAACCCCGCCAGCTTGACCTCAGCAGTCTTTACCGCTGTTTCCAGCTTCTCCTTTTCAGAAGTTCTTTGCAGGCATTGTTTTATGGATTTTTGTGTTGGAGCTAATATCTTTTCTTTCTCTTTGTGTTTTTTTGATTTGCTGTGGTTTTTTAATACAGTTATTTCGGCCACCAGCTCTGTCTTGCAGCACCGACAAAAAGCTTTGCCTTCCGAGCCTGCAACAGGTCTCAACCACCCGGCAAATTGGCTCTCCCACTCTTTTCTGTAAATTTGTAGGCGATGCTGCTTACTTCGACTCTGCCCCGCCGTTTTCTTAGCCTCTCCTCCTCCTCCTCCTCCTCCTCCTCCTCCTCCTCCTCCTCCTCCAGGTTCTTTCATTTTCTTTTCCGCGCTTCTCCAGACCGGGCCGAGCCGTCTCTGCTTCTTCTTCTTTTCTTTTTTTTTTTTTTTCCTGGGGCGGGCGCAGCGGACTATTCAGCCAATCATTGCCGTTGTTCTGAGGCAAGCTCACATTTAGAAAAGCACGATTGGCTTGAAATTTGTCACATGGAAAGAGATGCCTTCAGGGTTCACAAAAAAAATCCGACAGACAGTTGCGACAGGCTGATTACAACCGATTACAACCACACATTCACTGAATGGTCAAATTATCGTATTTTTGGCCTTTTTTGGGATTATTGATCGTTTATCGTACAGAGGGCCAAATTATCGTACAAATACGATAATTATCGTACACCTGGCAACACTGTTCCCCCTTTTCACCACTAACTGTCAGGAGCCGTGAGTACCTACATGATTTTGCACGTCCATTTTATTTTCTGCTTGTTAAAAGTGAAGCGGTCAGTTGGTTTTAGGCCTCAACGCACCCAAGCTACGACACAGGCCTGCACCAGGGGTTTTAGTGATTAATAGAGACTGTTGTGGACCAAGTGTGTGTGTGAGAGTGTGTGTGGGTCCATCATTTGTTTTTCTTGCTTCGTCTTATTTGAGGATTTAAACATAAGAGACTGAGTAATAGTAAACCAGGTACCATCTCTGTTAAACATTATTATTCAGGTGGTTTATTTCATCTTATTTTATTCATTTTGGAACTTAAATTTTATTTCTAACTAAAGAAGAGTCTTTACATTTCAAGTTTTGTTGTGTGGTGTTTCATTCAAATATTCATATTTTATTTAAAAGCATTAAAAAAGGGAATATCATAAGAGTAACCCAGGCCCTGCCCATAGGTACATGAGACAGGTGTTACATGTGTTTCCTGTGGCACAGGCTCGTAAACTGGGAGAAGTTGTTGATTTGTCTGAGTCGTTCATGGCTACATTAGCTGAGGGTGAACTTTGCTCTTCAGTGTCCCCCACCACTGAGAGTCAGAATGCGTCTAAATGTGTCCAGTCCGATCTTTTTCCTGCTGATGCATAGATTGTGTGGGTCCACTGCCAAAAACTAAATCTGGACATCAGTATATTCTGACTGTGATGTGTATCCTGAGGCCATCCCACTGTGCACCATCAAAGTAAAACCTGTTGTGAAAGCTCTTAATAAGTTCTTTTTAACTTTTGAAGGAGCTAAAAGTTAAACATGTGAAATCAAGCCCTTACCATCCAGAGTCCCAAGGCGCTCTTGAAAGGTTCCACCAAACACTTAAATCCATGTTGCGAAAGTTCTGTCTCTAGTCCAACAAAGAGTGGGATGAGGGTCTCCCTCTCCTGTTGTTCGCTGTGCAGGAAACTCCTCAAGAATCTTTAGGTTTCAGTCCCTGTGATCTGGTCTTCGGCCATACAGTGTGCGGTCCCCTTAGGCTCCTTGAGGAAATGTGGTTGTCAGAGTCACCAAAAAATTGAGCATAATGTTTTGGATTATGTTAGTACCTTTCGTGAGCGTCTCCACCACGCCTGTCTTTTGCCCCGTGAAAATCTGGCACAAAGCCAAACAAAAATGAAGCGTGGATATGACAAGAAGTCTGTCCTCTGTGTATTTCACCCAGGTGAAGAAGTTCTGGTAGTGCTGGGCGGTATACCGGTTCATACCGAATACCGGTGTTTTTTTTTTTTAATGATATGAATTTTTCATATACCCCAATACCGGTGAGTAGCGCACAAAACGTTGGGAACGCAGAGCAGCGGAACGTCGCGCCGCCGGACATTGTTTGAGAGGAGGCTGTTTTGCAGTTACACCAAACAAGCAGCATATGAGAGCACTGCCTGTGTCGAGAGGTGAACAAAATGGATCACCACGGTTCTGAGACTGAAGGTACAGAACGAGTAAATGAAACAGAAGAACTTGTACCGAAAAGAGGAGCCGTGTCTGTTGTTTGGAAGTTCTTCGGCTTTAAAAAATCCGACGTAGACCAAAAAACAATATTCTGCAAACGTTGTCGGGCTAAAGTTGTAGCCGCAGGCGGCAACACGAGCAATTTACTTCACCACCTCAGCCGCAAGCATGTCCTGGAATATCAGGAATGTACGAAACTACGATCTGCGTCATCCACGTCTGCAGGTAAAGGTAGCACTGCGGGAGAAAGCACGAGTCAGATGTCACTCAAAGACGCGTTTGCTAGGGGGACCACCTACGATAAGAAAAGCAAACGGTGGAACGACATTACAAATGCCATCACCATCCACATAGCCAAAGACATGGTACCGCTTAGTACTGTTGAGAAAGACGGCTTCAGGGAGATGATTAAAGTACTGGATCCCAGATATGTTTTACCAAGTCGAAAATACTTCAGCCAAACAGCAATCCCCAACTTGTACCAAAAGCACAGAGCCAAGCTAGAAGCAGACGTGGCTACAGTTCCCCACTTCTCAGCAACGACTGATTTGTGGTCTAGTCGCAGCATGGAACCATACCTAAGCCTGACTGTTCATTTTATAAGTGACAACTGGGTGTTGCATAGTCACTGTCTGCAAACAAGCTATTTCCCCGATGACCACACCGGCGAGTTACTCGCAGCAGGCTTGCAAGAGGCACTTGATTCCTGGGGGCTTTCTGAGCAGAGACTTGTGGCCATAACAACAGACAGTGGAGCCAACATCATTAAGGCCATCGAGCTGAATAACTGGACAAGACTCCAATGCTTCGGTCACAGGCTTCACCTAGCCATTGGTAAGTACTAGTTATTATATTAATATGACTTGTCATGATATGAGATTTATCTTCAACTTACCATGTGTGGGTTTATTGGAATAATTTGTGTGTTATGGGAGTATTTTGGGGCTATACATTAATGAATCTGTAATTACTTTAACATTAGTATTAGCAAACTTACATTCTTTCTTTGTTGTTTTTACAGAGAGAAGTATGAAAGATGACCGCATACAACGCGCAGTTGGAGTCTGCAAAAAAATTGTGGCAGCCTTTTCACACTCTTGGAAGAAAAGGAGGGACCTGGCCATGGCTCAGGATGAACTGGGTCTTCCAAAGCACATACTCACAACTGAGACGCCCACCAGGTGGGGATCGCGTCAGATGATGATACAAAGAGTACTTGAGCAGGAGAGAGCCATCAGTCAGGTTCTAAAAGCTGACAGAAAATCAAGGCACTTAGTCATCAGTTGGCAAGATATGGATGTCCTGGAGGCTGTCAACAAGGTGTGTGGATGTTTTTTCTTTTATTATGTGCTCTCTTTTTTTCTATTCCTTTTCTAATCTGCAATGTTATGTGCTTTAATTTCATTGTTATAGAAATAAATAACAATAATAAATCTCTCTCTCGCTCTCGCTCTCGCTCTCGCTCTCGCTCTCTCTCCCTCTGTCAGGTGTTGAGCCCACTCCAGGACTTCACTGATGCCTTGTCTGGAGAGCAGTATGTCAGCGTGTCCTATGTCAAGCCAGTACTTCATCTGTTCAACACCAGCATTCTTGCTGAGGAAGACAACAATACTGAACTGACCAAGGATGTGAAGAGAAAGATTCTAGCCTACTTGAACGAGAAATACTCAGATCCGGACACAGATGACCTGCTCGATATCGCATCTTTCCTTGATCCACGATTCAGAACCACCTACACGAAGAAAGAAAAGGTGGAACACGTCATTTCCAGAGCAGTAGAAGAAATCAAGTCACTAAAGGATGAAGAGCAAGACCATCTCTCAGGGCCTTCTGGCGCAGCAGCAGCAGCAGCAGCAGCAGCAGCAGCAGCAGGGCCTGTTGCTCCACCCGAGGAAAAAAGAAAAAAGACCCTGTCCAGCTTTTTCAAAAAGCAGAGCACCAGCAGCATGGGCTGCAGCGGAGAATCACTCTCAGAGGAGGAAAGCATCAAGATGGAGCTGAGAGCCTACTTGCAGACCACAGAGGTTGACAGTGATGCAGACCCTTTGGAGTGGTGGAGATGCCATCAGGCCAATTTCCCTCGTGTTGCAAAACTAGCTCGACAGTATTTATGCATACCTGCCACAAGTGCTCCATCTGAAAGAGTCTTCAGCACTGGTGGCAATATTGTCACGTGCCACAGAGCTGCACTCAAACCAGATGCTGTGGACCGTCTGGTTTTCCTTGCTCAAAATTTGTAATAGCTGAGATGCCAAATTTATGGAGCTTGTCCATAAAGTTGAAATGTGTGAATATTGTTTCTATGCTACAGGATAATCCTGCAAGCTAAGTTGCACTTTTTTTTGATACTTACTGTGTACTGTGCCTGGGCTTGAGCAATAGTATTACTAATGCAAGTTGCATACTTTAAAAGTTTTAGTTTACTATTTATTTGTTTAAATGTGTGTACCAGTATACCTCATCTTGAAGCAAAGTCCATATGGATGCAAGTTGCCTTAGTGAAAGTTTAGTTGTTTAAGAAGGCTTAGTTAAACTTTGTTTATATTTTCAATACTTGAATACTACCTGGTTGGGCTTGAAGCAATATATTACTTCAAGTTGCACACCTTTTCTATTTGTTTGTTTCAATATTATTTATGGATGTTGCCTTAATGAATGTTCAGTGGATAAAGAAGTCTTCACTTTGCAGTTACAGGAGACATATTGTTTACATTTTGTAGCCAGTTGGTTTACAAAAGATGTTTTTTCAAGTTGCAAAACTTGCACAATAAAGGGTTCTGTATTTTGACTGCAACAGTCATGCATTTTGAATCCTTCACTTCATTAATACTAGTGTGGACATTAATGTTTTTCTATAATATTCACTCCTCATGACAGTAAAATATGTAATTCCAAGCCAATTTACTGCAGTAATTATTCTCTAAATTATTAGAAAATAAGGTAAACACCCAGTCATGCTTGAAAAAAAAAATACCGTCAAATACCGTGAAACCGATATAATTTTGAAAAATACCGTGATATAAATTTTTGGTCATACCGCCCAGCACTAAGTTCTGGTGCTGCTTCTACTACCTGGATCCAGTTTACAGTCCCAGTTTTCCGGTCCATACACGGTGGAAAGAAAACTTAGCGACACAGATCTTGTGGTCCAAACCCCCGATCAAAAGAGAAAGTCCAGAGTTTGTCACATTAACATGCTAAAACGTTACTTTTCCAGAGAGAGTGTTTCCCCGCTGCCTCCGGTGCCTGTGATGTTCGTATCTGTTGCTCCTCTCCAGTAACATCTTTCTGACGACGGGTTGTCGGAGAGAAGTGGTTTGACGCCTGCCGCTCGTTTGTAAAACTCAGAGGTACTGAATGATTTGGAGGGTTTTTTGGCTCATCTGTCCGATTCGGCTCGTGCAGATATTATTGCTTTGATTGAAGATAACTTGTTTCTTTTCTCTCATTATCCCCGTCAAACCTCTGTCCTGTGCCATGACATTGACGTGGAGGGACACAAACCCATTAAGCAGCATGCATATGGAGTCAGTCCCACTAAACGGGCCATGATGCAACAAGAGGTGAACTATCTTGTTGAACATGGTTTAGCTGTTCTCAGTACGAGTGCGTGGACTTCTCCCTGTGTTTTGGTCCCAAAACCTGACATCACTCCTCGCTTTTGCAACGATTACCGAAAAGTAAACTCTGTCACCAAACCCGACTCTTATCCACTTCCTAGGATGGAGGATTGCATTGACCGAGTAGGCTCCGCCACATTTGTGACAAAGCTGGACCTGTTGAAAGGTTCCTGGCAAGTTCCTTTAACCTCACAGGCCTAAGAAATATCTGCTTTTGTCACCCCCGACACTTTCCTCCAATACACGTTGTAACGAGCTAAAAAAAAAAATTAATTAAAACGGCTCTTTGATCTGACGTCGCCGTCAATATAAAGAGACGTTAGGCAGCCGCTTCCGGCGCTCCTGCAATGACGTGCTGGCAGAGCGACGTTCCGGTTCGGCGTTGTAGTCCGCAAACTGCGGCAGCATAGGAAAAGTTAATCATAGAGGTAGTTAATCCCTCGTTTCGTTTTTCCCACCGCAATCGACTGTAGAGGAACTAGATCGGGATCGGACCATAGCTGCACCGGCAAGTTCGCTGGGTTGTGGATGATTCACGGGGAGGGCAAGGGTGAGCTGGAGTACCGGTATATATTTTTTTCTTTTTCTTTTTTCTTTCTTCCCTTTTGTTTTTTTTTGATTGACGGATTTTGGAGGATTAATTGTTTTCTCGTTTTGGATGTAGAAAATATAACACGAACTAAAGACTAACTGAATTTTGCCTTGGGAAAAAAAAAACACTCGAGGAATTATTGTTTTGTGTTTGTGAAGAGACTGAATATAATTTGAAAAGTGGACATTGTTTTTTTTATTTTGTTGTGTAAATACATTTAAAAGAAAAAGACAAAGTGGTGTTTTGGTTTGTTTTAATTTTATTTAAGGTTGTATGAGTTGGTTTTGAATTTATGCATCCTTTGTGTCGGTTTGACTGAAAAAAAAAAAAATAACAACTTATATTTTAATTGTCAGGCTGAGTCCTGACTGGCACCCCAAAAATAAAATAGAATAGGATATAAGTTGCTTTAAAAAACCGTCACATAAAAAATTGGCACCCCAGATGGGACCATAATCCTTGGACAAATAAATAAATGAATAAAATCTTGGGTTAACTGAATGAACAAACAAAAGACCACATGTTCTAAAATGGCTGCCCCTTTGGAGAACCTGGATTTGCTAGCAGAAGGACTCTGTGAGGATCCAACCATAAACATGGAGAATGCTGAAACAGGAACCAGCTATTCTCTGCTGGAAATGGAGCTTTGTGGAGAATCAGAACTTCTGGGTCCATTAATTCCCTTGCCAACAAACATTGCTGAAAAGGAAACAAAAACCAATCAACATGGAAAATCGCTTCAACAGGCGTATCACAAGGAAGAAATACAGGAATTCATGAAACACCAGAAGGAGGAACTAAAGAGCTGCTTTGAGGAAAGCACAGAGGAAATCATAACTACAAGCAAAACACAATTAAAGGAACTGGAGGACAAAATGAATAAGCAATTTCAATATATGCACAATCAGTTCACAAGTACAGTAAACTGGCGCATTCAACAATATCATACAGAACTGTTAAATGACCTCAAATCTTTCCTTACCCCCATGGCATCCACAATGAAACATTTGGAGGAGGAAGTGTTACATTGTGCAGTAAAAATTGACGCACTGAAAGAAGAAGTATCAGGCATTAGGAATCTCTCAACATCACTACATCCCTCATCACTTGTAAATGTGTCTGTCCAAACTCTTTCTGTCAAGCCTCAAACATTTGAGTATAACGCTCAGACTCACCGTCAAAGATTACAGTCCACCATGTACCCTGGTGACACAGAAGAGGAACACAGAAGAGGAACTTATTTCCCCAGCTCCCTCTGATATTCACCATGAGGCCAGGACTACGTATCGTGGGAAAAGCCCAATTAAAATGCAATTCCCCATGTTTGGAAGGTTGGAAGATGCACAGGATCCCTTACTGTTTCTGGAGAAATGTAAGGATTTCCTGGCTTTACATCCACTCTCAGACAGTGAACTCATTGCCACGCTTCGCAATGTGCTGCATGGAACAGCCCGTGATTGGTGGGATGTTGCACGCCTGGAGATTACTACCTGGACAGAATTTGAAAGAAGATTTCATTCTGCCTTTCTTTCAGAAGACTATCAGGATGAACTAGCTGAACGGGTCAGAACTCGCATACAAGGAGAGGATGAGAGCATAAGGGACTTTGCTTATATGTACCGTTCATTGTGCAAAAGATGGAACCCAAAAATTACCGAACAGGAAGTCGTTAAATTGACACTGAAAAACATTAATCCCAAACTGGCTAGTCAACTCCGAAGCAGCAATGTGAGTACTGTGGAGGCATTGGTCCGTCTTGGACAACAACTGGAAAAAGACAGAGAGAACCAACGTCAGTATGAACAACGAAAAAAATGTATGCAAAAACCAAACAAACCTGATTATGGTCCCCAGCCTCCATCCAACCCACCTGCCCAACCTGTTGTCTCTCAGGTTTACTGCTGGCGGTGTAAAAACTCCCATGCTCCATCAGCCTGTCCACAGTATCACTCGGGAAGAAACAAATTTCAAAGACCACCATCTTCTCAGACCAACCAAAGCACAAGAAATGGACAAAATCAGCCTACCCTTAATACACTTACCCACTCGGGGAACAGACTCCCGTCATCAACACCTCCAACCAAGCACCTGCCTCGACAGCTAGTAGTCCCTATTACAGTCGGCTTTTGGAGAGGAACAGCCATTTTGGACACAGGTTCAACCTACACTCTCATTAATGACACCCTCTGGAGAGAATTAGGAGGACGTGAGGAAACATTAAAACCATGGCTGCAAGGTCCTTTGTATCTGGCTGATGGCACTGGAAGATATCCTCGTGGCATGTGGGAATTACAGGTTAACATTCAACAACAAACTGTAAATGTTCCTGTGGTGGTCTTGCCTACTCCATGCCTGGCGCTACCTGTTGTCCTTGGCCTTGATTTTGTTTTCCTCTCTGGGTTGCAGTTCGACGTATCGGAGAACACTTACTGGTTCAAGTCAGACCCCAGAAAGAAATATTATTTTATCCGGGAAGAAGCAGGACATGCAAGAGCTCCCGCACCACCGCAAGTTACCTTTTATTCGGCTGTTTCTCCAACTTTGGCCTTGCAAGGAACTTCAAGTGATTCTCCAGGAGGGAGACTGGATGGGGCTGTCCACTTTGCTCACTTGAATGAATCTGGAAAACAAAAATTAATCAAACAATTGGAAATGAACGTTGATGTCTGCACGGAAAACATTGGACGAACAACTGTTTTGTCTCACCTCATTCCACTCACCCATGACATGCCCATCAGACAAAAACCTTACCGCTGTTCCCCAACAAAACTGCAGGAAATGAAAGAACATATTGAGGTAATGTTGGCAGAGGGAATCATCATCCCTTCCACATCTCCATATGCCGCTCCAGTTGTCCTGGTTCCCAAGAAGAACAACCCCAAGTCACGCTTTTGTGTTGACTTCCGAAAGTTAAATGCATCAACTCAAACAGATGCTTACCCCATCCCAAACATTCAGGAGATTCTGGAATCACTAGCTGGATCCTCAGTCTTCACCACCATTGACTTAAACAGCGGTTACTGGCAGGTGCCAATGGACGAAGGAAGCAAGGAAAAAACAGCTTTCATCTGTCCACTTGGCTTATTTCAGTTTGAGGTGATGCCCTTCGGCCTCAAGAATGCCCCAGCGACGTTCCAGAGATTGATGGAGTTGGTTCTGAGGGATCTGCGGGGAAAGATTTGCATGGTCTATTTAGACGACATCATCATACACTCATCTTCGTTGGAACAGCATCACTATGACCTGCAAGCGGTCTTGGATAGACTGCGAGAGGCGGGACTGACCATCAACTTGAAGAAATGCCAGTTCTTCAGAACCTCCCTCAAGTTCCTGGGTCACGTGGTCTCCGTGGATGGTGTTCAGGTTGATGAGGAGAAGACTCGAGCTGTGCAAGCCTTCCCCATTCCCAGGAATATTAAAGAGCTTCAGAGATTTTTGGGGATGGCAGGCTGGTACCATCGGTTTGTTCCAAATTTCTCACAAGTAGCCGACCCTCTCAATGCTCTAAAGAGAAAAGGTTCCAAATACCTTTGGACGCCTGCATGTCAAGTTGCTTTCGACACACTGAAGCAACTTCTTGCCTCTCCTCCAATTCTTGGCCATCCAGATTTCACCTTGCCATTCACCGTTTATACCGATGCTAGCGATGTGGGATTGGGTGCCGTCCTAGCTCAACAAACAGGGTTGGGCAGTGAGGCAGTCATCGCTTTTGCTAGCCGGACTCTGAATCCTGCAGAAAGAAATTATTCTACAACAGAACAAGAGTGCTTGGCAGTGGTATGGGCATTAGAAAAATGGCGTTATTATTTGGAAGGGAGGATGTTCACTGTTGTCACCGATCATTCATCTCTAATCTGGGTTTTTAAAACTCAAAAACCGAGCACTCGGCTGATCCGGTGGGCACTGAGACTACAGGAATTTACCTTTACAGTCGAGTATCGGAAAGGGAAGTACAACATCGTTCCCGACGCCCTGTCCAGAGCTCCTGTGGACTGCCAGTTTCCCACTTGTGCCACGGTACAACCAGCAAAAAGAGAAATGTCTGAAGCTCTTCAAATATCTGACGAGGTTGTCTGGAAAGCCCAGCAGGCTGATACAGAGACAGTGAAACTGTATGAATCCATACTTGACTCAGGTGAGCAAACCATCAACTCTGTCACAAAGTTTACCATCTTGGAGGACAAAGTGTACAGGATTGTGCAGCTACCTCATAAAACGCTTTATCAAGTTTATATTCCATCATCTCTTCGGGATCAGCTACTCCATCTTTTCCATGACCATCCCCTAGCAGGTCACCTAGGGAGATACAAAACTTATAAGAGACTGCAAGCACTGGCATATTGGCCCAAAATGAGTCTGGATGTGAAAAATTATGTTCAGTGCTGTCAAATTTGTCAAGTGCAAAAACCTGAGAACAGGAGACGCCCTGGAAAGTTACAGCAGACTACAGTCAGTCGGCCATGGGAGATGCTGGGAGTGGACATTATGGGACCCTTTCCAAGAAGTTCTGTTAACAACAACTATCTATTGGTCTTTGTCGACTACTACTCACGTTGGGTGGAGTTGTTCCCTCTGCGCCGGGCCACTGCTGAAACAGTTTCCCAAGTGCTCAGTCGAGAAATACTCACTCGCTGGGGAGTACCAGATTACATACTTTCGGATCAGGGTCCCCAATTCATCTCTTCAGTATTCGCAGGCACCTGTAAGAAGTGGAACTTAAAACAGAAGAAAACTACCCCTTATCATCCACAAACGAACCTAACAGAAAGGGTGAACAGAAATTTGAAGGCCATGATTTCTTCCTATGTGGAGAACAAACACAAGAACTGGGATAAATACTTGCCAGAGTTCCGTTTTGCACTCAACACTGCTGTCCATGAGTCCATCGGAGTGACCCCGGCCGAGCTTAATGTTAGCCGGACGCTAAAGGGACCAATAGATGCCGAGTTGAGTCCTGAACTTTGTACACCGGATGAACCAGCCTATGACCAAATGGACCAAATTGTAGATTTACAACAATTTGTGACAAAAAACATGCAAAAAGCAAAGACACGTCAGAAACTCAACTATGACCGTTACAGGAGAGAGCAAATGTTCATAGAAAAGGACAGAGTCTGGTTAAAAACTCACCCTTATTCCAAGGCGGATAAATCTTTCTCTGCCAAACTTGCTCCACGCTGGAAAGGCCCCTACAGAATCGTGCGGAAAATAAGCCCACTCAATTATGAGATCGTCTTGGAGGATTCCGGAGAGGATCTCAGAGTCGTAAATATCGCAAATCTGAAACCTTGCTATCCCACAGCAAGCGACTGGGAGAGGCAACAGCGCCAACAAGTCATTAAGATATTCGAAGCAGAGTCGGAGGATGAAGACTTTCTGGGATTTGAACAGAACAATCTTGATGACTAAAATTAATTAACTGTATGCCACCACCTGTTCAGGCTTTTCACAGGGGGAAGGGGGTGTAACGAGCTAAAAAAAAAAATTAATTAAAACGGCTCTTTGATCTGACGTCGCCGTCAATATAAAGAGACGTTAGGCAGCCGCTTCCGGCGCTCCTGCAATGACGTGCTGGCAGAGCGACGTTCCGGTTCGGCGTTGTAGTCCGCAAACTGCGGCAGCATAGGAAAAGTTAATCATAGAGGTAGTTAATCCCTCGTTTCGTTTTTCCCACCGCAATCGACTGTAGAGGAACTAGATCGGGATCGGACCATAGCTGCACCGGCAAGTTCGCTGGGTTGTGGATGATTCACGGGGAGGGCAAGGGTGAGCTGGAGTACCGGTATATATTTTTTTCTTTTTCTTTTTTCTTTCTTCCCTTTTGTTTTTTTTTGATTGACGGATTTTGGAGGATTAATTGTTTTCTCGTTTTGGATGTAGAAAATATAACACGAACTAAAGACTAACTGAATTTTGCCTTGGGAAAAAAAAAACACTCGAGGAATTATTGTTTTGTGTTTGTGAAGAGACTGAATATAATTTGAAAAGTGGACATTGTTTTTTTTATTTTGTTGTGTAAATACATTTAAAAGAAAAAGACAAAGTGGTGTTTTGGTTTGTTTTAATTTTATTTAAGGTTGTATGAGTTGGTTTTGAATTTATGCATCCTTTGTGTCGGTTTGACTGAAAAAAAAAAAAATAACAACTTATATTTTAATTGTCAGGCTGAGTCCTGACTGGCACCCCAAAAATAAAATAGAATAGGATATAAGTTGCTTTAAAAAACCGTCACAACGTTATGCCATTCTGGTTGAGTAACGCTCCCGCCACGTTTCAGCGTCTCATACATAGCGTTTTATTAGGAGCTGAAAGTTGTGAAGCCTATTTAGATGATGTGGTTGTCTACTCCTCCACCTGGTCTGACCATCTCCACACACTGTCCCTCGTTATCAGCCGTCTCCGTGAGGCCTCCCTCACCCTCCACGGCTACTGTAACCTATTTATGTAAACAGGTAGGACAGGGACAGGTGCGCCCGTTAGCTGAAAAGGTGCAGGCGATTATTGATTTTCCAGTCCCACAGTCCAAGAAAGCACTGCTGTGGTTCCTGGGGATGTGTGGTTATTATCGAGGTTTCTATAGAAACTTTTCAGATGTGGTAGCTCCTCTCACTGGTCTAGTTAGCCCGTTGAAAGGTTTAGTTTGGTCCCCTGCTTGCCAGGCTGCTTTTGAATCTGCCAAGGCCTTACTGTGTTGTGCACCTGTCCTCGCTGCGCCCAGCTTCACGAGGCCCTTCACATTAGAGGTAGACGCTAGCGTGTGTGGTGCAGGTGCTGTACTCCTGCAGGAAGATGATCAGGCTATTGACCACCCTGTCTGTTATTTCTCTAAAAAGTTTAGTAAGCACCAGCTCAACTACAGCACCATAGAGAAGGAAGCTCTCACCCTCCTGCTTGCTTTGCAGCATTTTGAAGTTTATCTTGGATCCAGTTCACAGCCTGTCCAAGTGTTCACTGACCATAATCCCTTTGTGTTTCTTGCCTATATGCGCAACTCCAACCAGCGGCTTATGCACTGGTCTCTTCTTCTGGAGGATTTCAACCTTCATATTGTTAAAAAGAGCTCAGAAAACGTAATGGCTATTTATTTAATCTGTACATTTCTCAGTGTTTGCTGAAATATGAATACAAGACATCTGTGCAGTAGTGTCTGCTGGAGGGATATCAAGCTGAGAAACTTTAAACTCATTAGTTATGTGTTAGTAGTTTGGCATATTGCAGCATTGTAGACTAAAAGCTTCCAGACAAGTCAAACCCAGAATTTTAGAGCTGTTGGATTCATTTCTGTGTGAAGTGTCATTTAATCATCAACAGTCGTCTTCATTTGATGCAGTTTCAGTGTTTTAGAGCTGGATCAGGATGAGACACACTTTGTGCAGCGTGCTGGGGTTATTCTGTGAGTACATCCTTATTTTATGTATTAGTATGGAACGCTAACAAGGACAGAGGAGAAGCTTTTTGAAGAGTTTTAACTTCAACACTCTTCAATAGACTCAGTTTAGAGTAGATAACTCAAATGTTTTATACTGCCTCTTACTAAATAACAGCTGTCATTGATCATTTCTTCTCTTTATTTTATATTTCTGTCATTTTGATAACATCTAATGAAAAGTCAGTCTCCTCTCTAAATGTTGCTGAAGAGACTCCTCAGGCAGAGACAAACGTGAGCAGATCATCCCATGTGTCAGAACAAACAACTATATCATCAAGGTATGCTTCACAATACGACAAACCACAAAGAACAACATTCATCAGTCACTGAAAAGTTGCTGCTGCATTATACTTGCCAGCATCCCTTTAGCAAATCTGACTTTGTAACAAATGTGGCTGCTCCAACACGATCCATGCAATCCTCCATCCATGGAAGTGGATAACTCAGGTTTTGTCACACAGTTGACTTTTCTGAAATCTGTACAGAAACGATCTTCATCCAATTCGTTCAGTCTTACCATTTCCTCAGAGACTCAGTTTACTGATGTGGAGTTTTTAAAGTAATAGTAATTACTGTTTTAATAGTGAAAAATAGTAATTACCTCAGCCTTTTATTCAGTATCAGATCAACACCAAGTCATTATTCAAGGTCAACCGGCAAGGTTCGTTCGACTCTAATCTTTCAGCATAATTCACCATAATATCCTGTATATTTGTGTTTGGTTTTCACTGCAATAAAAAAAATATGTTCTTCTAAATCACTGTTCAATCTTTATTTGTTTTATATAGACACTTTGTTCAGCACCCACTGTTTAACATATTCAGCAGAACACTACACTGCTGTGAGGCAACTGTTGAGGCTGACAGTTTAGCACCAGCATAAAGCAGGAAATGTAAACGTATGTAAGCGCAGTGAATGACGCCTGTTGTCTTCTTGTGAACACATTAGCTGTGGTTTAAATGTGATGATGCCTAATACTTGCTATCACACCTCTATGTGTGAAGAGGAACTATCAGTTTCTTTACAGGCCATCCTTACCAAGTGAACTGGACGGCACAACTGAGCAACACACGGTTTATTTCAGTGCTTTGTTTAATTGATTTCCCCTCTATGTATCTAATCTCTAAGTTTCTGTAGAAATAAAAGTTAAACACTAAGGAATGTCTGCTCTCTACGCAGTACTCCCATTTTATAGATGGGCCAGATGCAGATAAATGCAACGAGGACAGAGTAAGACGTGAGTAGAAGGATTAAAAGGTTAGTTTGGAACGTTAATTTGGTCAATAATGTGTCACACTGCGTTTTCGTTATTGTCTCGTGATTTCCTGTTTTATTTTGAAAGTACTAACTCTCCTCTCGTTTCAGGTCACTTGCCCTTCCTCTTGTGTCACCGGTCTGATTGTCTCCCCTGATTCCTGATTGTTTCCACCTGTTCCTCATTACCCTCCTGTGTATATATGGGCTGCGTTTTCCCCTGTCTTGTGCCAGTGTGTTACATTTCGTTTTCGTCTCGTCGTTCATACCAGCCTGCGTATTCCAAGCCACAGCTAAGTTTTGAACCTTTGAACCTTTGTCTAGTTTTTGCCTCCTCGGAGTGATTTTTTGTTAGTTATTTTGTTTACCACCTTGTTGGAGTTTTATTTTGGAATTATTAAAGACCTTTTTTTTCTAACTGCCTCTGCGACTGAGTCCTCCCTTTTGTCCAGGTCTGTCAGTACACACTGGCCAGTATGGACCCAGCAGAGGCAGACTCCATGACGGCGGCTCTTCGGGCACAAGAGGACCGCATTTCTCGGCAGGAGGAATTTCAGACAGCCATGGCTTCTCAACTGGGTCTTCTCTCGTCTAGAGTACAATCTCTGCTTGACCATTTCGCCAGAGAGACCGTACCACCCTCAGCACCTGAACCACCTACAGCACCTGAATCTCCGGCAGCAGCTGCTGTTCCTGCCCAGACTGTGCCTGTTGTCGGTGCGTGTATTAAATTAGCATCTCCTGAGCGTTACTCAGGAGAGTTGGGACTCTGTAAACCTTTTTTGATAGATTGCTCAATCCATTTTGAACATTCACCCCACGCCTTCCCCACAGACCGATCAAAAGTTGCATTTATAATATCCCACCTGTCAGGAAGAGCTCGAGCTTGGGCCACAGCCGAATGGTCTCGTAACTCACCACTATGCAGCTCTCTCCCAGTATTTACAGGCACACGACAGCAAGTATTCGACCCAGTTTCTACCGACCGAGAAAAGGCAAGGGAGCTTAACGGACTAAAACAGGGCCACGACTCAGTATGTGACTACGCCATCTGCTTCTGCACCTTGGCCGCGGAGAGCGGGTGGAATTCTACGGCTCTCTATGATGTCTTCCTCCAAGGGCTAGCTACACCCATCCAACGGTCCTTAATACCCCTAAATCTGTCTCATTGCTCTTGCCATCCGCACAGACAACAAAATCCGCGATCTCAATTTACACAGGAGTGAAACCACGACGGAACCTTCACCAGACTGGTCAGTCCCCAGCCGTGGACGGTCTGTGGAGGGTGAGGAGGAGCCCATGCAGGTGGGTAGGGCCCGACTGACACAAGAGGAACGGCGGCGACGACAGCAGGAGGGTCGCTGCTTTTACTGCGGAGGGTCCAGTCATCTCATCGCTTCCTGTCCTGCCAAGAAATCCACAGTGGTGAGCCAATTCACGGCATCAAGCTCCGCACCACGAAATCTCACCTCGGTTAAGGTAACGCACAACACCGTTTCTACCGAACTTAATGCACTCATAGACTCGGGGGGCTGATGAGAGCTGGATGGACTGGGGTTTATCAAAAAAATTGGGACTCACAACTAAACAACTGATCAAGCCTATCAAGGCCAGCGCTCTGGATGGCAGCGAATTATTCATCATTACACACACCACTGAACTCCTCAACCTTCACATTCATGGGCATCAAGAAGAAATTTGTATTTTTTTTATATTCAAGTCACCTGCACATACACTCATTCTGGGACACCCATGGCTGCTCCAACACAACCCCCATATTGACTGGTTAACGGGAAATATCTTGGGGTGGGGAAAGGACTGTATGGTTAACTGTTTCACTACCCCACCTCAGGGTGAAGAATTAACCAAGATTCACTATGTTTCTGCTACACCTGCCACAGAATCTGAATACCTGGACCTGAGCGCTGTTCCCTCCTGTTACCACCACCTCCGGGAAGTTTTCAATAAAACCAAGGCAACTTCACTCCCTCCACATCGACCATATGACTGTGCCATAGACTTGATCCCCGGCTCCACAATACCCAAATCACGTCTGTATTCAGTTTCCGGTCCTGAAAAAGCTGCAATGAAAGAATACATTGAAACCTCTCTCAAAGCAGGGCTTATCCGCCCCTCATCGTCTCCAGCAGGTGCAGGATTATTTTTTTTTTTGTTGATAAGAAAGACGGTTCTCTAAGACCATGCATAGACTACAGCCCTCTAAATGATATCACCATCAAAAATCGTTACCCCCTCCCTCACATGACCTCAGTTTTTGATCAGCTTCAGCAGGCCAAAATCTTCACTAAATTAGATCTCCGCAACGCTTACCACCTGATCAGAATTCGGGAAGGGGACGAATGGAAGACAGGGTTCAATACACCTAGTGGACATTATGAGTATTGAGTTATGCCATTCGGACTCACCAACGCACCAGCAGTTTTTCAGGCAATGATCAAAGATGTTTTAAGAGACTTTCTTGACCGGTTTGTGTATGTGTACCTTGACGATATTCTCATCTACTCTCCTGACATTGATTCACATATTAATCACGTGACTCAAGTTCTGAAAAGACTGTTGGATAATGGACTGTATGTTAAAGTCGAAAAAAGTGTTTTTCATGCTGACACCGTCTCCTTCCTGGGCTTCATCGTAGCCCCTGGAAGAGTGCAGATGGATCCAGCTAAAATATGCACTGTGACTGAGTGGCCCACTCCTGATAACCGTAGAAAGGTTCAGCAGTTCCTCGGGTTTGCTAACTTTTACAGACGGTTTATCAGAGGTTTTGGCGCTATAGCCGCTCCCCTCCATGCTCTTACCTCTCCTCAGGTGCGGTTCCACTGGTCGCCAGAGGCAGAGACGGCTTTCCGGACCCTCAAGCGCCGTTTCACCTCGGCTCCCATCCTCACCTTCCCAGATCCCCAGCGGCAGTTTGTAGTCGAGTTCGATGCATCCAACGAGGGGATCGGGGCGGTCCTTTCTCAGCGATCAGAGCGGGATGGGAAGATGCACCCCTGCGCCTTCTTGTCTCGGCGGCTGTCCAAGGCAAAGCGGAACTACGACGTCGGCAACCGTGAGCTGTTGGCGGTCAAGGTGGCTTTGGAGGAGTGGCGGCATTGGCTGGAGGGGGCTGAACACCCATTTATAGTTTGGACGGACCATAAGAACTTGGAATACATCAGGAAGGCAAAAAGACTGAACTCACGTCAGGCCAGGTGGGCGCTGTTCTTTAACAGCTTTTCTTTTGTCCTCTCTTACAGGCCGGGGTCTCGGAATGCCAAGCCAGACGCCCTGTCATGAATTTACGACCCCGAGCCGATGGCCAAGGAACCAGAACCTATCCTTCCACTGACCTGTGTGGTTGGAGTGGTGACTTGGCCGATAGAAAAGGAGGTAAAGCAGGCTAATGGTGAGGCTCCGCCACCTAGTGGGTGTCCCGAGAATCGATTGTTCGTTCCCGTGGAGTTACGCCCACAGGTGATTCATTGGGCTCATACCTCACTGCTTTCCTGCCATCTGGGAGTTCGGAGAACCATGTTCGCTATCTCCCGGAGATTCTGGTGGCCGTCCATGGAGCCGGAGGTCCGGGAGTACGTAGAGGCTTGTTCAGTCTGCGCCAGGAACAAGACGTCCTCCGGTGCACGCATGGGACTGCTGAAGCCACTTCCTATTCCTTCCAGACCGTGGGCTGACATTTCCATGGACTTCGTCACGGGGCTCCCGATCTCTCAAGGTAACACCACTGTGCTCACAGTTGTGGACAGATTTTCTAAGATGGCAAGGTTCATTGCTCTGCCGAAACAGCAGACATTATGATTAACCATATCTTCAAAGTCCATGGATTTCCTAAAGACATCGTCTCTGATCGGGGGCCCCAGTTCGTATCCCGGTTCTGGAAGGAGTTCTGTCGTCTCATTGGAGCCAAAGCCAGCCTGACCTCGGGATACCACCCAGAGGCCAACGGCCAGACCGAACGCCTTAACCAACAACTGGAAACCGGCCTCCGGTGTCTAGTGTCTCAGAATCCCTCTACATGGAGCAAACACCTGGTCTGGGTTGAATATGCCCACAATTCCCTTCCCACTTCTGCCACAGGGTTTTCGCCATTTAAGTGTGTTTTTGCATACCAGCCACCTGTCTGTGCAGATAATGAGCCGGAAGTGTCAGTTCCCTCAGCCTATGCCTTGATCCGCCGCTGCCGCCATATCTGGACAGCCGCCCGACAGGTGTTAATCCACCAAGGGGACCGCGTTAAGAAGGCTGCTGACCGCAGGAGACGGCCCGCTCCCATCTACCAGCCTGGCCAGAAAGTTTGGCTTACTGCAGTAGACATACTGCAACACATTATTTGTTCTGATTCTGTTCAGTTTGAAAATCTAAGGTTTCTTGCATGAGCAATGATTATTGTTTACCGTGTCTAAATGTCATTTTTTTTTTAACTGGACCAGGCATCAACTTTTGCAGAAGAAACAAGCTAATAATATCTGCTGTGGACAGGAAATGTAGGGTGTCAAACAACTGCTGCAGGCAAGTTTATAGAAGTTGTTTTAGCTTTCTGTAAAAGGGAAGGAAGCACAGAGAGGCTGTACTATGAAAGACAAAAAAAGAAGTGTAACTTGTCTCATCATTTTGCATTTCTTTCTCTTAGAACAGTTTGACATGAGCAGTGCAGCACAGTGAAGCAGAGCTGGATGTGAAGATGGGACAGACTGTTCTCTGTGTGCTGGCCTTATCCTGTAAGTACATTTCTGACTTTTTCTCTTTGAACGGTGCAGATCAAGTCAGTGAATGGTGAGGATTACAGATATCACTGGTTTAATTTGTCTCTGAGCCTGAACAGAGCAGACTTTTATCAACATGGAGCCTGGTTCCTGTGTCTTAACCCTGTCTAACTGGGGATTAACTCAGCCCTCTGTCTATGTGCCAACACTGGTTATACATCGTTGGAAAGCTTGATTTTTTTGAGATTAGAATGATGCACAACATTTCAGGATATAATCATTACTGCAGGCTCAGGAACAACACTCAGTAACAAACACAAAACTGTATACGACTCATCTTCTGAGCATCACAGTATTCCAAGAGCAGATAAAACTCAAAGTGGTCCTGTTACATTGCATGGGGTCCAGTAAATGTCCTCCTGTAAAATAGTTAGTCCACACCAAGCATTTGAGTTATACATACAATCAAACAGGAAAGGGGAAAGCTCTTTAACATGACTGCCTGGCTATTTTTTTTTTTTTTTTTTTTTTTTTCCGTCTGCTTTCAGCAGTGCTGTTGTCACTTCCGGTGGCAGTTTCCTGGAAGTGTTTTTGGTATCCATCAATGTGTGTCTCTTGTGCTGCTTTTGCTGCATTCTTACTGTCCTTTCTACTTGTAGTGATTTTGTTGTGTGCAGCACTGCCACCATGTGTCACAATGAACAGTCTATGGTCACAGTCAGCAGCAACAAGCTCAGCTGAAGACTGGAAGACTTTTGTTAGAGCACATTGTTTTCTGACCTGTAGGTGTCTCCATGAGTAGAAAGAATGGAGTTACTAACTGTCCATTCTGCTCCAGGCTTATTTCTATCTACTGACAATCAATGACCTCATCATTTCTAACTGAGCCACCTTGAAAAGAGGAAATGCAGCCTGTGCTTCAAACTAAATGTCTGCCGTTCAGTAGATGACTAGCTGACTATCAGCTTTCAGCTCACAGCAGAGAGGAATGAGGAATGCAGACAAAGAGCACAGTCATCATTTAATATGCCTTTAAACTAGAATAACAGGGTTCAGTAACATTTCTTTCTTAACATTCATTAATTCAGTTTGTCAAGCAGACAACATGACAGCATCACTAAATCTCTTGGAGAGATATTTCTTCATTCAAAGTCTCTAAAGGCCTCAGATTTAAAGATCCTCCTCACATATCTCTAAACACATTCAAAGTGCTCCCCCATGGTTCACATGTTCTTTGTTCTCACTGATATTATTTATACAGAGCAGCACTTCCTAACTGATGTGTGAAAGTGACGTGTGCTCAGATCAACCACTGTGATAGAGTTGTGTTGAAACTATTGTTCTCAGGAGCCAACACATGGCCAGGAAGGCCAACAATTCATCCAAGACATTTTAGAAAACTACTCTGTCTACTGTTTTTGTTTGCATGCATACACATATTGTATCTGCACACACCTCCCTTTAGATAACCAGCAGTATGGGTGCAGGTGGAGCGGGTGTAACGTTAAATACACAACAGGGAATAGGATTTGATGCAATGAGTGCAAAAAAACAAAAAAACAACTATGTTTAAAACATTTTGTATTTTGTGACAAATTCAAACTACATATTCTCTGTTCCATCTTGATTTATCAGTTTCTACAAATGTTTTATTTCATTGTGTTTTTTTGCATCAAGAGGTAAGTTTGCAGTAGCTGGACAGGAAGTGAGACATTTCTCAGTTCTATCTTTGTCTTCTTATGCTGCAGATGAGTTGTTGCCTCAAATGCAAACGGTAAATGTTTCTCTGAAGCAGGAGAAATTAGATTTAATCAGTGAAAACAGTGATTCTGGAAACATTTGGCAAGATTTGCATGAAAACAAGAAGAGAAGAAGTCTCCCAGGTTGTTTCTGGTGTAAATGGTGTCATTGTTTCTGGTGTACTTTCTCATAGAGGGGTTCATCAGTTTAATCAGTCTAGCTTCTGCAGGTTCTTCTGCACTTCTCATCTTAATGATAACCACATTTGATTAGAGCTACAGCTACTTGTAATGCATCAGAGCTGGGAGAGGGGGAAGGACTTCATCATCATGTTCACTCCTTTTTCTCAACACTATTTCTATTTTGATCACTTCCTGTGAATGAAGTCATGGCCACATTTGACTCCAGAGTTTCAGTAGAAGGAGAAGACATGTAGAGAGTGTTCAGTTTGACAGACTTTACACTGGTGAAGCTCAGCTTTGGGATTTAAGATGAAGAATAATCATATTTTCAGATTGTAGTTTAAAACCTGCATGGATTCCCTCCAGCTGCTGTGCTGAACTTAGTGAGTATGACACCTCTTGTTATCAGTAGGTCCTCTATTCATTCTACATGGAAAAGTATTTATTGTATCTTTCAAACATGTGATTGTAATGACTTTATGCAGCAGCCTTTCCAGTAGCATCGAGAATCACTGTCTCTTTGTCAGACAGCAGTAGTCTACAGGATGATCATATCTGTGGCAGGAAGAAAATTCAAATCTATTTCTCTGTAGCTTATTGTATGTGACCTCTCTAACACTTCCACCACTTTCTGTGAGTAATCAAGTACTCCGTGCATGTCAGCAGCAGTTGAACTTGTCTGAATGGTCAAGACAAAGATATAAATGTAGAAAGATGGATACATAGATGAACCTTCATGTGACTTACATCCTGTATACTGTGTGTATAAATTGACATTTCTAGTTTTTTACTTGGTGTTTCTTTCATGTGGATGTTCTGGTGTCAGAAACCTCTTGGCTGTTCTTGACCTCTTGATGTTTCTATGCTCAAGTTGTTTTGTTCATGTCTTGTTGTCTGTTGCTATCATGTTTGAGTTTATTTAAAGCGATGCACAGACCTTTGTGTGAGATGCAGTCTGATATATTTATATATTTCTGCTGAGACAGAACAAGCTGAATGTTATTAATTTTATTGTGGTTTCATCAGATGAAATCTTGATGTGAGGATGGGACACACTTTGATCTGTGAGCTGGGCTTATTCTGTGAGTATGTTACTGACATACACCCCCCACCTCCATGACGTCACAGGTGATGGTCTGGTCCATTTCCTGGTCCACTGCAGTGTGTGGGAGGGTCTGCAGCCATAAACATATCTTCCTCTATTGAATGTTGTGAGGGTGGATGCATGTCTCTATATTTTATTTCAAATGTGGAGCTGTAGATACTGCCATCACATTGGCTCAGATTCCTCAGAGAGTTTTCCTCTCATATCTCAGGAACACTTGGTTATGTTTGTAGTAGTGATCCTTTAATGCATCCTTCATGCTCATGTTACACATGAAATATTTCTTATTAAATATTAGAGTTTGTTTTAGTCTCTTAATGTCTGACATTTCCTCCTTTATTGCAGTGCTCTATACACTCCACTACAAAGGACATGCTCAAGGTGATTAAACAGTTTGAACTTTCTTGTCTTTGTTTTTAATTATTCTCTAAAAACTAATCTCAACCTACTGCATCATGTTTCTTTTTACTGTATGTACTGACACAGATTGTTTCTACCATATTTCCTAAAAGTGTTTTTCATTCCTAACTGTATGTTCATGTTGCTTCTAGATGCTGTGCTGACTACTGAGCCCTACTGGTCACCTTTGTTCACTGGAGAGTCTGTTACCTTCAGATGTGACATGAAGGAAGGAGGAGACACTGACTGGGATTATATACTCAACAAGGATGGACGAGGATTTATTCCCTACTTCACACATCAACGATACACATTAAAACCTCTGTCTACAGGTCACAGTGGTGGATATCAGTGCTGTGGTCGCCACAAGAGATCATATCAGACAAAGTGTAGTAATATTGTCACTTTGACTGTATCTGGTAAGACCTGGATATTTGATCAACAACACTAATTAATGATTCCTGTTGAAATATGCATATTAATTATGTAATACTTTGAACATTTAATTACTTCTACACTCTAAACATTTATTAGAATACTGTAAAACTTGAACCTTTGACCAGGACCTGAGCTACTTTTCTCAGTTCCTGATACTGTTATCTAGAATGACCACACGTATGATCTTTGATATAAAATAAAAGGTATTGTAGATAAACATGTGAAAAATAAACTGAGAAAAGATGTGACTGAACTGGACATATCAAGAATTACACGTCAAGGTAACTTTTTAGTTCTAATTATTACAGAAGCAGTCATACTGTGTTTATTTTGAGATTCCAAACCAAAGTTGATGGAGCTCTGACACCTTGATGAAATGGACACAAATCACAGATGATTCAAAATATCTGAAAGTACAGAGAAAATAACCATTAATTAACATAGAGGGATTCTCAGGGTGGAGAGGAGTTATATATTTTAGAATTTGAAGAAGAGGAAGAATTTAGAGTTTAAAAACATAAAACAAATCCCATAAATATTAAATTGAATGTATTTTTTTTTCACAACATCAGACAGACCCAGGGCCTCACTGACAGCAGGATCAACAACCATACCAGTAGGAGGCAGAGTGACACTGACCTGCTCTGTGGAATCCTCTTCTGGTTGGAAGTTCTACTGGTTCAGACGTAGATCAGAGTCTGATGGAGCTGAGACAGTAAGAGCTGGAACATCATCCACCACTGAGAGTGTTTCAGAAGGAGGCATCTATCACTGCAGAGGAGGAAGAGGAGACCCAGAGTTCTTCACAGCAGACAGTAATGCTGTCACAATAGAGAAAACAGGTGAGTGTTGTGTTTCTGTTCTGAAATAAAGCATCTTGGATCCATGTTTAACAGTACCACCTGATAACTGTGAAGGTTTATCTGTTGATTCTATTCTTTATTTGAACCACATCGTGTATTTGTGGGGAAATGTTTTAATGTGTCTCATTCAGAGTTATTGATTTGTGTTTGGTTCTAGTAGCTAAATAATTTTGTGGATTTTTAAACTGATTATTTTTACAAGGTTCATTATGAATTTAATTATATTCTATTGACTGATTTGTTGTATGCTTTTGTTCTAAACTCAACAGGAATAAAACAACAAACAGTCTTTACCTGATACATTTGTTTTTCAATAGTTTAGAAAAGAGATTTTGGTACCAACAGATAAAAACTTAAAAAATACAATGAACACATAATGATATTTCTTAACTCCTACTGCTCTGATCATGTGGATATTAGATGTTTAACCCCTCTGTCATGTTGTCTAATGGTTCAAGCTCCACTTACACACGTAATTTTGACTTGATGCTAATATTTTGATAATTCTGTTATGTTTTTTTCCATTTTAATTTGCTAATCAAATTGTCACAGAAGGAGAATAAATATGATGACTAGCAGAATTTATTTATTTTTTTTTTTTTTGCAGTTGATTTGGCGTTTCTTTTAATCTTTTAATCTCCTAACTGGATATTTTTATGTGAACAGTTTCCAACAAGGTCTCTGTGATCCTCCAACCCAACTGGCCTCAGATATTCAGAGGAGAGACAATCACCCTCAGATGTGAGATCCAGGGAGGTGGAGGAACTCAGTGGACGTATGAATGGAAACCAGACAAGTTAAACAAACCTCCAACATCCAGAGAATACAGAATCAACAGAGCTACTGAGACTGACAGTGGAGAATACAGATGTAGAGGCAGAAGGGACTACTCTTTAACAGAGTGGAGTGATGCCATCACACTGACTGTATCAGGTAAGATGAACATCTTTCATTTAGATCAGTGTTATAGTTTTACAGTGTTTTAATGTAAATAAATCAACAAAACACTTTTTCTTTCAACAATACTGTAGCTGTCTTTTTTTAATCTAGTAGCAACAGAACTGAGAGGCAGCTTTTGGTTTAGCCATTAACATGTACAGAAATCATTCACATTGAATCTGGGAAAGAACCAAGAATATCAGAGTAACTTATTATGTGCTGTCCACTTCTCCATCCAACACTGATCCAGTCCCTCCAGGAATCTCAGGAATAAACATGTTTAGAGGAGACTCCATGCAGTGTAGTGGAACTGAAAATGTAAAGACAAGAAAATGCATTTTTGTGCTCTTCACTGAGTGAATTATAAATCAGAGGGAATGTGTAGTCTAGTTTTGTAGTAATAGTCTAATGTGGTACAGACAGGGTTATTCATTTAAGTTTAGTTTTAATACTTAAAGTTTAAATGACCTTTTAATCTTTTAATCTCCTAACTGGATATTTTTATGTGAACAGTTTCCATCAAGGTCACTGTGATCCTCCAACCCAACTGGCCTCAGATATTCAGAGGAGAGACAATCACCCTCAGATGTGAGATCCAGGGAGGTGGAGGAACTCAGTGGACGTATGAATGGAAACAAGACAAGTTAAACAAACCTCCAACATCCAGAGAATACAGGATCAACAGAGCTACTGAGACTGACAGTGGAGAATACAGATGTAGAGGCAGAAGGGACTACTCTTTAACAGAGTGGAGTGATGCCATCACACTGACTGTATCAGGTAAGATGAACATCTTTCATTTAGATCAGTGTTATAGTTTTACAGTGTTTTAATAATGTGTCAGACAGTCCTAACACATGACAAATTCACTACACTAGTAGAACAAATATTATCTACCCTTCTAACAATGTGTCACTTTCTCCTTTTATTTAGAATTAGTTTATTCTAGTTTCTAAATCAATTCATAAATATTTTAGAGACAATGTGGACCAAGATGTGAGTTTCCCAGAATCCATGTGTAATAACTGTTAATGTTACAAGTCTGGTCACAGTTTTAAATCTTTCATTTTCTAATTTGAATGTCTAAATATGTGAAGCAATCAGCCACTTTAAATGTGTGCAGCTACTGTAGGTGGGTTTTCTCTTTCTTTAAGGTTTAATAGCATAATTGATGTTTTAGACTTATTAATCTTATAGCCTGAAATCTTACCAAATTCCCTAATCAGGTGTAACAGGGCAGGGACAGATGTGTTTGTGTTGTTGAGACAGATAATTACATCGTCCACATACAAAGCCAGACGGTGTTCCTGCTCTCCTATAGTTATACCTGAAATATTATCATGTGATCTTACAGCACTTGCAAATGGTTCCAAAGCCCTGATAAACAACAGCGGGGACAAAGGGCCCCCTTGTCTACAACCTCGAGTTATTTTGATAGTTTTTGAAATATTATTATTTGTTAAAATTTCTGCATATGATTCTTTGTAAAGTAATCTAATCCAATTACAAAAAGTCACCCCCAGAGCAAAACATGCTAGTCTCTCCTTGAGCTATCGCCTCTTCTGCAGAGAGGCAATAGCTCTCTCAGTCTGTCACTGCTTGATGCGCCAGGCCAGCACTTTTCCAGGTTTTTCTACCTGATCGTAGAATGTTTGTTTAAGTCGCAGAAGACTGGCCATCGCTCTGGATGTGAATAGTTCATTATGTTGTGCTCTAAGCAGTAGAAGGTTCTGATGAGCTTCTGGGGACTTTGAACGGAAGTATTCAGGTTCAAGTACCTTTATTCTAGTTTCTAGAATTTTATCCCTTTGAAGTTTTGCTTCAGAACTTCTAATGTTGATTATTTGGCCTCTGATAAAGGCTGTGAAGGCTTCCCATCTTATAACTGGTGATGTTTCTGTTGTATTCATTTTAAAATAGACTTTGATTTGCTCATCCAGGAAGCTGATAAAACCAGGATCAGCCATTTTAGTTTGCAGCGCCAAGTAGTAGCGTCTCTCACCAATTTTGAGTCATGATATATTATTGAGTTTGGAGCATGATCTGAAATTAGAATAGCAGCATAAGAGCATTCTTTAATTCTATGTCTTAATCCAGATGATATTATATTATGGATTGACTGTGAGGGTGAGATTGGTCATCTCCAGTGCTCTTGTCCAACAGTGGATCTAATGTACAGTTAAAATCGCCTGCCACTATACAAGTGGACAAAGTAAGAAACAGATTTTGAAAACAGTCTGGATCATCAGTATTTGGTGCATAAATGTTTGCCAAAATGATTTGTTCCTTTGGTAAATTTTCCTGAATGATAAGGTATCGTCCAAACTTGTCTTTAATAACCTAATTCACCTGTAATGGGATCGATTCATGAACCAAAGTAATAACCCCTCTTGCTTGGGAGTTAAATGGTGCTGAGAAGATATTACCTCTCCACCTCCTCCTAACTTTCAGATCATCTTTATGCATCAGGTGGGTTTCTTGCAGAAAAGCTATATTACACTGCAATGATTTAATCCTATTCATGACTTGTTTAATCTTCTTTAATAAGGTTTTGTAGCCCCCTGCAGTTCCATGATGCCATTTTAATTTATATTTCAGTGGACATTTTATGTAGCCAGCATTAAATGTCCCCACCGTCTTAAAGGATTTGTAAAAGAAAAAAAAAAGAAAAAAAAAGAAATTAAAAACTAACGAAAAATTAAACAAACATTGGGTAAATACGAACAATATTTCCACAACTAATACAATGATAGAAAATAACAGAACCCTTTCAGGTCCCTTGACCTGAATATTATTCCCCTTAATCTGTTGACTTCCAAATAGCTGTTAACTGTTCCCCCCTAAAGGCAGGACCAGTACCACTGAGCTACCAGAAAAAACAACTATATAACTAACCCTGAACTCTGGTGCTACCATATTTACACATCTGGCTTTTTAAGGCATTTTCACTAAACTGTGAACTAAATTTTAAAGGCACACTCTCAAAACATTGTTATGGAAATGAATGGATCCTAACAGTTTTTGAGAAGAGACAAAGTTATAATCCCTGGGTATTATTTACCAAACAGGAGTAAGCTTGAATATACACTATATTACCAAAAGTATTCGCTCACCTGCCTTTACTCATTCTATGAACTGAAGTGCCATCCCATTCCTAACTCATAGAATTCAATATGATGTCGGTCCACCTTTTGCAGCTATTACAGCTTCAACTCTTCTGGGAAGACTGTCCACAAGGTTGAGGAGAGTGTTTATAGGAATTTTTGACCATTCTTCCAAAAGCGCATTGGTGAGGTCACACACTGATGTTGGTCGAGAAGGCCTGGCTCTCAGTCTCCGCTCTAATTCATCCCAAAGGTGTTCTATCGGGTTCAGGTCAGGACTCTGTGCAGGCCAGTCAAGTTCATCCACACCAGACTCTGTCATCCACGTCTTTATGGACCTTGCTTTGTGCACTGGTGCACAGTCATGTTGGAAGAGGAAGGGGCCCGCTCCAAACTGTTCCCACAAGGTTGGGAGCATGGAATTGTCCAAAATGTTTTGGTATCCTGAAGCATTCAATGTTCCTTTCACTGGAACTAAGGGGCCAAGCCCAGCTCCTGAAAAACAACCCCATACCATAATTCCTCCTCCACCAAATTTCACAGTTGGCACAATGCAATCTGAAATGTACCGTTCTCCTGGCAACCTCCAAACCCAGACTCGTCCATCAGATTGCCAGATGGTAAAGCGTGATTCATCACTCCAGAGAACGCGTCTCCACTGCTCTAGAGGCCAGTGGCGGCGTGCTTTACACCATTGCATCCGACGCCTTGCATTGCACTTGGTGATGTGTGGCTTGGCTGCAGCTGCTCGGCCATGGAAACCCATTCCATGAAGCTCTCTGCGTACTGTACTTGGGCTAATCTGAAGGTCACATGAAGTTTGTAGCTCTGTAGCAATTGACTGTGGAGAAAGTCGGCGACCTCTTTGCACTATGCGCTTCAGCATCCGCTGACCCCTCTCCGTCACTTTACGTGGCCTACCACTTCGTGGCTGAGTTGCTGTTTTTCCCAAACGCTTCCATTTTGTTATAATAGAGCTGACAGTTGACTGTGGAATACTTAGGAGCGAGGAAATTTCACGACTGGATTTGTTGCACAAGTGGCATCCTATGACAGTTCCACGCTGGAATTCACTGAGCTCCTGAGAGCGGCCCATTCTTTCACAAATGTCTTGTTTCACAGTCTGCATGCCTGAGTGCTTGAATTTATACACCTGGGGCCAGGCCAAGTGATTAGAACACCTGATTCTGATCATTTGAATGGGTGAGCGAATACTTTTGGTAATATAGTGTATAATGGCTATGATTTGTGGGAGATCAGCTGATCAGCAGGTTAACATACGACTCAGCTCGCCGCCATCTTGGAATGTTTTAAATCTTTTCTATAACAATGTAGTGAAACCATTTGTTTCTGTATCTAATCCTGATCATACACTTGTTGTGTTTGACTTCAAACTGAACAGCAAATCAAGCTCAGGCCTCACTGACAGTAGACAACAGAGTCATAGCAGCAGGAGGCAGAGTGACACTGACCTGCTCTGTGGAATCCTCTTCTGGTTGGAAGTTCTACTGGTTCAGACGTAGATCAGAGTCTGATGGAGCTGAGACAGTAAGAGCTGGAACATCATCCACCACTGAGAGTGTTTCAGAAGGAGGCATCTATCACTGCAGAGGAGGAAGAGGAGACCCAGAGTTCTTCACAGCAGACAGTAATGCTGTCACAATAGAGGAACCAGGTGAGTGTTTTTGTTTTGTTTTCAAACTCCACATGTGACCTGCATTCATGATTAATAACATCATGATTAATGTAACATTAACACCTGGTAACTATAAAAGTTTTTTGTTTGTTGTGTCTTTCTACATTGTCTATATCTAGAAGTGTGTTCAACAAGGCTGTTGTCACACAACAACTGGTCTCAAGCACAAAATTAAGATGTGAAGTTCAGGGCAGCTGAATGATTGTATTCCTATTTGTTCTTATGTGGTTTCCTGCATTTGGCTCCAAGTACCCCATGATTCAACATGAAAGTAAAAAAATAAATAAATACATCTACGACCTTCTGTTGGTATTTCTATGTTCTAACTGGAAACTCTTGAACATGACCAGATCCAAACAGACCTGTTGTGACTCTTCAACCCAACTGGACTCAGATATACAGAGGAGAGACCATCACTGTCAGATGTGAGATCCATGGAGGAGACACTGAGTGGGAGTATGAATGGAGAACAAGCAGCTCCAGGAAACCTTCAAATCAAAATGAATTCAGGATTAGTTCTCTGTCCCACAGTGGAAACTATGAATGTAGGGGAAAAATGAAAAGAGATCAACATAAAACAACAGAGTGGAGCCATTCAGTCACAGTGACAGTAACTGATAGTAAGTCAAATTATATAACAGCTTATTGAAGTATGGTTTTGTTATTATGAAGAGATGTGAAATATGATATTTAGATATTCACAAAGTTTCTAATTTAAAGTGAATATTCTCATAAAAGTTGTATTCTATGCTAAGAGATGAGACATAACATGTTTAAAATGTCTTTCAACAGTTAAACCCCAACCTGTCCTCTCTGTGTCTCCATCATGGCTGAGTCCTGGAGCCTCAGTAACTCTGAGCTGTGAGCTTGAACATCCATCTGCAGGATGGAGGTTTTACTGGTATAAAGCTGTTCCTGATCTATCACACAAGTATCCATCTTACAACTATGAGCTGCTTCCTGGTAGCATCAATGGAACTGAACAAGATTCCTACATCATTGATGGACAGACACACACAGCAGGATATGTGTGTAGAGCTGGAAGAGGAGACCCAGTGTTTTACACTGATTCCAGTCAACCTCAGTTTGTCTGGTCTGGAGGTCAGTTTGTTTCCATCTGTTCTCTCAATAAGTAGATTATATGTCACCTTTCATTTTTTCTCTGTGACCTACATGCAGTATCTTGAAAACTAAAACACATGCTTACAATTCATTGACTGTGCACATTTATGTTCTCCTAATGCAGCAGGATCTTTCTTTTTTGTTACCATCAAACTAATTATCTTATTACCATTACATTTCCTTTCAATGAATTGGATAATATGAAAAACACAAAAAGAGAGTTACGAGAATTTGAAAGTTTTTTTTTAAAAAATTAAACACAAATCCTTACATGACAGGGACAACATAAATTGGTCCAGGACGTCTCTAAAACATAGGAGGTTATATGTGGTGTCTCAGGGTGTGCTGTGTTGTGTGGGTATATGTTGAGTCTGGAAGAAAGTATATGTATGCACAGGAGGAAAAAGGAGAAGAACATAAACAAATAAATGAAAGAGGAAAAAAGAAAGTCCAATAATACTAATAATATAATCTGAATATTCTGGTATCAGTAGGTAAGGAATGGCATGTGTTTGAATGTTTCCTCTTCATCTTTGGATACTTCATCAGCTCATGTTACTGCTCTTACTTATCAGATTGTCAGAGTACAGATGTCAGGTAAAAGTATGCAGTTTCTAATTTTACAGACTGCTGCTTGTTGCATATCAATTCAAATATACTTAAATGGTATTATTCATAGTTTGACCAAAACACTGCACCTTGTCATGCTTGCACTGATTTTCAGCAATTAAAGAATTAAAGCAAATAAATATTTGCATTGTGGCCTTTTTCAGATTAATATCACTCTTCTTGCTTTGACTCTTTTTCAGATTTCCATTCAGCAGCGTCTCTCTCAGTGAATCCTGACAGAGTGCAGCACTTCACCTCTGACTCTGTCTCTCTGAGCTGTGAGGGAAACTCTACTGAGTGGAGAGTGAGGAGCTTCCCTGAGGACCTCTACCTGTCCTGTTCTGACTGGAAGAGAATGACAGAATTCCCATGTGAATTATCCAGATACCAGTCTAATAATGCAGTGTACTGGTGTGAGTCTGGATCAGGAGAGTTCAGCAACGCAGTCAACATCACTGGACATGGTATGTTAGAATAGTTCTTTTCTTTTGTTTGTAAATGATTAAAACATCACATCATGATGACCCAGTTATGTGACATGATACATAATTGTGACAAAACAGACAACAGTTATTCATAGTCTGTCCTGTTTTAATGCAATCAGAGTAAACTAAGCATCATGCTACTTTTAGTTGGAGGCTTTACTTTACTCCCATCATCTGCTTACAAAACTATTTCTATCCAAACTGTCCCACAATAAATCTCTCTTTCTTTCTTGTTATTTCTGTAATAAATCACTAAAAAGCAGAACATTTCTACCACCAAAGTGTTCCTTCAGCCTATTATGTAAAGACGCTGTAGTCAAGTAGGAACCTGACTAAAATATTCTAGTTAGGTTGGTGTGAAACATTTGCAGGGCTCAGGATTAAAACCAAACTTCTTGGGCAACGTGAGACTTCTTGGTATTGATTGAAGTTTTCCCTTTCTAGTTCAATACAGAGCTCTTTCTGAAACTGGAACTTAAAATGCTTTGACTGTTTTCCAAATGGAGGCATTGATTGAGTTTTGAACTAAAACCACTGTAGCCTATTAAATACTGTATGTCCATATTTGTTCTGTAGCTAATGGGCCCGTATTTGACTTCTCATCTGTGGCTGCAACAAAACATCCTCATCATCACATTCATACTTTCCAAGCACATATTGGTACTTACCACGATGAGGGTTTGTTTTAGTGGAGGTTTGGAGTGTTCAGAAGTTTCTGAGGCTCAACAGGTCCAACGTGATCTAAAGGACATTGTAATAAGCTGTTGGTTATTTGGTGGGAAGGGATAGTTGTAAGATTCATACTGCAGTTTGGAATTATTCAGAAACCAAATGTCTGATATAATATGTATGCATATAGAAACCATTCTCCTCATTGTATGTCAGCTGTTTGAAAAGTCTGACTAAATCATTTTTTGACTGTTTTCCAGGTTCTTATGGTATCATCCTGGTGAGTCCTGTCCATCCTGTGACTGAGGGAGAACCTGTTACTCTGAGCTGCAGGTTGAGACGACAACAAATACTTTCCAATGTGTTTTTCTATCACAATGACAAACTCATCCAAAGTGATACCAGAGGGGAGCTGAATATCTCTGCAGTGTCAAAGACACATGAAGGCTTCTACAAGTGTGAACATTCAGGAAAACAATCACCACAGAGTTGGATGGCTGTAACATGTGAGTTAGTTTTCAGTTTATTTTTTAATAGTAGCAGTCGTCATATGAAAAGACCATTTCTTAAGCTGATTTCTACTCTTACTTAACTGAATGTCATTATTAATTCCAGCAGTGTCCAGGTCTGAAAACTCTTCATTTCTTGTTCCATTGATCGTTGGACTGGTTTGTGGAATTTCGCTGATTATTTTCCTGCTGCTTCTTTGTTGCTGCACAAAAATAAAAGGCAAGATATTTTCCACTTGATAATTTACTAAAATCACTGATGTTATGACATGAAGTGAAGAACATTTTTCAGATAAAACAGTTTCATATTTATATTTGTCTCTTTTCCAGATGCATGCAGTAACAGGTTGGTCCAACACTCTTGTCTCATTTTGATCCTAATAACAACACTTTCCATGTTCCTTATTAAACTCCTTCATGCTTTAGTCTCACTCAGTCTCTGAACATCAGTCAAGGCTCTGCTACACAGCAAACAGTGAACCAGAATGAAACTCAAGTTTACTCCTCTCTTCTCCATGGTCAGGCTCTCCAATCATTCTTTTCACAACTATTTCTAACGCCCACTTTGACTTTTTCAAACCAAAGCTGAAGTGACTCATTGGATGTTGTCTTGATTTTCTCTGACCTGTAGCTGATGTTTCTGTCTATGAATCAATCAGAGGCTCTGGAAACACAGGAAGTGGTACAGTATAAACTTTGATTCATGTGGAGCTGTCAGACATTAGATTATTATCAGTGACTGACCTAAACTCATGGAACATTCTGATTTCAGGGGAACCAGACCATGAATACAGAAATATTCCATCTATTCTTCAGCTTCAAGGTGAGGAGTCACTACTAAAAATATGAAGTATAATAATATATTAGTTGTTAGCTCAACTACCAGTCTCTAATAGTAGATAGAGTGTGAGTGTCATTAAATAATCTGATGCATTTATCTTAACAGGGAGACATGACACTGAGAAGAGCTCTGACTACAATAACGTGAATCCTGAATCTTTTTCAGGTGTCACGTCGACCCAGTCTCAGAGAACCAGTCAGATCCCTGCCACAGTCCAGACTGTCAACCAGGATGAAAATCAGCAGCACATATACTCCTCTCTTCTCCACGGTCAGCTCTCCGTTAAAACAAACTTGCTTCCAGAGCTGCAATGTGCTTCAAGTTCATGAGCCGTCACATTAATAATAACAATGTTTCCTGCTGAACAAAATCAGGTTCCTTCAAATGATTTTCCTTTGTGGTGATTTCCACTGACCTACAGGTGATGCTTGTGTCTATGAGTCAATCAGAGGTCCTGAAAACACTGGAAATGGTACAGTAGAAACTTTGATCCATTCAGAGCTCTCCAAAATCATATGATTGCAATTCAAGCCAGTTCAAATGTTCTGATTTCAGTTGGACGGACCGATGGCTGCAGAAATGTCAAATCTCAGACTGAGCTCAGAGATGTTGGACAGAGGAGTGAGTACACAAAACATTATACAACTGAATTATTGGAGATTCTCAGTTGAAACAACAATACCACAATATCCATATGTTACTTTACCAAAAGTTTGTGGACACCTGAATACCTTACTTATACATGCAGTCTGTGATTGTTCAATTTCAGTTTCTAAACCAAGGTCAAGCCCAGAACATGTGATGTTAACACAAAGTAACACACTGTGTTGTAGAAAGATCATGTTTTTCTGTGTAATCTTTACAGAAAAACGTGGTGATCCAGGGAAGAGCTCTGACTACTAGGATGTGAATCCAGACTCAGCCTCAGGTAAAATGTTTAGCTTTTTGATGTTTAGCTACTGAGAAGACACTTGGCAGAGTAGAATGGGGCTACCTTTTTGAGACCTTGGGGAAGTTTGGATTAGGGGCAATCTTTGTAGCTTGGATCAAACTGCTATATTCTAGGCCCTCAGCTATGGTTTTGACATTATATTGAGCCTTTGGCCATAGTCTAATCCTTCCATAGTCTAATCCTTCCATAGTCTAATCCTTCCATAGTCTAATCCTTCCATAGTCTAATCCTTCCATTAACAAGGGGAACAAGGAACACAAAGTGTCTTTGCATGCTGACGACCTTCTGCTGTACGTCTCTAGTGTCACGAATGTTGACTGTTGTTTCATTTCAGGTCCATAAAGAGAGGAGGATCATCAATGAAACAAGAGAAGTCTGGACAACAACCTGAAAAACAACATTCATCTGTAAACATGTGTTTGACAACATTTCTTCAACTGCTGCCATCCAGACATCAGACACACAGTCATTGATGAAGATCATATGAAAGAATGACATCATCTGGATTTAATGTCTGGATCAATGTCAACACTGATGATACTGTCTGATTATTAGATCTATTGTTGTTGCATTGATGTAGTCAATCTACAGGTTAAATACACCATCTTAGACTGAACTCCAGTCCATAGAACGCCTCATTGATGAGCTCCTCCAGCGGCAGTCCATGCTGCAGTCCATGCTGTGTTCCCGGCTGGCAACGCTCAAGTCTCTGGATACCCTGCGGTCCTCGAACGTGGGGGCGGCGGCTCCGGCTCCGGCTCCTGACGACGTTCCCGGCTCAACCTCCACTCCATCCTAGGCCTGTGTTGTTAGGCCAAAAAAAGCTCTCTCTGCCCCTCTACGACCCATTTGGTGCCAGCGTCAATGATGTCACTCTGGCAAACTTTTTCTCCCCTCTGGCGAAACTACCCTCTGAGCCAGTCTCACCACCTCCACCACGCAGTGCGACCCGAATCCGAAAGCGCTCCTCGCCCGTCAGTGTCTCCTCACTCTCGGACTCAGCATCTCCTCCACTGGCATCTCCGTCCCAACGCCCCCGTCTTTCGCCCCTGCGGTCGCGGCCCACACGGCGTCCTCCTGCGGTGCCTGCTAAAGCGTCCTCCTCTCCACCGCAAACCGCGGTCGAGCACCCCTCTACCTCATCCAGATCACCTGTTGTCCCGACACCTCCCCCAACACAAACCGTGGTCAAGGCAGTCACCTGCCACGCCCCCTTGTGCTCTCCTGTCTCATCAAGGTCTCCCAAGCTTCTCAGCCCGAAACTAGCTGTTTACAAGGACAACCTGGGAACTGAAAAACCAGAACTCTTAATAATTGGCGACTCAATCATTAGATTTGTCCTACTCCCGGGTGCTATCACCTACTGTCTCTCAGGTGGCAAGACAGCCGATTTTATTGAGCTTATTCCTGCACTTCTCGACCTCCATCCTTCTATCAACACTGTTATAACTCACACGGGCACAAATGATGTCATGTCTTGGCAATCATCAAAACTACATGCTGAGCTGGAATCCCTGTCCTTCACAATTGAGAGCCTGGGGAGGCGGTGTGTCCTGTCTGGGCCCACTCCCACCCTGCATGGCAGCACAGAACGTTTCAGCCGTCTCTTCAACCTGCACCTGTGGATGCAGAATTACTCCTCTGCAACTGGCCTTGGGTTTATCAGCCATTTCGACTCCTTTTGGTCCAGACATGATCTCTTTAAATCTGATGGGCTGCATCCTAACAGGAAGGGATCAAGGAGGCTGATCAAAAATTATATTGACTTTATTGCCTTCTGCTCTTATTGACATCCTTACCAGCAGGTCCCCATCCAGCTCTCTTGCCCAGCCTTGTTTTGCTCCACCCTGGACCATGCGGGCCCTGCTGGTGCTAGTGCTGGTGCTAGTGGTTGTTCCAGCTCTACTGCAAGCTCCAGTTTTAACTCTGCAAACAACTTTTTTATCCCTGTTAGAATTTCTGAGAGGCAGTGTGTAATTTCAAAAGTACGCTCTCCCCACAGGTCCTGCCTTGTTGCAGTTAATATCACCTCTCCAGCCCCCGTCACAAACTCAGCCCACTTCTGCTTACTTAATGTAAGATCTCTCTCCAACAAGTCTTTTATTTGCCAGGATTTTATTGCCACACACAATATTGATTTCTTTCTCATCACTGAGTCATGGCTAAATCCTGATGACTGTGCCCCCCTCATTGAATCATCTCCTCCTGACTACTCATTTTTCCACCAGCCTAGGGTGACAGGCAGAGGAGGGGGGCTCGCTGTTATTCATAGAGGTGCGTTCAACTGCCCCCCCATCTCACTGGGCTCCTTCTCCAGCTTTGAGTGTCTCAGCTTCTTTTTAAAGAACGAACTGCCAATTTTATGTGTCTTAATCTACAGGCCCCCCAAATACACTGCTGGTTTTTTACAGGAATTTTCAGATCTTTTATCTCTCATTATGTCACAATACGACAGAGTTCTGATTTTAGGGGATTTTAATATTCACGTCTGCTGTCCATCTGCCTCCTCGTTCACCTCTGATTTTATTACTCTTATAAACTCTTTTAATGTGACTCAATCTGTAAAGCAACCAAGCCATGTTAAAGGTCACACCCTGGACCTTGTCCTCTCCCACGGGTTCTGTCTGGACAATGTTTTTCTGACTGACTTTGTGGCCTCTGATCACAACGCAGTTCTCTTCCAGATCCCTCACCTCTCTCCAGTCCCTAAACCCACCTCATATATCCGCTCTCGCCCCCTTAGCTCACTCTCTGCTCCAACCTTCTGCCATGCCTTTTCCTCAATGCGTGCTAACCATCTACAACCCCCTCTCTCTGTAGATAAACTGGTCAGTGAATTCAATTACTCTTGCACTACTATTATAAATTCTATTGCACCCGTAAGATATAAAAAGAAGACTCCCTCTTCATGCCCATGGTTGAGTGAAGATCTCAAGCTTTTAAAGAGACAGTGCAGGAAGGCAGAGCGGAAATGGAAACAGGACAAGTACAGTGGCTCCCTCATTTCCCTTACAGGTCTCATGTCCTCGTACCAGCGTGCTGTCAAAGTGGCTAGAAACTCATACTTCGCCAACTTGATTGCCAGTCAGGGCCATAATCCCAGGGTACTTTTTAAAACCATTTATTCTGTGACTCGACCTGCACCCAGCCAGTTCCCTGATCCCTCCCCAGAGATATGTGAAGAATTACTTCTTCATTTTGTAAATAAGGTTGCACAGATCCGAGAGCAGTTTGGCACCGTTTTTAGAGAAGCTGACACAGTCTCTTATCTCCACTCTCCTTTAACTAATTTTAACGAAATCTCCTTGTCCTCCCTGGAGCGCATAGTTACAGCATCGAGATCTTCCACCTGCCTCTCAGACTGTTTGCCCACCTGGTTTTTAAAATATGTGTTTCAGACGGTTGGTCCCGATGTTTTTAGCCATTGTTAACCTATCTCTGTCAACTGGCACTTTTCCATCCTGTTTTAAACATGCCCTGGTCTATCCACTTTTAAAAAGGCCCACTTTGGACGCCTCAGTTTTAAACAATTTGAGACCGATCTCCAAGTTGCCGTTTTTATCAAAGGTTTTAGAAAAAGTCGTCTCTACTCAGCTGATTGCCTTTTTAGATAATAATGACTTGTTTGAAAAGTTCCAATCAGGCTTTCGCTCACAGCACAGTACTGAGACTGCTCTTATTAAGGTCACTAAGGTCATTAAGGTTGTCCATGCTTTTATATCGTTAAGACTTGACTACTGCAATGCTCTGTACGCTGGGATCAGCAAGGGAAACATACGTAGACTGCAACTCATTCAAAATGCAGCTGCCAGGCTTTTAACAGGTACTAAGAGAAGTGACCACATTTCCCCAACCCTCGCCAGTCTCCACTGGCTGCCCGTGAGTTTTAGAATCGATTTTAAGATTTTACTACTTGCTTTAAAGCCCTGCATGGTCAGGCTCCTGCCTACATCCGTGACCTGCTTTTATCATACGAGCCTGACCGCTGCTTACGGTCCCGAGGTCCCGTCTTGTCACTAAAGGTGACCGGGCCTTTGCTGTCCAGTCTCCACAGCTGTGGAACTCCCTGCCCGGCGATCTCAGGCAGGCGAGCTCAGTGGCTTCTTTAAAATATCTTCTTAAAACTCACTTTTATCGATTGGCCTTTTCTTAATTTTGTTTTATCATTTTGTTTTATAATTGTTGATTACTTTGTTGTGGGTGGGTGATTTTAAATTTTAAATTTTAATTCCAATTTTATTTCTCTTGGTGGTTTTATTATGACTGTTGCTAGGCATCTGACCTGTTTTATTCTGTTGTTGTTGTACAGCACCTTGTCACTTGTTTTGGAAAGGTGCTATATAAATAAAGTTATTATTATTATTATTATTATCTATATACTGGAACATAATGTATATTCTACTTTAGTTCTATTTAGTCTCATCAATAACTCAGTTCATTAAAGTGAATTCAGTGTTTAAATGACTGAATCATTGTTGAGTTTCTGGAAGTGTTTTTGGTATCCATCAATGTGTGTCTCTTGTGCTGCTTTTGCTGCATTCTTACTGTCCTTTCTACTTGTAGTGATTTTGTTGTGTGCAGCACTGCCACCATGTGTCACAATGAACAGTCTATGGTCACAGTCAGCATCAACAAGCTCAGCTGAAGACTGGAAGACTTTTGTTAGAGCACATTGTTTTCTGACCTGTAGGTGTCTCCATGAGTAGAAAGAATGGAGTTACTAACTGTCCATTCTGCTCCAGGCTTATTTCTATCTACTGACAATCAATGACCTCATCATTTCTAACTGAGCCACCTTGAAAAGAGGAAATGCAGCCTGTGCTTCAAACTAAATGTCTGCCGTTCAGTAGATGACTAGCTGACTATCAGCTTTCAGCTCACAGCAGAGAGGAATGAGGAATGCAGACAAAGAGCACAGTCATCATTTAATATGCCTTTAAACTAGAATAACAGGGTTCAGTAACATTTATTTCTTAACATTCATTAACTCAGTTTGTCAAGCAGACAACATGACAGCATCACTAAATCTCTTGGAGAGATATTTCTTCATTCAAAGTCTCTAAAGGCCTCAGATTTAAAGATCCTCCTCATATCTCTAAACACATTCAAAGTGCTCCCCCATGGTTCACATGTTCTTTGTTCTCACTGATATTATTTATACAGAGCAGCACTTCCTAACTGATGTGTGAAAGTGATGTGTGCTCAGATCAACCACTGTGATAGAGTTGTGTTGAAACTATTGTTCTCAGGAGCCAACACATGGCCAGGAAGGCCAACAATTCATCCAAGACATTTTAGAAAACTACTCTGTCTACTGTTTTTGTTTGCATGCATACACATATTGTATCTGCACACACCTCCCTTTAGATAACCAGCAGTATGGGTGCAGGTGGAGTGGGTGTAACGTTAAATACACAACAGGGAATAGGATTTGATGCAATGAGTGCAAAAAATATGTTTAAAACATTTTGTATTTTTGTGACAAATTCAAACTACATATTCTCTGTTCCATCTTGATTTATCAGTTTCTCCATCTGTTTTATTTCATTGCCTATTTTGCATCAAGAGGTAAGTTTGCAGGAGCTGGACAGGAAGTGAGACATTTCTCAGTTCTATCTTTGTCTTCTTATGCTGCAGATGAGTTGTTGCCTCAAATGCAAACGGTAAATGTTTTTGAAATTAGATTTAATCAGTGAAAACAGTGATTCTGGAAACATTTGGCAAGATTTGCATGAAAACAAGAAGAGAAGAAGTCTCCCAGGTTGTTTCTGGTGTAAATGGTGTCATTGTTTCTGGTGTACTTTCTCATAGAGGGGTTCATCAGTTTAATCAGTCTAGCTTCTGCAGGTTCTTCTGCACTTCTCATCTTAATGATAACCACATTTGATTAGAGCTACAGCTACTTCTAATGCATCAGAGCTGGGAGAGGGGGAAGGACTTCATCATCATGTTCACTCCTTTTTCTCAACACTATTTCTGTTTTGATCACTTCCTGTGAATGAAGTCATGGCCACATTTGACTCCAGAGTTTCAGTAGAAGGAGAAGACATGTAGAGAGTGTTCAGTTTGACAGACTTTACACTGGTGAAGCTCAGCTTTGGGATTTAAGATGAAGAATAATCATATTTTCAGATTGTAGTTTAAAACCTGCATGGATTCCCTCCAGCTGCTGTGCTGAACTTAGTGAGTATGACGCCTCTTGTTATCAGTAGGTCCTCTATTCATTCTACATGGAAAAGTATTTATTGTATCTTTCAAACATGTGATTGTAATGACTTTATGCAGCAGCCTTTACAGTAGCATCAAGAATCACTGTCTCTTTGTAAGACAGCAGTAGTCTACAGGATGATCATATCTGTGGCAGGAAGAAAATTCCAATCTATTTCTCTGTAGCTTATTGTATGTGACCTCTCTAACACTTCCACCACTTTCTGTGAGTAATCAAGTACTCCGTGCATGTCAGCAGCAGTTGAACTTGTCTGAATGGTCAAGACAAAGATATAAATGTAGAAAGATGGATACATAGATGAACCTTCATGTGACTTCCATCCTGTATACTGTGTGTATAAATTGACATTTCTAGTTTTTTACTTGGTGTTTCTTTCATGTGGATGTTCTGGTGTCAGAAACCTCTTGGCTGTTCTTGACCTCTTGATGTTTCTATGCTCAAGTTGTTTTGTTCATGTCTTGTTGTCTGTTGCTATCATGTTTGTGTTTATTTAAAGCGATGCACAGACTTTTGTGTGAGATGCAGTCTGATATATTTATATATTTCTGCAGTGCCATGAGAGGGTTGGCTGTGGTCTGACTATGGTTAGTTTTGAACTTTGTGCAAAAGGAAGGAAGCTGAGACAGAACAAGCTGAATGTTATTAATTTTTTTGTGGTTTCTGCAGTTTCATCAGATGAAATCTTGATGTGAGGATGGGACACACTTTGCTCTGTGAGCTGGGCTTATTCTGTGAGTATGTTACTGACATACACCCTCATGACGTCACAGGTGATGGTCTGGTCCATTTCCTGGTCCACTGCAGTGTGTGGGAGGGTCTGCAGCCATAAACATATCTTCCTCTATTGAATGTTGTGAGGGTGGATGCATGTCACTATATTTTATTTCAAATGTGGAGCTGTAGATACTGCCATCACATTGGCTCAGATTCCTCAGAGAGTTTTCCTCTCATATCTCAGGAACACTTGGTTATGTTTGTAGTAGTGATCCTTTAATGCATCCTTCATGCTCATGTTACACATTAAATATTTCTTATTAAATATTAGAGTTTGTTTTAGTCTCTTAATGTCTGACATTTCCTCCTTTATTGTAGTGCTCTATACACTCCTCTACAAAGGACATGCTCAAGGTGATTAAACAGTTTAAACTTTCTTGTCTTTGTTTTTAATTATTCTCTAAAAACTAATCTCAACCTACTGCATCATGTTTCTTTTTACTGTATGTACTGACACAGATTGTGTCTACCATATTTCCTAAAAGTGTTTTTCATTCCTAACTGTATGTTCATGTTGCTTCAAGATGCTGTGCTGACTACTGACCCCTACTGGTCACCTTTGTTCACTGGAGAGTCTGTTACCTTCATATGTGACATGAAGGAAGGAAGAGACACTGACTGGGAATATATACTCTACAAGGATGGACGAGGATTTATTCCCTACTTCACACATCAACGATACACATTAAAACCTCTGTCTACAGGTTACAGTGGTGGATATCAGTGCTGTGGTCGCCACCTGAGATCACATCAGTCAAAGTGTAGTAATACTGTCACTTTAACTGTATCTGGTAAGACCTGGATATTTTATTGGCCAATAACACTCACTTATGATCAATGTTAATATATGCTTAGCAGTTATGTAACTCAGTGTACATTTAATCATTCAAGTCTAAACTATTTTGAAGATACAATTAAACTTGATACCTTCAGGATCTCTGTATTTTTCATGCTAAAAAGCAAAATGTTTTTCACATCTTGACCAGTTGGATGAGGCATAAAGCCACAAATTCAAATTTGTCAAGTGTGAAGACGCTGAATTTAGAAAAAGTAATTAATCGCAAGACGAAGGGTGCTAACACAACATCTAAACATAACTTCAATCTGATGTAAATATGTTATTTTTCTTCAACATCAGATGGACGACCCAGGGTCACACTGACAGCAGGACCAACAACCATACCAGTAGGAGGCAGAGTGACACTGACCTGCTCTGTGGAGACCTCTGCTGGATGGAAATATGAGTGGTTCAGACGTACCACAGACACCTCTGAAGTTCAAGTCAGAACAAATGATGGAGAAAACAGAGTTATCAGTGTATCACAAGGAGGAATCTACCGGTGCAGAGGAGGAAGAGGAGAACCAGTTTACTACAGTGATCCCAGTGATCCAGTCACCATTGAGATAACCTGTGAGTTCAGTTATTTAGTTTGAAATATTCATGATTTCATGATTATCATTAGAATTAGTGATGAAACCTACAGTGTTCAGTTTTCTCTGTTGATTTCATGTTTCTGTTTGTGTCCCAACTGTTCATATCTGGTGGAAACAGTTTCCAACAAGGCTGTTGTAACACGACAACCCGACTGGCCTCAGATATTCAGAGGTGAGAAGATCACTCTGACATGTGAGGTCCAGGGAGGTGAAGACACTGAGTGGACGTATGGATGGAGAACACCCAGGTCATCTATAGACTGGACAAACAATAAATACTGGACTTTCACTGCTTCTGAGTCCAGCAGTGGAGACTACATGTGTAAGAGTAGACACAGAGATGACCAGTGTTGGGAACGTTACTTTAAAAAAGTAATTAGTTATAGTTACTCACTACTTGTTCCAAAAAGTAACTGAGTTAGTCACTGAATTACTCTATAATAAAAGTAACTCGTTACCAGGGAAAGTAACTATTTGCGTTACTGTTAAAAAAAAAAAGTTGCTATATGTCAAAGAATTTGGATTTTTTTGAGCAGTTTTCACAAGTCAGTTGAAATGACTAGAACAGACAGGTGTTTGTACATAACTTTCGATATTTATATATATATATATATATATATATATATATATATTATAATTATATTTATATTAAATTTATTTTTATAATATTTATATTTCGGTAGGGTTTAGACGGCGAGCTGTCATCTGTGGTGGAGGTATCGGTGTTTTTGGCCACTAGCTTTGTAGATGCGTGTGTCGTTGTGAGATGCTTCATTAAATTAGAGTTGCTTACAACGGATGTCGAGAAAGTCTTCGCTCCTGGACATAATGTACACATTACATGCACGTTCCTCCCTTTGACCACAATGAATTTTTTAATTTATTGAAGTAGTGCTTATATCTCCACCTTGAAAATGCCAACTTTTCATCGGATTGCTCCTGACTCGCCGTCTCTGCTGCTTCATCGAATCTCTGTTTAGCTGTTGTGTGTGTGTGTGGCGCGTGTGCTGGCATGTGTGTAAAACCACTGGCTCTGATTGGCTACCATGAAACATGACTCTGCCTTAGCCAATCATAATCGCTTACCTCGTTATTAACCCACCTCCTCACTAGCGGTGAGCCAGGGGTGCGTTCGGATTACACAGTTTATTCAATCAATGCATAGTAACGCACCGCATTTAATGTCCAGTAACGTTAACGGCGTTGTAACGACGGGAAAAGTAATTAGTTAGATTACCCCGTTACTGAAAAAATGACGTCGTTACCTAACGCCGTTCTTTTAAACGGCGTTATTCCAAACACTGGAGATGACTCATATTCTTCAACAGAGTGGAGTAAAGCCATCACATTGTCAGTATCTGGTAAGTCATGTTTGTTGTTGTCTGTTCTGATTTCCTTATACAGCAAAAATATTTAGATCCTTGCATAGAACACATTAAAAAGTGTCAGAAGTGTGTCATGTCTTCAGTCTAACCATGAGTTGCACCTGATCGTCAGTAGATGATAAATAGTTTGTCCTGAAGGCAGCCAGTCTGCAGAATGAATGGTCAGTCAGCATAGGGATGACAACAACACTAGTTAAAATAAATGTAGGAATTATTACAATTACAGTTTTATTAGACAAAACACACATTTAACTGTTAAACAGTGTTGACTCTGTGATGACCAGATATCAGAGAATGAGTTGTGTAAAGATTAGACACAAGCTCTAGGGAAGGTCTAAAATCTATCCAGTATTTTGATGCAACAAATAGGCGGCAGAGTGGCGAGGTGGTTAGCACTGATCAGTGTTGGGTATAGTTACTTTGGAAAGTAGTTAATTAGGTTACAACGTTACCATCAATTAAAAGTAATCTGTTACGTTACAGGGTTACCTATGAATAAAAGTAACGCTTTAGAGTAGTCATGCGTTACCAAAAATGAAAAGCCGTTTGCAGCGCCTCGCACATGCTGCAACTCAGCGACACACAGCCTCCTTTAAATGCACCGAGAAGTCCTGACAATGAATAATGTCATTCATCCAACCAAATGAACTCTGCAGGATAACAATACCAGGGTGATAGAGTGGTGCTTGGATACAAGATGTTTTTTTTAAATTGGAAGTGGAATTTTTTGCGGTCGACAGAAGCTTTTCACCAACGCAGAGTGTGCATTTTACCGTTATGTTGTTCTTGTCCTTTTCGCTGGCGAATTGAAAATAATGTGCGTACTTCCACGATTCAAAAGCTGTCCTCTGCCATCTTGCCGGCGGTTCGAAAACACTCACACACACACACACACACACACATACAGGTAACGTAGGTCAGCAGGGCACAGACGCATCATTACAGTACTGCGCCTCTGACACATCAGCAGAGGCACAGTACTGTCTGACAAAAAGCAGGCTGTAGTCGGAATTTTTCTTTCCTTATTCGGAGAAATTCTTAAAGTAACAAATTACTTTTTAAAAAAAATAACGAAGTTACTGATTACTTAATGCACGAAACTAACGCGTTACGTTACAAGTTTCACGAAAAAAGTAACGCGTTATTTTTTAACGCGTTACTTTGTACTTTGTAAGGCGTTACCCACAACACTGGCACTGATGCCTCACAGCGAGAAGGTCGGAGTTTGCATGTTCTCCCTGTGTCTGCGTGGGTTCTCCCCAGGTACTCCAGCTTCCTCCCACTGTCAAAAGAAATGCTCATTAGGTTAATTGGTGATTTTAAATTGGTCGTAGGTGGGAATGTGAGTGTGAATGGTTGTCTGTCTCTCTGTGTTAGCCCTGCGATAGAGTGGCGACCTGTCCAGGGAGTACCCCGCCTCTTGCCCGATGACAGCTGGGATAGGCTCGAGCAGACCCGCGACCAGTGTTGCCACAGTTACTTTGAAAAAGTAATCTGATTACTGATTACTGATTACTGCTTTAAAAAGTAACTTAGTTACTTTACAGATTACTTGATTTTAAAAGTAACTAAGTTAGATTACAAGTTACTTTATGAGTTACATAGAGCATCACAGTCCCGCCCACAGTCGATGCCGGAAGTAAGAATCCAATGCAATTTCTCCATTGACAGTTCGGATATAAGCCATAAAAACTTAACTGCACATGGTTGACTTAAAACCAGCTACGGCTGTACTAAGCGATTGGATATGCTCATGTAGACACCAAAAGTTCATGGGGCACTAACCTTGTTTTGAGATAAATGCCTTTTATTCGCGATGTCTTGGATAAGTACTTCATTACCCACAATCCTGAACAATCCCACAATCCCACAGTGATGCATCTGATTGGTGGAACTCGTGGAACGTCTGGTTAAACCCCGCGAAGGTCCGTAAGACTGAAGAGTCTACTGCTGTGTGGGCTACTGTAACGTTGCTGTCTACTGTACGATCACAAATAAATAAATAAAGGACATGCTCTAAAACTCTTTAGATACGGATTTTTCCAAAACGTCAATGGGAGAAATGAATGGGAACCGTACTTCCGGCACCTCCGCTCTCTTTGGCTGTGGGTGGGACTGTGGCGGCTACGTGACTTCACTCCCAGAAACGCAAGAAGAAAGCAAATATATTTTTATTAAGGAAAATGACAAAAATAGTAACGCACAGTGACTTGGATAAGTAACTTTAATCTGATTACCGGTTTGAAAATAGTAACGCGTTAGATTACTCGTTACTGAAAAAAGTGGTCAGATTGGAGTAACGCGTTACTAAGTAACGAGTTACTGGCATCACTGCCCGCGACCCTTAAGCTGGTCACCTTTGTTCACTGGAGAGTCTGTTACCTTCATATGTGACATGAAGGAAGGAGGAGATATTGACTGGGATTATAAAATCAACAAGGATGGACGAGGATTTATTCCCTACTTCACATATCAATGCCACACATTAAAACTTCTGTCTACAGGTCACAGTGGTGGAAATCAGTGCTGTGGTCTCCACAAGATATATCAGATATATCAAAAATGTAGTAATACTGTCACTTTAACTGTATCTGGTAAGACCTGGATATTTGATCAACAACACTAATTAATGATTCCTGTTGAAATATGCATATTAATTATGGAATACTTTGCACATTTAATTACTTCTACACTCTAAACATTTATTAGAATACTGTAAAACTTAAACCTTTGACCAGGACCTGAGCTACTTTTCTCACTTCCTGATACTGTAATCTAGAATGACCACATGTATGATCTTTGATATAAAATAAAAGGTATTGTAGATAAACATGTGAAAAATAAACCGAGAAAAGATGTGACTGAACTGGACATATCAAGAATTACATGTCAAGGTAACTTTTTAGTTCTAATTATTACAGAAGCAGTCATATTGTGTTTATTTTGAGATTCCAAACCAAAGTTGTTGGAGCTCTGACACCTTGATGAAATGGACACAAATCACAGATGATTCAAAATATCTGAAAGTACAGAGAAAATAACCATTAATGAACATAGAGGGATTCTCAGGGTGGAGAGCAGTTACATATTTTATAATATGAAGAAGAGGAAGAATTTAGAGTTTAAAAATATAAAACAAATCCTACAAATATTACATTTAATGTATTTTTTTCACAACAGCAAATCAACCTCAGGCCTCACTGACAGTAGACAACAGAGTCATATCAGCAGGAGGCAGAGTGACACTGACCTGCTCTGTGGAATCCTCTTCTGGTTGGAAGTTCTACTGGTTCAGACGTAGATCAGAGTCTGATGGAGCTGAGACAGTAAGAGCTGGAACATCATCCACCACTGAGAGTGTTTCAGAAGGAGGCATCTATCACTGCAGAGGAGGAAGAGGAGACCCAGAGTTCTTCACAGCAGACAGTAATGCTGTCACAATAGAGGAAACAGGTGAGTGCTGTGTTTTTGTTCTGAAATAAAGCATCTTGGATCCATGTTTAACAGTACCACCTGATAACTGTGAAGGTTTATCTGTTGATTCTATTCTTTATTTCAACCACATTGTGTATTTGTGGGGAAATGTTTTAATGTGTCTCATTCAGGGTTATTGATTTGTGTTTGGTTCTAGTAGCTAAATGACTTAGTGGATTTTTAAACTGTGATTATTTTTACAAGGTTTGTTATGAATTTAATTTTTTCTAACGACTGATTTGTTGTATGCTTTTGTTCTAAACTCAACAGGAATAAAACAACAAACAGTCTTTACCTGATACATTTGTTTTTCAATAGTTTAGAAAAGAGATTTTGGTACCAACAGTAAAAAACTTAAAAAATACAATGAACAAATAATGATATTTCTTAACTCCTAATGCTCTGATCATGTGGATAGTTAGATGTTTAACCCCTCTGTCATGTTGTCTAATGGTTCAAGCTCCACTTACGCACATTTAATTTTGATTTGATGCTAATATTTTGATAATTCTGTTATCATTTTTTCCATTTTAATTTGCTAATCAAATTGTCACAGAAGGAGAATAAATATGATGACTGGCAGATTTTTTTTTTTTTTTTTTTTTTTTTGCAGTTGATTTGACGTTTCTTTTAATCTCCTAACTGGATATTTCTATGTGAACAGTTTCCAACAAGGTCTCTGTGATCCTCCAACCCAACTGGCCTCAGATATTCAGAGGAGAGACAATCACCCTCAGATGTGCGATCCAGGGAGGTGGAGGAACTCAGTGGACGTATGAATGGAAACAAGACGAGTTAAACAAACCTCCAACATCCAGAAAATACAGGATCAGCAGAGCTACTGAGACTGACAGTGGAGAATACAGATGTAGAGGCAGAAGGGACTACTCTTTAACAGAGTGGAGTGATGCCATCACACTGACTGTATCAGGTAAGATGAACATCTTTCATTTAGATCAGTGTTATAGATTTACAGTGTTTTAATAATGTGTCAGACAGTTCTAACACATGACAAATTCACTGCACTAGTAGAACAAATATTATCTAATCTACCCTTCTAACAATGTGTCACTTGCTCCTTTTATTTAGAATTAGTTTATTGTAGCTTCTAAATAAATTCATAAATATTTTAGAGACAATGTGGACCAAGATGTGAGTTTCCCAAAATTTAATTTTTTAATTTGAATGCCTAAATATTTGAAGCAATCTGCAACTTTAAATGTGTGCAGCTACTGTAGGTGGGTTTTCTCTTTCTTTAAGGTTTAATAGCATAATTGATGTTCCAGACTTATTAATCTTATAGCCTGAAATCTTACCAAATCCCCTGATCAGGTGTAACAGGGCAGGGATAGATGTATTTGTGTTGTTGAGACAGATAATTACATCGTCCACATACAAAGCCAGACGGTGTTCCTGCTCTCCTATAGTTATACCTGAAATATTATCATGTGATCTTACAGCACACTTAATCTTACCCCCCCCCCCCCAGAGTTATTTCTGAACTATGCAGTCCTTCATAAAATTTTCTAACATTTTCATTTATTTCTCTTGGGTCTACTATAGTTTCTCGTTGATCATTCTGCAGAGAGGCGATAGATCTCTCAGTCTGTCACTGCTTGATGCGCCAGGCCAGCACTTTTCCAGGTTTTTCTACCTGATCGTAGAATGTTTGTTTAACCCATTCAGACCGGATCACGCATCTGTGCGTAGTTATCATTAAGACCGGCAAACGCGTCATTTTGAGCGTTGTCGTCTTTTTCGAGGCACATGGCCAATTGTAAGCACTGTGATTGGCTGAAATATTCTTGGGGTGAGTGACAGAAATGCTTAGGGATTTTTTTTAAACTCATGTGACTCATAAAACGCTTTGTGATTGGTCGAAATAAGCCTACACGTGGAGTATGTTTTGGTCGGAAATATTAAACACCGTGCTAGCGATCCGTCACGGCTGACTCAAATGAAGGAAGTGATATTGACGAAGTAATTGGAAAAATAGATCTTTACTGATTTTCAAAATTTTAAAAATGTTTGGTGTTTATTGATTTTTAAAAAAAATGCATTTGAAGATTATGCCCTAGCAAGTCAGTCAAGTTGAAAGCCAAAGAAGTAAGCTGTCAAATGCTTTTTATCTCATGTTTTTATCTGCTACAGAGCCTGAAATTAAGGTTTTAGTAAGCGTTGACATATTTTGAAAAACCTCAGGTTTTGAGAGGGGGTTTACAGAAGAGTATTTAGGCCTAAATGGGTTAAGTCGCAGAAGACTGGCCATCGCTCTGGATGTGAATAGTTCATTATGTTGTGCTCTAAGCAGTAGAAGGTTCTGATGAACTTCTGGGGACTTTGAACGGAAGTATTCAGGTTCAAGTACCTTTATTCTAGTTTCTAGAATTTTGGCCCTTTGAAGTTTTGCTTCAGAACTTCTAATGTTGATTATTTGGCCTCTGATAAAGGCTTTGAAGGCTTACCATCTTATAGCTGGTGATGTTTCTGTTTTATTCATTTTAAAATAGACTTTGATTTGCTCATCCAGGAAGCTGATAAAACCAGGATCAGCCAACCATTTTAGTTTGCAGCGCCAAGTAGTAGCATCTCTCACCAATTTTGAGTCATGATATATTATTGAGTTTAGAGCATGATCTGAAATTAGAATAGCAGCATAAGAGCATTCTTTTATTCTATGTTTTAATCCAGATGATATTATATTATGGATTGACTGTGAGGGTGAGATTGGTCATCTCCAGTGCTCTGGTCCAACAGTGGATCTAATGTACAGTTAAAATCACCTGCCACTATACAAGTGGACAAAGTAAGAAACAGATTTTGAAAAAAGTCGGAATCATCAGTATTTGGTGCATAAATGTTTGCCAAAATGATTTGCTCCTTTGGTAAATTTCCCTGAATGATAAGGTATCATCCAAACTTGTCTTTAATAACCTAATTCACCTGTAATGGTATCGACTCATGAACCAAAGTAATAACCCCTCTTGCTTGGGAGTTAAATGGTGCTGAGAAGATATTACCTCTCCACCTCCTCCTAACTTTCAGATCATCTTTATGCATCAGGTGGGTTTCTTGCAGAAAAGCTATATTACACTGCAATGATTTAATCCTATTCATGACTTGTTTAACCTTCAATAGGTTTTTGTAGCCCCCTGCAGTTCCATGATGTCATATTAATTTTATTTCAGCAGACATTTTATGTGGACAGCATTAAATTTCCCCACCGTCTTAAAGGATTTGTAAAAAAAAGAAAAGAAAAAGAGAAAAAAAAAAGAAATGAAAGACTAACGAAAAAACAAAACAAACATGGGGCATACATGAACAATATTACCACAACTAATACAATGACAGAAAAAAACATAACCCTTTCAGGTCCCTTGACCTGAATATTATTCCCCTTAATCTGCTGACTTCCAAATAACTGTTCCCCCCTAAAGGCAGGACCAGTACCACTGAGCTACCAAAAAAAACTACACTCACCGGCCACTTTATTAGGTACACCTTGCTAGTACCGGGTTGGACCCCCTTTTGCATTCAGAACTGCTTTAATCCTTCGTGGCATAGATTCAACAAGGTACTGGAAACATTCCTCAGAGAGTTTGGTCCATATTGACATGATAGCATCACGCAGTTGCTGCAGATTTGTCGGCTGCACATCCATGATGCGAATCTCCCGTTCCACCACATCCCAAAGGTGCTCTATTGGATTGAGATCTGGTGACTGTGGAGGCCATTTGAGTACAGTGAACTCATTGTCATGTTCAAGAAACCAGTCTGAGATGATTCGCGCTTTATGACATGGCGCGTTATCCTGCTGGAAGTAGCCATCAGAAGATGGGTACACTGTGGTCATAAAGGGATGGACATGGTCAGCAACAATACTCAGGTAGGCTGTGGCGTTGACACGATGCTCAATTGGTACTAATGGGCCCAAAGTGTGCCAAGAAAATATCCCCCACACCATTACACCACCACCACCAGCCTGAACCGTTGATATAAGGCAGGATGGATCCATGCTTTCATGTTGTTGACGCCAAATTCTGACCCTACCATCCGAATGTCGCAGCAGAAATCGAGACTCATCAGACCAGGCAACGTTTTTCCAATCTTCTATTGTCCAATTTTGGTGAGCCTGTGCGAATTGTGGCCTCAGTTTCCTGTTCTTAGCTGACAGGAGTGGCACCCGGTGTGGTCTTCTGCTGCTGTAGCCCATCCGCCTCAAGGTTCGACGTGTTGTGCGTTCAGAGATGCTCTTCTGCATACCTCGGTTGTAACGAGTGGTTATTTGAGTTACTGTTGCCTTTCTATCAGCTCGAACCAGTCTGGCCATTCTCCTCTGACCTCTGGCATCAACAAGGAATTTGCACCCACAGAACTGCCGCTCACTGGATATTTTCTCTTTTTCGGACCATTCTCTGTAAACCCTAGAGATGGTTGTGCGTGAAAATCCCAGTAGATCAGCAGTTTCTGAAATACTCAGACCAGCCCGTCTGGCACCAACAACCATGCCACGTTCAAAGTCACTTAAATCACCTTTCTTCCCCATTCTGATGCTCGGTTTGAACTGCAGCAGATCGTCTTGACCATGTCTACATGCCTAAATGCATTGAGTTGCTGCCATGTGATTGGCTGATTAGAAATTTAAGTTAACGAGCAGTTGGACAGGTGTACCTAATAAAGTGGCCGGTGAGTGTATATAACTAACCCTCAACTCTGGTGCTACCATATTTACACAACTTTTTAAGGCATTTTCACTAACTAAATTGTAAAGGCACACTCTCAACATTGTTATGGAAAAGTGTGAACAGAAATTAATGTGTCCTAACCTTTTTTTTTTTTTTCTCATTTAAATTTTTATTGAATTTTTGTGAGTACAGGGTTGGTCATACATCTCAGACTCTTGGCATAAACATTCTGACATGTCACAGAGGAAAAATAAAATTAGAAAAATAAAATAAGAGAACCAAGTAAAAAAAAAAAAGGTAAATAAATAAATGTGGGGGAAATCTAATCCACAGGAAAAAAAGAAAAGGAGCTGTGCTATATTAAGTCTCTTTCTTCTTAGGCTGAGTTTGCATTAGTCCTCGTGTAGGTCCAAAAAAGATCCCAAGAGGTCATCCCATCCTCCTTGTTAGTTGACAGTTTGTGAAGCATAGATTCATAAGATGCCGTCTCCACCATTGTGTTGGACCAGTCTTTCATATTAGGAGATACAGGGGTTTTCGGGTGTCTTAAGATAACTCTGGAAGCTGTGACCAAGCCCACCATAATCACAGAAAAGGTTCTTTTTGATATATTCGGTATTTGCGATCTGTCCCCTAATAAACATACAGCAGGAGTCAGGGGAATCACTGAGCCTGACCAGTTACTCAAGAAGTCCACAGCTTAAACCCAAAATGGACTCACTAATGCACATTCCCATATACATTGAAGTCCTAATGGTTTTTGAGAAGAGACAGAGTTATAATCCCTGGGTATTATTTACCAAACAGGAGTAAGCTTCAATATATAATAGTTATGATTTGCAGGAGATCAGCTGATCAGCAGGTTAACATACGACTTACGTCGCAGCCATCTTCGAATGATTTTAAATCTTTTCTTTAACAATGTAGTGTCACGACCTGGCTCGTAAGCCATGACAAAAAACAAAGAAGCACGGTTAAACATAAAGGTCAACTGATTTATTTAAACAAACCAAAAGAACCCATAAGAATGAATGAGATTTGAGTGTGAGGATCAGTGTGTCTGTTGATGGATGCATGATAGTGTGTGTGTATTGTTGGAAGGTGCTAACATAAAACAAATAGGCAGAAGCCAACAGAACCAAAACCCATGCTGGAGGAGTCCAGGTTGAAGATGAGAGAGCGTGAGGATCGTGACTGCCAGATTTTATAATCTGGGCGGCTGTGGCTCAGTAGGTAGAGCGGGTTGTCCATGAACCAGAGGGTTAGCGGCTCGATCCCCGGAATGTGCCACATGCCGAAGTGTCCTTGAGGAAGACACTGAACTCCCAGTGCGTGGCACTGGTGTGTGAATGTGTGTGTGCTTGTGTGAGTGAATGGGTAGATGTGTCTATGACTGTAAAGCGCTTTGAGAACCAATAGGTAGAAAAGCGCTATATGAAAACAAGGCCATTTACCATTTACCATTTATAAGCTCAGGGAGACTGGCCAGGTGCTCCCAATTGCCCAAAATTAGACCCGCCCACTGAGGTACCTGCAGAAACAGACAAGACAAGACAAGGGGAAAACACAAAACAGGCCCTAGTGGCAGGTGGCCGTCTCAGTAGTGAAACCATTTGTTTCTGTATCTAATCCTGATCATACACTTGTTGTGTTTGACTTCAAACTGAACAGCAAATCAAGCTCAGGCCTCACTGACAGTAGACAACAGAGTCATAGCAGCAGGAGGCAGAGTGACACTGACCTGCTCTGTGGAATCCTCTTCTGGTTGGAAGTTCTACTGGTTCAGACGTAGATCAGAGTCTGATGGAGCTGAGACAGTAAGAGCTGGAACATCATCCACCACTGAGAGTGTTTCAGAAGGAGGCATCTATCACTGCAGAGGAGGAAGAGGAGACCCAGAGTTCTTCACAGCAGACAGTAATGCTGTCACAATAGAGGAACCAGGTGAGTGTTGTGTTTTGTTTTCAAACTCCACATGTGACCTGCATTCATGATTAATAACATCATGATTAATGTTACATTAACACCTGGTAACTATAGAAGTTTTTTGTTTGTTGTTTCTTTCTACATTGTCTATATCTAGAAGTGTGTTCAACAAAGCTGTTGTCACACAACAACTGGTCTCAAGCACAAAATTAAGATGTGAAGTTCAGAGCAGCTGAATGATTGTATTCGTATTTGTTCTTATGTGGTTTCCTGCATTTGGCTCCAAGTACCCCATGATTCAACATGAAAGTTAAAAAATAAATAAATACATCTACGACCTTCTGTTGGTATTTCTATGTTCTAACTGGAAACTCTTGAACATGACCAGCTCCAAACAGACCTGTTGTGACTCTTCAACCCAACTGGACTCAGATATACAGAGGAGAGACCATCACTGTCAGATGTGAGATCCATGGAGGAGACACTGAGTGGGAGTATGAATGGAGAACAAGCAGCTCCAGGAAACCTTCAAATCAAAATGAATTCAGGATTAGTTCTCTGTCCCACAGTGGAAACTATGAATGTAGGGGAAAAATGAAAAGAGATCAACATAAAACAACAGAGTGGAGCCATTCAGTCACAGTGACAGTAACTGACAGTAAGTCAAATTATTTAACAGCTTATTGAAGTATTTTTTTGTTATTATGAAGACATGTGAAATATGATATTTAGATATTGACAAAGTTTCTAATTTATAGTGAATATGTTTAAAATGTCTTTCAACAGTTAAACCCCAACCTGTCCTCTCTGTGTCTCCATCATGGCTGAGTCCTGGAGCCTCAGTAACTCTGAGCTGTGAGCTTGAACATCCATCTGCAGGATGGAGGTTTTACTGGTATAAAGCTGTTCCTGATCTATCACACAAGTATCCATCTTACAACTATGAGCTGCTTCCTGGTAGCATCAATGGAACTGAACAAGATTCCTACATCATTGATGGACAGACACACACAGCAGGATATGTGTGTAGAGCTGGAAGAGGAGACCCAGTGTTTTACACTGATTCCAGTCAACCTCAGTTTGTCTGGTCTGGAGGTCAGTTTGTTTCCATCTGTTCTCTCAATAAGTAGATTATATGTCACCTTTCATTTTTTCTCTGTGACCTACATGCAGTATCTTGAAAACTAAAACACATGCTTACAATTCATTGACTGTTCACATTTATGTTCTCCTAATGCAGCAGGATCTTACTTTTTTGCTACCATCAAACTAATTATCTTATTACCATTACATTTTCTTTTCAACAAATCGGATAATATGAAAAACACAAAAAGAGAGTTATAAGACTTTTACAAACCTACAAACACAGATCCTAACATGACAGGGACAAAATAAATTGGTCCAGGACGTCTCTAAAACATAGGAAGTTATATGTGGTGTCTCAGGGTGTACTGTGTTGTGTGGGTATATGTTGAGTCTGGAAGAAAGTATATGTATGCACAGGAGGAAAAAGGAGAAGAAAATAAACAAATAAATGAAAGAGGAAAAAAGAAAGTCCAATAATACTAATAATATAATCTGAATATTCTGGTATCAGTAGGTAAGGAATGGCATGTGTTTGAATCTTTCCTCTTCATCTTTGGATACTTCATCAGCTCATGTTACTGCTCTTACTTATCAGATTGTCAGAGTACAGATGTCAGGTAAAAGTATGCAGTTTCTAATTTTACAGACTGCTGCTTGTTGCATATCAATTCAGATATACTTCAATGGTATTATTCATAGTTTGACCAAAACACTGCACCTTGACATGCTTGCACTAATTTACAGCAATTAAAGAATTAAAGCAAATAAATATTTGCATTGTGGCCTTTTTCAGATTAATATCACTCTTCTTGCTTTGACTCTTTTTCAGATTTCCATTCAGCAGCGTCTCTCTCAGTGAATCCTGACAGAGTGCAGCACTTCACCTCTGACTCTGTCTCTCTGAGCTGTGAGGGAAACTCTACTGAGTGGAGAGTGAGGAGCTTCCCTGAGAACCTCTACCTGTCCTGTTCTGACTGGAAGAGAATGACAGAATTCCCATGTGAATTATCCAGATACCAGTCTAATAATACAGTGTACTGGTGTGAGTCTGGATCAGGAGAGTTCAGCAACGCAGTCAATATCTCTGGACATGGTATGTTAGAATAGTTCTTTTCTTTTGTTTGTAAATGATTAAAACATCACATCATGATGACCCAGTTATGTGACATGTTACATAATTGTGACAAAACAGACAACAGTTATTCATAGTCTGTCCTGTTTTAATGCAATCAGAGTAAACTAAGCATCATGCTACTTTTAGTTGGAGGCTTTACTTTACTCCCATCATCTGCTTACAAAACTATTTCTATCCAAACTGTCCCACAATAAATCTCTCTTTCTTTCTTGTTATTTCTGTAATAAATCACTAAAAAGCAGAACATTTCTACCACCAAAGTGTTCCTTCAGCCTATTATGTAAAGACGCTGTAGTCAAGTAGGAACCTGACTAAAATATTCTAGTTAGGTTGGTGTGAAACATTTGCAGGGCTCAGGATTAAAACCAAACTTCTTGGGCAACGTGAGACTTCTTGGTATTGATTGAAGTTTTCCCTTTCTAGTTCAATACAGAGCTCTTTCTGAAACTGGAACTTAAAATGCTTTGACTGTTTTCCAAATGGAGGCATTGATTGAGTTTTGAACTAAAACCACTGTAGCCTATTAAATACTGTATGTCCATATTTGTTCTGTAGCTAATGGGCCCGTATTTGACTTCTCATCTGTGGCTGCAACAAAACATCCTCATCATCACATTCATACTTTCCAAGCACATATTGGTACTTACCACGATGAGGGTTTGTTTTAGTGGAGGTTTGGAGTGTTCAGAAGTTTCTGAGGCTCAACAGGTCCAACGTGATCTAAAGGACATTGTAATAAGCTGTTGGTTATTTGGTGGGAAGGGATAGTTGTAAGATTCATACTGCAGTTTGGAATTATTCAGAAACCAAATGTCTGATATAATATGTATGCATATAGAAACCATTCTCCTCATTGTATGTCAGCTGTTTGAAAAGTCTGACTAAATCATTGTTTGACTGTTTTCCAGGTTCTAATGGTATCATCCTGGTGAGTCCTGTCCATCCTGTGACTGAGGGAGAACCTGTTACTCTGAGCTGCAGGTTGAGACGACAACAAATACTTTCCAATGTGTTTTTCTATCACAATGACAAACTCATCCAAAATGATACCAGAGGGGAGCTGAATATCTCTGCAGTGTCAAAGACACATGAAGGCTTCTACAAGTGTGAACATTCAGGAAAACAATCACCACAGAGTTGGATGGCTGTAACATGTGAGTTAGTTTTCAGTTTATTTTTAATAGTAGCAGTCGTCACGTCATATGAAAAGGCCATTTCTTAAGTTGATTTCTACTCATATTTAATTGAATCTCATTATTAATTCCAGCAGTGTCCAGGTCTGAAAGCTCTTCATTTCTTGTTCCATTGATCGTTGGACTGATTTGTGGAATTTCACTGATTATTCTTCTGCTGCTTCTTTGTTGCTGCACAAAAATAAAGGGTTAGAGAATTTACTAAAAATCACTGTTTTATCTGCTAAATGTTCCTCACTTCATGTCATAACATCAGCATTTAACAGTTTCATATTTATATTTGTCTCTTTTCCAGATGCATGCAGTAACAGGTTGGTCCAACACTCTTGTCTCATTTTGATCCTAATAACAATACTTTCCATGTTTCTTATTAAACTCCTTCATGCTTTAGTCTCACTCAGTCTCTGAACATCAATCAAGGCTCTGCTACACAGCAAACAGTGAACCAGAATGAAACCCAAGTTTACTCCTCTCTTCTCCATGGTCAGGCTCTCCAATCATTCTTTTCACAACTATTTCTAACACCCACTTTGACTTTTTCAAAGCAAAGCTGAAGTGACTCATTGGATGTTGTCTTGATTTTCTCTGACCTGTAGCTGATGTTTCTGTCTATGAATCAATCAGAGGCTCTGGAAACACAGGCAGTGGTACAGTATAAACTTTGATTCATGTGGAGCTGTCAGACATTAGATTATTATCAGTGACTGATCTAAATTCATGGAACATTATGATTTCAGGGGAACCAGACCATAAATACAGAAATATTAGATCTCATCTTCAGCTTCAAGGTGAGGAGTCACTACTAAAAATATGAAGTATAATAATATATTAGTTGTTAGCTCAACTACCAGTCTCTAATAGTAGATAGAGTGTGAGTGTCATTAAATAATCTGATGCATTTATCTTAACAGGGAGACATAACACTGAGAAGAGCTCTGACTACAATAACGTGAATCCTGAATCTTTGTCATGTGTCACGTCGACCCAGTCTCAGAGAACCAGTCAGATCCCTGCCACAGTCCAGACTGTCAACCAGGATGAAAATCAGCAGCACATATACTCCTCTCTTCTCCACGGTCAGCTCTCCGTTAAAACAAACTTGCTTCCAGAGCTGCAATGTGCTTCAAGTTCATGAGCCGTCACATTAATAATAACAATGTTTCCTGCTGAACTAAATCAGGTTCTTTCAAATGATTTTCCTTTGTGGTGATTTTCACTGACCTACAGGTGATGCTTGTGTCTATGAGTCAATCAGAGGTCCTGAAAACACTGGAAATGGTACAGTAGAAACTTTGATCCATTCAGAGCTCTCCAAAATCATATGATTGCAGTTCAAGCCAGTTCAAATGTTCTGATATCAGTTGGGCGGACCGATGGCTGCAGAAATGTCAAATCTCAGACTGAGCTCAGAGATGTTGGACAGAGGAGTGAGTACACAAAACATTATACAACTGAATTATTGGAGATTCTCCGTTGAAACAACAATACCACAATATCCATATGTTACTTTACCAAAAGTTTGTGGACACCTGAATACCATACCTGTACATGCAGTCTGTGATTGTTCAATTTCAGTGTCTAAACCAAGGTCAAGCCCAGAACATGTGATGTTAACACAAAGTAACACACTGTGTTGTAAAAGGATCATGTTTTTCTGTGTAATCTTTACAGGAAAACATGGTGATCCAGGGAAGAGCTCTGACTACTAGGATGTGAATCCAGACTCAGCCTCAGGTAAAATGTTTAGCTTGTTGCTGTTTAGCTACTGAGTCATATGACAATGAATAAATGAAGATGTATCACATCAACATTTAATGAACATGAGGTTCATGAAATAAGAGGTCTTGATGGAGTTCAAGCGGAAGTCAGTGTTGGTGTCTCACACCCTTAGATTTCCACCCTAAACCAGGCTTGTATAACATTACTGGTAAAACTGAACAAAGATCCTTTGGACTGTGGCTCTTACAGACCAATCTCGTTGTTAAATACAGATTATAAAATATTAGTGAAGATCCCGTTGCCGAGTTGTTTCATCTCCATGGATGCAGAGAAGAAATGGATGGGGCTACCTTTTGGAGACCTTGGGGAAATTTGGATTTGGGGCGACCTTTGTATCTTGGATCAAACTGCTGTATTCAAGGCCCTCAGCTATGGTTTTGACAAATAACATGTACTCCAAGTACTTTGAGCTATATCGTGGAACTTGCCAGGGGTCCCCCCTCAGCCTCTTTCTTTTTGTATTGGCTATTGAGCTCTTGGCCATAGATTTATGTCTAATCCTTCCATACCTGGTATAAGCAGGGGAGACAAGGAACACAAAGTGTCTTTGTATGCTGACGACCTTCTGCTGTACGTCTCTAGTGTCACGAGAGTTGACTGTTGTTTCATTTCAGGTTCATAAAGAGAGGAGCATCATCAATGAAACAAGAGAAGTCTGGACAACAACCTGAAAAACAACATTCATCTGTAAACATGTGTTTGACAACATTTCTTCAACTGCTGCCATCCAGACATCAGACACACAGTCATTGATGAAGATCATATGAAAGAATGACATCATCTGGATTTAATGTCTGGATCAATGTCAACACTGATGATACTGTCTGATTATTAGATCTATTGTTGTTGCATTGATGTAGTCAATCTGCAGGTTAAATACACCATCTATCTATATACTGTAACATAATGTATATTCTACTTTAGTTCTATTTAGTCTCATCAATAACTCAGTTCATTAAAGTGAATTCAATGTTTAAATGACCGAATCATTGTTGAGTTTTCTGGAAGTGTTTTTGGTATCCATCAGTGTGTGTCTCTTGTGCTGCTTTTGCTGCATTCTTACTGTCCTTTCTACTTGTAGTGCTTTTGTTGTGTGCAGCACTGCCACCATGTGTCACAATGAACAGTCTATGGTCACAGTCAGCAGCAACAAGCTCAGCTGAAGACTGGAAGACTTTTGTTAGAGCACATTGTTTTCTGACCTGTAGGTGTCTCCATGAGTAGAAAGAATGGAGTTACTAACTGTCCATTCTGCTACAGGCTTATTTCTATCTACTGACAATCAATGACCTCATCATTTCTAACTGAGCCACCTTGAAAAGAGGAAATGCAGCCTGTGCTTCAAACTAAATGTCTGCCGTTCAGTAGTGTTGTGCTTGAGCTTGGTGAGGCTGATGTGTTGCTAATACAACATTCATAACTTTTATTGGAAGTATATTGATTCACTGAATACTGTAGCTGTGTATAAAATGTCTTAATATTTAACATGTGTGGTAGATAAATATCTTTATGCATGCTCACATTTACCACAACAATACAGCTCTGCTGATACTATTGATCATATCAGATTCACCACCTACTGCATGTGTTTGGATATATACACATACTGTACACATAGAAAACTAGCAGTATTACTACATACGGTATATGTAATAATATATATTGTCTTCCACAGTTTGACTAGTTCTATATTTTCTTTACCATCAAGAGTTAACATAGTTTGTATTTGCTGTTGCTGGACAGGAAGCGCCAACGTGTTAAACCCAGAGCAGTGGTGTGAGATTTGTTGAATACAGAGCAGGTTGACACATTGTGAGGACTCGATGTGACGATGATCTTACATTGGTGCGAAGTGTAACTTCTTTTTTTCTCTCAGTTCTTTCTTCCTCTTCAGATGCTGCAGTTGTTGCTTCCTGGTATGAAGTTGAAATCTTTCTCTGAAGCAGATTGACACGTTGTCAGTGCTGGATGTGAGGATGGGACACACTTTGCTCTGTGTGCTGGGGTTATTGTGTAAGTACATCACTTTCTCACTTTGAATTGTATACATGAAGGAAAATGTTTCAAATGAGAAGAACAGAGTGTCAGAGGTTTGTCTCTCAGAAAGCTTGAACACCACAGACTTGTGGTTTCTATGTTGGTTGTTGAGTTGGTTTGCTTCAGAGTTAAATACACTACTGGACTTTAATAGTGATTATTTACACTAATATATTTGTTCAATGCATGTACAGAATATGTTACTGTGTATTGTTTTTCAGAAACTTATTTTGCTGATCGCTTTCTTTTCTACTTCCTCTTTATTAACTCAATGATCAGTTTGTGTTAGAGGGATGATTTGTTCACTAAATAGAATACACTGCAACTATATAACTATATCAGCTGTGTGTGAATGTAGCTCCATGTTATATTCACTAGCAAAGAGCCCAAACAAACAGTGCTGACTGAGTTAACCTGGTATAAGTTAGCTTGACGTATATTAAAGGAAGAGTGGTTGAGTCGTGGCCCTGCTCCTGAACCTTAAAGGGGAACTCCGGCGCAAAATGAACCTGGGGTTAATAACACATGTGTACCGAGTTCGACCGTTCTCTGGTATTTGTTTTCATGCATTTGTTTTGTTAGTCAAATGTGACCAGTTTTCTTGCAAACCGCTAATTAGCGTATGACGCTAGCCTTCGGGGCACACCTACATATAAAAATATCACTAACAAGGCTCACAATATCACCAGACTTACACGGTAGCATAACTAGGGTCTCTACATGTAAACCGAAGCATTGAGAACTTTGCAAGTATACAGGCAGTTTATTAAAAAAGGAACACAGTACTGTTGGCGTCTGGCTCGCATATCCAGGCGGGCGCCATCTAGGGGAAACTGAACTGTCTGTTGCCGGAAGAAAGCACTGAGAGCATAGAGAAGCACTGAACGAAGAGAGTTCAGTGCGGAAGAAAGCACTGAGAGCATAGAGAAGCACTGAACTCTGCTTCTCTATGCTCTCAGTGCTTTCTTCCGGCAACAGACAGTTCAGTTTCCCCTAGATGGTGCCCGCCTGGATATGCGAGCCAGACGCCAACAGTACTGTGTTCCTTTTTTAATAAACTGCCTGTATACTTGCAAAGTTCTCAATGCTTCGGTTTACATGTAGAGACCCTGGTTATGCTACCGTGTAAGTGTGGTGATATTGTGAGCCTTGTTAGTGGTATAGAAATAGCGATTTCTTTTTATGTGTAAGTGTGCCCCGAAGGCTAGCGTCATATGCTAATTAGCGGTTTGCAAGAAAACTGGTCACATTTGACTAACAAAACAAATGCATGAAAACAAATACCAGAGAACGGTCGAACTCGGTACACATGTGTTATTAACCCCAGGTTCATTTTGCGCCGGAGTTCCCCTTTAAAACAGACACATACACACTTCTTCACAATAAAGGAACAGTGCACTGGACGTATTCAATATAACATGAACAAATATACACACAATGGAAAATATGATGCAAACTGTAAATAAGTATTTCCACTAAGTACTTATGGTTGTCAGTTTCATAGAATCAAGTGTGAACTGAGTTTGTATTTGCAGTAGGAGGACAGGAAGTGTCAGAGTGTTCTGTGGTCAAACCCAGTGTAGTGGTTTGAGTTTTGTTGAAGACAGAAGGAAGTGGGATGGACTAACCAGACAGAAATAAAACATTAGCAGAACCCTAGTGATCTCATACTGACATGAATCTTCTTTTTGTCCACACAGTTCACTGTTTCTCTTCATAGACTGCAGTTTCAAGTTTCTCTTGATAGAAACAGGAAGTATTTCTCAGTCAGATCAACAGAGTGTCAGTGCTGGATGTGAGGATGGGACACACTTTTCTGTCTGTGCTGTTGTTGACCTGTGAGTACCAGAGACTTTTCACCAACTATTTAGCTTCGTTCATGTAGGCAGGGTTTTGGCAGGTGATCTGTTCTACTATATGGACAAAAGTATTTGACCACAGGTGTTAATTCTTGAATTCAGGTGTTTCAATCAGACCCGTTGTCACAGGTGTATAAAACCAATCACCTAGCCATGCAGTCTCTATTTGCAAACACTTGTGACACAAAATGTGTTGTTCTGAAGAGCTCAGTGACTTCAAGTGTGCTACTGTGATAGGATGGTAATGGGATGGTTCTTGAAATTTCATCCCTGCTGGATATTCTAGGTCAACTGTAAGTGATATTATTAGAAGGTGGAAGCGTTTAAAAGTCACCAACCCTCTGCTGATTCCATAGCTGAATAGTTCCAAACTTTCAATGGCATTAATGTAAACACAATGGGTTGTGCTTACAACTTCATGCAAGCCTCACATCACCAAGTCCAATGCCAAGCGTCAGATGGAGTGGTGTAAAGCACACTGACACTAGACTGTGGAGCAGTGGAAACGTGTTCTGTGGAGGGATGAATCTTCTCCACAGCTTTTCTCTGTGGCAGTCAGATGGAGGAGTCTAGGCTAGGAAAATGTTACCTGACTGACTCCATTGTTCCAACTGTGAAGTTTGGTGGAGGAGGGATAATGGTATGGGGCTGTTTGTTAGGGTTTGGGCTAGACCCCTATCTCCAGTGAAGGGCAATCTTAATGTTTCAGCATACCAAGACATTTTGGACAATGCTATACTTCCAACTATGTGGCAACAGTTTGGGGAAGGCCCTTTTAACATGAGTAGTGTAGTAACATGAGTGTGTCCCAGTGCACAAAGCAAGGACTATAAAGTCATGGTTCCATGTGGAAGAACTTGACTGGTCCACACAGAGCTCTGACCCCAACCCCATTGAGCACCTTTGGGATGAACTGGAACAGAGATTGTGAGCTAGGCCTTTTCATCCAACATCAGTGCCTGACCTCATAAATGCTCTACAGAATGAATGGGCACACATTCGAAATCTTGTAGAAACCCTTCCAAGAAGAGTGGAAGCTGTTAAAGCTGCAAAACTAAATTGTAGGACAAGAATCTATTATTTAGTCTGTGCTGCTATAGTATTGTAGGTACCATGCCTGACGCTCGCTGCTGAGTGTCGGTCAGGACACAAGACTGGAGACTGTACTGTTGCTCTTTCTTCTTTAATGATCATTCTTAACAATACAGTAGGCCTGTAGGTGTGTGTATGTGTGTGTAGGTGGTCCTACAGCAGCAACAAAGAGAAATGACAGCTGACTAACTTTACATAGCTGGCAGTTAGTCTATATTATAGTCAACAAGTATTCAATGACACACACGTAATAAACTTATGTTAACAAGCCCAAAGTTAAACATGCATTTAAATGTTATTGGTGGGTGAATTTAAAAGCACTCAGGGTCACCTTACATTAAATAGCGATACATAAAACATCCTAAAAATAAAACATACAATGCAATATTATAAAATCAGATTTAAGTAAGTGAGCAGGTTAAATGGAGTAAGCTATTTTACAAAGATGTGTTTTCAGTGCAATCAAATGCAAGCATCTTGGGAAAAAGTGGCTGTATTTTTTGTAACAAAACAAATGCATAACAATTAGGCTTTTATGAAAACAGCAAATGAAAAATTACTTACCAACGCACACATTAGGATAAAAAGCTTTTCATTTTAAATAAAAAGCTCTAAGTCAAACTAAATGAAGGGCCATTTGGGAGCCGTTTGGGAGACAAAAGATCCTTGAAAAGAGCTGGACTTCCCATCACTATTGTGCGCTGGTGTGTCCGTATTGTTAGTAAGTGTAACCTTTTATTAGAGCCCAAGATCATGACTGACTGGTTACCAAGGGTCTGCAAATGGCTCACTTTTGGTGAGCCTGATGCTATCCTTAGAAATAAATAAATAAAAATCTAATTTGAAATGACTAGGTAAGACTGCAAGCTGTGGTCCCATTGTGTTTTCCAGTCCACTCCGCCAAACTACAGTCACTGAAGGCAAATATTATTGCAAAAATATTAGACTGACATAAAATCCTTCTTTTTCAATGTATTTAAACTCCTTTTATTCAGTGCCAGTAGCACTTAGACAGATTCTAACTGTTGAGCAGAAAAAAATCTGAATGTTATCTTTCAAAAGAAGCCTTGCCTGTACTTCAAATGGTTCAAGAACAGCTTTATATTTAGTTGGTGTATGCCTTTTTAGGTGTTTTAGGCAAAAATTACAGGAATGTTGAGAGGTTGCTGAGTGTTGTTAAGTTGTTAAGTGCACAGTATATGTATATAGTTTAAGATAGTATATGTGTATATGGATTGGAAATATTATTTCTTTGTCATTTGTTTTTCTGCTTGATGTGTTTTTTAAATATATTTTAATGTTTCATGTTTTATTTTAGTGATCAGTACCCTCTTCTATGGAAACGCTCAAGGTGATAAAGGTCTGTTCTCCTTTTCTTTAAATATATATGTATGTATTGTGTAACATTGCTCAGGTGGTGGTACGTATCAAACTAACATCCACATAAATGCCAGGACCCAGGTTTCCCTGAAGAACGTTACATTGTAATGAGATCATCAGTGTTAACTTCATGGGTTGGTGGTTTTAATGTTGTGGCTGACTGGTGGACAGCACTGTTTGTATCAGGTATACACCAATCTGCCAGTGCATATGGTGGGGGTTCCTTGCATCCTACACAAAAACTGTGATGCACTGAGAGACACCTTTGTGTCAGAACCAGCATTTGCTAGCAGCTTGTCTGTTGGATCGATGCATCAATGTTGCATCAATATTCTTTGGCAACTCATGACCCCATCACTGCTCCACAACTGCAGACCAGGACCACCCCAGAGCACCAGTTGTGGAGATTCTCTGTTGTCTAGACATCACTTGTTTCAGCTTCTAACATCAACTTTGAGGAAAATATTCAGTGCTTCCCTAGAATAGCCATCCCACTGACAGGAGCCGTCAGAGTCAGATAATCAGTGTTATTCACAAATTGAACATATTCACACCACATGGTAAGGTCTAATATATTAACAGTTAACACCAGATGCACATTTCTTGCCACTGGAGCGTTGGTAAATGTCAAATATTTTATTTTTTTTAGTAGCTGTAGAGTTCTGTTAAGAATAGGGAACAGCATATATTTACATAATACACATTGACAGTAGGAATAAAACAAAATATACACTATATTACCAAAAGTATTCGCTCACCCATTCAAATGATCAGAATCAGGTGTTCTAATCACTTGGCCTGGCCCCAGGTGTATAAATTCAAGCACTCAGGCATGCAGACTGTGAAACAAGACATTTGTGAAAGAATGGGCCGCTCTCAGGAGCTCAGTGAATTCCAGCGTGGAACTGTCATAGGATGCCACTTGTGCAACAAATCCAGTCGTGAAATTTCCTCGCTCCTAAATATTCCACAGTCAACTGTCAGCTCTATTATAACAAAATGGAAGCGTTTGGGAAAAACAGCAACTCAGCCACGAAGTGGTAGGCCACGTAAAGTGACGGAGAGGGGTCAGCGGATGCTGAAGCGCATAGTGCAAAGAGGTCGCCGACTTTCTGCACAGTCAATTGCTACAGAGCTACAAACTTCATGTGACCTTCAGATTAGCCCAAGTACAGTACGCAGAGAGCTTCATGGAATGGGTTTCCATGGCCGAGCAGCTGCAGCCAAGCCACACATCACCAAGTGCAATGCAAGGCGTCGGATGCAATGGTGTAAAGCACGCCGCCACTGGCCTCTAGAGCAGTGGAGACGCGTTCTCTGGAGTGATGAATCACGCTTTACCATCTGGCAATCTGATGGACGAGTCTGGGTTTGGAGGTTGCCAGGAGAACGGTACATTTCAGATTGCATTGTGCCAACTGTGAAATTTGGTGGAGGAGGAATTATGGTATGGGGTTGTTTTTCAGGTGCTGGGCTTGGCCCCTTAGTTCCAGTGAAAGGAACATTGAATGCTTCAGGATACCAAAACATTTTGGACAATTCCATGCTCCCAACCTTGTGGGAACAGTTTGGAGCGGGCCCCTTCCTCTTCCAACATGACTGTGCACCAGTGCACAAAGCAAGGTCCATAAAGACGTGGATGACAGAGTCTGGTGTGGATGAACTTGACTGGCCTGCACAGAGTCCTGACCTGAACCCGATAGAACACCTTTGGGATGAATTAGAGCGGAGACTGAGAGCCAGGCCTTCTCGACCAACATCAGTGTGTGACCTCACCAATGCGCTTTTGGAAGAATGGTCAAAAATTCCTATAAACACTCTCCTCAACCTTGTGGACAGTCTTCCCAGAAGAGTTGAAGCTGTAATAGCTGCAAAAGGTGGACCGACATCATATTGAATTCTATGAGTTAGGAATGGGATGGCACTTCAGTTCATAGAATGAGTAAAGGCAGGTGAGCGAATACTTTTGGTAATATAGTGTATATATATGTTTTTCTATTTATTCTGTTTTTCTGAGTATTTTTGTGGTGAACAGCTCTGTAACAGTGTAGTGAAACCATTTGTTTCTGTATCTAATCCTGATCATACACTTGTTGTGTTTGACTTCAAACTGAACAGCAAATCAACCTCAGGCCTCACTGACAGTAGACAACAGAGTCATAGCAGCAGGAGGCAGAGTGACACTGACCTGCTCTGTGGAATCCTCTTCTGGTTGGAAGTTCTACTGGTTCAGACGTAGATCAGAGTCTGATGGAGCTGAGACAGTAAGAGCTGGAACATCATCCACCACTGAGAGTGTTTCAGAAGGAGGCATCTATCACTGCAGAGGAGGAAGAGGAGACCCAGAGTTCTTCACAGCAGACAGTAATGCTGTCACAATAGAGGAAACAGGTGAGTGTTGTGTTTTTGTTCTGAAATAAAGCATCTTGGATCCATGTTTAACAGTACCACCTGATAACTGTGAAGGTTTATCTGTTGATTATATTCTTTATTTGAACCGCATTGTGTATTTGTGGGGAAATGTTTTAATGTGTCTCATTCAGGGTTATTGATTAGTGTTTGGTTCTAGTAGCTAAATGACTTAGTGGATTTTTAAACTGTGATTATTTTAACAAAGTTTGTTATGAATTTAATTATATTGTAATGACTTATTTGTTTCATTTTTACTTTAAACTAAACTCAAAGTAAACCCACAACCAAACTGACACCAGGAAATAGTTTAGTCATTTGTTCAGGAATAAAACATCAAACACTCTTTACCTGATACATCTGTTTATCAGTAGTGTAGAATAGACAATAAAATCGAACATGGACAAATAATGATCTTTCTTAACTCCTACTGCTCTGATCATGTGGATAATTACAATCCCTGGCAAAAATTATGGAATCACCTGTCTTGGAGGATGTTCATTCAGTTTTTTTCCCTCTGCTTGGTCTAAAAAAGTAACTGTTACTGACTACCACAAATTGTTTTCTTGATTTCTTTTAGTGTTTCTTAAAGCCAGAAAGTTGCCATTTGAAATGACTTTAGTTTTGTGTCATGTCTGTGATCTGCTTTTTTTTCTACAAAATTAAACAATTGAATGAACATCCTCCAAGACTGGTGATTCCATAATTTTTGCCAGGGGTTGTAGATGATTAACCTCTCTGTCACGTTGTGTCATGGCTCCACTTACACACATTTAATTTTGATAATTCTGTTATCATTTTTCATTTTCAATTTGCAAATCAAATTGTCACTAAAGGAGAATCAATATTAGACAGTTTTTTCAGTTGATTTGATGTTTCTTTTAATCTCCTAACTGGATATTTTTATGTGAACAGTTTCCAACAAGGTCTCTGTGATCCTCCAACCCAACTGGCCTCAGATATTCAGAGGAGAGACAATCACCCTCAGATGTGAGATCCAGGGAGGTGGAGGAACTCAGTGGACGTATGAATGGAAACCAGACAAGTTAAACAAACCTCCAACATCCAGAGAATACAGGATCAACAGAGCTACTGAGACTGACAGTGGAGAATACAGATGTAGAGGCAGAAGGGGCTACTCTTTAACAGAGTGGAGTGATGCCATCACACTGACTGTATCAGGTAAGATGAACATCTTTCATTTAGATCAGTGTTATAGTTTTACAGTGTTTTAATGTAAATAAATCAACAAAACACTTTTTCTTTCAACAATACTGTAGCTGTCTTTTTTAATCTAGTAGCAACAGAACTGAGAGGCAGCTTTTGGTTTAGCCATTAACATGTACAGAAATCATTCACATTGAATCTGGGAAGAATATCAGAGTAACTTATTATGTGCTGTCCACTTCTCCATCCAACACTGATCCAGTCCCTCCAGGAATCTCAGGAATAAACATGTTTAGAGGAGACTCCGTGCAGTGAAGTGGAACTGAAAATGGACAGAGAAGAGAAATTAATCTTTGTGCTCTTCACTGAGTGAATTATAAATCAGAGGGAATGTGTAGTTGTAGTGTAGTTTTGTAGTAACAGTCTAATGTGTTACAGGCAGGGTTATTAATTTAAGTTTAGTTTTAATATTTAAAGTTTAAGTGACCTGGTGGATGTTTAAAGTGTGGTTATTTTAACAAGTTGATTCCTGGAATGAGTTATTTTAAATTGATTTCCTTGTTTTGTTGTTCCTCTAAACTCAACAGCTCATAAACCCACAGCCACTCTGACACCAGGAAGAACAATCATACCAGTAGGAGGCAGAGCAGTGTTGCCAGGTGGGAAATGTAGGATTATCGTACCAGAGACATAAAATTATCGTATTTTGAGGGAAATTATCGTACACCCGTCATAATCAAAATAACAAGTCTATTGATGCGCTATATAGTCACTCGAGTGTTGAATAGCATCTAACAGGCACTCACGGCTTTGCGTTGGTACGGAATGGATTCATCAGCAGCCCCACAGTTGCGTTAGGCTAACGTGTCCCCCATAAACAATGACGGGTGGGAACTAATGAGCCAAATCATGAGGCCTGGAGGCCACCCACTGTTAGGAAATAGACATAGCACCAGGTTTAAAAGGGAAATAGTATTCATGATAACTGACAAGAAAATAAAGATCTGGTTTCACATATTGACATTTTATTTTCAGAGAAACAACATTGTCTCTGTCCTCAAAATGACAACAATTCATAAAATAAACAAAAACTGCACAATGAAAACTTAAAAGTGCCTGCACCAGGTTCTAACTTAAAATAAAGTGCAGTTCTATGTGATTTTTTGTTTTATGTTCTGTTCTGAACATAGTAAGGCAGCTAACATATGTTGACATGTTGCAGGAATTTCAAAGACTGTATTTCTCTTTGCTATGCTGCTTAAAACTCAAATAAAGATATTGTGGAAAAAATAAATAAAATAAAGTGCATATATAACCTGGCTATATAATAACCTGGAAAAGAGGTAACCAAGATAACAAATTCATAGTAAAAAAAAAAAAAGAAACAACACTCCAAGGGGTACATGTTTTTTTTCCTGAGTTGTCTGTCCAGTCTGTGTCAGTCTCCGTCTTTGGCAGTTTTCTGAATGAAATGAAGAAGAGCGAGAGGAGACTATTGTTTAGATTAATTACATATTACATTTATGATAGATGACTAGAACTCTGTTCATAATGTGCATGAAATAGTTTAGGCCATCAGCTAGGCTAATTAAATAATTAATTATGCTTACCTTAAAGGTCAATCTCCAGCTCTGAGTCACTGTCCGAGTCTGCTGCATCCTGCTGGGTGGGGGCAGTCCTTTTCCTGTATAGATTTGATGTTGTCATGGACCGCAGCATTGTGGTTGTTGGCTTAAAACTGGCACATCCACCTGCCATCTTCACACACTCTGATGTGTGCATGAGCCCATTAAGGGTGCCTGTGATAAGTCGGTTTCGTGGTTTTGTTTTGATTAGATTTACCTTTGAAAATACACGTTCACAGGATGCATTTGAATGAGGAACCACTAGTGCATCAAGGGCAAACTCTCCGAGTTCCCTGAACACCCTTCTTGCCCCAAAGTCCTCCAAAGTGGAGAGATGGTGCCAGAACTCATCCACAGTCATTGTTTTAGTGTCTTCATTAAGGCTCACGAGAGGCAATCTCCTCCACTGGTCATCGATGGCTTGGAGACGGTCAGCATCTGTTGAGTCAATCAGACGTGGCAATAGTCTCATGAGTGGAAACAGAGAGGGATACTCAGCTCGTGCTCTTGCATCGGTCGCTGTGGCAGGGGACAGGCATGCAATGTGGACCAAGAGGGCATCATCAAAGTCAAAGCGTTTCTTAATTTCTCCACAGGCAACCCGGAGAAATTTTTGACAGCGCATATAGAAATCTGTCAAGGTGGCTGGTGTGAATTTGGACTGCTGGACTTTCTGCATCACTTTTACACCCAGGTACATTGTGTTGAGTGGTAAAAACTTTGAGTCATCATTGAAACTGATCTGACTCAGGGCTGTGTGTAAAACATAGTCTCGTTGCATGAAGGTCAGTAGGAGATCTTTGTAGGTCTCACACATCTTGCTCCTCAGTGATGTAATAACCACGCCTTCACTCTGGAAATATTGATTGAGGTCTGTGAATTTGGGCAGAGCCCACTCCAGAAAGTGGTAATACAGCCGGAGAGACTCATCATTGAGTGCATGATAAATATTCTCAGCAGCATTCAATCTGGCATCAATCCACTGGTCAGTGAAAAAAAGCCTGAGGGCTTCCCACTGGGCAGATATCCTTTTGACAACTTCAGTCAGTGACAGCCATCGTGTCTGGGAGGGCTTCAGAATTTTGTGGGGTTCAACATGGCAAAAATCCTGAAATTCACGAAGTTCAGCCACACGTTTAGCACTGTTTTTAAAATATCCATAAATGTCTCTGGCTAAATCTTCACACTGGCGAGGAAGCTGCTTGCACGCCTCACTGGCACACAGGTGTAAGGAGTGACAGATGCAGCGATGTATGGTGATTCCTGGCAAATCGTTTTTTAGACGACTGGAGACAGAGTTGTGTCGTCCCATCATGGTATTACAGCCATCCGACCCAAACCCCACAATGTTTTGAAGTGGGACGCCTGCCTCTGTGAATGATTTCATAATTTCTTCGTACAGCCTTTCTGCAGTGGCTCCTTCTCTGACAAGATGTCTGTTTTCTTCTGAAAAGATCTGCACCAGCTTCCAAAAGCGGGTCTGAACCCTGTTTGTACCCTCATCAAAAAAACGAACCACAACACAGAGCGTTTTGACATTTCCAATGTCAGTTGATTCATCAATGAGGATGCTGAATTTTTTTCTCATCAGGATTTCAGACAGACTCTCAAAATAGCAGTCACCAATAACATGCTTTGCTATGGCAGTTGCCTTTGTGCGGCCAAGTGACATGTTTTGTGCAGTTTTTGAGTCACTAAATATGTCCTTGATAACATCCACCAAATGGTCTGTGGCCCTCATTGCGATGTTGTGCTCTGCTAAAAACCCCGCCAGCTTGACCTCAGCAGTCTTTACCGCTGTTTCCAGCTTCTCCTTTTCAGAAGTTCTTTGCAGGCATTGTTTTATGGATTTTTGTGTTGGAGCTAATATCTTTTCTTTCTCTTTGTGTTTTTTTGATTTGCTGTGGTTTTTTAATACAGTTATTTCGGCCACCAGCTCTGTCTTGCAGCACCGACAAAAAGCTTTGCCTTCCGAGCCTGCAACAGGTCTCAACCACCCGGCAAATTGGCTCTCCCACTCTTTTCTGTAAATTTGTAGGCGATGCTGCTTACTTCGACTCTGCCCCGCCGTTTTCTTAGCCTCTCCTCCTCCTCCTCCTCCTCCTCCTCCTCCTCCTCCTCCTCCAGGTTCTTTCATTTTCTTTTCCGCGCTTCTCCAGACCGGGCCGAGCCGTCTCTGCTTCTTCTTCTTTTCTTTTTTTTTTTTTTTCCTGGGGCGGGCGCAGCGGACTATTCAGCCAATCATTGCCGTTGTTCTGAGGCAAGCTCACATTTAGAAAAGCACGATTGGCTTGAAATTTGTCACATGGAAAGAGATGCCTTCAGGGTTCACAAAAAAAATCCGACAGACAGTTGCGACAGGCTGATTACAACCGATTACAACCACACATTCACTGAATGGTCAAATTATCGTATTTTTGGCCTTTTTTGGGATTATTGATCGTTTATCGTACAGAGGGCCAAATTATCGTACAAATACGATAATTATCGTACACCTGGCAACACTGAGGCAGAGTAACTCTGACCTGCTCTGTGGAGCCCTCTGCTGGATGGAAGTTTGACTGGTTCAGACGTGTGTCTGACTCTTCTCAAGCTCAGCTCATAAGAAATGAACCAAACAGAGTTATTAGAGTCTCAGAGGGAGGTCTGTACCACTGCAGAGGAGGAAGAGGAGGAAGAGGAGAACCAGTTTACTACACAGGAAACAGCAGAGAAGTCACTGTTATGAAAACTGGTGAGTTTAGTCATTTATTCTGGAATAAAACAACATTCACTCTTTAAATGTTTCATCTGTTGATCAGTAGAGAACAACATTAACATCTCTTCATGTTGTGTTCAGAAATTCCAAACAAAAATGTCATTTATTTAACATTTTATTCTTTATGTTACTTGTTACCTTTTTTTCCTTCAGTATTACTTAGTCCCATGTTCAGTGTAAATACTGGGACGTCCCAATAGAAAACCTCCTTAAATAGCAGTTAAACACTACAATGTCAAATTAACATGACATTGTGAGTTTAGGTGTTGATTTGTGTTGCTTATGTGTCACTTCATGTTGTTTTTTTACTTTTTATTTTAAAAATCAAATTGTCGCTAAGGGTAACAAATAGGATTATTATTAGAGATGGTAAGAGAAGTCACTGTTATTCTGTTGATGTGATGTTTCTATTAGTCTCCTTTGGGTGTTGATGTGCTGATGTTACAGTTTGTCATTATTATTTACTGGAGTTACTGTACTCTTGTATCTTTAATAATCCTTTTCTTTGAATATCAAATTGCCAATACGGAGCAGAAAAAGAGTTTGATTATTTGTCTTTTAATCTTCTAACTGGATATTTTTATATGAACAGTTTCCAACAAGGTCTCTGTGATCCTGCAACTCAGTTGGCCTCAGATATTCAGAGGAGAGACAATCATCCTCATAATTGTAATAATTTGTTAAAAGTAATCACAGTTTAAAAATCTGCCTTTTTATGAATTTAACCACACTCCAATGACTTTGATTTAAGACATTGTTTGGTTTATGCTTTTGTTCTAAACTCATGAGCAGGTAACCCACAACCAAACTGACACCAGGAACTAGTTTAGATGTTTATTTATTACGTCTATAATAGTTCAGCTGCTGTTCAACTTGTCATCCTTCACTACCACAACTTTTTAACCAAGAAGCTTTTGTTCTGTCAGACTAGTTTCAAATAGTTTGGATGGCTTTTAGATGTTTATAATGTGAACTTGTGAATTATCTGAGAGTAAAGTAACTTAAAAGGACAAATGTATATGTGTGATATTAAACTTTAGGGTTTTGTAAAAAAGAAAACAATATTTTGTCTTTGTCTTTAAAAACATGTGACAAAACCCACAGTGTTTGTTTACATGATGAGACTTTGGGTGTGTATGTGCTGATGTTAGGGTTTATTATTATTTCTTAATGTCTTTTTTCGTTTTTGGAGTCACTGTACTCTTGTATATTCACTCATATTTTTTTTTTCTTTTCTTACTATTTGAAAAGATAATTACCAACTTTAATGTGTCTCATTCAGGGTTATTGATTTGTGTTTGGTTCTAGTAACTAAATGACTTAGTGGATTTTTTAAACTGTGATTATTACCATGAACAAATAATGATTATATTTATCTTCCTACCCCCTCCCCCTTCCATGTTGTCTAAAGGTTCAAGCACCACTTACACACATTTAGTTTTGACTTGATTCTAATATTTTCATAATTATATATTTTTTTCCTTTAAATTTGCAAATTGTCACCGAAGGAGAATAAATATGATTACTATCAGAAATGGAAGTGTAAAAAAAAAAAAAAAAATGATGATGTGATGTCTCCTAACTGGATATTTTTATGTGAACAGTTTCCATCAAGGTCTCTGTGATCCTCCAACCCAACTGGCCTCAGATATTCAGAGGAGAGACAATCACCCTCAGATGTGAGATCCAGGGAGGTGGAGGAACTCAGTGGACGTATGAATGGAAACAAGACAAGTTAAACAAACCTCCAACATCCAGAGAATACAGGATCAACAGAGCTACTGAGACTGACAGTGGAGAATACAGATGTAGAGGCAGAAGGGACTACTCTTTAACAGAGTGGAGTGATGCCATCACACTGACTGTATCAGGTAAGATGAACATCTTTCATTTAGATCAGTGTTATAGTTTTACAGTGTTTTAATAATGTGTCAGACAGTTCTAACACATGACAAATCCACTGCACTAGTGGAACAAATAGTATCTACCCTTCTAACAATGTGTCACTTTCTCCTTTTATTTAGAATTAGTTTATTGTAGTTTCTAAATCAGTTCATAAATATTTTAGAGACAATGTGGACCAAGATGTGAGTTTCCCAGAATACATGTGTAATAACTGTTAATGTTCCAAGTAGAGATGCACCGATTACAATTTTCTCGGCCGATTCCGATTTCCGATTTTTCATTGAGTTTGACCTGCCGATACCGATTTTAGCCGATTCCGATTTCGTTTTTTCTGACCACTTTACAACACACACAAAGATTTATTTTATCAATATTATCTTTTCTTTAATAGAACATTTTTTGAACAGATAATCGCTATCACTATAAAAATAGAACTATATAAATTACTCCTGGTGTGGGAAAATTTTTTTAAATAGGCCTATTTGTGGAAAAAAAAAAATTAATATTTGAGTTACATAAAAGCTTTTTATTTGTTTTCTTCCTAATTGTCCTTGAAATAGTGGTCAAGAACCCCCCCACCCCCAACACAAAAATGGTTTGGTCCACTGATCAAAATTTGATGTTGCCGTTTGATTTGAAGTTCAGTAGTACGCTCACAATGTCCGGTCAGCAGAAGTCCGGTGCTCAGAAAAGGAAAGAAAAGAGAAGAAGAAAATAGAGGCCTTAAAGATTTTCTTAACAAATATTTAAAAAAAGGTGGTGACGGTGAAGCTGGGACTAGTAAAGTGAACGTAGGTTAGAAACAGCGCAGCCAACGTAGCAGCCTTGTAACGTAAGCTAACAGGCTAGCTCTAATGCTAACGTCCATTAGCTTGTATAAAAGCCCGACACAACACGTTATCTTTGACAGAAACAGTTTGGTAGCTCCGTCAGAGAGGAGAGAGATCCAGCTGCAGTCAGGTGACAGAGAGAGTGATGCGGGAGGGGCCCGCTGTCTCGGAGCGGAGGGACAGAGTCAGGCTACCGGTGAGAGAAGAGAGAGAGAAGAGGGAGGGAAGGCGATGTAAACGATGCGGCGCCCGAGTGCATTTGACCGGCAAAAAATCGGCATATGTCAGACTGACCGGCCGGTCTCCGGTCATGGCCGATCACGTGAAAATCGGCCGATTCCGGTCACCAGCCGATAAATCGGTGCATCTCTAGTTCCAAGTCTGGTCACAGTTAAAAATCTTTCATTTTTTCCAACAATACCTTTATTTATTTTAACACAGTTTAACAAACACACACTGCGCAGAGCAAACATATGTGAACATACACAGTGCGCCCTAAAGCATAGAAATATTCCACCCCCCAACAGGTTCACATATATATAGACATACACCTCGAAAACAAAACAGGTAAAATTAAAATGATGATTTAAAAAAAAAAAAAGGGAGGAAGAAATAATAATAATAGCAAATACGTCATAAAGTTATTGGTTGAGGACTGTCTCAAGTTGTGTCCATGCCAAATCGTTAACCACTACTATAGATCTCATCCAGGTAGGCTACAGAGAGGTACATTATAAATCAGTTCAAGGTACTTCCACCACACGGGATAAGTTGGTTCGGTGAAGGGGCCCCAGATGTTCTCAAAGATTGCTTGTTTGCCCTTAATATCATATGTAATATTTTCTAAGGGCAGAGAAGTAGATAGTTCTGAAATCCATTTACCTATCCACGGCCTATCCACCTCCTTCCACACTAATGCAATGACTCTTTTGGCCAACAATGGGCCTTTATCTAAAAATGTTCTATGACTTCTTCTTATGTTGAAGGTAGATGGGCATGTACTCAATAAAAAGAACTTAGGGTCTAGAGGTATTTGTATGGCTAATATATCCTCAGTGTACTGTCTCACTTCTACCCAGAACTTTTTTATTTGAGGACATTGCCAGCAACAGTGAAAAAGTGTGCCCTTTTCCTTTTCACATTTTACACAAACATCTGGCACTGTTAAATTGATTAAGTTTATCTGGAGTCAGATATGTATGCATTAACCAATTGTGCTGCAATAGTTTAAGGCATGTGTTAACTGTTTGTGACTGGGCCTTGGCAAAGGCTCTCTTCCACTCCTCATTGCTAATGTTTTCCTGCAAATCTTCTCTCCATGCCTCCAGCCTTTGTACTGATGTTTCTTGGGATTCATCCACCAGAAGGTGGTATATTTTGGAGATCAAGCCTCTCTTACCATGTTTTTTTTCTATTGTGGACAACACTGGTCTGGATAGTGATTGGTTTTGTTGTGTTCTAATGAAGTTTCGCACTTGTAAGTAACTGAAGAACTGGCTACGTACTACATTGTATTTGACAGTGATTTCTTCAAAGGACATCAGGATTACTGCCTGGATTGTAGATGTCTCCTAATTTTGTAGCCCCTGGTCAGCCCTGATTTTAAATCCTCCGTTTCCTCTTCCTGGGGGAAAGACTTGTTTCCCCATATTGGACTAAAAAGGGAGAGACCGTTTTTTTTCTTTAAGGTATCTTCTAACCTGGTGCCACATGCTAATCATGTTTCTAACCATCGCTTTTTTTGTTAATATTTGTGTATTTTTTTTTTTTTAATATTAGCTGAGTACGTGTAAATAGGTAAAGGCAGATTCAGTGCATTATCTTCCGTCTCTCCACAGCGGAGCGTCCTCTTCTGTATAATAGAACATCAGCATTCTCATCTGGGCAGCTCAATAATACCAGAGTAGGTTTGGACATTTAAGCCCCCCTCCATCATAGGGCAAGTACAATAGTGACAGATGCAATCTGGTGCGTCTATTATTAGACGTAGAAGTCATACAATTGACTTCTACAATATTACTGAGTGTTGGTACAGTTTGAATGCCTAAATATGTGAAGCAATCAGCAACTTTAAATGTGTGCAGCTACTGTAGTAGGTGGGTTTTCTCTTTCTTTAAGGTTTAATAGCATAATTGATGTTTTAGACACTTGCAAATGGTTCCAAAGCCCTGATAAACAACAGCGGGGACAAAGGGCCCCCTTGTCTACAACCTCGAGTTATTTTGATAGTTTTTGAAATATTATTTGTTAAAATTTCTGCATATGATTCTTAGTAAAGTAATCTAATCCAATTACAAAAAGTCACCCCCAGACCAAAGCGTGCTAGAGTTTCAAACAGACAGGGCCACTGGACTCTGTCAAAGGCCTTTTCAGTGTCCAATGACAGCATCTGGTGCCCCCTTTTGATTATATACAACATTCAAAAGTCTCCTGACATTATGAAATCCTTGTCAGCCACAAAGAAAACCGTTCTGATCCTCCCCAGTTATCTTTGGTATTATTCCTTCCATCCTTCATGCCAAAATCTAACAGAGTATTTTAAATCTGCATTTAATAGGTTAACTGGCCTATCACATTTATCATTTGGCTTGCCTGCTTTTGGAATCAAGGTGATTAAAGCTCCTCTTAAAGTGGACGGTAGGATTTCATTTTGAAAGGACTCAGTAAACATTTGTAAAAGTGCAGTCGGTAGTTTAGATTGAAATTTCTCGTAAATTTCAATTGGTAGCCCGTCGGACCCTGGAGATTTCCCTGTTTTCATACTATCAATTGCTGCAGATAATTTCGCTACTGTCGTATGTTTTTCTAAATTAGCCCTCAGAGCTTCTGGTACAATGGGTATATTTATTCTGTCTAGGAAGACTTTTAATTCCGAATTGTTCTCAATTATTTCCGAACTATACAGTCTCTCGTAAAGTTTTCTAAAATTTTCATTTATTTCTCTCAGTCTGTCACTGCTTGATGCACCAGGTCAGCACTTTTCCAGGTTTTTCTCCCTGATCGTAGAAAGTTTGTTTAAGTCACAGAAGACTGGCCATCGCTCTGGATGCGGATAGCTCATTATGTTGTGCTCTAAGCAGTAGAAGGTTCTGATGAGCTTCTGGGGACTTTGAACGGAAGTATTCAGGTTGAAGTACCTTTATTCTAGTTTCTAGAATTTTATCCCTTTGAAATGTCTGTTTTGATTCAGAACTAGTAATGTTGATTATTTGGCCTCTGATAAAGGCTTTGAAGGCTTCCCATCTTATAGCTGGTGATGTTTCTGTTGTATTAATTTTAAAATAGACTTTGATTTGCTCATCCAGGAAGCTGATAATTAGCCATAAGCCATTTTAGTTTGCAGCGCAGTCACCAATTTTGAGTCATGATATATTATTGAGTTTAGAGCATGATCTGAAATTAGAATAGCAGCATAAGAGCATTCTTTAATTCTATGTCTTAATCCAGATGATATTATATTATGGATTTACTGCGAGGGTGAGACTGGTCATCTCCAGTGCTCTGGTCCAACAGTGGATCTAATGTACAATTCAAATCACCTGCCACTATACAAGTGGACAAAGTAAGAAACAGATTTTGAAAACAGTCGGAATCATCAGTATTTGGTGCTTAAATGTTTGCCAAAATGATTTGCTCCTTTGGTAAATTTCCTTGAATGATAAGGTATCATCCAAACTTGTCTTTAATAACCTAATTCACCTGTAATGGGATCGACTCATGAACCAAAGTAATAAACCATTTTGCTTGGGAGTTAAATGGTGCTGAGAAGATACACTATATTACCAAAAGTATTCGCTCACCCATTCAAATGATCAGAATCAGGTGTTCTAATCACTTGGCCTGGCCCCAGGTGTATAAATTCAAGCACTCAGGCATGCAGACTGTGAAACAAGACATTTGTGAAAGAATGGGCCGCTCTCAGGAGCTCAGCGAATTCCAGCGTGGAACTGTCATAGGATGCCACTTGTGCAACAAATCCAGTCGTGAAATTTCCTCGCTCCTAAATATTCCACAGTCAACTGTCAGCTCTATTATAACAAAATGGAAGCGTTTGGGAAAAACAGCAACTCAGCCACGAAGTGGTAGGCCACGTAAAGTGACGGAGAGGGGTCAGCGGATGCTGAAGCGCATAGTGCAAAGAGGTCGCCGACTTTCTGCACAGTCAATTGCTACAGAGCTACAAACTTCATGTGACCTTCAGATTAGCCCAAGTACAGTACGCAGAGAGCTTCATGGAATGGGTTTCCATGGCCGAGCAGCTGCAGCCAAGCCACACATCACCAAGTGCAATGCAAGGCGTCGGATGCAATGGTGTAAAGCACGCCGCCACTGGCCTCTAGAGCAGTGGAGACGCGTTCTCTGGAGTGATGAATCACGCTTTTCCATCTGGCAATCTGATGGACGAGTCTGGGTTTGGAGGTTGCCAGGAGAACGGTACATTTCAGATTGCATTGTGCCAACTGTGAAATTTGGTGGAGGAGGAATTATGGTATGGGGTTGTTTTTCAGGAGCTGGGCTTGGCCCCTTAGTTCCAGTGAAAGGAACATTGAATGCTTCAGGATACCAAAACATTTTGGACAATTCCATGCTCCCAACCTTGTGGGAACAGTTTGGAGCGGGCCCCTTCCTCTTCCAACATGACTGTGCACCAGTGCACAAAGCAAGGTCCATAAAGACGTGGATGACAGAGTCTGGTGTGGATGAACTTGACTGGCCTGCACAGAGTCCTGACCTGAACCCGATAGAACACCTTTGGGATGAATTAGAGCGGAGACTGAGAGCCAGGCCTTCTCGACCAACATCAGTGTGTGACCTCACCAATGCGCTTTTGGAAGAATGGTCAAAAATTCCTATAAACACTCTCCTCAACCTTGTGGACAGTCTTCCCAGAAGAGTTGAAGCTGTAATAGCTGCAAAAGGTGGACCGACATCATATTGAATTCTATGAGTTAGGAATGGGATGGCACTTCAGTTCATAGAATGAGTAAAGGCAGGTGAGCGAATACTTTTGGTAATATAGTGTATTACCTCTCCACCTCCTCCTAACTTTCAGATCATCTTTATGCATCAGGTGGGTTTCTTGCAGAAAAGCTATATTACACTGTATAGCAGCTTTTCTGTTTCTCCCTTTTGATCCCTGAATTACTGCTACTGGTGACTGAGATATCCTGACGCGTGATGGTGTAGTGTAGAAGATGAGTAATGATGGTTGATCCGGTTGTTCCAATGACCATTTATTGTTGTTGTTGGTGGTACAGAACTTGAATAAGAATAAAATAAAAAATTAAACTAAAGCAGTCTCTTAGTTATCAAACGGATTGACTGGCTTGTCACGTCTCCACGCAGCACGGTCAAAAGACTGTTTGCCCTCTCAGCCACACCCAGATGCTGTGGCTTCCTGTTCTTAAAGCCTTGTTCCCCTTGGGTTCCACCTTCAGCCTCCACTGACCTTCAAGTCCACTAGGTGGGGGTAAACAGACAACCTGTGGCCATATATAATCTCTCACCCACTCATACGCACACACATGCACTCACTACTATTCACAAGAAAGAAACATAAATCAACACAAAACTTAATTTGGCTCCTACATACCGGCCCCTAATTGTATTTGTTGTGGCAAAAACAATTACTTTTTTAAATGATAAAGGAGCCATTTGTACTTGCAACTTAACTTTTCCAGAATTATTTACATCTTAAAGTAAAATTCAAAATTAAACTCAAATGAATGTCTACTTATCTTCAATGTTCTTGAATGCTCAGGACTTCTTTACAGAACCTTCGTCACCCTCTAACAGCAAACAGATTTTGGACACTGGCCTCTCCAGTACACTTGTCTTTGTTTTCAGCTTCACAATCCGGACATGACCTCTGGCATCAGGTTTGGCTTCAACAATTCTTCCCAGTAGCCACGAACTGCGAGGAGCGGTGTTGTCTGCGATCAGGACGATGTCCCCTGGGATGAAGTTTCTTCTTGCTCTTGACCATCTTTGTCGTTCTTGTAGAAGAGGGAGGTATTCCAGAAGCCACCTCTTCCAGAACAGCTCTGCTATATACTGGACCTGTCTCCAGCGTCTCCTGTGGTATAGGTCCGACCTTGAAAAGACTCCAGGGGGCAGAAGTGGATTAGTCCTGAGCAACAGAATATGATTTGGTGTTATGGCCTCTAGATCTTGTGGGTCACCAGATACCTTGGTAATGGGACGACTGTTAAGAATTGCCTCTACTTCACAAAAGACAGTGTTTAGCCCCTCATCGTCTAAGGTTTGTTGTTTTAAGACTGAGCATAAGACATGCCTTACCATTCTGATGAGGCGTTCCCACAACCCACCATGATGAGAAGCTGTAGGGGGGTTAAAGCTCCACTGAACTCCTTCCTTCATAAGAGTCTGGTGGATCTTCCTTTGATCTAAAGTTTTGAGTGCTTCTCTTAACTCTCTTTCTGAACCTACAAGGTTTGTGCCATTATCTGATCGTAGGTGTCGTGCCTGCCCTCTTCGACACAGAAACCTTCGAATGGCATTGATGCATGAGTCTGTACTTAAAGAACATGCTACCTCTAGATGTACTGCTCTGCTGGTCATGCAGGTAAAGATGACGCCGTATCTCTTCACTGCGCTCCTTCCCCTTCTTACTTCAAAAGGACCAAAGTAGTCAAGGCCAACGTTAAAGAATGGTGGTAAGTCTGGGACCAGTCTTTCACTTGGCAGGTCAGCCATCTTTTGTTCGCCGGCTTTACCTCTATACTTTCTGCAAGTCACACAGTGAGAGAGAATCTTTCTAGCAGCAGAGTTACCATTTGTTATCCAGTATGTTTTTCGTACCTCAGATAACATGTGGTTCCTTCCTCCATGTCCAGTTTGAATATGGACGTGGCGCAGGATCAGAGTGGACACGTGGTGGTTTTTGGCCAAAATGGCAGGGTGTTTTCTTTCCTCAGGCATTGCTGTTCTTCTGAGGCGACCACCCACTCTGAGGATTCCATTGTCCAGCACTGGATCCAGTCTATATATGCTACTGCCCTTTTTGACATTGGAAGCACCCTCTTGCAGTATGCTGATCTCCTCAGGGAAACTTTGCCTTTGTACATAAGCGAGAATAGCCTTTTCTGCCATAATTAGATCATCAACAGTTATTGCTTCTTTTATGTTGTCTGTGACATACCCTTTAGTCATTCTGGTTACCCTTTGAGTTATCTTACAACCTTTCTTTGTATCATTTCTTTTCTGCACAAGGTGTTTTAATGCTTCTTTAACTTTGAGGATCCATGCAACAGCTACCCTCAACTTCAACCAGTCTGAAAAGTGATTGAGTAACTTGTCTGTGGGCCTTTCCTCACATGTCTGAATAATTGCATTCACTGTTGCAGATTTCCTCACCTCTGGATCATCTTCACACAGTTCAACATTGTCCGCAGATTCGTTCGGCCAGTCCTCTTCTGATGACCAAAGGAACTCTGGTCCAGAGATCCATCTTGGGTTCTTCATGAACCTCTCTGCGCTCACACCTCTAGAGCAGTCATCAGCAGGGTTTCTCTTTGTGTCAATATGTCTCCACTGAAAGATTTGTGTAGCCTCCCTAATCCTAGATGTCCTATTTGCCACATAGGTATGAAAACGTGTGTGGTCGTTTGAGATGTACTTTAAAACAGATGTACTGTCAGTCCAAAATACTGACCTATTTGTAGGTGGCAGCAATTCTTCTCTCAACATTTTATCCACTTTAACTGATAAAGCTGCAGCTGCTAACTCCAGCCTTGGGATGGTCTGCCGCTTTAATGGAGCTACTCTTGACTTGCCCATCAAGAATGCTACATAGATCTTTCCTTCTGCATTTGTCATTCTGAGATAGCTGACTGTACCATAGCCTAGCTCACTGGCATCAGAGAAGTGGTGGATCTGGCTATGCACTGACTCACCAAAATCATTTGGCTTGAAGCAGCGTGGAACTTCAAAGTCTGTGAGTTGTGAGAGACTCCCGGTCCATTTGGTCCACTGGTTAGAAATTGTGTTGGGAACGGTCATGTCCCATCCAAGGTTCTGTCGGCACAATTCCTGCAACAACAGTTTAGCTGGCAAGGTAAGTGGAGACAGAAAGCCTAATGGATCATATACAGAGCTTACCATGGATAGGATGCCCCTTCTGGTAAGTGCACGCTCACTAATGGTGATGTTGAACTTGAAAGAGTCACGTTGGACACACCACTGAAGTCCTAAGGCTCGTTCCATGGGCAGTTGATCTTTGCTCAAGTCCAAGTCTTTTATCTCTTTAGCTCTGTCTTCTTGTGGAACAGCACCAAGGACAGCTCTACTATTGCTTATCCACTTTGACAAATGGAAGCCTCCTCTATGACAGACTACAGTGATGTTTGAAATTAGTTCCATTGCTTCTAGTTCAGTGGCTAGTGATTTCAAGCAATCATCTACATAAAAGTGCTCCATGATTGTGTTTATTACCTCAGGAGGGAAGTTGCTTGCATTGTCCTGTGCAGTCTTTTTGAGAGCAAAGTTGGCTATGCTTGGCGAAGAGACTGCGCCAAACAAATGCACTGTCATGCGATATTCCACTGGAGCATCATCCACCTTTCCTTGTGGCCACCATAAGAAGCGCAGAAAGTCTGTGTCACTTTCAGTCACCTTGACTTGGTGGAACATGGCCTGTATGTCCGCCATCAGTGCTACTGGTTGTTCTCGGAAACGTGTCAGTACTCCAATCAGTGTGTTTGTCAAATTTGGGCCTTGGAGTAGTTCAGAGTTAAGGGATGTCCCTTGAAAGGTCGCACCGCAATCAAACACTACTCTAATGGTCTTCTTTTTTGGGTGATATACCCCATGATGGGGGATATACCAAACTTTTCCATCAGTTCTATTCAGTTGTGCAGAGGGAACCTTTTCAGCATAGCCCTTGTGAATGACATCACTGAGGAACTCTGCATACTCCCTCTGATAGTTTGGATCCCTTTTGAACTTCCTTTTCAGGTTACACAGGCGCTGTTCTGCAACAACGCGGTTGTTGGGCATTGTGATGTTATCTGCCTTGAAAGGTAAGTTAATGCAGTAATGACCCTCTTTCATCTTTACAGATTCATTGACTATGTTCAGGAATTTTTTGTCATTCACTGACATTTCACTTTTTTCTTCATAGGCTCTCTCATTGAAGTCTGTGTTATATTGACTCACCAGGAGTTCTTGCAGGTCAACCAAGGAGATCCTGTTTGCAGTCACTGTGGCCATTTCCACACCTTTGCTGCTACCTCCCAATGGACCGTTGATTACCCAACCTAACAATGTTCTTACAGCATAAGGTCCATCTTCTTGTGAGTTGATTACCTGCCATGGTTCCATAACATTTGCTGCATTCATTCCTATGAGCAGGTCAATGTCACTGTCTATGTGAGGTAACTGGACTTCACTAAGGTAAGGCCATTGCTTTAAATCATCTTGTGTTGGGATGTTCTCCTTTGTTACAGGCATGGATTCCTGTGTGTAGACATCAGGTAAAGGAATGAACGTCTTACCATTAAGTTCACTGACTTCTAAACCTGATATTAAGACACTTTTTATGGGTTTCTCATGTGCCATTGTTCTCAGCAGTACGGTTGTTTGTTTCCCCTCTAGACCTAACTTCTGCGCCAGCCTCTCCGTGCAGAATGTTGCCGAACTGCCTTGATCAAGAAGAGCATAAGTTTGACTGATTTTGTTGCCTTTGACAGACTTAACTTGCACAGGAAGGATTGATAGTGCACATTTACTGTATCCGGCCCCTGTATGTCCACAAGCATTTGATGACACCTTGCTGATCTGTTTCTGTGGCTGCTCTGCCGACCTTGAGGCGTGACCTTTAGCCCCAAAGTTGATGTGCAGCACATTGGGATGTGTTTGATTGCAGATGTTACATGTAAGACGGTCTTTGCAGTCTTTGCTTATGTGCCCTTTACACAAACAACCAAAGCACAGTCCTTTTTCCTTTAAAAGGTTTAATTTTTCCCTGTGTGTTTTCTTCTTAAAGTGAGTGCAGTTCTCCAGACAATGAGCACCATCACAGCAGAGGCATGGAGTTTTCACATTACTATTCATGCTTGGAGCAGCTGGAGTGCTCAGTGTTGTTACATTAGTTGCATAGGTAGACTTTGGCCTAAAAAGGGTCTTACTTACATTGGGCCTTTTATTCCTGCTTGCAACTGGTTCTTGTATATCTCCAAATATCGGGTTGGAACATATCTTGGCCTGTTTCTCAATGAACTGCACAAGGTCTGTAAATGTAATCCTGCTGTTGTTGTCTTCCAGTTTCTCTTGAGCTTTAGTCCGCCATCTATCCCGCAGCTTGTAGGGTAATTTCATAACAATGGCTTTCAAGGTAGAGGCTACATTCAGTTCATCCATGTAGTTCATCTTCGCCATGACATTGCAGCATCCTTTGAGGTACAGGGAATACTCATTCAAGGCTTTGGGATCTTCAGGTTTTATATTTGGCCAATTGAGAACCTTTTCAATATAGGCAGTGGAAATTTTATACTCATTGCCAAAATGTTCAAGCAACAAGCGCTTTGCCCTGAGATAGCCCTGTTCTCCACCCATATGCTGACAACTTCTTACTAGGTCTCTAGCTGGTCCTCTAGTAAATTGCTCCAGGTAGAACAACCTATCCTGTCCACTGTCAGTTTTCGTCTCAATGTTGTGTGCAAAAGACGTCATAAATGACCTAAACTGTAAAATGTCCCCATCAAATACAGTGACACTTTTAGGTGGCAATAATGACAATTGCTGCTGTCTGAGAAGCATATACGTAATTTCATTTTGTCTGTTTAAGACAGAAATTAACCTATTGGAAGCTGCCCCTTCCTCTAATGGTCTACGATGCTCAAGCTCTTGCTCTGATAATGTAGGACCTGCTCTGTCTGCATGAGATTGAAGAACATCATCCAGCTGTCTATATTCTGTGCTGAGTTCTGCTCTGTCAGATTGATCATGGGATTTTTCAGCAATTCTAGCCCCCTCTTGAGCTATACTGTCTGCCTGCAGAGATTGTGCCTGCCCTTGTGCTATCCCTATAACACCCTGGGTCTCCTGGAATAACCAGTGTCCTCTCCGGTCACCATGGGAACGATCTTCTGTGTATGGTGGTCGATACAATGGCAGATGCTGTAGATGCTGTACCCCATCTCTTGGACGCACACTCCTATGTTCGTGCACATTGGTGGTTGGAGCCCCATTTAGCAGAGTTTCCATGTTGGCAAGTTCCAAGTTCCTCTCCTGAAAGTATGCGTTCATGCCATCCGCTGGGGTGGAATAGACTTGTTCTTCTGCGCTATCCAACACTGCGAGCTTTGCATTTGCTGCAGACAACTCAGCTGCGAAGTTCAGAGTCTCCTTTTGTCTTCTTATTTCTTCTCTTTCTTTAGCTAAGAGCTCTTCCTTTTCTTCTAATGCATGCCTTTCTTTCAAAGCAGTGGCTTTAGCTAAAAGCGCTGCCTTCTCAGCATGTGCTACCAGACGAGCTGACGCTGAGCTTGCATGCGAACTTCTACTTTTACGTGAACCCTGACTTACTAGAGAGATGCTGTCTTTAGGACCAATTTCATCTCTTTCTGGTAGCGTTTGAACAGGATATGACTGTATCCATAACTCAGCCTTAATCTTGAACTCATTGATGTTAATTAACTTGGGTTCATACCACTGTTTGGTGTCTGCAGCACACTCATCTTGTGATAAAAACTGTTGGTATTGTTTGTGCAGGTCATTAAACTCTTCAAACATGTCATTGTATTTCTGAACACTCTCCTTTACTTTATGCAAATTGACTGTATCAGTCATAAGCTCAGTTGTTTGGTTCATTTTGCGAGTTAATGCAGCACACTTGTTCTTTCTTGCATTTTTTGCTTCTTTCTTCTTCTTTTCTAACTCAGTCAATTCTTCTTGCTTTTCTACCTCAACAGGTGCAACATCAGTGTTAATGTCCTCCATATTGATTGAAGCTCTTTGTTCCATGGGTAAACTCAAAAAGTACTTTTTCTTTCAAAAATATAACTAAATATTCATCAAAATGAATTCTTATAAATAAGTAGAGCAAGATTGCTTAAAAAGTTCTTTGCTTAACGTACCGATTCCTTTGGATTGTCCAGGATTGATTTCGGCCTTCAAACAATCCAAGATGTCACTTGAACTTCCTGGTCTGGTGTTCCTTTGTTCAGAGTATCCAAGATTCCTTTGGTCCAAGTACATCCATTCAGAGCAGTCTTTTGACTAAATATAGCAGCTTTTCTGTTTCTCCCTTTTGATCCCTGAATTACTGCTACTGGTGACTGAGATATCCTGACGCGTGATGGTGTAGTGTAGAAGATGAGTAATGATGGTTGATCCGGTTGTTCCAATGACCATTTATTGTTGTTGTTGGTGGTACAGAACTTGAATAAGAATAAAATAAAAAATTAAACTAAAGCAGTCTCTTAGTTATCAAACGGATTGACTGGCTTGTCACGTCTCCACGCAGCACGGTCAAAAGACTGTTTGCCCTCTCAGCCACACCCAGATGCTGTGGCTTCCTGTTCTTAAAGCCTTGTTCCCCTTGGGTTCCACCTTCAGCCTCCACTGACCTTCAAGTCCACTAGGTGGGGGTAAACAGACAACCTGTGGCCATATATAATCTCTCACTCACTCATACGCACACACATGCACTCACTACTATTCACAAGAAAGAAACATAAATCAACACAAAACTTAATTTGGCTCCTACACACTGCAATGATTTAATCCTATTCATGACTTGTTTAACCTTCTTTAATAAGGTTTTGTAGCCCCTGCTGTTTCATGATGTAAGTTTACTTTTTATTTCAGTGGACATTTTATGTAGCCAGCATTTAATTTCCCCACCATCTTAAAGGATTTGTAAAAAAGAAAAGAAAAAGAGAAAAAAAGAAATGAAAAACGAATGAAAAAACAAAACAAACACTGGGCAAACACGAACATTACCACAACTAATACAATGACAGAAAGAAAAAAAAAACATAACCCTTTCAGGTCCCTTGACCTGAATATTATTCCCCTTAATCTGTTGACTTCCAAATAGCTGTTAACTGTTCCACCCTAAAGGCAGGACCAGTACCACTGAGCTACCAGAAAAAATAACTATATAACTAACCCTGAACTCTGGTGCTACCATATTTACACATCTGTCTTTTTAAGACATTTTCACTAAACTGTGAACTAAATTGTAAAGGCACACTCTCAAAACATTGTTATGGAAAACGACTCAGCTCACCGCCATCTTGGAATGTTTTAAATCTTTTCTATAACAATGTAGCGAAACCATTTGTTTCTGTATCTAATCCTGATCATACACTTGTTGTGTTTGACTTCAAACTGAACAGCAAATCAAGCTCAGGCCTCACTGACAGTAGACAACAGAGTCATAGCAGCAGGAGGCAGAGTGACACTGACCTGCTCTGTGGAATCCTCTTCTGGTTGGAAGTTCTACTGGTTCAGACGTAGATCAGAGTCTGATGGAGCTGAGACAGTAAGAGCTGGAACATCATCCACCACTGAGAGTGTTTCAGAAGGAGGCATCTATCACTGCAGAGGAGGAAGAGGAGACCCAGAGTTCTTCACAGCAGACAGTAATGCTGTCACAATAGAGGAATCAAGTGAGTGTTGTGTTTTGTTTTCAAACTCCACATGTGACCTGCATTCATGATTAATAACATCATGATTAATGTTACATTAACACCTGGTAACTATAGAAGTTTTTTGTTTGTTGTGTCTTTCTACATTGTCTATATCTAGAAGTGTGTTCAACAAGGCTGTTGTCACACAACAACTGGTCTCAAGGACAAAATTAAGATGTGAAGTTCAGGGCAGCTGAATGATTGTATTCGTATTTGTTCTTATGTGGTTTCCTGCATTTGGCTCCAAGTACCCCATGATTCAACATGAAAGTTAAAAAATAAATAAATACATCTACGACCTTCTGTTGGTATTTCTATGTTCTAACTGGAAACTCTTGAACATGACCAGCTCCAAACAGACCTGTTGTGACTCTTCAACCCAACTGGACTCAGATATACAGAGGAGAGACCATCACTGTCAGATGTGAGATCCATGGAGGAGTCAAAATGAATTCAGGATTAGTTCTCTGTCCCACAGTGGAAACTATGAATGTAGGGGCAGAATGAAAAGAGATCAAAATAAAACAACAGAGTGGAGCCATTCAGTCACAGTGACAGTAACTGATAGTAAGTCAAATTATATAACAGCTTATTGAAGTATGTTTTTGTTATTATGAAGAGATGTGAAATATGATATTTAGATATTCACAAAGTTTCTAATTTAAAGAGAATATCTTTAAAATGTCTTTCAGCAGGTCAACCTGTCCTCTCTGTGTCTCCATCATGGCTGAGTCCTGGAGCCTCAGTAACTCTGAGCTGTGAGCTTGAACATCCATCTGCAGGATGGAGGTTTTACTGGTATAAAGCTGTTCCTGATCTATCACACAAGTATCCATCTTACAACTATGAGCTGCTTCCTGGTAGCATCAATGGAACTGAACAAGATTCCTACATCATTGATGGACAGACACACACAGCAGGATATGTGTGTAGAGCTGGAAGAGGAGACCCAGTGTTTTACACTGATTCCAGTCAACCTCAGTTTGTCTGGTCTGGAGGTCAATTTTTTTCTTTTTTTTTGTTTTGTTTACTGCCTTTTAACACTTTCTGTTTAATTTTTTCTTCAGTCTGCTTGGGACATGTCTCTTATTTACTTTTACAGCTATTAATTTCCTTTTATGCATGTATTTTATTTATTCTTTTAATTGTATCTGACTTCATTTTATTTTTGGACCTGATGTGGAAAATAATAATTTCTGTTGTGTTTCTAATGTTATTGTACAATAGATTTCATGTTGTCTGACTCTTCATCATGGTTCATTTTTCAGATTTCCATTCAGCAGCGTCTCTCACAGTGAATCCTGACAGAGTGCAGCACTTCACCTCTGACTCTGTCTCTCTGAGCTGTGAGGGAAACTCTACTGAGTGGAGAGTGAGGAGGTTTACTGATGATGGCTTCCTGTCACACTGTTCTACCTGAGGGACAATGACTGGATCAACATGTAATGTTAATAGGTTAGGGGACAGTAATGCAGTGTACTGGTGTGAGTCTGGATCAGCTTTCAGCAACGCAGTCAACATCACTGGACAGTCTAGTAGTAGGTGTTCATTTCTTATTTTTTATCCTTTCACATAGAACACTAATTCTGAACATCCCAGTGTGTCATATAACATTTCACATTATCCTGAATTATTTTATTCAGAATGGAATAAATATAATTTTATAAATGTTTAAAATGAAAATTCACTCATCATTTCAGGTGTCAGTCATGAAAGCTTCGCATTCATTGTACCATTCATCATTGGACTGGTTTGTGGTATTTCACTAATTATTGTTTTTCTTCTGCTGGTGAGGTGCTACAGAAAGGGTGAGTCCTTTTCTTATTAATACTGTGATAATATGAGATGACATGTTTATGTGTTGTATTTGTCTCTTTTCCAGATGCACGCAGTAACAGGTTGGTCCAACACTCTTGTCTCATTTTGATCCTAATAACAATACTTTCCATGTTCCTTATTAAACTCCTTCATGCTTTAGTCTCACTCAGTCTCTGAACATCAATCAAGGCTCTGCTACACAGCAAACAGTGAACCAGAATGAAACTCAAGTTTACTCCTCTCTTCTCCATGGTCAGCCTTTCCAATCATTCTTTTCACAACTATTTCTAACACCCACTTTGACTTTTTCAAAGCAAAGCTGAAGTGACTCATTGGATGTTGTCTTGATTTTCTCTGACCTGTAGCTGATGTTTCTGTCTATGAATCAATCAGAGGCTCTGGAAACACAGGAAGTGGTACAGTATAAACTTTGATTCATGTGGAGCTGTCAGACATTAGATTATTATCAGTGACTGATCTAAACTCATGGAACATTATGGATGCATTTACTGATGCATTTATCTTAACAGGTGGACATGATGAGACAGAGGAGAGCTCTGACTACAGTAATGTGAATCCTGAATCAGCCAAAGGTAAAGATGTTAACACTACACCCTCTAGATCAGTAGTAATCAAATTACATTTATTTACATTATGCGCCAGAATGGATTTATTTAATTTCTGCAACAAACTTTTAACATTTTCATCACAGAGAGAATAGATTGTTAAAATAACCTTTAATTTATTTAACAAATATTATTTTTCTTACCTTTAAATAATCTACAAAACCAACAATGTAATATATTATCATAATGTTAACCAACAATGCTCAGAATTATAAACTGTGCAACAGTCCATTATTCCTGAAAGATTATAAGAAACAAACATCATGATTACTATTACATTACTGCAGCAAATACAACAATACAACAATAATCTATCTCTTGATCTATCTCAGATGTTCAAAAGAGTTATCTAAATTAACCTCTATAGCTTTGAGTAGTTGTGTGTATGAGAGTCAAACTGCGTACTGCAAACTGAGTATTGTGACATATCATAATCAAAATGGTGACAAAATTGTCCAGATTGATACAAATACTGAAGCTGTATGATGTAGTTTTTGAGCTATGACCATCTGTTCAAAAGTGCTACAGTTTCAATCAAAATGATTCAACCCCTACTGCAAATTAGGTTTATTGGCTAAATGTACCACTATGTCTTTGTTTTTCATTTTCATACTTTTACTGATAGTGATTTTTGTTTCAGGTCCATAAAGAGAAGAGCATCATCAGCACAGCAAGAGACTAGTGGACGATGACATGAAAGCCGACATTTGTCTTTAAGCCGTGTTGACAACATACACTGCCTGGCCAAAAAAAAAAAAAAAAAACGTCACCACCTGGATTTAACTAACAAATAGATACGAGCCTCCTACTGGATAATTACGATTATCTTTCAGATGGCAACAAGTTATTTAACCCCAACTGATGCAATGAGTAGCTTCTCATTTCTTAAACAACCATGTCTAAAGAGACACATCCCCGTGGTTATGGAAAATATGTTGGTCTGTTTGAGAAGGGTCAAATTGGCATGCATCAAGCAGAGAAAACATCTAAGGAGATTGAAGAAACTACTAAAATTGGGTTAAGAACTGTCCAAAGCATGGAAGGATAGTGGAGAACCATCGTCTTCTAGGAAGAAATGTGATTGGAAAAAAATCCTGATGGATCGTAATGGGCAATCACTTAAATGTTTGGTGAAATCAAATCGAAGAACAACAACATTATGTGTCCAAAGAATGAGGTCAGCTGACTACCTGGATATACTGAATGACCAGGTTATTCTATCAATGGATGTTTTCTTCCCTGATGGCACGGGCATATTCCAAGATGACAATGCCAGGATTCATGGGTCTCATATTGTGAAAGAGTCCAGACCTTAACCCCATTGAGAATCTTTGGGATGTGCTGGAGAAGGCTTTGTGCAGTGGTCAGACTCTCCCATCATTGATACAAGATCATTTTTTTGGTGGCAGTGTTTTATTTGTTTTAAATTTTTTGGCCAGGTAGTATTTACAACAGTTTAGTACGTCTTTTCTGTTCTGATGGATACACAGTGTTTTGTTCAGTTTCTTAACAAACCATGTGAAAGATTTAAATGATCTCACACAACTCGAAAAGTCAAGACTGCTCAAGTGATTTGTGTTTGTGCTCATTATACACTTCTACGTCTCAGTCATTGTTATTTACATGCATGGCTTGTCTTGTCAGTTACATTATGACGTGTTTTTACGTTTGATTTTGATAATTTTATATTGTGTAAAATCATCAGCTACAGATTTTCTATATAGCTTTTGATTAATAGTCCTATAAGCACAGCTTCAAACATCTAATGGAGTCCATGCATCGCTGGCTCAGGGCAGTTTTGACAGCAAAAGGGGACCCACCCAACATTAGACAGGTGGTCATATTGTTATGGCTGATTGATGTATATTTGCTTGATAATATAGTTTGTGCATGTGCTATGTTCATGCATCTGTGGCATTTGTATACAAAATAAAAAAATAAAAATCCTCTGGAATAAAATAAATGTGTGTATATATGGAGACAAGTTATGACAGATTTAAAACATACAGTATGTTTTCCCAAGGATTTAAAATTGGACTTTAGCTGACAGCTGAGAAGTTAATCCTATGTCATGTTGTGTTATACTGTATAGCTTTGTATATTTTCACTCTGAATGGACTCCATGACTCTCACAGTGAAAACAATCTATATGATTCTGGCGTTTTATGTAATTATACTGAATATTAACTGGGAAAAAAAACTAAACAGAAAAAAGACACATCTCTTTGTGGCAACACCTGAAAGTATGTGTCAAGCTGTGAACAAGCAAACGTGTTTCTTGCTTCCTATACAGGATTGTGAAATAGATACTGGCAGTCTACTTTCCACCTAAGCCACCTCCACCAGAGATGCTCTGAATGAACATTTGACTGGTTTAATGGCTTTCTCCTTAGTTTTTCTACAAAGAATTGCTTTAACATTCATATCATAATCTGAACATTTATCAGTGGGTGCAACACTTCTATGTGATAGTCCCTGCTGGAGGAATATCAAGCTGTCAACTCACAGGTGAGAGGGCTGTGCATCCAAACTTTGAACCCTTTAGTTATTTTATAGTATAGTTTGACATATTGCTGTGTTGTAGACTAAAAGCTTCCACAATGCACAAACATACTTTTTAGTTTACATTTGTAAGTCTTTGATTCAAATTAGAGTTGCAGTTAACACCTCTGTTAAAACAGCAGATTATTTTTATTAAAGTAAAATCAAAGATAACTCATAACAGGCTTTTGCGGTTTGACTTCCGGTTTGGCGAGCATGTGAGAGCGACGTAGTCTCCGTCTCTCGCAACTCAACTCTGCAAAAACCCGTATTTCTTTTACACCCTCAACGACCCGAGTAAGAAGTGACACTCTACGGACTCTGAACAAAGTCGTGCCACCTGGAATGATGTCGAAGGCAACGAAACAGTCAAAGAACAGCGAAAATGAAACTCCAACTGCCTGTGCTAACACATGCCTAGCTAGCATCGAAGGTCTGCTGGAAAAACACAGAGATAGCATCGCGGCGGATCTTAAAAACTCCTTCGCTGCCCTGGAGTCGAGACTGGAAAAAATGCAGACCACGGTGTTAGATCACGGACAACGTATCATTTCGCTGGAAACCAGTGCCGAGTCGGATGACCAGCGAATTCGTTCTCTGGAGGTGAGGTGTGCGGCTTTGGCTGATAGCAACGCTAAGCTGTTGGCGAAGACGTCGGACCTCGAAAGCCGGAGCCGCAGGAACAATATTCGAATCATTGGCCTCCCAGAATCAATCGAGGGGCCCACACCCACCATATTTTTCTCGAAGCTGTTAGTTGATCTATTCGGGGAGGAAATCTTAGAATCCCCTCCCGAACTTGACCGAGCGCACAGGGTGCTGATTGCCAATACACAGCCAGGATCGAGGCCGCGACCGGTGATTATCCGCCTGCATCGCTATCAGATTAAGGACCTAATCATACGAGAGGCCCGCAAAAGAAGAGGGAAACTACAGTATCAAGGAGCCCCCGTCCAGATCTTTGAAGATTATGCTCCGGAGGTGGTGGAAGAACGTGCTAAATATCGGACGGTGATGGCAGAACTGTACAACCTTTCTCTGAGGCCCGCTCTCCTCTTCCCGGCTCGCCTTCAAATAACACTCAACAGCGGGACGAAGAAGAGGTTTCTCTCCCCAGAAGAGGCTGCGGTGTTCGCTTCAAACTACAAACGGAGCCCGGATCAAAACTAGCTCGAGACAAAAGAAATGCACAGTAAATGTAAGTTCTGATTGAAGTTGAACTTAACCATGCATAAGACTTGGTTTGTTCTGTCCTGAAAGTTTACTTAATACAGTAAGGTTGAATAATTATATTCAAAAATGTTGCTCGGATCATAGTTTGCTTTGTAATGTTCTACATGTTATATAGAATTTCCTGCTGTATATATCCCCAATTTTATATTGAGAGGGTACATTGAAGTATTTTGTGAAATGTTCAAAGGGTTATGTAAAACGCATTGTGTCATTTGTGGGGTTGTGGGGTCTGAGATGACTCTTTGAGGTAAGATGCTTCAGAAAGGGAAGTGTGAGCAAGTTAGGTTAATAGCTGAGGACATTAGTAGGGGCCAGGGGGTACATGGATGGGGGCAAGGGCAGGAGACCAGGTCTCTTCACGGATGGGGAGGGGGAGTTAGTAGAGGGGTTGGTAAAAGGACCTTTTTTATTTGTTTCGTATCGGCATGTTGCTCCGTCTTATGGTTTGCCAAGTTTTTGGTATTATTTGTTATGATTATACGTTTCTCTTGCTGCCTGCGTCTTAGAATCGACCCATTACCCTTTTTACCATTCGCAGTAACATGACTGGTTCATTAGATGGAGGTGCTACCGGTGGACAAATGGTAAGGTTTATTTCTCTAAACACGGGGGGCTTGAATGCCGCATTAAAACGAACAAAGGTTATGACGTATATCAAAAATCTGAACGCTGATGTGATACTTCTCCAGGAGACACACCTGCTAAGGTCTGAACATGGAAAGCTGAGCCGGCCATGGATAGGACAAATCTTTCACTCTCAATTCAATTGCAAAACAAGAGGTACAGCTATATTGATCAGGAAAAACGTTCAATTTGCCTCCAGTAAAGTCATTGCAGATCCGGAAGGACGTTATACAATTATTACTGGTATATTATACCAGAAGCCTGTAGTCTTGGCGTCAATCTATGCCCCTAACTGGGATGATCATAGCTTCTTCGACTCAGTATTATCTCTAATTCCCAATCTGGACTCCCATACTTTAATACTGGGTGGGGATTTGAATTGCGTCATTGACCCAGTTCTAGATAGATCGAGCTCCCGAATTATTCCGCCCTCAAAAATGTCACAAACCTTGTCTGCCTTTATGGATCAGTTTGGCTACATCGACCCCTGGAGATTCACACACCCATCTTCCCGCCAGTATTCCTTTTTCTCGCACGCCCATCGCTCTTTTTCCCGTATTGATTACTTCCTAGTGGACAAAAATTTCATCTCCTCAATTATCTCTGTACAGTACTTACCAATATCAGTTTCAGATCATTCAGCCATAGTGCTAGATCTTCGTTTTGACCTAAAACCCAAACATTTTAGGACTTGGCGTCTTGATCCTCTTTTACTTGCAGAGGAGAACTTCTATAATTATGTTTCAGACTCAATCACAGTCTTCTGCGATACCAACAAAAATAAAGAGACCTCCCCTTCATTGTTGTGGGATACCCTAAAGGCTTTTCTCAGAGGCAAAATTATTTCATATGCATCCCATGATAATATAAAACGCAGAATGCACAAGGAAGAACTAGAAAAATCATTTTCAGATTTAGACCGATCACTTGCAGGAACAAATACTCCTGAACATAGTACTGACTTGTATAAAGAGAGGCTTAGACTAAAAACAGAACTTGACTTACTCCTCTCAACAGAAGCTGAACGACTACTTCTCCGTTCCCGTGGATTACTGTTGAGTTGAGTTTTATAAACGATTTTCTAACCAGCTAGCCCCTCTACTTTTGGAGATGTTTAACTATTCATACAGTCATGGCTCTCTACCAGCCACCTTAATGCAAGCCTCTATTTCTCTTGTGCATAAAAAAGACAAGGACCCTTTAAATTGTGCTTCATACCGACCAATTTCCCTCCTATCAGTAGACGTGAAAATACTCGCAAAAATTTTAGCTCGTCGCTTGGGGCCCATTGTGCCTTCGATTATATCAGAAGACCAAACGGGGTTCCTTAGTGGGAGGCACTCCTTTTCTAATGTCAGAAGACTTCTTGATGTTATTCACACTCCATCTTCTCCTACAGATCCGGAGGTGGTTATATCACTTGATGCCGAGAAGGCCTTTGACAGGGTGGAATGGCCCTATCTCTTCTCCTCCTTGCAACGCTTTGGGTTCGGCACTTGCTTTATTTCCTGGATCAAATTATTGTACTCCTCTCCCCAGGCGTCAGTATGCACGAATACACAGCGCTCCGATTTCTTCCCCCTCTTCCGTGGCACACGCCAAGGGTGCCCCCTCTCTCCAATTTTGTTCGCGCTTGCCATTGAGCCGCTGTCCATAGCGTTGAAATCAGAGGGAGGATTCAAGGGAATAAGGAGACAGGGAGAGGAACATCGGGTCTCGTTGTACGCTGACGACTTACTTCTATATGTAAGCGATCCCTTGTCAAGCATTCCACCTATTCTTTCAGTCTTAGACTCTTTTAGTGTATTCTCCGGGTATAAATTGAACATCTCCAAGAGTGAGTGTCTCCCGATAAATCAATTGGCTACAGAAATCCCAACTCATCTCATACCATTCAAGACTGCTGTCGTGGGCATAAAATACCTAGGAATAATGGTTACACGATCTATGCGCTCACTGAAGGAACAAAACTTCTCTACACTGACGGCAGCAGTCAAACAAGATCTTCAAAAATGGAATCGTTTACAACTGTCCCTAGCAGGTAGAGTGCAGACAGTGAAGATGAATATCTTGCCAAGATACCTTTACCTCTTTCAGTGTCTACCAATCTACCTCCCTCGATCATTTTTTAATCTTATCAATAGCATCATATCTACGTTCATCTGGGCAGGTAAACGGGCCAGGGCAAGTAGATCCTTGCTCCAGAGGGGCAGATCATTGGGTGGACTGGGATTACCCAACCTCCTTGGGTATTATTGGGCAGCCAACGCACATAAGATCTTACTCTGGTTCACCTCACCTCAATATAGTTGGTGCCAGTTGGAGGCGAACTCATGTTCCACGTCTCTCCAAGCGCTAGTATGTAGCACCCTTCCCCTCTCCCTCGCGAATTTCACCTCCAACCCTATTGTAACCAACACGCTAAAAATATGGACCCAAATTAGGAGGCGGTTTGGATGGCTTACCCTTCCCCAAGCTACACCTCTCTGTAACAATCATTTATTTGTACCAGCTAAGATTGATTCACGCTTTTTAGTCCTGGGAATAAAAGGCCTGAGATGCCTGGGAGACTTATACATAGATGGACTGTTTGCTGGCTTCAACCAACTTTGCTTAACTTTCGGACTGGGTAATACAGACTTTTTTCGCTTCTTCCAACTTCGTGACTTCGCACGAACGTACTCTCCTCAGTTTCCCCAGGCCCTACCCCTCAGTGGCATAGACTTAGTACTGCAGGCTAAATCTCTCCCTAAGGGCCATGTCTCATATCTTTATAACCTCTTATCCCCAGCTAACGACTCAGCTGTGAATAAGAGCAGGACTGACTGGGAAACCGAACTCCAAATAAGTATTTCTGATGCCCTATGGAAAAAAGCGTTGGAAGCTGTTAACTCCTCCTCTAGCTGTGCCAGACTTTCCGTCATTCAATTTAAAGTACTCTTTAGACTGCATTATAGCAGGGACAAACTCTTCAAACTTTATCCAGACAGGACTACTGAAGCTTGTGACAGATGCTCTCAGGTGCCTTGCAATCTGGCGCACATGTTCTGGACATGTTCTAAACTATCTAACTATTGGCAATCTTTCTTTAAATCTATTTCGGATATCCTAGGTATATCTGTTAGTCCTTCGCCACATATAGCTATTTTTGGTGTGGCTCCTGATGAACTTGTAACCTCATCTTTGCAGGATAACGTTATAGCTTTCGCATCCTTGATTGCACGTAGGAAAATTCTTCTCTTATGGAAATCACCCCAGCCACCTTCCTTTAAATCCTGGCTGCATGACCTATTATTTCTTTTGAAACTCGAGAAAATCAAATTCAGACTCAGAGGCCGTCCCAAGAAGTTTTACTCACACTGGAAACTGCTACTCGATTATATCAATAAACTCCCTGCTAATGAAATGTCCCCATGATTCTGTGCTCGGTCCACCAACCCCCCTAAATAGGACCCCTTGCGCCCAGACGGGCTCAGGAACAGGGGGCTAAACTACTGAGCATCATGTAGAGACGCAGGCAGCAAATGAGCAATCCATGGAACAATCTCTTTTCGTTTATTATTATTGTCATTATTTACTCTGTTTTACTTTGCATATATATATATATATGTATATTTTTTTGTTCTGTTTTGTCTGGTTTTTTCTGTTTGTTTTTTTTTGTTTGTTTTTTTTTGGTTACCAGTACTTGCTGTTATGTAAGAATGATTTGAGTGCATTAACCTGCTGATATTATAACCTAAAGGTCTTCGGGTTGGGTGGGATGGGTGTTGGGTAGAAAAATGAAAATGTGACACTCTTGGATGTATTGTGTATTAGACCTGTCAATCAATAAAAATATATTAAAAAAAAAAAAAAAAGATAACTCATAACAGAACTTATGCCACTTTATTTTAAAAAGTATATTACATGCCTCAACATATGCATGCATCCAAACAACATTTCTATATGCTATGTTTAAATTAAAGCTCCAGTTTTTATCATGTGAAGCAGCAAAGCAACATTGCAGCTGTCATGGTTCTGTTTCTGTGTTCACGTTTTGAGTTTTGTTCATGTTTCTTGTCTTCCTGTTTCCTGTTTTATTTTGTTGAGTTTTTGATTTCCTGTTTTACTCCCTGTGTTTCTGTGATTGTGTAATTGGTTTCACCCTGTGCCTCTTGATTTCTGTCACCTGTGTCTCGTCACCCCTTGGTTCCTTGTGTGTGCATATATAGCCCTGCCTTCCCCTTTGTTCCTGTCGCGTCATTCCCTATGGTTTGTTACCCTGTGTCCTCATGGTTTTTGGTCTTCTGTGTTTTTGCCACCCCGATGTGTTTCTAGTGTTTTTCTAGTGTTTTTTGCCTGAGTCTCTTGCCTCATTTATTTTGTCTTTTGAGAGTTTTTGATTTTAGTTTCTTGGAATTCCTGCTTTTTTCAGCAGTGCCTTTTGTTCCCTTTTTATTTTATTAAACACCCGTTTCTTTCACTCCTGCCTCGTCATCTTTTGTCCTGCACTTGGGTCCAACCTCAACTCCCCCTCGGACTAAACCGTAACAGCAGCACCTGCAGCCACTGACACTTTCACTCAGAGCAGTAGCTGAGAGGACGATAAATGTTTATCTCAGGAAGGAAATGAAAATGACTTCTTGTCTAAAGCCTCATAAGACATGTGACCTCCCCAACGCTTTTCATCTTTATCTCAGTAACTTAATCTGTACATTTCTCAGTGTTTGCTGGAATATGAATACATGACATCTGCACGGTGTCTGCTGGAGGGATATCAAGCTGAGTGTTAGAGAATAATTTCTCTTCCCTATGTGTAGTTAATGTTAGATTACTGCTGGGGTCAGTTATCTGATCTATTTTCTCTCTGAGGAACATGCCAAGGCCATGGTCCCTTTGGCGTCTCCAATCTCAATCTCATCTCTGGCTGTCAACAGACACAGCTGTAGAGTTAGATGATAATGTCCTCCGTTCCTGGAAGACACTTTGTATTTCCTAGTTGGTGAGAGTCCTTATCTTCATGTTTATGTACAATAGCCAATGGATATGTACACATCTCTGAGTTCACTATTTGTCCCTTAGAATTGAGGTGGACTCATGCACTTATGTTGTGATGACGAAGCTTCTGTTCTCCTCGTACGAGCCTAAATAAACTCCTTCAGCATAAGACATACAGGACTCTGGTGCTTCTTCTTCTTCATCGGCATCACCATAAATTCCTCCCTAACACTGAGAAACTTTAAACTTTCAACTCATTAGTTATGTGTTAGTAGTTTGGCATATTGCAGCATTGTAGACTAAAAGCTTCCAGACAACTCAAACCCAGAATTTTAGAGCTGTTGGATTCATTTCTGTGTGTCATTTTATCATCAACAGTCGTCTTCATTTGATGCAGTTTCAGTGTTTTAGAGCTGGATCAGGATGAGACACACTTTGTGCAGCGTGCTGGGGTTATTCTGTGAGTACATCCTTATTTTATGTATTAGTATGGAACGCTGCTCAGTTTAGAGTAGATAACTCGAATGTTTTATACTGCTCAGTATTATATTCATATCTGCCTCTTACTAAATAACAGCTGTCATTGATAATTTCTTCTCTTTATTTTATATTTCTGTCATTTTGATAACATCTAATGAAAAGTCAGTCTCCTCTCACTGTACAGGAGCACGATGTCAGACGGGTGCTCCTGGCAGTGAACCCCAAGAAAGCTGCCGGCCCAGACGGAGTTTCTGGCAGGGTGCTTAGAGCGTGGGCCTACCAGCTCGCCCCCACCTTCACCAGCCTCCTCAACCTCTCCCTGGCCCAGGCAGTCATTCCACCCTGCCTAAAATCAGCAACAATAATCCCGGTGCCAAAGAAGTCTCCCATCACCAGCCTGAACGATTACCGTCCAGTGGCCCTTACTCCGGTAATCATGAAGTGCTTTGAGAGACTAGTTCTTCAGCACATCAAGGACTATCTCCCCCCTGACTTCGACCCTCACCAGTTCACATATCATGCGAACAGATCCACAGAGGACGCCATAGCTGTAGTTCTCCACTCTGTGCTGAACCACCTGGAGCAGCAGCAGAGCTAAGTCTGGATGCTCTTTATGGATTACAGTTCATCCTTTAACACAATAATCCCGGACAGACTCATCATGAAACTGGACACTCTCGGCCTTCCCCCTCTCACATGTGCCTGGATGAAGGACTTTCTCACCAACCGACCCCAGACTGTGACACTTGGCCCCCACCTCTCCTCCACCCGCACGCTGAGCATCAGCTCCCCACAGGCCTGTGTGCTGAGCCCCCTCCTGTACTGCCTCTACACCCACGACTGTAGTCCGGCCCACAACGACAACCTCATCGTCAAGTTTGCTGACGACACTACAGTGGTCGGACTGATCTCCAGGGGTGATGAGGCTGCCTACAGAGAGGAGGTCCTGAAGCTAGCAGCCTGGTGTTCGTAGAATAACCTCACTCTCAACACCAAGAAAACCAAAGAGATTATCATCGACTTCAGGAAGCACAGCACTGACCCAGCCCCCCTTTACATCAATGGCGAGCGTGTGGAGAGGGTCCACACCTTCAGGTTTATTGACGTCCTCATTTCCGCTGACATCTCCTGGTCAGTGCTTCCAGGCCTGGGCCAGGGAGAGGTTGAAGAGCCTGGTGAAGGTGGGGGCGAGCTGGTAGGCCCACGCTCTAAGCACCCTGCCAGAAACTCCGTCTGGCCCGGCAGCTTTCTTGGGGTTCACTGCCAGGAGCACCCGTCTGACATCGTGCTCCTGTACAGTGAGAGGAGACTGACTTTTCATTAGATGTTATCAAAATGACAGAAATATAAAATAAAGAGAAGAAACCTTAACTCCGACCTGCTGCTGACCTTCTACCGCTCATCCATTGAGAGCCTGCTGACATACTGCATCACAGTATGGTAAAGCAGCTGCACCGTTGCAGACAGGGAGAGGCTGCAGAGAGTCGTAAAGGCAGCACAGAAGATCATTGGCTGCCCTCTCCCCTCCCTGATATTTACACCTCCCGCTGCCTCAGCTCCCACCCTTCTTGTTCTGTGTCCTCTGGTCGGGCAGGGTGGGGCAGCGGGGTGGTGGACTTCTTCTCTGTGTCTCTGGACAGAGCTTTCCTCATGTCTGCAGGGAGACAGAAGGAGTGTTAGTCCTGGAGGAGCAGCGCCCTCCTCTGGTGGTTTCATATCAGAGCAGAGGTTTTGGCCAGCTCCCACCCTGGCTCTGACCTGTTTGACCTGCTGCCCTCTGGGTATTTGCTACAGGTACATCAGGACGAAAACAAACAGATTGAAAAACAGCTTTTTTTCCGAAAAGCAATATCCACCCTGAACTCCCACATGCACTGATTTTTTCATGGACTCTCTTCAATCTCCACTGTAACACTGTTTAAAAAAACCTCTGTGCAACACCTTTTAATGTGCAATATTCCAAATCATCATGATCCATGCAATCCTCCATCCATGGAAGTGGATAACTCTGGTTTGTCACACAGTTGACTTTTCTGAAATCTGTACAGAAACGATCTTCACCTTTACTCTTATCAACAAGCAAACATGGAGAACTCCAAACACTACAGCTGGGCTCAGCAATGCCATGCTGCATCATGTACTCTACCTGCTGCTTAAAACGATGATTAGTTAGTCAGGGTTAACTCGATATGGATGCTGTTTGATTGGCTGGGAGTCACCCACGTTGATATCGTGCATTAGCAAATGAGTCTGGGATATCAGCAAACAAGGATTTACTAGACTCAATTAACTCTACCAGATCAGAACGCTGCTCATCAGAAAGATGACCCAAGTAACCTGAGGGATTGTTCAAAATATCTGAAATTTCCTTGAGTCAAGGCCACTGACAAACCACAGCCACTCACTCCAGCACCAGACAGCTCCTCTGAACCCCTCTCTACTGCCAGGCTCACACAAGGGGAGGTAACTTCAGCACCAGACAGCATCACAGGGGACACATCAGCTTCACATGTCTCTGCTTCAGGCTTTAGTTGTGGATCTGGATCTCACAAAATAACCCACTGACAAAGACTGAGCACCATCTCCCACTACTGGAGCTTTGAGTAAAGCAGATAAGCTAGCATCACCTTTTTACTCAGCAATCAGCTGTTCACCAGACAAAGACAGGTGCTCCAATTCAGTAACACTCTTTGAACTGACATCCTCTACCACTCCTGAAGAACACAAGTAACCAACACTAGAATCAGAAAGAAAACTGTCACTCAACTCAACCTGGTCCTGGTCCAGTTTACACATAGATCAAGTCACAGCACAAGCTGCAAAAACTGTTGGAAACTTCTATGCAAGCTCATCTGGAGACTGTCTAACAGGGATCAGAGTCACTTCAGGTGTAGCCACAATCTTTCCACCTGCTAAATCTTTCCCCATTAGAAAGTCAATCCCCTTAATCGGAAAACTGGGATGAACTCCCACAGCCACTTCACCTGACACCAAGACTGATTCCACAAGGACTTTATGCAACAGAACACCAACATCGTTCATACCAAAACCTACCACTGGCACATCAGCACCTACAGCAGATCCATTATCAAAGGGTAAAGCTCCCTCCAAAATGAAAGACTGAGAGGCAGCCAAATCTAAAAAACTCTGGTAATGACTTTATGATCATTACCAGGCAACGAGACACCACCATCCATAACACATGGAGCTGTCAAATCAGTGGCCAGCTCTTCAGACACCACAGGTTTGTCTAAAGTGTTATCAAATGTATTTACCAGAGCTACTGGTTTTACTGGTCGCTTTTCAATACAGGACAATGTGCCACACACCCTCTCTGGGAGTTAATTGTTAAACTTCTCCATTAAGACCGACTTCTTTAACCTATAGATCTTCTGACGATATGCTTCTGGCACCAGTTCATACGCTCTAAGCACCGTTGCTTTTACTTTCCCAGAATCAAGACTTTCCTCTGCTGGAAGTGCTGGTTTAGATCAGGACAGATGAACAGTATCAAATCACTGTTCAATCTTTATTTGTTTTATATAGACATTTTGTTCAGCACCCACTGTTTAACATATTCAACAGAACACTACACTGCTGTGAGGCAACTGTTGAGGCTGACAGTTTAGCACCAGCATAAAGCAGGAAATGCAAACGTATGTAAGAACAGTGAATGACGCCTGTTGTCTTCTTGTGAACACATTAGCTGTGGTTTAAATGTGATGATGCCTAATACTTGCCATCACTCCTCTACGTGTGAAGAGGAACTATCAGTTTCTTTACAGGCCATCCTTACTAAGGGAACTGGACGGCACAACTGAGCAACACACGGTTTATTTCAGTGCTTTGTTTAATTGATTTCCACTCTATGTATCTAATCTCTGAAGTTTCTTTAAAAATAAAAGTTAAACACTAAGGAATGTCTGCACTCTCTACTCAGTACTCTACTAAAAGGTTAGTTTGGAACGTTAATTTGGTCAATAATGATCCTCAGTAATTATCTGTGTTGGGCCTGGGTACTAAGGCACTCAGTATTGGGGTTTGGCTATCATGAATAATTAATAATTATCAAAAATAATTATTTATTATTAAATAATTGGATCTGAATTACTAGATCACCTCGGGGCACCACCCTTCTAGGAAGGGAAAAGATAGCCAATTAATCAAAACAGTCTCATAAATTATACTAAATTGTCAATTTGGAGTTCGGATTAATAATTAACTTAACTATAACCAAAATTACCACGTTAACAACTAGTTACAGTTGAAGGAGTTTGGAGTTCTTGGCAGTGTAGAGGTTGGCAATATTCACTCTTGTGCAACATTAAACAGACAGGTATGTTTAAAAGACATTTATTAACAAGAATAAAATTAAACATACAAGCTAACTACAGTGTACTCAATACAGGTGTGTGTGTGTGTGTGTGTGTGTGAGCCAAAATGGCCGCTGGTTGTGGGTGTGCCAAGATGGCCGCCGGTTGTGGGCGTGCCAAGATGGCCGCCGGTTGTGGGCGTGCCAAGATGGCCGCCGGGCCTTGAGGTCTTGAACACAAAGGAAACAATGGCTGCTGAGTGGGGACACTCAGACCATGTGCTGGCCAGTAGATGTGGAATGTGATAAGAGGTGCCAGGTTAGAGAAAGGATGGTTAGTTTAGCATGCAAGAGACCCTGAGTCTGTGTGTTGCATAATCTAAACTAACATCAAGTCACTATACTAAACAACTCAATAAAAACAAATATCACATCAAATCAAAGTTCTATGCTTAGCTTAGCTTAGCTTGTCTAGGCCCAGGTCATACTACCAGATTTGGTGGAAAGTCAATTTCTGGTGTGTTGCTCCTGCGGCTGGCGGTTCCTGATGGAAAGCCAAACCGGGAAAAAGTTGAAGTCCTTGCTGCGTGTTCCTGACGGCAGACGTTGGAGGGAAACTGGCCGCTCCTTGAAGTCCTTTGAAGTGGCTTGTTAGCAGCTCGGTGCTAACTAGCCGTGTGGCTCCTGTTGTTTGGGAGTTTAGCCTGCAAACCTTCTGTTTGTTGGCTAAAAGACCTGGTGTAGATTCCTCAGCAGGATCTCGCTTCGCTGCTGTAAGGAGAACAGGCCTGGCACCCAGCTGCAGCCAAGCAGCTGGGGGGGTCTCCACGTGGAGGTGTGGAGTTGTAGAGGGTAGGAGGATAAGAGAATAAGAGAGAGGACACTGGCAAAACAGCGCATTTTATATGACCTGATGACCTCAGAGGTCACATGCCACTGTCAGCCAGTGAACTGCTTGGTCAGTTTCACACCTGGAGGATTGTGGGAGTTCTGGTGCTTCCCTTTGTTTCCAAGACATGTGATTAACTTGGTTATGCATGGTGAGCTTCCATAGCTCACCCCCAGGTTCAGATCCCAACATCTGTGAGCATTGTAACTCTATAGACATACTGTATGTAGGTATGTCTACACAACACACACTTCATCAGTACAGGCACTGTGGATGCAACAGCAGTAGACATACTGCAACACATTATTTGTTCTGATTCTATTCAGTTTGATAGTCTTAGGTTTCTTCCAATGATTATTGTTTATCGTGTCTAAATGTCATTTTTTAACTGGACCAGGCATCAACTTTTGCAGAAGAAACAACAATATCTGCTGTGGACAGGAAATGTAGGGTGTCAAACAACTGGTCAAGTTTATAGAAGTTGTTTCAGCTTTTTGTAAAAGAGAAGTAAACACAGAGAGGCTGTACTACGAAAGACAAAAAAGAAGTGTAACTTGTCTCATCACTTTGCATTTCTTTCTCTTAGAACAGTTTGACATGAGCAGTGCAGCACAGTGAAGCAGAGCTGGATGTGAAGATGGGACAGACTGTGCTCTGTGTGCTGGCCTTATCCTGTAAGTACATTTCTGACTTTTTCTCTTTGAACGGTGCAGATCAAGTCAGTGAATGGTGAGGATTACAGATATCACTGGTTTAATTTGTCTCTGAGCCTGAACAGAGCAGACTTTTAGCAACATGGAGCCTGGTTCCTGTGTCTTAACTTTGTCTAACTGGGGATTAACTCAGCCCTCTGTCTATGTGCCAACACTGGTTATATATCACTGGAAAGCTTGATTTTTTGAGATTAGAATGATGCACAACATTTCAGGATATAATCATTACTGCAGGCTCAGTAACAACACTTGGTAACAAACACAAAACTGTATACAACTCATCTTCTGAGCATTACAGTATTCCAAGAGCAGATAAAACTCAAACAAAGTGGTCCTGTTACATTGTCTGGGGTCCAGTAAATGTCCTCCAGTAAAATAGTTAGTCCACACCAAGCATTTGAGTGATACACACAATCAAACAGGAAAAGGAAAAGTTCTTTAACATGGCTGCCTGGCTATTGTTTTTTTCGTCTTCTTTCGGTGGTGCTGTTGTCACTTCCGGTGGCAGTTTCCTGGAAGTGTTTTTGGTATCCATCAATGTGTGTCTCTTATGCTGCTTTTGCTGCATTCTTACTGTCCTTTCTACTTGTAGTGCTTTTGTTGTGTGCAGCACTGCCACCACATGTCACAATGAACAGTCTATGGTCACAGTCAGCAGCAACAAGCTCAGCTGAAGACTGGAAGACTTTTGTTAGAGCACATTGTTTTCTGACCTGTAGGTGTCTCCATGAGTAGAAAGAATGGAGTTACTAACTGTCCATTCTGCTCCAGGCTTATTTCTATCAACTGACAATCAATGACCTCATCATTTCTAACTGAGCCACCTTGAAAAGAGGAAATGCAGCCTGTGCTTCAAACTAAATGTCTGCCGTTCAGTAGATGACTAGCTGACTATCAGCTTTCAGCTCACAGCAGAGAGGAAGGTTTATTGCTAAACAAAATATTTTAATTATAGTTTTACTACTTTACTTTCTGAAGGTTTTTCTAATGCATCATTCTTAATTGTTATTGTTTTATATTTATTGACTGCATCATACGACTATGTGCATAGTACAACAAAGTATTGATAACTGTTCTCTGTTGTAGAATATTTTTGCATGAATTAGATAAAGCTCAATGATCAATACTACTGATCAGAAACAGGACAGGAAACATCAATGTGTTAAACCCACTGCAGAGGTCTGAGGTTTGTTGAAAAAAGAAGGAGCAGACAGAGACTATCTTGATATAGAACAGACAGACACATAGTGAGGGCTGGATGTGAGGATGATCTCATATTGGTGTGAAGTGCAACATTATTTTTGTCTCAGTTCTTTCTTCCTCTTCAGATGCTGCAGTTGTTGCTTCCTGGTATGAAGTTGAAATCTTTCTCTGAAGCAGAGTGACACGTTGTCAGTGCTGGATGTGAGGATGGGACACACTTTGCTCTGTGTGCTGGGGTTATTGTGTAAGTACATCACTTTCTCACTTTGAATTGTATACATGAAGGAAAATGTTTCAAATGAGAAGAACAGAGTGTCAGAGGTTTGTCTCTCAGAAAGCTTGAACACCACAGACTTGTGGTTTCTATGTTGGTTGTTGAGTTGGTTTGCTTCAGAGTTAAATACACTACTGGACTTTAATAGTGATTATTTACACTAATATATTTGTACAATGCATGTACAGAATATGTTACTGTGTATTGTTTTTCAAAAACTTATTTTGCTGATTGGTTTATTTTCTACTTCCTCTTTATTAACTCAATGATCAGTTTATGTTAGAGGGATGATTTGTTGGTTCCAGCAGCAGTCTTTTCACAGCCATGGGGAAAAAGCTGTGCTTAAGTCTGTTTGTGTGGTCTCGCATGACTCTGTGTCTGCCAGAGGGAAGGCTGGTGAAAAGAGAGTGTCCTGGGTGGGTGGGGTCGTCCTGGATCTTTGTGGCACGGATGGCATACCACACTGTACATCCGTAGGTCAGGACACTCTCTGTTGTGCAGTGGTAAAAGTTTTTCAGCTGAGGTGGAGGGAGTTTGTTCCTCCTCAGCGTTCTCAGGAAAAAGAGACGCGACTGGGCCTTTTTAATAATGTGGTGTTCACAGTTCAGCCCAGGTCCTCTAAGATGTACAGTTCGAGAAATTTGAAGTTTGTGACCCGCTCAACTTCTTCCCCATTGGTGCTCAGGCCTGAGTCCTCGACTTCCGGAAGTCGATGATGAGTTCTTTTGTCTTCTTGGTGTTGAGGTTGAGGTAGTTGTCGCTGCACCAGGCCACCAGTGCTAGGACCACCTCTCTGTATGCTGCCTCGTAATTGTTGCTGATGAGCCCCACAACGGGTGTATCGTACGCAAATTTGATGAGGGTGTTGGAGCCATGGGTGGCGACGCAGACATAGGTGTGCAGTGTGTACAAGACTGGACTCGGAACAGAGCCCTGAGGAACACACAGTATACACAACCATTATCTCACATCTTTCTAGTTGCAATACTTGGTAATACAACTCCCATTGGAGTTTGTTGTTTCACTCATGATATTCATGAATGTCAGTGTCAATATATATATGTTTAACCTCCTTAACACCTCAACCCAAGTTGGTTGTTTCAACTTCTGACTAGTCACTGTCATTTTTACCTGATGCAGTATGTAAATATTTTTTGCACATAACATATTTGTCTGCTGTATTCTATCTTTTTTGTATCTTTTTTCCATCTTGCACTGTTGTTTCCTGCCGCTGTAACACCCTAATTTTCCCACGGGGATGAATAAAGTCCTATCTTATTTTATCTTATTAAGGATGATAGTGGAGGATGTGGGGGTGCCCATCCTGACATGATGGGGTCTGTTAATCAGGAAGTTAAAAAGACAATCAATGACCTCATCATTTCTAACTGAGCCACCTTGAAAAGAGGAAATGCAGCCTGTGCTTCAAACTAAATGTCTGCCGTTCAGTAGATGACTAACTGACTATCAGCTTTCAGCTCACAGCAGAGAGGAATGAGGAATGCAGACAAGGAGCACAGTCATCATTTAATCTGCCTTTAAACTAGAATAACAGGGTTCAGTAACATTTATTTCTTAACATTCATTAACTCAGTTTGTCAAGCAGACAACATGACAGCATCACTAAATCTCTTGGAGAGATATTTCTTCATTCAAAGTCTCTGAAGGCCTCAGATTTAAAGATCCTCCTCACATATCTCTAAACACATTCAAAGTGCTCCCCCATGGTTCACATGTTCTTTGTTCTCACTGATATTATTTATACAGAGCAGCACTTCCTAACTGATGTGTGAAAGTGACGTGTGCTCAGATCAACCACTGTGATAGAGTTGTGTTGAAACTATTGTTCTCAGGAGCCAACACATGGCCAGGAAGGCCAACAATTCATCCAAGACATTTTAGAAAACTACTCTGTCTACTGTTTTTGTTTGCATGCATACACATATTGTGTCTGCACACACCTCCCTTTAGATAACCAGCAATATGGGTGCAGGTGGAGTGGGTGTAACGTTAAATACACAACAGGGAATAGGAATTTATTAGTTTCTACATCTGTTTTATTTTATTGTCTTTTTTGCATCAAGAGGTAAGTTTGCAGTAGCTGGACAGGAAGTGAGACTATAGCTACAGCTACTTGTAATGCATCAGAGCTGGGAGAGGGGGAAGGACTTCATCATCATGTTCACTCCTTTTTCTCAACACTATTTCTGTTTTGATCACTTCCTGTGAATGAAGTCATGGCCACATTTGACTCCAGAGTTTCAGTAGAAGGAGAAGACATGTAGAGAGTGTTCAGTTTGACAGACTTTACACTGGTGAAGCTCAGCTTTGGGATTTAAGATGAAGAATAATCATATTTTCAGATTGTAGTTTAAAACCTGCATGGATTCCCTCCAGCTGCTGTGCTGAACTTAGTGAGTATGACACCTCTTGTTATCAGTAGGTCATTTTCAGGTCTAGGTAGGTCTATTCATTCTACAAGGAAAAGTATTTATTGTATCCAGTGATAGGAATAACGGTGTTAAAATAAATGGCGTTACTACGGCGTTATTTTTTTCATTAACGAGTAATCTAACTAATTACAATTAATCTAACTAACTAAGAATAACCGGGTATAGAAAATGAAGGAATGAATGAATTACCCCGCAAATTACCTTCCCTATTTCTCGTAACACAGAGGTCCTGTGATAATACTAATCCAGTGCGAATCGGCATTTCTGTGATTTTGGAGTGTGTTTTTACTTTTTCAAGACTTTTGTTTGATTAGCAGCTTTTTTCTGCCTCTCCTCACTTAAGAATTATGAAGGATGTGCTGTAAATCAAAGTCTGGACAGCGGGCGAAATGTCGTTCGTAATTTCTTTCCCGGGATCAATATTCTCATCATGTTTTATTTTTAAAAATATATTTTTTTATTATCAATTAGAATTCGCAAAGTAACTAAAGCTGTCAAAAAGTGTAAAATGTGCTCTGACATGCAGTGGAATGAAGCGGAAAGTAGCAGACACATCAGTAAATTAGAGTAAAACACAGAGTTTGCTTATCCCGTGCGAATGTGCCACATGAAACACAGGCGCAGGGGGGTCGTTTCTGAATCACATGACGTCCCCAGGTAAAACTAGTCCCGTGCGAATAGGGCTTTAGACGGTCCCGTTGCCTTAGCTGTACCCCTTGGGCGTCTAGGATTTTTAACAGGTGTCGTACAGTTCTCTGAGTCACTACTAAACCAGATTGGATGCATTTCAAATCAGAATCAGAATCAAAATACTTTATTAGTCCTTCAAGGAAATTGTTTGAATTTGTATCCATGAAGCATCCCGTGTTGGTTCAACTGCTCCTGCAGGAAGAGAGCGACATCCAGGACGTCAGACTGGGCTTTCCGCCTGAACAGTCCTAAAGACTTGAGATGCCTGCGCAGTGTTGACATACTAATATTAATACCATCCTCATTTTTAAGAAACATTAATATTTCCCAGTGTCTCAAACCGAGGAGGAAGTAATAGCAGATTAGCTTCGATAGCGCCATCATTGCCACTGAGAGAGGATTTACAGATGTTTCCTTTTTCTTTATCTTATCTCGTAATTACGAGATAAGGTGTCTAATTTTTTTTTTATCCAGTGAATGCAATGCTCTTCCGTAGCTTATTGTATGTGTCCTCTCTAACACTCCCACCACTTTCTGTGAGTAATCAAGTACTCCGTGCATGTCAGCAGCAGTTGAACTTGTCTGAATGGTCAAGACAAAGATATAAATGTAGAAAGATGGATACATAGATGAACCTTCATGTGACTTCCATCCTGTATACTGTGTGTATAAATTGACATTTCTAGTTTTTTACTTGGTGTTTCTTTCATGTGGATGTTCTGGTGTCAGAAACCTCTTGGCTGTTCTTGACCTCTTGATGTTTCTATGCTCAAGTTGTTTTGTTCATGTCTTGTTGTCTGTTGCTATCATGTTTGAGTTTATTTAAAGCGATGCACAGACCTTTGTGTGAGATGCAGTCTGATATATTTATATATTTCTGCAGTGCCATGAGAGGGTTGGCTGTGGTTAGACTATGGTTAGTTTTGAACTTTGTGCAAAAGGAAGGAAGCTGAGACAGAACAAGCTGAATGTTATTTATGTCATTGTGGTTTCTGCAGTTTCATCAGATGAAACCTTGATGTGAGGATGGGACACACTTTGCTCTGTGAGCTGGGCTTATTCTGTGAGTATGTTACTGACATACACCCCCATGAAGTCACAGGTGATGGTCTGGTCCATTTCCTGGTCCACTGCAGTGTGTGGGAGGGTCTGCAGCCATAAACATATCTTCCTCTATTGAATGTTGTGAGGGTGGATGCATGTCACTATATTTTATTTCAGATGTGGAGCTGTAGATACTGCCATCACATTGGCTCAGATTCCTCAGAGAGTTTTCCTCTCATATCTCAGGAACACTTGGTTATGTTTGTAGTAGTGATCCTTTAATGCATCCTTCATGCTCATGTTACACATTAAATATTTCTTATTAAATATCAGAGTTTGTTTTAGTCTCTTAATGTCTGACATTTCCTCCTTTATTGTAGTGCTCTATACACTCCTCTACAAAGGACATGCTCAAGGTGATTAAACAGTTTTAACTTTCTTGTCTTTGTTTTTAATTATTCTCTAAAAACTGATCTCAACCTACTGCATCATGTTTCTTTTTACTGTATGTACTGACACAGATTGTGTCTACCATATTTCCTAAAAGTGTTTTTCATTCCTAACTGTATGTTCATGTTGCTTCAAGATGCTGTGCTGACTACTGACCCCTACTGGTCACCTTTGTTCACTGGAGAGTCTGTTACCTTCATATGTGACATGAAGGAAGGAGGAGACACTGACTGGGATTATATACTCTACAAGGATGGTGGAGAATTTACTCGCTCTAACACACATCAACGATACACATTAAAACCTCTGTCTACAGGTCACAGTGGTGAATATCAGTGCTGTGGTCTCCACAAGAGATCATATCAGACAAAGTGCAGTAATACTGTCACTTTAACTGTATCTGGTAAGACCTGAATATTTGATCAACAACACTAATTAATGATTCCTGTTGAAATATGCATATTAATGATGTAATACTTTGAACATTTAATTACTTCTACACTCTAAACATTTATTAGAATACTGTAAAACTTGAACCTTTGACCAGGTCCTGAGCTACTTTTCTCAGTTCCTGATCTGTTATCTAGAATGACCACACGTATGATCTTTGATATAAAATAAAAGGTATTGTAGATAAACATGTGAAAAATAAACTGAGAAAAGATGTGACTGAACTGGACATATCAAGAATTACACGTCAAGGTAACTTTTTAGTTCTAATTATTACAGAAGCAGTCATACTGTGTTTATTTTGAGATTCCAAACCAAAGTTGATGGAGCTCTGACACCTTGATGAAATGGACACAAATCACAGATGATTCAAAATATCTGAAAGTACAGAGAAAATAACCATTAATTAACATAGAGGGATTCTCGGGGTGGAGAGCAGTTACATAATTTCATCTGCATGCCATGCGGGCTAGAATTGCGAAAACATTATTGGATCATTCTTATAATTGACATTTCTCTGGGTCAATCAGAATCTTAGCACTTGCTCCTGTATTTTTCGGACCGAGTCAACACCGAGTACTGCACGAACGTAGACCTTGCATAAAGTTAGCCTATGCTTCGAGCTAAATGGCTAATGTTAGCTAGCAAGACAAGCGGAGGTTGTAACCTCAACGTTAGTAACGTTAGCTAGGCTTATTGTTAGCCGGGTACTCGGCCCTGAGTTCCGCGATATACGGCTACTACTCGAATTCTGAGCTAACCTGAATATTCATTACGGATGTTGTCGTGTGCGTTGGGCACATAAAAGGTTGCACATATTATATTGGTATTTTATCGTATTTGACTGTAGATAGATTTATGAGTGAAGTTACCAACACAATAGATTGTCCGTAACACACTCACCCATTTTAGAATCACATTCCCTCTCTCTGTCTCTCTCTCTCACTTTCTCACAAACACACATACAGACACAGGGAGAGAATGTTAACTAGTGTCTTTATTATTTTGTCAGAATGCACCAGAATGCGTCGTTTGTATGTGAAAATCACAAAAAATTCACCAGCCGCCACTGATCATGAGTTATAGTAACACTAACCCACTCTATCTCTCTCTTCCCCTCTTAACCTCAAGGATGTTTTGACATTGATTTAGTTAAGTCACGCTGACAAATGTGTCATCTGCATATTAAAATCACAAAAAAAAAAACATAAATAACTCCAGCCATTGACCGTTTTTTTTAAACTGTGACGGAAAAATCTGAAGGCCATCTGTCATTTTGACAGATTGCAATTCACACCCCTGACCACTTGGTGGCGAGTGTCATTATTAATTGCCTCTTGTCTCTAATCTAATTGATATTTTCTGTGCTAAAGCCTAAACTCATCAGTCATCTGATGAATTATATCATGAACAGTCCAGTATTAATACTTAATGTTTCTGTTTCTAATAGCTGTGCCAGGAGCTCAAAGTTCTTCTTCCCCAGTGCCTTTGATTACTGGACTTCTTTGTGGAATCATACTCATCATTCTCCTGCTCTTGTTGTATCGATACAGACGGTCCAAGGGTGAGACCTTTTTCCTTCTGAGTCTGTATTCTAAAGTGTATTTACTACAAATTCCATTTTGATCTCATGACTAAAGAATCTCATAACTAATGTGTCTTTCACAGATTCATGCTTTCCCAGGTCAGTACAGCACTCCAGATACATAGAAAATACGAATAAATAGTTCAGAAATGTTTTAGCCTGAAAATATGAATTCATTGTTTTCTTTTGTGGATTCTTCTGATTATCCTAACAGGGAAGCATCATGAACCAGAGGACAGTGTTGTTTATGATGATGTGATGAAAAGAGGTGAAGGTACAGTCCAACAAATATGCTCAGTAGTGAAATGTGTTGTCATATCACTACATAGGTAGTTATGTGTCAGTTTATCAGTGTCCTACTACTACACTATCACTAGATGTCACCAGAGTTAGAAATGGTCAACTCTTACACACACCCAGGGCCTCTTGGAGTTTGTTTACCATGTGTTTGTGTCTCAGAGATATCCCATGAAGCTAAAGTCATGCTGTTGCAGATTACAAAATAGACTTTATGTAGAACGATTTCCTCCACCTTCTAAATGTTGTCTCACATAAACCAAGTGGCACAATCATAGATGATAGTCTGTTATTTAGCACTTGGTACAAATTTTGCTTCCAGTTTGTGGGTTGCTCTCACATTTTGTCTATTTCCTTTGCACAGTATAATACATAGAGTCAGTGTAATTTGTGTATTTTTATTTCAATATCTGTCACAGTAGTTGTGAAAATCCTAGTTCTATGAGTCCTTCCATTCATCCAGCTGCTGTATATTTTATGCCTGACAAACAAATATATGTTGAGATCTGGGTTCTGTTTTAGATCCTAATTTGGTTTATGCCCAGATGAACCACGGCAATAAAGGAAAAGCCAAGAAAAATAAAGGTATGTAAAATACTACAGCTGTTATTATTGAAGGATAGTGTATCATAGCTTTTACTCAGTGACTGATATAAACTGGCAGTGCATACATAGAGTATCATTCATTGTATTAGTGAATACATTAACTCTATTATACTGCCTTTTAATCAGGATATCAGACAGTTGTGCTAAATATATCATATCCCCATTGACAGGAAAATCAACTCCTGCATCAACCGAGGAAGCGATTTACTCTGAAGTCAAACTAGGATGAGCTCTTGGTAGTGATGCTACCATGTAGGATACAAGCTGGAAGTGTTTATATTCTACAAATGATCTGTTGGTTTAGATATATTACATAGAAGCATTCTTGTTTCTTGGATAACTCTGGCTCTGTTTTTGTTGTTGTCTTTGTCCTCCAGGTCTCTGAAGAGAGTTGAATGAACAGCACCAAAAAGAAGCATTCATATAGACTAAGTATAGACATTATTTACATTTATTTCACAGTCTCTTTCGTTTGTTTGCTTCTTTTTTAATAGTTTGAAATATAGGATCTTGAGTCTCTGTTCGCTTTAAGGTAGGCAGCTTTTGAACTGTTACAAGAGTAAGCTCCAATTGTTATCTCACTATATAGCCAATGATCTTCTACATATTCTAGAGTTTAAAAATGTATAATATGATGGATGTTGTATTTTATTTACTCCTGTTTGTTTTTAATGCTTTTATTACATTGTCTTTTAGACCATTTTATGTGTTCAGTTTATATTTACTTGATAGCCAAACTAGATAAAGACCCAACTATCACATGCAGGTATCCAAACAGTAAGTCATGTGTCAACAGTGCAGCTCATTAAATCCTGCTGATACAGTTAAAGAGCTTCAGTTAACGTCTGGGTCAAACAACAGAATGAGGCCAAGATATGTTCTCAGTGACTTTGATAGTGGCGTGATTGTTGATGCCAGACAGACTTCACCTGGGATTTTCACCACAACAAGCTCTGGATGTTACTCAAAGTGGTGCAACAAACCTTTTAGTCAGGAGCACTTCTGTGGACTGGACCGCCCTCTTGAGGTCAGAAGAGAATGGTCAGACTGGTTGGAGTTTACAGAAGCGCTGTGGTCACAAAGATATTACCACTCTTTACCAAACTGGACAATGAGTTGTTTGGACTTCAGCAGCCTTACCTATATTAGATCTGAATTCAACAGAACACAGCAGAATACGCAGCCAACAAATCTAAAGAAACAATGGAATGAAGTCATGTCAGCATCAACCACAATCTCATATCAATGTTTCCACCTTTTGAGGAATCCAAGGATTGAGGCTGTACTGAGACAAAAGGAAGGTCCTACCTAGGATTTGTATGGCGTTCCTAATGAACTGTCCAGTATGTGTATAGGTTTAACTTTGACCTAAAGGATGTTTGTTAATCATCTGCTAAATTATTCTACTTAAATGTGTTACAGACAACACACACTTGTGCTATGTTGTGAATACGTTTAACATTTATAAAAAGAGACAAACAAGATGCAAGAATGACGGCCAGTTAAACCACATTCTGCTTTATTTAGAGTTAGGCAGCATTGATACAGCTGACGCAGCTGTGTTCTGCTTTCCAGATATTACAGATGCACAGCACTTTGGTGTCGCTTCTTTTTATATAACATTTAATCCTGTTGTTCTCAATGAAAAATGACTCATGGATGTGTCATCATTTTTTAAAAATATTTCTGTTTTGTATTAAAAAAAAAATAAAATCCACACTGTTCCACTTGAATTGGTTTCTGGTGTGATCAGCTTTCTTATAGAGGGTGTCTTTTATGAGTCTAACCTCTGTAGCTTTCTGTACAAGTTCTGTATGACTACATACACTGATCAGCCACAACATTATGATCACTGACAGGAGAATAACATTGATCATCTTGTGATAATTCAGTGTTCTGCTGGGAAACTTTTGGACCTGGTATTCATGTGGATGTTACTTAGACATGTAGGATCCACCCAGACCGGACCAAGCACCCACCCCATAGCAATGACACTCCTTGATGGCAGCAGCCATCCCCAGCAGGCTGCAGCCTGACACAGACACACACACAAAAACGCTTTAGGAACAACTCAAAAACATGAAGAACAGCACAAGGTGTTGACCTGGCCTCCAAATTCATTAGATCCCAAATTGATGAAGAGTCATTCTCTGATGAGTCACAACTGTTTTGGAGGCACAAGCGACACCTAGACAATATTAAGAAGGTGGTCATAATGTTATGCCTGATCGGTGTATCTGCTAGTGAATAGATTCCTGCTTTATCAGGTTGGTCCAACACTCCTCTGTCTCATTTTCAACGTACTAGAATTACTTTCAGTGATTCTTATTAAATCGACTGTATTCAAATGTTTTGCTTTCACCAGGTCTCAGAGCACAAATCAGAGCTCTGCTACAGACCACATGATCAACCAGGATGAAGGTCAACAGAGTGAATATCCTTCTCCTCTCCACGGTCAGCCTTAACCCTGACTTTTGTTTCTGACAAATCTTTAATGAGAACAGTTCCATTTTTCTTGTGATCTGATCTGAACCATTACATAACTCACATCATGATATTAAATCCAACCTTGGCTTGATTTTACTCTGTAGGTGATGCTTGTCTCTATGAATCAATCAAAGGCTCTGAAGACACTGAAAATGGTACAGTATGTTCAGTAGTGAGGAAAGGAAAGAAGTGAACCCTTTAGGATTATGTTCATTTATGTCTCTGTGTTTACTTGAAAACCTTCATTCAACAGACAATCTGTGGAATGACCTGAAAAGATTCGTTCACACCAGAAATCCCTAGAATATGGCTAGTTCTCCTGTAACTCATATTTAACATGAATCAGTTTTAAATACTAGAATGAGATGATTTTCTGTAAATGACTGAAATTCAAACATGTCACTATATTTCAGATGAATCCAGGGATGCCACATATTCTTTGATTGATCTTAAAAACATCACTAAGAAGGATGAGTGTTTTATGTAGAAACAACCACATACAAGATATAGAACAAACAGTAGCTGAGACACTTTTCTAGACCAGTAGCATCTAAATAACAGATAATATCATCTGATCCTTTTAACAGAGAAGAAACAGAAACCAGAAGAGAGCTGTGTTTACACTGCTGTGAAGATTGGTTCATCTGCAGGTATGATTCATTCCAACAGTCCTGACTAGACAATGATCCTTCTTCTGTGTTGGACAGTTGAAACCTGAAGTGTGGCTTTTGTTTCAGATGACGGTCTGATGTATGAACAGGTTCTCTTCCACAATAAAGGTGAAGCCAAGAGAGACAAAGGTGAGTCAAGTCTCCGTCCACCTGCAGCAGTGATTGTTGTAAAAGGTTGATCTTAATAAGTAATGTGACTCACTGGAACCTACTTTAGCTAATATTACAATTTAGAACATCTTGTCTCTTATATTTTCTTCTGTGCAACATGTTTATTATATACTTTTGTACAGAAGCAAATCATATTCATCATTGCGTTGCCTTTTACTGTCAAACATTTTAAACTGATCTCTTTCATGACAGGAATATCTGCTCCTGCAGCCGCTGATGAAACAGTTTATTCTGAAGTCAAACCAGCAAAACATAGGGGTCAACTGTCTTCATTCTGATTTGCTGAATAATCCTGTATCTTTTCCTTCTTTGGTTTGGCTCCTGATCAGTAAACAGATTGTTATCAACAAAACCAACTAAATAGAGAAAAAATAAAAAATAAATAGATTTTTATATAAATAGCAAATCATATACAACAAACTAACATTTATGAAAATTCCACAAGGTTCCATCAGGTTCATGAAGTTAGAGATCTTGGTCAGTGTTGGTGTCTCAAACCCTTCAATTTCACTGGTAATGTTATGGAGTTAATGTATCAAGTATCTAAAGTAATGTCATCTAATTCATTCATTCATTTTGTGTAATGAATGGAGCAGTTCACTGTGATACTGCACAATCCAGCAGACAGGTTGGAGTGAAGCTCTGATATTATCATCTTTGGTTGCAACACATGACCAGGAAGAGAAATGAATGACTTAATGGCACCCTCTGCTGGTCCTCAGCTGTAAACACAACCTGGGATTATTCCAGGGGGTCAACTTTTAACATTCATTCATTCATTCGTTCATTTTCTGTAACTGCTTGTCCTATGCAGGGTCGCAGGGGGCATCATCACAGGGCTAACACAGAGAGACCGACAACCATTCACACTCACACTGCCAATTTAGAATCACCAATTAGCCTAACACGCATGTCTGTGGATAGTGGGTGGAAGCCGGAGTACCCAGAGATGAGAACATGCAAACTCCACACAGAAAGGCCCCCATCGGCCCAAAGACTCAAAAGAAACTTCTTGAGGTGTCAGTGCTAACCACCACACCACTGAGCCGCCCCTATTTCAATTCAATTCAATTTTATTTATATAGCTTCAATAATAATACAAATTGTCTCAAGACGCTAAGATGGAGGAGGAGGTAGGAGAGGGACACACAGCAGTTAACATGCTATACAATAATAGCACAGAATCGCATGACTAGTAGTAGATAGGAAGTTAGAGGACAAGAGCTTGGTGACAGAGAGCGAAGAGAGAAGAGGACATGTGATCAGTGCATCGTCCCCCAGCAGCCTAGGACTATAGCAGCATAACTAAGGGATGGTTCAGTCCAGCCCTAATTATAAGCTTGATCAAAAAGGAAAGTCTTAAGCCTGACCTTAAAAGTAGAGAGGGTGTCTGCGTCCCGAACCCAAACTGGGAGCTGGTTCCACAGGAGAGGAGCCTGATAGCTGAAAGCTCTGCCTCCCATTGTATTTTTTGAAATTCTAGGAACCACAAGTCGGCCTGCGCTTTGAGACCAAAGTGATCTGTTGGGATGATGTGGTACAATGAGGTCTTTCAGATATGATGGAATCAGTCAGACAGATAGGATTCAAACCAGTCTAATGCAGTTCCTTTAATCTTGACCTCACTTTCAAGTCTCTGTAGTAAAATATTATGATCAATAGTGTCAAATGCAGCACTAAGATCTAGCAGAACAAGTATAGAGACAAGTCCACTGTCTGAAGCCATGAGGAGATCATTGGTAACTTTAACCAGAGCTGTTTCTGTACTGTGATGAACTCTAAAACCTGACTGAAACTCTTCAAACAGACCATTCCTGTTTAAATGGTCACACAATTGATTAGAAACAACTTTTTGTAGAATTTTAGGAATAAAAGGAAGGTTGGAGATTGGTCTATAGTTGGCTAAAACATCTGGATCTAGAGTGGCTTTTAAGAAAGGGTTTAATTACAGCACTCTTAAAAAACTGAGGCACATATCCTGTTAATAAAGATAAATTTATCTGGTTCAATATGGAGGTGTTAATTAATGGAAAAACTTATTTGAGCAATTTAGTTGGGATTGGATCTAGAAGACAGGTTGATGGTTTAGATGCTGTAATTGTTGAAGAGAGCTCAAGAAGATCTACTGGGGAGAAGGATTCCAGATATTGATAAGGTCTTACAGAAGTTTCTAATGTCACTGTACTTACATCTTTAACAGCTGTCGGAAGGATGCCTTGAATGTTTTCTCTAATGCCAGCAATTTTATTAGTTAAGAAGCTCATGAAGTCATTACTACTGAGGGCCAAAGGAATAGATGGCTCAACAGAGCTGTGGGGTTGTTCTTGTTTTCTTCTATTAATGATGAATAATATGCTGTTCTAATACTATCTACTATCTTTCCAGGCTATGCGAGCTTCTTCTGAATTAGTGGAATGTCAAATTCTTTCTAGCTTTCGGACTGCCTGTTTTGAACAGCACAACTGTGAATTATACCATGGAGCTAGCCTCCTCCGATTCATGACCTTCTTTTTCAGAGGAGCAACTAAGTTTAGAGTTGTACTAAGTGATGCTGCAGTGCCATCGACAAAATAATCTATTTGTGTAGGAGTTAAATTGTGGTTGCTGTCGTCCACATCATTGGCACATGGCACTGACGTAAATAATGAAGGAATTAACTCCTTATATCTGTTACAGTATCATCAGATAAACATCTACTGTAATGAAATGTCTTTTCAGTTCCTGTGTAATCCGTTATTGTAAATTCAAAAGTTATGAGGAAATGATCAGACAAAAGAGGGTTATGAGTAAATACTGTTAAACCTTCATGCCGTATGTTAGGACAAGATCTAAGGTGTGATTAAAACTGTGAGTTGATCCATTTACATTCTGAGAAAAGCCAGTTGAATCTAATAATGATGTAAATGAGGAGCTAAGGCTGTCACTGACAACATCAACATGGTTGATAAAGTCTCCTATTGTAGTGACTTTATCTGTTCCAAGAACTAAATCACATAAAAACTCAGAGTATTCAGCTAAAAACTCAGAGTAAGGAGCAGGTGGGCGATACACCTAAGAGTAAGACTTTCAAATGAATTAAAGCTCTGCTTAGGTCTAGTATTAATAGATAAATCAGAGTGGAAGATAGCTGCCACTCCTCCTCCTCTACCTGTGCTTTGAGGAATGTGATAAGTGCTGTGACTGGGTGGAGTAGACTCATTTAAACTAACATATTCATCATCCTGTAGCCATGTTTCAGTCAAACTAAATAGATCAATCTGATGATCAGTTATCAAACCATTCACTAAAAGAGATTTAGATAAGAGAGATCTGACATTTAAAAGACCACATACAATTTTCTTATTCTTCTGTTTTACCAGTGAATTTGTATTGATTTGTATAAGGTTCCTATGAATAAATCCTCTTTTGTTGTTTTTTGATTTAAATAATCTGGGAGCAGACAGAACATCTATGGAGTTCAGAGAGTTTTGAGTCTGAGACAGTCCTAGAGAAGTGGCAGAGAAGTGTGTAAGACTGCAACTCTGCCTCCTGGTCTGAACTCTGGGTTGTCATGGTTTCTAGGTGTTAATAAAATCGGCCATATTCCCAGAGATGAGAGCAGCACCTGCTAAAGTGGGGTGGATGCCACTTTAGCAGATGCTGATTAAGCGATGCCATCGGTTAAAAACTCAGAGATGCCATCGCTTAATCAGACCAGGCTTTCCCCAGAAAGTGTTCCAATTATCAATGAAGGCCACGTTGTTTACTGGACATCACCTAGATAACCAGCGATGGAATGACGACATGCAACTAAACAATGCAATGTCATCATTGGTCAGATTGGGCAGAGGTCCAGAGAAAACTACATAGTTTCGACATAGTTTTTGCAAACTTACACACCGATTCCACATTAAGTTTAGTGACCTCCGAACAGAAGAAGGCGGCACAGTGGCGAGGTGGTTAGCACTGATGCCGCACAGCAAGAAGGTCCCGGGTTCAAATCCATGGGCCGACTGGTCCTTTCTGTGTGGAGTCTGCATGTTCTCCCTGTGTCTGCGTGGGTTAGGGTACTCTCTCCAGGTACTCTAGCTTCCTCCCACTGTAGGTGTGAGTGTGAATGATTTGTCTCCCTGTGTTAGCCCTGCGTTAGACTGGCGACCTGTCCAGGGTGTACCCCGCGTCTCGCCCGATGACAGCTGGGATAGGCTCCAGCAGACTCTGCGACCCTTAACAGGAATAAGCGGTTACAGAAGATGAATGAATGAATATATTGTAAAAGATTTATTTTTTTCTGTGTAATCTTTACAGGAAAACGTGGTGATCCAGGGAAGAGTTCTGACTACTAGAATGTGAATCCAGACTCAGCGACAAGTAAAATGTTTAGCTTTTAGCTGTTTAGCTGTTTCATTTGCAAATTAGTAAATGAAGACGTGTCACATCATCGTTTAATACACATGATTTTCATGAAATAAGAGCTCTTGATGAGGTTCATGGTGAAGTCAGTGTTGGTGTCTCACATCCTTAGATTTCCACCCTAAACCAGGCTTGTATAATGTTACTGGTAAAACTGAACAAAGATCCTTAGGACTGTGGAGCTTACAGACCAATCTCGTTGTTAAATACAGATTATGGATGCAGAGAAGACATTCGACAGAGTAGAATGGGGCTACCTTTTGGAGACCTTGGGGAAATTTGGATTTGGGTCAACCTTTGTATCTTGGATCAAACTGCTGTATTCTAGGCCCTCAGCTATGGTTTTGACAAATAACATGGACTCTGAGTCCTTTAAGCTATATCGTGAAACTGGTCAGGGATCCCCCCTCAGCCCCTTTCTTTTTGAATTGGCTATTGAGCCCTTGGCCATAGATTTATGTCTAGTCATTCTATGCCTGGTAAAAGCAGGGAAGACAAGGAACAGTGTCACGACTACTATTCCCACAATCCTCAATCTGTTCCAACAGTTTGGTAGGATTTCAGTTTACAAATTGAACCTGAACAAAAGTGAGCTATTCCCATTCTGTGTTTATTCACTGTATTTATACCAAGAGGCATTAGATTCATAAAATGAAAGGTCTTTATGTTGTTCAAATGGAAGTCAGTGTTGGTGTCTCACACCCTTAAATTTCACCGATGATGTTACAGAGTTAATGCATTAAGTATTAAGAGAAGAAAGATCATAGAAAGCTCAGTCTCCTCTTCATCACCATCAGATCTGGTTTCATTTAGTTTGTTGTTTCATTTCAGGTCCATAAAGAGAGGAGCATCATCAATGAAACAAGAGAAGTCTGGACAACAACCTGAAAAACAACATTCATCTGTAAACATGTGTTTGACAACATTTCTTCAACTGCTGCCATCCAGACATCAGACACACAATCATTGATGAAGATCATATGAAAGAATGACATCATCTGGATTTAATGTCTGGATCAATGTCAACACTGATGATACTGTCTGATTATTAGATCTATTGTTGTTGCATTGATGTAGTCAATCTGCAGGTTAAATACACCATCTATCTATATACTGTAACATAATGGATATTCTACTTTAGTTCTATTTAGTCTCATCAATAACGCAGTTCATTAATATAAAGGAGATAAGGGACTAAGAGCTGATTCTTTAGGGTGAGAACAGCATCCAAGATGGTGTGTTGGTAAGAACACAAGAAGGAGAGAAGACCAGCGTCTCTTCAAGGCACTGGGGCTTTATTCTGACACACCCGTGTACGGTTCTGAAACAATAATAAACAATATTACCATGATATTTTCTTACATGTCTTTCATATGGACATTAAACATAAGTCTATGCACAATTATCTCCAGTGTATATATCCATAATCATCACCTAACAGCCAAGCGCTTATTAATATAAACATGAGGTAGGCTACATGATCTAACACCGCCCTCTGCTGCCTACGCGGGGCATAGAAACGAGCGCCCACCAGCGACACACCAACGAGCAATTAAGGACTACAATAACAACATTCATGAACACCAACCAGCTACGGATAAACAACTTTACAGCTGCAGAAATTCACCCTGTCCCTTTAACAAGGCGGAGATCACAGACACGGCAGCGAGAAATACACACATCACTGCTGAGGAAGTTAAGGAGGCAATAAAACACAGCGACATGAACGATAGTCACGTTTCTTCATTCACTTAAACCCAGAGTGTCAACACAAAACCCACGACAAAAACCAGACCAAGTAACTCTTAGTTCTCTCATGTACAATCACACAGGAAAGGGAAAAATTCTTTAACATGGCTGCCTGGCTATTGTTTTTTCGGCTTCTCTCTGTGGTGCTGTTGTCACTTCCGGTGGCAGTTTCCTGGAAGTGTTTTTGGTATCCATCAGTGTGTGTCTCTTGTGCTGCTTTTGCTGCATTCTTACTGTCCTTTCTACTTGTAGTGCTTTTGTTGTGTGCAGCACTGCCACCATGTGTCACAATGAACAGTCTATGGTCACAGTCAGCAGCAACAAGCTCAGCTGAAGACTGGAAGACTTTTGTTAGAGCACATTGTTTTCTGACCTGTAGGTGTCTCCATGAGTAGAAAGAATGGAGTTACTAACTGTCCATTCTGCTCCAGGCTTATTTCTATCTACTGACAATCAATGACCTCATCATTTCTAACTGAGCCACCTTGAAAAGAGGAAATGCAGCCTGTGCTTCAAACTAAATGTCTGCTGTTCAGTAGTGTTTTGCTTGAGCTTGGTGAGGCTGATGTGTTGCTAATACAACATTCAGAACTTTTATTGGAAGTATATTGATTCACTGAATACTGTAGCTGTGTATAAAATGTCTTAATATTTAACATGTGTGGTAGATAAATATCTTTATGCATGCTCACATTTACCACCACAATACAGCTCTGCTGATACTATTGATCATATCAGATTCACCACCTACTGCATGTGTTTGTATATATACACATACTATACACATAGAAAGCAGTATTACTACATATGGTATATGTAACAATATATACTGTCTTCCACAGTTTGACTAGTTCTGTATTTTCTTTACCATCAAGAGTTAACATAGTTTGTATTTACTGTTGCTAGACAGGAAGCGCCAACGTTTTAAGCCCAAAGCAGTGGTGTGAGATTTGTTGAATACAGAGCAGGTTGACACATACGGAGGACTCGATGTGACGATGATCTTATATTGGTGCGAACTGTAACTTCTTTTTTTCTCACAGTTCTTTCTTCCTCCTCGGGTGCTGCAGTTGTTGCTTCCTGGTATGAAGTTGAAATCTTTCTCTGAAGCAGAGTGACACGTTGTCAATGCTGGATGTGAGGATGGGACACACTTTGCTCTGTGTGCTGGGGTTATTGTGTAAGTACATCACTTTCTCACTTTGAATTGTATACATGAAGGAAAATGTTTCAAATGAGAAGAACAGAGTGTCAGAGGTTTGTCTCTCAGAAAGCTTGAACACCACAGACTTGTGGTTTCTATGTTGGTTGTTGAGTTGGTTTGCTTCAGAGTTAAATACACTACTGGACTTTAATAGTGATTATTTACACTAATATATTTGTTCAATGCATGTACAGAATATGTTACTGTGTGTTGTTTTTCAGAAACTTATTGTGCTGATTGCTTTCTTTTCTACTCCCTCATTATTAACTCAATGATCAGTTTGTGTTAGAGGGATGATTTGTTCACTAAATAGAATACACTGCAACTATATAACTATATCAGCTGTGTGTGAATGTAGCTCCATGTTATATTCACTAGCAAAGAGCCCAAACAAACAGTGCTGACTGAGTTAACCTGGTATAAGTTAGCTTGACGGATATTAAAGGAAGAGTGGTTGAGTCGTGGCCCTGCTCCTGAACCTTAAAACAGACACATACACACTCCTTCACAATAAAGGAACAGTGCACTGGACGTATTCAATATAACATGAACAAATATACACACAATGTAACATGTGATGCAAACTGTAAATAAGTATTTCCACTAAGTACTTATGGTTGTCAGTTTCATAGAATCAAGTGTGAACTGAGTTTGTATTTGCAGTAGGAGGACAGGAAGTGTCAGAGTGTTCTGTGGTCAAACCCAGTGTAGTGGTTTGAGTTTTGTTGAAGACAGAAGGAAGTGGGATGGACTAACCAGACAGAAATAAAACATTAGCAGAACCCTAGTGATCTCATACTGACATGAATCTTCTTTTGTCCACACAGTTCACTGTTTCTCTTCGTAGACTGCAGTTTCAAGTTTCTCTTGATAGAAACAGGAAGTATTTCTCAGTCAGATCAACAGAGTGTCAGGGCTGGATGTGAGGATGGGACACACTTTTCTGTCTGTGCTGTTGTTGACCTGTGAGTACCAGAGACTTTTCACCAACTATTTAGCTTCGTTCATGTAGGCAGGGTTTTGGCAGGTGATCTGTTCTACTATATGGACAAAAGTATTTGGTCACACATGTTAATTCTTGAATTCAGGTGTTTCAATCAGACCCTTTGTCACAGGTGTGTAAAACCAATCACCTAGCCATGCAGTCTCTTGTAATCAATTGTGATCCAATGACACTTGTGACAGCGCCATGTGCGGTGCTACCTTCATGAAATGGGTTTCCATGGCCTAGCAGCTTCATGCAAGCCTCACATCACCAAGTCCAATGCCAAGTGTCAGATAGAGTGGTGTAAAGCACACTGACACTAGACTGTGGAGCAGTGGAAACATGTTTTATGGAGGGGTGAATCTTCTCCACAGCTTCTCTGTGTGGCAGTCAGATGGAGGAGTCTAGGTTTGGAAAACGTTACCTGTCTGACTGCATTGTGCCAACTGTGAAGTTTGGTGGAGGAGGGATAATGGTATGGGGCTGTTTGTTAGGGTTTGGGCTAGACCCCTATCTCCAGTGAAGGTGAATCTTAATGTTTCAGCATACCAAGACATTTTGGACAATGCTATACTTCCAACTATGTGGCAACAGTTTGGGGAAGGCCCTTTTCCATTTCAACATGAGTGTGCCCCAGTGTACAAAGCAAGGACTATAAAGACATGGTTCCATGTGAAAGAACTTGACTGGCCTAGACAGAACTCTGAACACAACCACACAGAGCACCTTTGGGATGAACTGGAACAGAGATTTTGAGCTATGGGGCTACTATGGTTTTGTTAATGTATACGATGCTGAGCTCTCATGGGCAGCATAACTGTATTTGAAGCTAATCAGGTCTCTCTGCACCCTAGAAAGAGTCATACATTCTGACTGCTGCTATACACACCTCCCAAATTTAATTAATGATAGCTCATTAATTGCAATATTTTCATAATGTATTTGTCAGTTTTCTGGAAGTGTTTTTGGTATCCATCAATGTGTGTCTCTTGTGCTGCTTTTGCTGCATTCTTCCTGTCCTTTCTACTTGTAGTGCTTTTGTTGTGTGCAGCACTGCCATCATGTGTCACAATGAACAGTCTATGGTCACAGTCAGCAGCAACAAGCTCAGCTGAAGACTGGAAGACTTTTGTTAGAGCACATTGTTTTCTGACCTGTAGGTGTCTCCATGAGTAGAAAGAATGGAGTTACTAACTGTCCATTCTGCTCCAGGCTTATTTCTATCTACTGACAATGAATGACCTCATCATTTCTAACTGAGCCACCTTGAAAAGAGGAAATGCAGCCTGTGCTTCAAACTAAATGTCTGCTGTTCAGTAGTGTTTTGCTTGAGCTTGGTGAGGCAGATGTGTTGCTAATACAACATCCATAACTTTTTATTGGAAGTATATTGATTCACTGAATACTGTAGCTGTGTATAAAATGTCTTAATATTTAACATGTGTGGTAGATAAATATCTTTATGCATGCTCACATTTACCACCACAATACAGCTCTGCTGATACTATTGATCATATCAGATTCACCACCCACTGCATGTGTTTGTATATATACATATACTGTACACATAGAAAACTAGCAGTATTACTGTATACGGTATATGTCATAATATATATTGTCTTCCACAGTTTGACTAGTTCTGTATTTTCTTTACTATCAAGAGTTAACGTAGTTTGTATTAGCAGTAGCTGGACAGGAAGCCTCAACGTGTTAAACCCAGAGCAGTGGTGTGATATTTGTTGAAAAAAAGAAGGAAGCTGACAGAGACTATCTTGATACAGAGCAGGTTGACACATAGTGAGGGCTGGATGTGAGGATAATCTCAGAGTGATATGAAGTGTAACTTCTTTTTTTTCTCTCAGTTCTTTCTTCCTCTTCAGATGCTGCAGTTGTTGCTTCCTGGTATGAAGTTGAAATCTTTCTGTGAAGCAGAGTGACACGTTGTCAGTGCTGGATGTGAGGATGGGACACACTTTGCTCTGTGTGCTGGGGACTCAGGGCCCTCAAGTCTCACGCATTTCGACCCGTTCACACGCTCACACGCCACACCTTGTATTTCTCACGCAGAGAAATTACCACGATAAAGCGCACCAAGTTGCGCCGCTATTTTTTTTAAATAGGTATGAATCAAGCGCGTTCCCGTAGAGTTCAGAGGCGCCTTTCACGCACCAGCCAATCAAATAAAAATAATATAGCTACTGAACAGCCAATCAAAAAATAGGATTGCTGTATCCGGGCAAGATTTAGACTTTCCCAGTTCAGACGCTCGCTGAGAAAAGGACCGTCACATCGAGTCACATCTCACTCATTACAAAACTTCTGGGTCTCGTAAACCCGACAAATTAAATATAAAATCAGTCCTGTGTCCCGTTTAAAACTGAATATTTTTTTCGTTTTGTGTTAGATTAAAAAAACAAATAACCAGTCACTTTTTAATTTTTTGATTTTTGATTGCCATTTGAAAATGGAAAGAACGACTGATAAACCAATTGTAAGTCATCTCATCATTTGATTTTTTTTGCTGGGGAATATTGTGTCCAGGATAATCAGTATTAATGTTAGCAGTTGACCAGTGTGTTAACTAGCCTAGCTCGCTAGTTGAATCCCAGCTAATTTCAGCAGCTATTGACACTTGTTTTATAGTCTTAGTTCAGGACACATTATTCACATAGCTTTTCTCTTAGTCCACCACTTAGTTTTTTCTTTAACGTTGTTCACAAAGCAGTTGAGACCAACTTTTAGGAAGGACATTACCAACAAAGATGAGATTTGAAAAAAAAAAAGCTCTGCTTTGCTTGAAGGCTCATGCAGGAGCTATTCACCTCGCTCCATGATAGGCTGAGTGCTACATTTTTGACTCAGTTGCAGAAATATCTTTCCCAGGGGGCTAAATTATGTGATACCATATTATTGGTAAGCTCAGACATTATCAGACACACACACACACACCTGCACTAAGAAATGCTGAATTAAATAAATATTTTTATTTGTGCGAATTTATGTGTCATTTATCAGATCAAAGCCCCGTCCCCAACTAAATTCCTGCCGTCGCCGCCAAAATCTCACTCTGAACTCAGATCAAAACTTGAGAGCCCTGGCTGGGGTTATTGTGTAAGTACATCACTTTCTCACTTTGAATTGTATATAGGGTTGCCACCCGTCCCGTAAAATACGGAATCGTCCCTTAATTGGCGATTTGTTCCGTATTTCCATAAATGTCCAAAACGCATATCTGTCACACACACATCAACAATAAATCTAACAATAATGGTCAATGATTTTGTCAGAAGATGTCAGTTCATGGGCATAGCCTATTTTGTTTAGACTATTGTGGTTTGATTGATTGTTTAGGACAGTGGTGTCAAACTCAATCAGTGGAGCTAACCACGGGGCTATGTTAGCATGCTAATGCTAATACCGTGTTAAACATGTTGCTGTTATTTGGCTATCGGTCACTTTCAGTGTGTCTGTATGTTAGCATGTATGCTACCAGACTGGTGTTTAGCTGCAGTGGTGTTGTCATTTATAGTCAGTTTTCTGTTAGCCGTGTGTGCTAACTGTCTGGTAACTGGTACGTCTGTCACAAAGACGTAGTAGTAACGCTGCTAACTGGTACATCGTTACTGCGTCTCTGTGTCAGGATCTCCGTTAACATATTTTAGTATTTAGTGCTCTAATGCGCTGCCGTACCGATACGCTGAGCGGTTGCCAATGCAAGCATGAGACTGACGAGTTTGTCAATAAAGTTGGGAGGAGGAGCTAATTGACGTACCTGTCTGACGCACGTAAAACACCTGCGGGTCAGTTCTGATAGATAGAAATATTATCTACCCTGATACAGTTATGGGCCTTGAGTTTGACATGTGTGGATTATGAATGATCATTTATTTAATATACAGTAGTATTAGCCAATATAAATATTATATATGGACATTTAATAAAACAAATCATACTAATAGATTAACAGTAAATAAATAAATATACAAATAAATAAATACATTTTGTTAGGTTTTGTTGAGTTAATTGCTACACATTTCGTTTAAAATTGAATTAACTGCACTTAATAATGTGTTTATTGTTAATAAAGCATTTCAAGCTTTAAATATGACTAACTGCTTTCTTGATCATCCCTTTACTAAAAACACCAGCACAAAATAAAACATACCACTGCTGCGGGCACCCTGGCCCACAGGAGTCGGCCCGTGGTGGTCATGGCCCCGAGGAGCCGTGGTGGGTGTCCCTTATTTTCATTTCTGAAAGGTGGCAACCCTACCTGTCGGTGACATTGTCATTCCCCCTTTTCACCACTAACTGTCAGGAGCCGTGAGTACCTACATGATTTTGCACGTACATTTTATTTTCTGCTTGATAAAAGTGAAGCGGTCAGTTGGTTTTAGGCCTCAACGCACCCAAGCTACGACGCAGGCCTGCACCAGGGGTTTTAGTGATTAATAGAGACTGTTGTGGACCAAGTGTGTGTGTGTGAGTGTGTGTGGGTCCATCCAGTGCCATCGAGAGAGAGAGTTGCGACACTCCCATAGACCTCCGTTGTAAAAAATGGCGGCGCTTTTAACCGCCTACTTCCGGATTTGAAAGTCGGATTAGTTCCAAACACTGCCATTTGGGCGTTCGACCTCATTCACTTACATTGCTGCGAGTTGAGTTGTTCCAGAGCTAAGCTGCTGAAATATCGACCTCTTTTGAATTGTCAACTGTCTATATTGTATCAGAGGCCCTTTGCGATGCTTATACTGGTCTTCATTTGTATATGCACAGCGTAATTACTTATATTTTATCTTGGTTGTTTCAACCAATTTTCTAGCATTGCCTGCTAGCTAATTAGCCAGCGCGACTTCCCCTGCTGTGAAGGTAGTTCGGTAATGAATCGCTACCACCTCTATAGCAACTTTTATTTAATTGAATTTTGGGATATACTAACTTTTAATTATGTGACGTGTTGGCTGTACTTAATTTGTTGTGCTGTTCCTGTTCCATGTTCACTTGGCTAGTGTACAATTTGCCCAGCGCTACCTGCTGATGCTTGATGAGATGCTGATAGATTGCTATCCCGTATGTCAAGGCATTGTCGTGACTCGTGATTTGAGCGAGGGTTATTTAATTAGGAATAACGGGAATTTTAGGACTGGCGAGTTTGGCGTTGTGGTCCTGGGGGTGGCCACTCATCAGAAGAAGTGAGCTAGCTTCTAGGCGAATTCTGAACAGACCGCCATGGCAGACCTCTTTGCGTTATCACGAAGGTAGGCTAATAGCTGAATCGGAATTTATAAGCGAAATCACGGGAATCAATAGCCTAATACAGCCCAGTTGTGCTCAAATGAATATCACGAGACGTCTACCATCAGATGAATGATATGGAAAAGTTAAGTTAGAGCCTCTGAAGCCAGTGCTACTACCCATGCGAACATGAACACTAAGCTTTTCCCTCCATGTAGCCTAAAACCTATCTAAGTATAAGTTTTTCGTTGTCACCCTGCCTCTCCAAATGCAAAACTGACATTAACAAAAATGCAATAATGTAATAACAGCTGAAAAAGTACTTGGGTGTGTGTTTTATTTTATATTTACCGTTCAATAATGCAATCGCTGCTGTCTGTCCCATAGAAGAACATGACAGCCAGCGCATGTTTTGGAACTAATTGGGTTTACATGAACCACGTGACAGCCATAGCGGCGACATCAAAGAGTGTCGCAACTCTCTCTCTCCATGGCACTGGGTCCATCATTTGTTTTTCTTGCTTAATATTATTTGAGGATTTAAACATAAGAGACTGAGTAATAGTAAAACCAGGTACCATTTCTGTTAAATATTAATTCTCAAGTGGTTTATTTCATTTTCTTTTATTCATTTTGGAACTTAATTTTAATTATAACTAAAGACGAGTTTTTACATTTCAAGTTTTGTTGTGTGGTGTTTTGTTCAAATAGTTATATTTTATTTAAAAGCATAAAAAAAGGGAATATCATAAGAGTAACCCTGGCCCCGCCCCATAGGTACATGAGACGGGTGTTACATACATAAATCATAAGAATGAAACATACAGTGCAATATTATAAAATCAGATTTAAGTACATAAAAATGAGCAGCTTAAATGGAGTAAGCTGTTTTACAAAGATTAGTGGAATCAAATGCAAGCATCTCGGGAAGAAGTGATGAAATAAGCGAAAACTTGACATCCAGGCTGAGTCATCTGGTGTTTCTGAATGCCAACCTGCACTAAAGACTTGGAGGGATAGTGGGGAACTTAATCGGTGATCACTTAAAAATTTGGTGAAATCAAATCAAAGAAAAACAACAGTAGAAGCAGAGAATGTCTAATAAGGGGAGAACTTCCACTCTCAGTGAACTTCCGGCTTCTGAACTGGTTGCAGTTCCACTCTGGTTCCATATGAGGGCGCTCTCAGGACGAGTGCAGAATGAATGGCGGTCTATGGAGCAGTACCCCTCAAAATCCACTTTTCTCAGGATATAATTTTTTGTGCAGTAATTTGAATATTGTATTTTTTAGAGTCACTTATTTTGCTTTAAAAAGTATTTTAAAATGTCAATGACGTCATACACATCGTACGACCAGATACTGCTTTACGGCAATCCTTCAGTCACTGCTTTGGTGCTTTCGCGCTCTGCACTTTCTTTTCTCTCGAGGCATGGACAACACAGCTGACACAGGTAACGTGCTAGAAGAGTTTTTGTTTTGTTACGTTGAAAAAGAAACTTGGGCGAAAAAGTCCGCCTTAATATTCTGGTCCCGCTTCGGATGCCACGATGCCGTCTAGCGGTATCTCTGGTCGTAATCAGTCCTTCACTGACCAATCAGCGTTCATTAGCACAATGCTAGCGTGTTATGGGCAACAACAACTCACCCTGTAAGAAAACGAAAGGACATAAGTTCTCGTTCATTCAACTTTTGACCTATAACCCATGTTGAACTTGCAAAACCTACAATCACATCTGAGATTTCTCAATGACAATCGGGTGAAAGAAACACATTTAGCCGTTTAGCTCCATAGACTCCCATTCATGTTGCACTCATGGCGATCGCCCCCAGTGGAAATCTGGTGGAACTGCAACCAAAATTCGTTACAATGGGACTTAATAGAGAGTGGCAAGGCTCTCTGTAGATGGGCTCTGGTAGAAGTCAGGGCTATGTTTAATAGTAAAGGTAAGAGCATTTCCACACGTACAGTGTGAAGGGAACTCAAGGGATTGGGACTGAACAGCTGTGTAGCCTTAAGAACTGGAAAAAAGGGCTTCAGTTTGCTAGGGAGCATAAAGATTGGTCTCTGGAGCAATGGAAGAAGGTCATGTGGTCTGATGAGTCCAGATTTACCCTGTTCCAGAGTGATGGGGGCATCAGGGTAAGAAGAGAGGCAGATGAAGTGATGCACCCATCATGCCTAGTGCCTACTGTACAAGCCTGTGGGGGCAGTGCTATGATCTGGGGTTGCTGCAGTTGCTCAGGTCTAGGTTCAGCAACATTATGTGTCCAAAGAATGAGGTCAGCTGACTACCTGAATATACTGAATGACCAGGTTATTCCATCAATGGATTCCCTGATGGTACGGGCATATTCCAAGATGACAATGCCAGGATTCATCGGGCTCAAATTGTGAAAGAGTGATTCAGGGAGCATGAGAAGGCTTTGTGCAGTGGTCAGACTCTTCCATCATCAATACAGGATCTTGGTGAAAATTTAATGCAACAATGGATGGAAATAAATCTTGTGATACTGCAGAAGCTTATCAAAACAATGCCACAGAGAATACGTGCTGTAATCAAAGCTCCTTTTACTCAATGCCAGTAGCACTTAGACAGATTTTAACTGTTGGGAAGAAACATTCTGAATGTTATCTTTCAAAAGAAGCCTTGCATGTACTCCAAATGGTTCAAGAACAGCTTTACATTCACTTGGGGTAAGAAAACATTTACTCTTAGGCAAAAATTACAGGAATGTTAAGAGGTTAAACACAGTGCTGTTAATGTTGTTCTTGTTAAGTGTACAGTATATGTGTACATTTGTGTCATTTGTTTTTCTGCTTTATGTGTTTTTTTAAATATATTTTAATGTTTCATGTTTATCTTTATTTTAGTGATCAGTACACTCTTCTATGGAAACGCTCAAGATGAGAAAGGTCTGTTCACCCTTTGTTTTTTTTTTTTGTTTTTTTTTTGTTTTTTTTTAAATATAGTATATGTACCACCCCAGAGCACCAGTTTTGGAGATTCTCTGTTGTCTAGACATCACTTGATTCAGCTTCTAACATCAACTTTGAGGAAAATATTCAGTGGTTCCCTAGAATATCCATCCCACTGACAGGAGCCATCAGAGTCAGATAATCAGTGTTATTCACTTTGTCAGTCTGATGTTATGCAATGTTATGCATATTATGTATTACATCGATCTGCTATTGATCATCTTTAATTATCTGTGTTGTGTGTGTGTGAGCTCTATTTTTGCATCCATCCTTTGTCTAAACCCAACAAGGTGAGAACCCACAGAACCAGTGAAGGAATGAATCAAACCTACTGAGCTTTAGAGATTTATTGATGAAATAGTGTACAGGAAGACAAATTGAACATATTCACACCACATTGTAAGGTCTAATATATAAACAGTTAACACTAGATGCACATTTCTTGCCACTGGTAAATGTCAGATATTTAATTTTTATTTAGTAGCTGTAGAGTTCTGTTAAGAATAGGGAACAGCATATATTTAGATAATACACATTGGCAGTAGGAATAAAACAAACAAAAAAAAGTTTTTCTGTTGATTCTGTTTTTCACTCAAACTGAGTATTTTTTCTGGGGAACAGCTCCCAGTAAGCCAACAGTGACCCTGCTGCATCCCTGGCCTCAGATATTCAGAGGAGAGACAATCACCCTCAGATGTGAGATCCAGGGAGGTGGAGGAACTCAGTGGACGTATGAATGGAGACCTGACAAGTTAAACAAACCTCCAACATCCAGAGAATCTACAGAGTATCTACAGATCAACACAGCTACTGAGACTGACAGTGGAGAATACAGATGTATAGGCAGAACGGGCTACTCATTTACAGAGTGGAGTGATGCCATCACACTGACTGTATCAGGTAAGTTGAACATCTTTCATTTAGATCAGTGTTATTGTTTTAAAGTGTTTTAAATCTCAGGAATAAACATGTTTAGAGGAGACTCCATGCAGTGTAGTGGAACTGAAAATGTACTGAAACAACAAGATAGTTTTTGTGTATCCCCCACCCCAGCCAGAACCTTCTTGCTGTGAGGCATCAGTGCTAACCACCACACCACTGTGCCACCCCGCCCCCACCCATGACTCAGTAGATGTTTAAAAGGTGATTATTTTAACAAGTGGACAAACTACATTCAAATGATTTCCTTTTGTTTTCCTCTAAACTCAACAGCACTTAAACCCACAGCCACTCTGACACCAGGAAGAACAATCATACCAGTAGGAGGCAGAGTAACTCTGACCTGCTCTGTGGAGCCCTCTGCTGGATGGAAGTTTGACTGGTTCAGACGTGTGTCTGACTCTTCTCAAGCTCAGCTCGTAAGAAATGAACCAAACAGAGTTATTAGAGTCTCAGAGGGAGGTCTGTACCACTGCAGAGGAGGAAGAGGAGGAAGAGGAGAACCAGTTTACTACACAGGAAACAGCAGAGAAGTCACTGTTATGAAAACTGGTGAGTTTAGTCATTTATTCTGGAATAAAACAACATTCACTCTTTAAATGTTTCATCTGTTTATCAGTAGTGTAGAAATGAAACGTTCAGGTACCATCAGAAAAATCAGCACTAATAAATAATGATGATATCATAGTAGCTCCTACTGCTGTGATGATGGTAAAGAATTAGAAGTTTAACAGCTCTTCATCTTCTATACAGAGATTCAAAACTAGACTTATATCATATAAATATTTCTTTTCAGTTTTAAATATTATTAACATATAGAACATGTTCTCTGTGTGTTTTGTGTTGTCCTTCATTACCACTCAGCTCCATCATTTAACCTTCTTTCACCTTCTGTCAGTTCAGTTTTGAAACAGTTAAGCTTTTGGTTTTCACTAAAATAATATCACTAGGTGCAAAGAAGATTTGTTTTAAAATAAAATGTAAATATCTATATACTATGGAATTAGTATTATTGTATATTAATATTTGTATATTTCTGTTCTTTGGAGTTGAAAACCAAAACAAATGAAAATCAAAGAACTAGTAACCATTATAACGTCTTAGTACTCTCAGAAATAGTGGACAAACATTAAATATTGTCAGAATAAATGTTTCTGTCAGTACTGTAACTGGATATTTTCTATGTGAACAGTTTCCATCAAGGTCTCTGTGACCCTCCAACCCAACTGGCCTCAGATATTCAGAGGAGAGACAGTCACCCTCAGATGTGAGATCCAGGGAGGTGGAGGAACTCAGTGGACGTATGAATGGAAACAAGACAAGTTAAACAAACCTCCAACATCCAGAGAATACAGGATCAACAGAGCTACTGAGACTGACAGTGGAGAATACAGATGTAGAGGCAGAAGGGGCTACTCTTTAACAGAGTGGAGTGATGCCATCACACTGACTGTATCAGGTAAGACGAACATCTTTCATTTATATTAGTGTTTTACAGTGTTTTAATGATTGGCTGGGATAGTGAATGAGCTCTTGAACTCTGTGTATGTTTGAAAGAGAGAGAGAGAATAGTCATAATCAACCATACACATTACCAGTTGTTATCAGAAGTAGCTATGATTAGTAACTACTTGATCTGTTCAGTCTTCCAGATTAAGGTAGCATTGGACTGCTGTGAGCTCACCAAGTAAAAAAGGATGCAATTGACAGATTCCTATGATGAATTATTTGAAAGACGTTAGAGTGTTGGAGTCCTGTCAGAGAGGAGAGGTTCAGGCTTGTAGGAATCAGAAGACAACGGTTACATTGCAATGAATATTTTCATAATCAATGATGATCAGTTCAAGAAGTTCCTCTCACCGCATTAACTTACAAGTAGGGATGTAAATTATCGAGTAATTCATTAATTGATAGTTGTTTCATCTTATCGATCGATGATCGATTAATTGATAAGCGGCAATTTTTCTGAGAAGCTGAATTTCCCTCTGAATAGGTTCTATCTACTGTATACGGAACATAAAATGCTATCTTCCTTATGATATAAAGAAAAAATGCAAATCATATTCCTTAATCAAAGATTTATTCTGGGCTCACTTGAGGGCAGGGAATAACATTTTGGTAGCATATCAAACATATTCTGAACCACTCGATGTTTGTAGCTGAATGTGACATATTTAGGTGGTAATTTAACGAAGTTGTAGAGTTGTTGTACTTTAAAATACTTTCACATATTGTGCATTTGGCGTCGTTGTCGTCATTGACCAACTTAAAGTGGCACCATACTGCACTCCGTTTTGCCCTCTTCATCCTGTCAGTGTACTGCTTCTCGTTTGCAGTGTTGGGAGTAACGCGTTACAAAAGTAATGTAATTACTGTAATGTATTGCTTTTTGCGGTAATGTAAGGCATTCCCAAAAAAAATTGGGTAATATTTTACTCGGTACAAAGGTCAGTAACGTGCCTTACAATGCATTTTCACCCGAAATTAAGTGGTGTTTTGTTTTTATACTATCGGCAATAACACTGCGAGATCAGCAGAGGAGAAACATTCAGCGCAAATTGTAAAATGTTTCTTCCTGTAGGCTACGGCTGAAGCAGGCTCGACGTCGGACAGTAGCCCGTTTATAGGGGTGCTCAAGCACCCCTAAACTTTGTCCCAGCACCCCTAAAAATAAGAGTTAAAAAATGGTTGTTTTATTTTAAAAGGGGTTGTTTATGATAAGATGACAAAAAATAGCACAATCGAAGAAAGTATGTGGTTTAAAAAATAATATTTTAACGAGGAAATGCCGTAACCCCCCCCCCCCCCCCCCCCCATGGTATGATCCACCTCTCTCGTTTACCCCTCCCTCCCCACGCACGCAGCGCGCACACACCTTAGGTTTGGCCAGAGCCCGTCTACGGAGAGCCTTCCCACTCTCTATTAAGTCCCATTGTAACGAATTTTGGTTGCAGTTCCACCAGATTTCCACTGGGGGCGATCGCCATGAGTGCAACATGAATGGGACTCTATGGAGCTAAACGGCTAAATGTGTCTCTTTCACCCGATTGTCGTTGAGAAATCTCAGATTTGATTGTAGGTTTTGCAAGTTCAACATGGGTTATAGGTCAAAAGTTGAATGAACGAGAACTTATGTCCTTTCGTTTTCTTACAGGTTGAGTTGTTGTTGCCCATAACACGCTAGCATTGTGCTAATGAACGCTGATTGGTCAGTGAATGACTGATTACGACCAGATCCCGCTTGACGGCATCGTGGCATCCGAAGCGGGACCAGAATGTTAAGACGGACTTTTTCGCCCAAGTTTTTTTTTTTCGGCCCGGTCTTTTAAAACAACGAAACAGAAACTCTTCTAGCACGAGTATTTACCCGTGTCAGCTGTGTTGTCCATGCCTCGAGAGAAAAGAAAGTGCAGAGCGCGAAAGCACCAAAGCAGTGACTGAAGGATTGCCGTAAAGCAGTATCTGGTCGTACGATGTGTATGACGTCATTGACATTTTAAAATACTTTTTAAAGCAAAATAAGTGACTCTAAAAAATCTAACACCCAGCAGTGTGTAATTTCTTTACATCTCCTTTCAAATTCAATATTCAAATTACTGCACAAAAAATTATATCCTGAGAAAAGTGGATTTTGAGGGGTACTGCTCCATAGACCGCCATTCATTCTGCACTCGTCCTGAGAGCGCCCTCATATGGAATCAGAGTGGAACTGCAACAGTTCAGAACCCGGAAGTTCAGTGAGAGTGGAACTTCTCCCCATATTAGACGTTCTCTGGTTTGGCTGACCACCAGAGGAACGTGGCTCCTATAAGTTACCAAACGATCTAACTTTTCCTGTTGTTGTTATTGTTCAGTAGGAGTTTACTAGCTGACATGTTTCTCTCTCTCTGGTAAGCTAATAGTGCAGGTTGTCAATCAACCACTGTCCACAGTTTATATTAAGCTTTTGGTCTGTGCATATGTGCTGATGTTAAAGCCAAGGTTTAAGGTTTATGCCTATCTCCAGAGGACATTTACAGCTTTTGCAATGATAACAAATGTAAAGGGTTGGAGCTTTGGTACCTTTCTCTTTCTCATTAAGGAAAATGTCATCCATCAGTTATATGAAATCTTAAAGAACTTATTTAATTTTCTTTTTTTCAGCATTCTAATTGCCTTACTTGGGGAATAAAAAAAAAAAATATGTGATTGGATAATATATTTTTTTTCCTGGTAGTCAGGAGGTTAGCTTGCTAGAGGTTGCTTTTTTGACGTTTATTGACCTTAAGTTAGTTTTGCACTTATTGTTCCTACCTCATCTTCTCATTTAAATGCAATTTCTCTTCTTTATTTTTTAAACTGCGCCTATTACATTATTCTGTTGTTAGCCTTAAGCCGAGGAGCATAATAAGATACATTATGAATAGTATATATAATTCCAGTTATTTTGGTGAAAGTAACTTAAAAGTAATGCAATAGTAATGTAATGCCTTACAATTCAGAGACAGTAATATTATAATGTAACAAATTACTTTGAAATAACAGTAACAAGTAATACATAATATATTACGTTTTTGAAGTAACTTGCCCAACACTGCTCGTTTGTCTGTTGTTGTCGTCAGAGCCCTGCTACGCTTGTGTTCCCGCGTGTACGTCAAGTACGTCTGGCGTCAAGCGCACCCCCACGAGGACTGGCGGGGAATTACGGGTTCAAAATGCAATTAACTGCAATTAATTCATTTTAATCGAGTAATTTCTTATCGACAGTTTAGCGAGAATCGATTAATTGCTTGCATCCCTACTTACAAGAGCATCTTTCTCAGTAATTCACCCTTCTCAGTAGGGATGGGCGATATGGACTAAAAAAATTATCCCGATAATTTCTGGTATTTATCACAGTAACGATAAAAATGACGATAAATAAACACCAATTCAGCCTAATCTTTTTGACCATAATGCATCGGCAAGTTTTATCTGAGTTGTTGTTTTTTTTATTGGACTCTTTGGATGAAGTCGACGCTGCTTCTGCATCCTTGTGCATTTTCTGGCTTTCTTCATATTCTGGTGTGTGCTTGTGTTTGAGGTGGTGGAACAAATATTTCATGTCTTTATATAATTAAAAAATCTATTCAGGCCTTAAGGGGTTAAAACCAAACCGGTTCCAGATAATGGAGGTGGAGTCTTGTTTAGGAACGAGCTCCTCGTTGCACGGCGTATCTGCTCCGCCTTCCGCCATTGTCAATTTGTCAATATTCCATACGTGTTGGGCTGCAAGTGTCGGTCACACACCGAGGTGAAGTTAGTTTGATGTTGGATATTCGACAGATATTCGGATATTCATTGTAGCCGGTTTCACCAAGTGTTGGCAGGCAGTGTACAAACGGATAGCCCGTCTCCTTGCTCCCAGCCTGTCTCCTATAGCACCCAGCAGACCTACTTAGGGACCGTCTATAAAGTACCTTCGCAATTACCTTCATAGTCTTTTTTTGTCAATAGCTTGGACATCATCTGACCTACAGATTCCAAATCAATGCAGAATAGTTCTCCTATATGGGAGTAATCAGACAGAAAATGAAAGAAATGTAGTATAGTGGTTCTGACAGGGACATGTTTGTCATCAGCTCTGCCATAATGCCAAGTTGTCTCTTTTTTCTTATATATCCTATATAGCAGAATTATTCTGCATTGGTTTGGAGTCACTAGGTCACATCGCTTGGGAGGTATTGAAAAAAGGAGACAGTTCCTTATAGGAAATCATGTTTTTTCTTTAAAATATTCATATAAAATAGAGTGTGCATACAATGGCTATGAAAAAGGTGTGTCTGATTAGTCCTATATAGGAGAATTATTCTGTATTGGTTTGGAGTCACTAGGTCACAAGGCTTGGGAGGTATTGAAAAAAGGAGACCGTTCCTTATAGGAAATAATGTATTTAAAAAAAAAAAAAATTCATATAAAATAGAGTGTGCATCCAGTGGCTATAAAAAAAAGGGTGTGTCTGCTTAGTCCCATATAGGATGACTATTCTGCATTGGTTTGGAGTCACTAGGTCACATGGCTTGGGAGGTATTGAAAAAAAGGAGACCGTTCCTTATAGGAAATCATGTTTTTTCTTTAAAATATTCATATAAAATAGTGTGTGCACCCAGTGGCTATAATAAGAGGTGTGTCTGATTAGTCCCATATAGGATAACTGTTCTGCATTGGTTTGGAGTCACCAGGTCACATGGCTTGGGAGGTATTGAAAAAATAAGACAGTTCCTTATAGGAAATCATGTTTTTTCTTTAAAATATTCATATAAAATAGAGTGTGCATACAATGGCTATGAAAAAGGTGTGTCTGATTCTGCATTGATTTGGAATCTGTAGGTCAGATGATGTCCAAGCTATTGACAAAAAAAGACTATGAAGGTAATTGAGAAGGTACTTTATAGACGGTCTCGAAGTAGGTCTGCTGGGTGCTATAGGAGACAGGCTGGGAGCAAGGAGACGGGCTATCTGTTTGTACACTGCCTGCCAACACTTGGTGAAAACGGCTACAATGAATATCCGAATATCTGTCGAATATCCAACATCAAACTAACTTCACCTCGGTGTCGCGCCCATATATACGTCATCAATGGGAATTTATCGTTTTTATCGCGGGATGACATATTCTTACCGTGGGGAATGTTTTTGACGATATATCGTAAACGATGAAATATCGCACATCCCTACTTCTCAGCCACCTTATCTATGACTGTGTCTGTGTCCAATGCCATCAGGATGTCTTTCTCAGTGGCCATCAACATAAACGCCTCCAGCTTGCTTACTGACAGGTTTCTCCTAAGTCTGCTTTTGATGAACTTGAGGGTAGAGAATGTTTTTTCACAGACCACCTCGGTCAAGAAAAGGGTCAGCAATAACTTATAAGCAAGGAGATGATAGGCATCTGAGAGCATGTTGAGCAGCTGGAGAATCTGGTAGCAGCACAGTGGGCATTTTTTACAGGAGGCACAGGTTTTATCCACGATATCTGTTTCCTCTTCTTGTCCTTCAGCTCCATCTTCCACTGTTCTGGTCATGTAATCCTCAAGATGGGGTGCTTTCAGTCTGTTCCACTGTCCTGATAAAAATTTTAGCTCTGATGGGAGATTGTCCATTGTTGCACTAGTGTTGAATTTCATTAGACATCTGCTCAAGACTTCGAGAGCATTGCTGGGAAGAGTAGTGGTCTGGATCTGTTCTTAGTTTTTATGTACAACTAAGCTACTGTGACCAAGCAATTTCCCTTGTGGATGAATAAAGTTTATCTAAGTCTAAGTCTTAAGCTCCTGGGGTCCAGCCATGCCAAATCAGCGAAAAGAGTGCCATGTGTCACAAACCTTCTATGAATGGCCTCAAGAGCAGTGTCCAGCATTCTATTGCGGACTAGTGTTAATTTTGTCACCTATTTTTAATTTAGTCTTAGTCTTGTGCCAAATGTCCTTGTTAGTTTTAGTCATATTTAATCATTCACATATCGTTTTTTCTTAGTCAAGTTTTAGTCGACTAAAAGTCTCGTCATTTTTAGTCTAGTTTTAGTCAAAAGAAAACTCAATATATCTTAGTCAAGTTTTAGTCAAAACATTTTAGTCTTTTTTTATATAACAAATTATTTCTGAGATTATTTCTGATAACCATTTCAGTCAAATACTGAGCCTCTTCCTTCTACCTAGCATGTCGACGTCTGCACCCACTCTGGCAGAAATCCCTGGTGTTTGCTACTGTCTATCTATGGGTGTTCTTGCTCCATGTAGTTTCATGTTGCAGCCACAGGTTGGCAGCATAGCCACAGGCTGGCAGCAACAGCACGAACTCATTCGGAATATTTTGAAGGCCTAACAGTTGAATACCGTATTTTCCGGACTATAAGGCGCACCTGAATATAAGCCGCACCAGCAAAATTTTGGGGAAACTACAGATTGTGCCATATATAAGCCGCACCCGACTATAGACCGCTGGTGTTTTAATGTTTAATTACCTTAAGAGTTTCTTCTACCACGGAGGGGATTGTCGGGACAGAAATTACTGTTTGGAAACGCAAAGCGTCCCATTTATTTACATTTGACAAACATAAATCTTTTGATCAATCAAACAAAAAAATCAATCGATCAAACTTTCACATCTTTGACATTACAAACAGCATTCGTGCAGTGCACAAATAATACAACGGTGCGCTCCTAGCGCACTTCCTGCAGTCATAGTACTGTAGTAGTGCAGTATAACAAAAAACAAAGCTTACAACACTTGACGAGGCAATAACGTTAAATGGCTAAATTTAATTTGTTTGTAAAAGTGCTTGCTTGTAACACGGCAGCAAAAGTGCAGTAACCCGGCTGCTCAACAAAATAAGCAGCATCTTTTTCGAAAACAGCCAACACAGCAGTAAAGGTGCAGTAACACGGCCGTTTACTGTATCAAAATAACCAGCCTACTATACCAGAAAAGTCAGTTCTTAATCCTCGTGTCATCGTCTATGACATGATAGTGCGCCCCTACTGACCGTTAGTTGTAGAAATCCATCCGCCGTTGTATAAACCGCAGGGTCCAAAGCAAGTGACAAAAGTAGCGGCTTATAGTCCGGAATTTGCGGTACTCTATCTCATGATGAAAAAGTAGAGACAATTGTAGACAAAACTGAAGAGAGTTTATCTTAGTTTTTATTTTATGCAAAACATTTTAGTCTCGTCTTTTTTCGTCAGCAATAATGGCCGTTAATTTAGTCTTAGTCAGCGTTTTTGGACAATGGTGCAATCTCATCATCATCTCGTCTTAGTCATGGAAAAAAAGGTCGTTGACGAACATATTTAGTCTAGTCTCGTCTGACGAAATTAACACTATTGCGGACATTGACTTAAATGCTCTGTCAGCCTCCATTGGAGGCTCATCTTGAGCCATTTCTCCGGCTCTGTCTTTTTTTTCTTTCCTCTTTTCTGACTCAATGCACTCTCAACTTCAACATCTGTTTCTTCCTCTCTTTTCTCAATATTCTCATTTGTCCATTGCACATAAGTGTCCGCAGCTGCTTTCACGCTCATATAATCTCTGGCAATACTTTTCAGGCCCTCTTGTGTAGCAATCACCATACGATGGGCCGAAAGGATATCCTTCTGTCTGGAGGTATTTAGACAGGGCTGTTGTTTGCTCAGATGTTCTCAGGGATATCTAAGCTGTTAATATGGTCTCATATTTCAAGAGGCCCTCTTTAAAACCACGTGCTTTGGCACGTACATTTGCTTTTACATAATCTGTGTCTTCTGTGGCTGATTGTGTCAGGACTGCATCTGTGAACGAACCATTCTGTGGTTTCCCCAAATGCCCAAACACTTTTTTGAGAGCATCATATTTGGACCACCACCTTGCCTCCCCAGTTGGAGAAAGGTGTCCTTGATGAAGACAGCAATGTTGTTCAGCAGACTGAACAGTGATCAACTTTCAGTGACAGTTTATCTTGTGTCAGACAGCACAAGATTAAGTACATGTCTTAAAATGACTGAACACTAATCTTGAGAGGTTATGTCCTGTGTTGTGTCTAGCTGAATGAAGACCATTCCAACTTTCTGTACATTACTTGAAATGCAGTCTTGAATGATGTGCCCAGTTGTATCAGCTACAATTGCCTCATTCTCTGTATGCCCGTAGCTCAGCCCCCTCTTCCCTAACACTTTCACCACATCCACAACACGCTCCAATACCTGACGTCTCTTTCTGACTGGTTCCCTATGAGCAGACAGCTGATTACCAGCAAACATGCTGCTTTTGAGCACCTTAGTAAAAATGCTTTGGCACAGATTCGGTGTGCACTACTCTTTTCATGCTCTTCTGTGCTATGGTGCATATGCCTCCAATCTGACATTCCAGTAGTAAATGTACTTGTGTCACTGATCTTTCCAAAAGCCATACACACAAAAAAAAATGATGTGTGACATCTCTCACAATATGTGTCTCACAATATTGTCGCCTCCTGTTTGTTCTGTTTTTACTGGTGAAGACCCTTTGCACTACTGGATTTTTGGCATTTTGTTGTGGGTGGTGATCCAAAAAGCTCTGTAAAATAAAAGGTAGTGCAGATAAACATGTGGAAAATAAACTGAGAAAAGATGTGACTGAACTGGACATATCAAGAATTACACGTCAAGGTAACTTTTTAGTTCTAATTATTACAGAAGCAGTCATACTGTGTTTATTTTGAGATTCCAAACCAAAGTTGATGGAGCTCTGACACCTTGATGAAATGGACACGAATCACAGATGATTCAAAATATCTGAAAGTACAGAGAAAATAACCATTAATAAACATAGAGGGATTCTCAGGGTGGAGAGAAGTTACATACTTTTGTGCTGCCCTCGGTATGTTACTCTGATACCACTTGGCAGTTAGATAAACTCCTTCCAGACATCACGACTCTGAAGACAGTTGACCATTGTCCACAGGTTTATTGACATCATCGAAAAGAGTAAAACTGAAACATACAAACAGCGTAATGAACAAAAGATAATAAAATGTCCTTTTTTACACAAACACAATGTAAATATACTGATTCTTCAATGAACTAAATTGACCTGTTTTTTAACTACTGCTTTCATGTATTTATTGTACTTTTAACAACATATATGCTTACAAGTTATTATATTTTAACACATTTTTAACGTATCAACTATTTATTCATATTTATTTGTATTTATTCTCCCTATGACTTAAATAGCAGTCACGACCGCTTTGATTGTAAATTACGGTGACTCGATGAATTCTTGCATCAAACTTCACAAAACTAAACATAAACTCAAAAATAATGATCTGCGATGGCAAACAACATCCAAACAAATAATACATACCAACGATGCTATCAATGGCGTAAGATGTTTGCAGATTGAACTGGATTGAGAGAGGAAACAATTCACAGCTCCCAGACAATGCTTGGTTAATTCTTTCTACTTCCTGATTCTGTGATCACATGTCTTATAAGTCACTCCTACTTCTACTCCTTGACTCTCAAAGTGACAGTAACACAATTCAGAAACATGAGAAATGACTTGGAAAAATGCAAGCAAATTCTTAACATGCCAAATTAACATTTGTAACAAAACAACTTTAAAATTTGAAAAAAAAAGAGGAAGAATTTAGAGTTTAAAAACATAAAACAAATCCCATAAATATTACATTTAATGTATTTCTTTTCACAACATCAGATAGACCCAAGGCCACACTGACGGCTGGAACAACAACCATACCAGTAGGAGGCAGAGTGACACTGACCTGCTCTGTGGAGACCTCTGCTGGATGGAAATATGAGTGGTTCAGACGTACCACAGACACCTCTGAAGTTCAAGTCAGAAGAAATGATGGAGAAAACAGAGTTATCAGTGTATCACAAGGAGGAATCTACCGGTGCAGAGGAGGAAGAGGAGAACCAGTTTACTACACTGATCACAGTGATCCAGTCACCATTGAGACAATCAGTGAGTTCAGTTATTTAGTTTGAAATATTCACGATTTCATGATTATCATTAGAATTAGTGATGAAACCTACAATGTTACATTTTCTCTGTTGATTTCATGTTTCTATTTGTGTCCCAACTGTTCATATCTGGTGGAAACAGTTTCCAACGAGGCTGTTTTAACACGACAACCCAACTGGCCTCAAATATTCAGTGGTGAGAAGATCACTCTGACATGTGAGGTCCAGGGAGGTGAAGACACTGAGTGGAAGTATGAATGGAGAACACCCAGGTCATCTATACACTGGACATACAATAAATACTGGACTTTCACTGCTTCTGAGTCCAGCAGTGGAGACTACATGTGTAAGAGTAGACACAGAGATGACTCATATTCTTCAACAGAGTGGAGTAAAGCCATCACATTGTCAGTATCTGGTAAGTCATGTTTCTTTTGTGATCTGTCCAACTTCTTTATTGTCCAAAGTATGACGTGTGTATTACATCTACAGTCAGACAGAGTTCCACCTGATAGTCAGTAGTTGATAGACATTTGCCTGAATTTAACCTCCATAGAATTAATTTTCAACTCAAATAGGAATGACAATGTTGTTTGTATGAAAGTTCTGAAAGGTTTGCACCATTATTGTGCATGACCTGAACAGAACCAACCAAATTTCAGTTGTTCTGTTCTGTCTTTGAAATGTTTGTTGTCTTGTATGTTTGATGGTTCATATCAGTTACGATATTCAACAAGGTCACATCATGTTTCACCAGTCATGACTGTTATTTACAAAAATGTCCAATAATCTAATGTATGTAGTATATATTGAAAGATGGCAGGAAACCATTCATAGAGAAATGACAACTATGCAGGACACAAATGTTGAATGTAATCTACCATCAGTACATAGTAACATGTTTTCATTCTGATAAAATCTCTTTCAACAGTTAAACCCCAACCTGTCCTCTCTGTGTCTCCATCATGGCTGAGTCCTGGAGCCTCAGTAATTCTGAGCTGTGAGCTTGAACATCCATCTGCAGGATTGAGGTTTTACTGGTATAAAGCTGTTCCTAATGTATCACACAAGTATCCATCTTACAACTATGAGCTGCTTCCTGGTAGCATCAGTGGAACTGAACAAGATTCCTACATCATTGATGGACAGACACACACAGCAGGATATGTGTGTAGAGCTGGAAGAGGAGACCCAGTGTTTTACACTGATTCCAGTCGACCTCAGTTTGTCTGGTCTGGAGGTCAGTTTGTTTCCATCTGTTCTCTCAATAAGTAGATTATATGTCACCTTTCATTTTTTCTCTGTGACCTACATGCAGTATCTTGAAAACTAAAACACATGCTTACAATTCATTGACTGTGCACATTTATGTTCTCCTAATGCAGCAGGGTCTTTATTTTTTCTTACCATCAAACTAATTATCTTATTACCATTACATTTTCTTTTCAATGTATCAGATAAAATGAAAAACACAAAAAGAGAGTTACAAGATTTTGAAACCTTTTTTTAACTGAACTCAAATCCTTACATGACAGGGACAAAATAAATTGGTACAGGACGTCTCTAAAACATAGGAGGTTATATGTGGTGTCTCAGGGTGTGCTGTGTTGTGTGGGTATATGTTGAGTCTGGAAGAAAGTATATGTATGCACAGGAGGAAAAAGGAGAAGAAAATAAACAAATAAATGAAAGAGGAAAAAAGAACGTCCAATAATACTAATAATATAATCTGAATATTCTGGTATCAGTAGGTAAGGAATGGCATGTGTTTGAATGTTTCCTCTTCATCTTTGGATACTTCATCAGCTCATGTTACTGCTCTTACTTATCAGATTGTCAGAGTACAGATGTCAGGTAAAAGTATGCAGTTTCTAATTTTACAGACTGCTGCTTGTTGCATATCAATTCAAATATACTTCAATGGTATTATTCATAGTTTGACCAAAACACTGCACTTTGTCATGCTTGTACTAATTTTCAGCAATTAAAGAATGAAAGCAAATAAATATTTGCATTGTGGCCTTTTTCAGATTAATATCACTCTTCTTGCTTTGACTCTTTTTCAGATTTCCATTCAGCAGCGTCTCTCTCAGTGAATCCTGACAGAGTGCAGCACTTCACCTCTGACTCTGTCTCTCTGAGATGTGAGGGAAACTCGACTGAGTGGAGAGTGAGGAGCTTCCCTGTCCGCTACCTGTCCTGTTCTGACTGGAAGAGAATGACAGAATTCACATGTAAATTCTCCAGATACCAGTCTAATAATACAGTGTACTGGTGTGAGTCTGGATCAGGAGAGTTCAGCAACGCAGTCAACATCACTGGACATGGTATGTTAGAATAGTTCTTTTCTTTTGTTTGTAAATGATTAAAACATCACATCATGATGACCCAGTTATGTGACATGTTACATAATTGTGACAAAACAGACAACAGTTATTCATAGTCTGTCCTGTTTTAATGCAATCAGAGTAAACTAAGCATCATGCTACTTTTAGTTGGAGGCTTTACTTTACTCCCATCATCTGCTTACAAAACTATTTCTATCCAAACTGTCCCACAATAAATCTCTCTTTCTTTCTTGTTATTTCTGTAATAAATCACTAAAAAGCAGAACATTTCTACCACCAAAGTGTTCCTTCAGCCTATTATGTAAAGACGCTGTAGTCAAGTAGGAACCTGACTAAAATATTCTAGTTAGGTTGGTGTGAAACATTTGCAGGGCTCAGGATTAAAACCAAACTTCTTGGGCAACGTGAGACTTCTTGGTATTGATTGAAGTTTTCCCTTTCTAGTTCAATACAGAGCTCTTTCTGAAACTGGAACTTAAAATGCTTTGACTGTTTTCCAAATGGAGGCATTGATTGAGTTTTGAACTAAAACCACTGTAGCCTATTAAATACTGTATGTCCATATTTGTTCTGTAGCTAATGGGCCCGTATTTGACTTCTCATCTGTGGCTGCAACAAAACATCCTCATCATCACATTCATACTTTCCAAGCACATATTGGTACTTACCACGATGAGGGTTTGTTTTAGTGGAGGTTTGGAGTGTTCAGAAGTTTCTGAGGCTCAACAGGTCCAACGTGATCTAAAGGACATTGTAATAAGCTGTTGGTTATTTGGTGGGAAGGGATAGTTGTAAGATTCATACTGCAGTTTGGAATTATTCAGAAACCAAATGTCTGATATAATATGTATGCATATAGAAACCATTCTCCTCATTGTATGTCAGCTGTTTGAAAAGTCTGACTAAATCATTGTTTGACTGTTTTCCAGATTCTAATGGTATCATCCTGGTGAGTCCTGTCCATCCTGTGACTGAGGGAGAACCTGTTACTCTGAGCTGCAGGTTGAGACAACAACAAATACTTTCCAATGTGTTTTTCTATCACAATGACAAACTCATCCAAAGTGATTCCAGAGGGGAGCTGAATATCTCTGCAGTGTCAAAGACACATGAAGGCTTCTACAAGTGTGAACATTCAGGAAAACAATCACCACAGAGTTGGATGGCAGTTAAACGTGAGCAGGATGAAAACATTTAATGCATTTTATTTTTTCAGTTTGAAAATAAACATTGTATTTATGTTGATATTTTCTGTGCTAAAGCCTAAACTCATCAGTCATCTGATGAATTATATCATGAACAGTCCAGTATTAATACTTAATGTTTCTGTTTCCAATAGCTGTGCCAGGAGCTCAAAGTTCTTCTTCCCCAGTGCCTTTGATTACTGGACTTCTTTGTGGAATCATACTCATCATTCTCCTGCTCTTGTTGTATCGATACAGACGGTCCAAGGGTGAGACCTTTTTCCTTCTGAGTCTGTATTCTAAAGTATATTTACTACAAACTCCATTCTGATCTCATGACTAAAGAATCTCGTCACTAATGTGTCTTTCACAGATTCATGCTTTCCCAGGTCAGTACAGCACCCTTGTTTTCTCCTCTTAAACATACTGCAGTGTTTTCCTGTTCTGTGTATTTACAGTATTTAATAATTATGTTTCAGGTCGAGTCCAGATTCCATCACAAACCATGGAGTCAGACAAAACACATCTCCCCTACATGGTCAGTAACTAATGATTATTATTATTATCTAGATTTTTCACTAACTTTTCGTCACATATATGTTTTCATTCTGGTGTTTGCAACTCATGTAACATTTCTCACGCTCGGCTTCTGGCAAAGAACATTTAATCAGAAGTCAAACTCTACAAGACCATTAACTTTAAAAATGAGCCAGTTGGACAAACAGTCTCAGTTATATGACCACAGAAGATGAGAGCTAAACAGGATTTCATTCTGACAGAAATAAACACTGAATATATAGATGACATGTTGTTGTTCTGTGTAAAACATTACTTTTTAGTATTTCCTGTCTTTCAATTTATCCTCATCATCACAAAAAAACAACCAACAAATCAACAGAAATGATACAAAAAATAGGATACTTGTATCCTAGCGTGACATTCAGATACTCTGATGTTGACTTTCTTAATTGGTTTTATAGGTGATGCTTGCCTCTATGAAACAGTGAAAGAAGATGCTCCAAATGGTAAAGTATATGTTTCCCAGTAGAAAAGCTGTTAGAAAGGTTAAACTGGGTGGTTTAAGGAGACTAAATACAAGTGATTGACATGAAATCCCGTAAAGAAAACTATGTTTATTTCAGATGGAGAAGATGTTAACTACTCTGTCATTAAACTCAAAAAAACTGGAAAGAAGCGTGAGTACTCCAGATACATAGAAAATACAAATAAATAGTTCAGAAATGTTTTAGCCTGCAAATATGAATTCATTGTTTTCTTTTGTGGATTCTTCTGATTATCCTAACAGGGAAGCATCATGAACCAGAGGACAGTGTTGTTTATGATGATGTGATGAAAAGAGGTGAAGGTACAGTCCAACAAATATGCTCAGTAGTGAAATGTGTTGTCATATCACTACATAGGTAGTTATGTGTCAGTTTATCAGTGTCCTACTACTACACTATCACTAGATGTCACCAGAGTTAGAAATGGTCAAATCTTACACACACCCAGGGCCTCTTGGAGTTTGTTTACCATGTGTTTGTGTCTCAGAGATATCCCATAAAGCTAAAGTCATGCTGTTGCAGATTACAAAATAGATTTTATGTAGAACGATTTCCTCCACCTTCTAAATGTTGTCTCACATAAACCAAGTGGCACAATCATAGATGATAGTCTGTTATTTAGCACTTTGTACAAATTTCGCTGCCAGTTTGTGGGTTGCACTCACATTTTGTCTATTTCCTTTGCACAGTATAATACACAAAGAGTCAGTGTAATTTGTGTGTATTTTTATTTCAATATCTGTCACAGTAGTTGTGAAAATCCTAGTTCTATGAGTCCTTCCATTCATCCAGCCACTGTATATTTTATGCCTGACAAACAAATATATGCTGAGATCTGGGTTCTGTTTTAGATCCTAATTTGGTTTATGCCCAGATGAACCACGGCAATAAAGGAAAAGCCAAGAAAAATAAAGGTATGTAAAATACTACAGCTGTTTTTATTGAAGGATAGTGTATCATAGCTTTTACTCAGTGATTGATATAAACTGGCAGTGCATACATAGAGTATCATTCATTGTATTAGTGAATACATTAACTCTATTATACTGCCTTTTAATCAGGATATCAGACAGTTGTGCTAAATATATCATCTCTCCATTTACAGGAAAATCTACTCCTGCATCAACCGATGAAGCGGTTTACTCTGAAGTCAAACTAGGATGAGCTCTTGGTAGTGATGCTACCATGTAGGATACAAGCTGTAAGTGTTTATATTCTACAAATGATCTGTTGGTTTAGATATATTACATAGAAGCATTCTTGTTTCTTGGATAACTCTGGCTCTGTTTTTGTTGTTGTCTTTGTCCTCCAGGTCTCTGAAGAGAGTTGAATGAACAGCACCAATGAGAAGCATTCATATAGACTCAGTATAGACATTATTTACATTTATTTCACAGTCTCTTTAGTTTGTTTGCTTCTTTTTTAATAGTTTGAAATATAGGATCTTGAGTCTCTGTTAGCTTTAAGGTAGGCATCTTTTGAACTGTTACATGAGTAAGCTCCAATTATTATCTCACTATATAGCCAATGATCTTCTACATATTCTAGATTTTAAAAATGTATAATATGATGGATGTTGTATTTTATTTACTCCTGTTTGTTTTTAATGGTTTTATTACATTGTCTTTTAGACCATTTTATGTGTTCAGTATATATTTACTTGATAGCCAAACTAGATAAAGACCCAACTATCACATGCAGTTATCCAAACAGTAAGTCATGTGTCAACAGTGCAGCTCATTAAATCCTGCTGATACAGTTAAAGAGCTTCAGTTAACGTCTGGGTCAAACAACAGAATGAGGCCAAGATATGTTCTCAGTGACTTTGATAGTGGCGTGATTGTTGATGCCAGACAGACTTCACCTGGGATTTTCACCACAACAAGCTCTGGATGTTACTCAAAGTGGTGCAACAAACCTTTTAGTCAGGGGCACTTCTGTGGACTGGACCGCCCTCTTGAGCTCAGAAGAGAATGGTCAGACTGGTTGGAGTTTACAGAAGCGCTGTGGTCACAAAGATATTACCACTCTTTACCAAACTGGACAATGAGTTGTTTGGACTTCAGCAGCGTTACCTATATTAGATCTGAATTCAACAGAACACAGCAGAATACGCAGCCAACAAATCTAAAGAAACCATGGAATGAAGTCATGTCAGCATCAACCACAATCTCATATCAATGTTTCCACCTTTTGAGGAATCCAAGGATTGAGGCTGTACTGAGACAAAAGGAAGGTCCTACCTAGGATTTGTATGGTGTTCCTAATGAACTGTCCAGTATGTGTATAGGTTTAACTTTGACCTAAAGGATGTTTGTTAATCATCTGCTAAATTATTCTACTTAAATGTGTTACAGACAACACACACTTGTGCTATTATTTTTTTATTTTTTATTTTTATTACTATTATTATTATTCTTTACTGGGTGTTTGGTATTTGGGCTTATTATACTGTTTCCTACATGTATGTCTGACAGTGCTGTATGCGATGGAGATGTCAATTTCCTATCTATCTATCTATCTATCTATCTATCTATGTTGTGATTATGTTTAACATTTATAAGAAGAGACAAACAAGATGCAAGAATGACGGCCAGTTAAACCACATTCTGCTTTATTTAGAGTTAGGCAGCATTGATGCAGCTGACGCAGCTGTGCTCTGCTTTCAAATATTACAGATGCACAGCGCTTTGGTGTCGCTTCTTTTTATATAACATTTAATCCTTTTGTTCTCAATGAAAAATGACTCATGGAAGTGACATCATTTAAAAAAAAAAAAAATCTGTTTTGTTTTAAAAAAAAAATAAAGGAAAGTCCGCCCTGTTCCACTTTAATCAGTTTCTGGTGTGATCAGCTTTCTTATAGAGGATGTCTTTTATGAGTCTAACCTCTGTGGCTTTCTGTACAAGTTCTGTATGGCTACATACACCGATCAGCCACAACATTATGATCACTGACAATAACGTTGACCATCTTGTGACATTTAGTGTTCTGCTGGGAAACTTTTGGACCTGTCATTCATGTGGATGTTACTTAGACATGTAGCACCCACCGAGACCAGACCAGGCACCCCCACCCCATAGCAATGACACTCTTTGATGGCAGCAGCCATTCCCAGCAGGATGTAGCCTGACAAGACACACACACAAAAACGCTTTTGGAACAACTCAAAAACCATGAAGAACAGCACAAGGTGTTGACCTGGCCTCATTCTCTGATGAGTCACAACTTTTTAGTTTGTGGTCATAATGTTATGCCTGAAAGGTGTATCTGCTACTGAATAGATTCCTGCTTTTATCAACGTACTAGAATTACTTTCAGTGATTCTTATTAAATCTACTGTATTCAAATGTTTTGCTTTCACCAGGTCTCAGAGCACAAATCAGAGCTCTACTACAGACCACATGATCAACCAGGATGAAGGTCAACAGAGTGAATATCCTTCTCCTCTCCATGGTCAGCCTTAACCCTGACTTTTGTTTCTGACAAATCTTTAATGAGAACAGTTCCATTTTTCTTGTGATCTGATCTGAACCATTACATAACTCACATCATGATATTAAATCCAACCTTGGCTTGATTTTACTCTGTAGGTGATGCTTGTCTCTATGAATCAATCAAAGGCCCTGAAGACACTGAAAATGGTACAGTATGTTCAGTAGTGAGGAAAGGAAAGAAGTGGACCCTTTAGGATTATGTTCATTTATGCATTAGTGTTTTAAAATAAAATTAATTCAATAGACAATCTGTGTCGTTCACATCAGAAATCCTAAGAATATGACTAAGCTGAGTTCTTTCTGGACGAATGCTCCAAAGTTCCTCCTGAACTTTGTGCAGGTCTGATCCACATCTGCTCTAAGGCTTGTTCGAGTTTAATGCAGCTGATGAGGTTTGACCAGTTATTAAATCTAAGAGCTTTTCCACCAGTACATTCCATGTTTTGTGTGTGAAAATTACAATTATTATTAGTTCAAGCTCAGTGGGTTTTTAAACTTCAAGATCAGATAACATTTTACAACGAACTGCATTTTAAAGGATTTACACACTTTTTCTAGTTAGTGATTCATATTTAACATGAATCAGTTTTAAATACTAGAATGAGATGATTTTCTGTAAATGACTGAAGTTCAAACATGTCACTATATTTCAGATGAATCCAGGGATGCCACATATTCTTTGATTGAGCTTAAAAACATCACTAAGAAGGGTGAGTGTTTTATGTAGAAACAACCACATACAAGATATAGAACAAACAGTAGCTGAGACACTTTTCTAGACCAGTAGCATCTAAATAACAGATAATATCATCTGATCCTTTTAACAGAGAAGAAACAGAAACCAGAGGAGAGCTGTGTTTACTCTGCTGTGAAGATTGGGTCATCTGCAGGTATGATTCATTCCAACAGTCCTGACTAGACAATGATCCTTCTTCTGTGTTGTACAGTTGAAACCTGAAGTGTGGCTTTTGTTTCAGATGACGGTCTGATGTATGAACAGGTTCTCTTCCACAATAAAGGTAAAGCCAAGAGAGACAAAGGTGAGTCAAGTCTCTGTCCACCTGCAGCAGTGATTGTTGTAACAGGTTGATCTTAATAAGTAATGTGACTCACTGGAACCTACTTTAGCTAATATTACAACTTAGAACATCTTGTCTCTTATATTTTCTTCTGTGCAACATGTTTATTATACACTTTTGTACAGAAGCAAATCATATTAATCATTGCGTTGCCTGTTACTGTCAAACATTTTACACTGATCTCTTTCATGACAGGAATATCTGCTCCTGCAACCGCTGATGAAACAGTTTATTCTGAAGTCAAACCAGCAAAACATAGGGGTCAGTTGTCTTCATTCTGATTTGCTGAATAATCCTGTATCTTTTCCTTCTTTGGTTTGGCTCCTGATCAGTAAACAGATTGTTATCAACAAAACCAACTAAATAGAGAAAAAAAATATAGAGATTTTTATATAAATAACAAATCATATACAAATACTAACATTTATGAAAATTACACAAGGCTTCATCAGGTTCATGAAGTTAGAGATCTTGGTCAGTGTTGGTGTCTCAAACCCTTCAATTTCACTGGTAATGTTATGGAGTTAATGTATCAAGTATCTAAAGTAATCTAATCTAATTCATTCATTCATTTTCTGTAATGAATGGAGCAGTTCACTGTGATACTGCACAATCCAGCAGACAGGTTGGAGTGAAGCTCTGATATTATCATCTTTGGTTGCAACACATGACCAGGAAGAGAAATGAATGACTTAATGGCACCCTCTGCTGGTCCTCAGCTGTAAACACAAGCTGGGATTATTCCAGGGGGTCAACTTTTAACATTCATTCATTCATTTTCTGCAACTGCTTGTCCTATGGAGGGTTATCTATTATTAATATACAATAATGTTCTTCAATAATCTTAACTGAAATGTAATAAATATAATCTGGAACATTTCCACCTTATCGTTTCTCCATTCACAGGAAGTCCATCTCCTGCAGTCATGGAGGAAACTGTTTATTCTCAAGTCAAAATCTAGGAACAGCTCCTGATAATAAAGGTACCAGACAATGTGAATGTTGTCAAAGTGTCTTTAATTCTGAGTAATCACCTGAATAAATCATCTTTTCTCTCTTCGTGGTTTTCAGGTCCACAGAGAGGAGTGTGTGATGTTTTGTCCATTGAAATTAATTGATCCTTGATGAGCTTTGTTTTTGTATGGAGGTCATTTAGCATTTTAAAAGCTTGTTAGTTGAGACCACTTTGTGCAGCAATGTATTTGTAGCCGTGACATTTTATTTGCTTGTATGTGTTTGTCTTCACTTTTGTCTCAAATATAAAACCAAGAATTAAACAAATACAACATTTGCAAAGTTTAATCCAGTATCCCAGTTTCTCACACATGATGGATATAGTTACCTTATTTACCGTATTAATCTTTATTATTTCATATTTGTTTCTGTTATTATGTCCTGGTATCATCTAACTGTGTCATACATTTAGTTGTTTTGGTGTGTTTTTGAACTCTGATGAAGGACTACCTACCTCAGACTCTAACCATCCTCAGTGTCATTAACACTGTAAAATAACATGAGAACAGACCTGACAAGCAAATAGTGGCTGAAGTGGCGTGCTATGTATCGATAATTCTGTGATAACAACTAAGTTGGTACAATTTAAAGGAATCAGCCCACTAAACCATTTTACACAAACAGAAAATAACACAACGTCTTAGTACGTCAGTTAAACTGGAACCTCTTAATAACAATGACAGTGTTTTTGGTGTTGAGTGGGAGTATGAACAAGCTCACAGACACTTCCAACTCTGCTATCACTCTGTTTTAAATTGAAAGTTTATCTCACAGATAAATATGCACTGGAACACAGGATCTTATCCAGTAGTTGCTAAGTTGCTCCCACCATGGCTACATCTGACCAATAAGTGGAGGCAACATTTTACATGATTTGTGGTGATACCAAACTAAGGAGAAACACTGTTCAGATCAACTGATTTGGATGAGAGTAAACAAAGTACAGGTGTTAAAAGGTCCTTAGAGCTTTAGTTTGGAGTAATACAGGATGCAGAAATCATTCCCTAAACTCATTTCCTCTTGTGGCAGGTTGAGTGCTGCTCCACCTCCACCCTCAATTAGTAACACCTGGGCCTGATTGCTCAGTGGTGCCACCTGCTTAACTGGTCACCTGCTCACACCGTTGTCTGGCGTTCACCTGACGAGGGTTCTGTCCGACATGTTCTGGTTGTGGGAAGCGAGTTGCGACCTGTAAGCAGGGTTGGCCGTGCTGTTTGTGTGCTCTTTGCCTTCCCCGCGAGATAGTGACTGGTGGACATGTGTTGAGTTCTCTTCGCTCGTGTGGGCTTACTCTTTTAACTTCTGCTAGATTCATTAGCCTTATGCATAAGGCTAAAAACTAGTTTTAAGCCGGTTATGGAGGCGTAGGGAACAGACGCATGGTGCCGTGCTCCGTTTTACTAGACTACTGAAACTGGCCTTCTGCCGAATTCACACCGAGTCAGCTCGACGCCACCCTTGATTTAATAACTGAAAACACTGAAAACGAGACAATGCCACCGAAAAAGACCGACGGAAATAAGGATGAAAAGAACAAACAAGTGCCGCCTCCCAGTGCTAGCAATGACGGCGGGCTAGCTAGCCAGCCTCCGGAGCGTGCGCCTCAGTGGTTCATTTCTGAGATGGAGAAAGGAATACAGAAGATCGAGTCTATGATTGAAGGGCGTTTAAATAGGCTTTCTGAAACAATGGAAAAGATCGCCAGAGACAACGAAGCCATTGGACACCGAGTAAAGAGCATTGAGGGGAAGCAATGTGAGTTTGATGACTCGCTAACCGCCTTACAGCGCGAGCTAGACGACTACAAGAAAACTACGGAGAGTGAACTGGGCGACCTGAGGGAACAACTTGACGACCAGGAGAACCGAGCCCGTAGGAAGAACCTGAGGCTGATCGGCTTTCCAGAAGGAGTGGAGGGGAAGGATACAGTGGCTTTTATTCAAGAATGGCTACCCAAGATGCTTGACTTAGAGGGGGAAACATTTGAAGTGGAGCGCGCTCACAGATCTCTGCAACAACGCCCAGCGGATGGCGCTAGACCCCGTGCCATCGTGATCCGGCTGCTCCGCTTCTCTGACACGGTCAAGATCACCGAGGCGGCTCGGAACAAAAGTTCACTACAATACGGTAATTCGACCATCATGATATTCAGAGATATGTCAACAGCCCTGTATAAAAAGAGGAAAGCCTTTGCGCCACTGAAACGGAAACTCAAAGAAAAAAGCATCACTTTCAGGCTGCTACATCCAACTACTTTCTCGGTGGATCTGGAGGAGGGACGGCGCACCTTCACAACGCCACAGGCTGCTGAAAACTATCTGAAGAAGCATCACCCAGACGTGCTGCATCAGGACTAATCTTCTACCCGGTAAACTGGTTTACACACCTCGACCTCACTTCAGGACTTGGAGGGATTTATAAGCTACGGAGGTGATGGCTTTTATTTGCAATGCCATTATAGGATGACTCGGTTTTATAAACATCACTCCGTTTTATTACCTGTGTATGTTTGTGTGGTTCATAGGGGCAGCTGTTAGCAGTAATAGGTTGGTAATTAGAGGGTCTGTTAATTACAAGTCTTAGATTTTGCGGTTTTATGTGTATATTTGCCACCTGAAACCCCTCAATCCTGGAGTGCTTCTCCTGGTGTTCTCGTGGGGAGTTGTTTCATGTTACAAGATCCTTAACATTGTCTTCTCATGTCTATATGATTGTAATTCAATGCTGCGAACTTGGATTGACGGCTAGTAGATTATTTAACTTTGTCAGGATGTTCGGCACCGTTTAATGACGCAGCGACATAGGTTCTAGCTGCGCTAAAAAACGTCAGGAAGATTATGGGTTTGGCACTTCCTCAGTTGGGGAGGGGGTGGGGCAAGAGGGGGGACTAAAGGGTTTATTTTTATTCTATTTTATTTTTTAATTTTTTTTCTCTTTTTCTTTAATGCTTACATTCTGTATACAAGACATAGAAATGTATTTCTTAGTTGAGACAGCAGCCTGTATTTATTGCTGTAATCGGTTACACTGGTTCTTGCATTACATGTACTGTAACGTTACCATATGGGAAGACTAGCTTAGAAAATGACAGCTGTAGCTTTTAAGTATTTGACATGGAATACTAACGGCATCAATGATCTATCAAAACGTAGGAAGGTGCTTAACTTTCTCAAGAATCACAAAATAGACGTAGCTCTATTACAGGAGACTCATCTAACAGATGCTGAGCATATTAGACTGACACGCCAATGGCAAGGACAGACCTATTATTCCTCCTTCACGTCCCAATCTCGCGGTGTTGCCACACTGATAGGTAAAAATGTCCCTCTGCAGGTGGATAATGTTGAAAAAGACACACAGGGCAGATACTTGATACTTAAAGGCTCTCTAGCTGGTGAATCTATCACGTTAGTAAATATTTATGGTCCAAATTATGACTGCCCTCAATTTTTCCAAAGTCTGTTTTTCACACTAACATGTTCTGCGAGTGAACTTATCATAGGTGGTGATATGAATTTAGTTCTGGATCCATCTAAAGATCGGTCATCCTCTAATCTCAAAACCCTATCCCAAGCAGCTAAGATTCTCAAAAAGGAAATAGCAGATTTCAAACTTGTGGATGTCTGGAGAGATAAACATAAGTCAGTACGTGAGTATTCCTTTTACTCACATGCTCATAAGAGCTACTCCAGAATCGATATTTTTCTTACGCATGTGGACAGAATCCACCTTATATCCTCATGCGAATATCTGGCTATGACTCACTCGGATCATGCCCCTCTCATGCTCCAGATAGTTCAAAAGAACACTACGAGTAGTCACAGACTTTGGCGATTCCCCACTCACCTAACTAATGACGCAGATTATGTTAAACTTATTAGTAGCAAAATAGACAGTTTTGTCACCATTAATAAAGGGACCGCCTCACCTTCCGTTGTATGGGAATCCCTAAAAGCCTATGTGAGAGGTGAGACTATAAGTTATACATCGTGGAAAAAGAAACAATACATGCTGAAAACCAAAACACTTGAATCAGAAATTAGGAATCTTGAAAAGGAGAACTCTCAGACTCATAGTGAAACGATTTTTGATCTTCTAAGTAACAAAAGGACCGAATACAATCTGTTAACCACTAGGATGATTGAGAATGCCATGGCCAGAACGAAACAACAATATTATGAACATGGGGATAAAAGCGGTAAATTATTAGCCTGGCAGATCCGAAGGGAGGAAAACTCGAGATGCATCCCCTCAGTTAAGACCAGGGATGACGCCACAATAATCCATGATCCTAAACGTATCAATGACATTTTTAAGGATTTTTATGTTGACTTGTATTCCTCTCAGGGTGTTGATACTCACAAAATGTCTAACTTTTTGGAGAGGCTGGATGTCCCGGGGATGGCTGCAGGGACACGGGAGATCCTAGAGGCGGATATTACTAAACAGGAGGTTTTGAACGCAATTGGAAAACTTTCAGCAGGAAAATCACCGGGGCCAGATGGGTTCTCTATGGACTTTTATAAAACTTTCGCACCTAATCTAATAACACCGCTAATGGACATGTTTAGGCATTCACTTGAAATACACCAACTACCTAAAACCTTAGAACAGGCTCTGATTACTCTCCTGCTAAAACCAGGTAAGGACCCGAAACTCTGTGGTTCCTATAGGCCCATAGCCCTTCTCTCATCAGAGTATAAGGTATTCACCAAGGTTATAGCTTCTAGGCTGGAGAAGGTGATACCAGACCTTATTTACAAAGACCAGACAGGCTTCGTTCAGAACCGTTTTTCCTCTGACAACATCCGTAGGTTCCTCAATGTGATGTGCTGCGCCGAAAAGATCAATACGCCGGTCGTAGCCCTTTCAATAGATGCTGAAAAGGCATTTGATCGACTAGAATGGCCCTATCTCTTCGCAGTATTAGAAAAAATGAATTTCGGTCCAAATTTGATACAAATGATAAAGATGCTATATCTCAACCCATCAGCAATGATTCGAACAAATGCTAACCTCTCATCTCTCTTCCCCTTGTCACGTGGCACTCGCCAGGGTTGCCCCCTGTCCCCGCTCCTCTTTTCGTTAGCGGTCGAGCCCCTCGCAATTGCCATTCGAGCACATCCTGCTATAGAAGGCGTTATGGTTGAAGGCGAGAAGCATATCATTTCGCTTTATGCTGATGACATTATGCTGTATCTGTCTAATATAGCTACATCGCTCCCTGCCCTCTGCGCCCTGTTAGAGGAATATAGCTGCGTCTCTGGGTATAAGATAAATAAGCAGAAAAGTGTCATGATGCCTCTTAACCCAGCTGCTCAAGGACTATCAAGGAGAGACATTCCCTTTTATTGGGACCCCTGTAAGCTTTGTTATCTTGGTCTGCAAATACCCAACCAGCCACAGCAGATTTACTCTTTAAATTATGAACCTCTATTTAAAAAAGTTGAGGCAGATCTGGATAGATGGAAATCTCTTCCAATATCCCTAATTGGAAGGATAAATTGTATAAAAATGAATATCCTACCCAAGTTCCTTTACTTGTTTCAAGCGCTGCCAACTCCAATTCCGAAAGCGTTTTTTTAAAAATCTGGACAGACTGATATCTAGATTCTTGTGGAACGGTAAAACTCCCAGAATCAAGCTCAAAACCCTTTGCCGTCCCACTGAGCAGGGAGGACTAAACCTGCCTGATTTTCAGTTATATTATCTGGCTGCCCAATCCAGAGCTATCTGGATCTGGATCCAAAACTTGGAACACCCTCCAGCTTGGAAACAGATTGAACAGTCCCATACGGCGGAAGTGTTGTCTAGCATCCCATTTATTTAAGCAGAAAAATGTAACTCAAAATCCAATGATAAAACTTACATCTAAAATCTGGGATGAAATTAGAACAAAGTTCCATAGTGTCCGCACATTGTACAGATCTACCCCATTCCATTTTAATCCGGTTTTACCTGGGATATTAAAAGATGGCATTACTAGAGACTGGTATAACAGAGGCATATGTGCTTTTGGACATCTATATGAGGACAATAATTTGAAATCCTTTGAACAACTAAGATTCTCTTTTGGGCTCCCCTCTGCACATTTCTTTAAATATCTACAAGTTAGAGACTTTATTAGGGTGCAGCAGGGTGGGAAACTTATCCCCTTGGAGGATTTTGAGGTAGACTGTATGATGTGAGACAAGCATAACTCTAAAGGCTTCCTATCCTATGCTTATAACAGACTAATGAGCCTGGCAGAAAATAAAGCTCTTACTGCAAAAGCTAAGTGGGAAGCGGACATTAATTATGCTTTCAATGACTTTGAATGGAAGGAGATTTGCAGTAGCTCTCAATCATTCTCCTATAACAGCCGACACAGACTCTTACAGTTTAATCTTATACATAGGGTTTACATGACACCTCATCGTCTCCATAAGATAAGTAGTAAATATTCTGAATACTGCCCTAGGTGTAAGACTGAAACAGGGTCCCTTCTTCACATGTTTTGGACGTGTGGATGTCTGAAGCAGTACTGGAGATCTATTTTGGACATTATTAAAGGAATTATGGGGGTGGAAATCCCAGCCAATCCACGGCTGACGTTATTAGGAGACCTGTCGGTCTTACCAAATAACACGAAAGACAACACTCGCTTCGTCAGACTAGCCCTAATTGCAGCTAACAAATGTATAGCTATCAACTGGAAAAGCGAGGAGCCCCCTGGTGTTTCTTTGTGGCTTAAAGAGCTCTCGTCATACCTGCCACCAGAAAAGATCATGTTTAATCTCAGGCAGGGCCGGAGTGGGACTCATTTTCAGCCCTGGAGTTTCATGCCTCAGACCGGCCCACTTAATGTTACGACCTATTGTATTAAAATAATGTAATTATAACTTTACATGTTAAGCCTACAATAGCGCACTGTTCTCTAAAGCCTTGTAATTCCGTGTATGTTTTCTAAAATAACTCCAATTCAGTGGAAGTAATGGTTGCTTCACAATGTGGATTTATTTCAACATTAGTGCAAATCTCCACCATTATTCTTTGCAACACAACATCCTTTTCAACAAATTAAATTTGAAAAAATAAAAAAAGGGTTGCACTCTGTAATAACTTTATAATCAGAACTTAGATTTCACAAATACAACATCAGCATGTCCTTTTCTGCAAAATCAAATATCAAGCAAATTAGTGTTCACAGATATCTAATCCTTAAACATGAAAGAATAAAATAAGTATTGCACTGTTCTCTGCAAGTTTGTTATTCACAGTATAACATAACTTTCTAATGATGCCATTATCTTTTTTTCCTCTGCACAAGAATAGTTCAAAGAAACATGGCCAACCAAGACCAAGTTTGTGGCCAGTTATGTGGCGTCGCATCATACTATTATATAAATGATGTAACATTAGGTTAGACAGGCTATATGTTACAACGCCACGCAATTCATTGACTTGATAGGCTAATTAATTAACTTGAACGGTGCAGGTAAAGTTGCATTTTGTTCAGCATCTTGTCTTACCCGTTTCATCATCCTCATTGGTCGTTTCAGACCGCGAGCACGTTTTATTGAAAAAGATGCCGATTTTTGCACATTTGGCTGCATCTGTCTCCTTTTCTCTTTTTAATTCTCGCTTTTTCTGCGCCACCCTTGCTATTTTTATTTTCCATTTTGCAAACTCCCTTGCACTTCTGGTGCTGGAGCAAGGCTCCAAACACCACTGACAGTGTGCGGTGTGCACAGACGTGTTACGTCAGGCTGCGTCTGCAAAAAAACAAAAGGAAAAGAGCTGCAAGTGGAGACGGCCCAGCGACAGCGGTAACAGCATACACGTGATACCCACTCAGTGCCATGACTGAACACCGGCCCAAAATAAATAAATAAATAAAAATAATAATTGAACACCGGCCCTCGCGGCCCGAAAGTCAGACCGGCCCACCGGGAATTGTCCCGGTCCTCCTGATTAGCCACTCCGGGCCTGATCTCAGGAAAAAACCATCAGTCTTTGATAAATGCTGGGGAGGATTTCTGACCTTTTTACATAATAGAGCTGCCCCTGTAAGCAGTGTCCATGGTCAAAATTGAAAACTGTACTGCAGTGTGCTGCAGGAGTCCTGGGTGATCCCCAGGGCTGATGCAACTTTCCCCAGGCCGCTTGTTGTCTCTATCTTCTGTACCAATCCATCTCTGTGCATCTTGTTTTTAATAATTTTTAATATATATATTTTTATTTTTTGTTTCCCTTTTTTTTTTTTTTTTTTTTTTTTTAACGCCCCTTCGATAGGTGTGAATTGGGGTTTTTGCTTGACTTGTTGTATCACTTTTTTTTTTCCTTTTTGCTTGTTTTCACTAGTTTTTTACTGATTATTACTGCTGTTGTAACCATTGCGGTTATTGCTATTGATTTTTTGTTTTTGTTTTTCCCCACTCTTGTCCAGGGGAAGGGGAGGGAGGGGGGCTGGGGGGGTTAATGTGGGATGTTAATTGATTGCACTGACCTTGAAGTGTTGTACGAAATCTTAATAAATAAATTGTTCAAAAAAAAAAAAAAAAAACTAGTTTTAAGTAGTATATTCGACACTCCGAGCAAGCCACTCCAACTTTTCAAGTGCACCCTACAGACGTTAGAGTAAGCACACAAAGATAGAAGACGGCTACAACGTGTACCGACTGCCTGCTCTCAAAATAAAAATGTGGGATATTTAAGCAGAGATACTGTGTGTTTAAAGCTATTCAGAAGGTACTGGGATAACACAATATGTGTATCTCAGGCAGCCAGTGTGGTGACATTGTTTATTGTTTATTGTTTATAGGATCCCCATTAGCTGGGGCTTACGTCCCAGCTATTCTTCCTGGGGTCCGACAATACAGACAGATAATAAATAATTTTAAAATTCATTACATCACATCAACAAACCTTAGATTGACAAGACTCCATACATATGCGTATACAGAAGCTCACACACACAAACACACCATCACACACACACACACACACACACACACACACACGTATACATATTCACCTACACAGGATATATACACAAAAAAAAAAAACCTTCTCTTACATATATACCCCCTACTGCTCAGATCATAGCTGTTATGTATGATTGACTAAGGTGTTTTTTCATGTGTTTTTTGAATGCATGTTTTTTTTTATCTATTTTAGTTAAAAAAGCTGGCAACTTGTTCCATGCTGCAATTGCTCTATATCTGACTGTGCGTTGAAAGGAGTTGGAATTAGCCTTAGGTACAGTAAATCGCCCCGCAGCTGCATACCTTGTGTTATGATTATGGGTATTAGAATTTTTGCAGAACAGATTATATTGACTCAATGGTGTTTTGTTGTTTAAGATTGTCCAGGTTGATGTTAATATGGATGCAGTCAGCCTATCTTCAACTTTCAACCAGTTTAAGTGTGAGTGCATGTAGTTAATATTTGTCTTGTATGGACATCTAAGAACAAGTCGTGCTGCTTTGTTCTGGACCCGCTGAAGTTTAGCTAGATGTTCTTTGGTGGCATTTGACCATATAATACTGCAATATTCCATCTGAGAAAGAACCAATGTCTCTGTAACCTTCTTTTTTAAATCTGTTGTTAGAAATGTGCTACTGCGTCTAAGTAAGGCTATTCCACTACTCATTTTTTTCACTGTCTGGTCAATTTGTTTAGACCAGGACAGTCTACTGTCTAGGATGACACCTAGTAGCTTAACTTCCTTTACCTGTTCTATTGGTGTTTTGTTAATAGAGAGATTAAGCACTGGCTCAAGACTTAAGGAATGATTAGAACCAAATACAATACTTTTTGTTTTTGCTATATTTAGGACCAGTCTATTTTGTTTTACCCAACCCTCTATGATTCCTAACACCCTATTTAAGGAGTTTGCCAGGTCTGCAGGTGTTTTTGCAGCTGTATACACAGTTGTATCATCTGCATACATTACTACCCTCATATTGTGTAGAGCTAAAGGTAGATCATTAGTAAAGATTGAGAACATTAGTGGGCCCAAGCAGCTTCCTTGTGGTACACCACACTCAACACTTACACTGTCTGAAAAACTACCATTGAAAAATACTTTTTGTGACCTTAGTGTCAGATAGCTCTTCAACCAGTCAATTGCTGGGGGTTGAAAACCATAGCTTTCCAGCTTTTGGAGAAGTAGGCCATGGTCAATTACATCAAATGCTGCAGTAAAATCTAATAGGACAGCACCACAGATGTTTTGATGATCAATTTCTGTCAGCCACTCATCTGTCATCTGAGTAAGAGCAGTACATGTAGAATGTCCTTTCCTGTATGCGTGTTGGAACTCAGTTATCAGGTTATTTGCAGAGAAGTAATGTTGCATTTGATCAAATACCAACTTCTCAAAGATTTTACTAAGTGCTGATAGCAAGCTAATGGGTCTACTATTTGATGTTGTAATGCTTTATTTTTCTTCAAGTTAAGTTTGGTAACAAAATTCCTCAGCTTACAGTAATTCTTTCTGTCAGTTTCACTCCCAGTCTTGTTTGCTCTAGTCTTTGCCTCATTCCTCTGACACATATGTTGTTTCAATTCATCATCAACCCATGGAGCTCCAAAAGTTATGATCCAACATTGATTTTGTGTCAATTGATCACATGACCTGGTAGCTATTAAATATATATATATATGTATATATATATGTATGTGTATATATATATGTATGTATGTGTAATACATATGTGTGTGTGTGTATATATATATATATATATATATATATATATATATATATATATATATATACACCAGCTGACAGGAGGACCATTGCATGTTAATAAAAATAGCCTACATCTGTATCTTAACCTGCCACTGGACTAATTTTATTTATTTACTTTTTGTCATTCTGTGCGTTTTTCGCCAGCTATCTCCTCCTACATTTTTTTATGTAACTAAAACGTTGATATGTGCTACTAGTTTTCTTATTTATACATTTCATAAATTTTCTGATATTCTTTTTTATTCAAGTGTCTACAATGTGAGTGAATGGGAGGAACATACATCTACATCATACGTATAGTACATCATACAGTACATATGTAAAGCACATCAATACAGTCTTTTGTTAATATAGCATTATATGGACATATTGTTTACTGTTGCCAAGGTGTTCAGCACCACGGACAGTTATACAGATAAAATATTAATGTCAAACTTCTTCTACTTTATTTCCGCTTAAAATACATAATACTTAATATTTAATATGAAACTCCTTGTATATGTGAAGGCTTATTTTGCTGAAATAATACATAATGTCATACTGCATGTACTTAATAATTCAGAAATGGCAGCAACAGCTACCAGCTCCTCGAAGCATTTTCTATTTACTCATTCATTTTCTCGTATGGAAGCGTATTGCTACCATGCCAGAAAAACAAACTTGTCGATATCACACTATAACATGATACTACCTTATCACTTACAACCTAAAAAAACAACGTCTGATTAACTTTATTTCAGCAAAAACTTGTTTTCATTGTAGATGAGACACAAGAACAGGCAAAGAAAAGCCATGGAAAGGGAAAGACATGGTAAGAAGGATGAAGAGGAGAAGAGTTACACTGGAGACACAGCTGCAGAAGAAGGTGACAGTTGAGTGGATGATGAAGCAGCACAGGATGAAGAGATTGACAACAGACATTGCAAACCAGGATGAAAAAAGTTCAAACATGACATGAATAAACTCAGATCTCCATGGGCAGACACATTATATCATGAGTTTTTGAAAGAGAACCCATGTTGCACATTTTGCAAGTATTTAAATACCTGCATGTTAAAAAACATCATAGCTACAAAAAGAAATGTCACTATTTCAGTGCAAAAGCAAAATGCACTTTTGATGAGTGTGAAGCTGTCTACCTTTTCTCTAAGAGAAACAAGCCAAAATCAACAGATACAAAAATATGTTTTCAAGTGATTCGCGTTGGTGCGGTTACACAGAAAAAAACAAAGGAGATTTCAACCTGCGAAGAGGAAAAATAGCAAAAGCTATAACCAAAGGTGTCAGCAATTTCCATTACGCCATGCTGAAAAATACACCGGTTGACGAAATAACAGCTGGCAACATAACTCGCAGCATGACCAAGAATGTTTTACAGAAAATATCCTCTGAAGTGAAGAAGAGTTCAAGGCTTCACAATGATGTAATGCTGGAACTAATGCTCACTCAAAAAGTAATCTGGGAGAGCAGCAGTCATGCATCATTTAAAGGTTATCTTCAGCACCTACAAATTGATCCATTTGCTTTGTACACAGAGGGTGGACTTAACATTCTGACTGAACACCTAAAAAAACCATCACCTGTCACTCTCTACCTTGATGCTACAGGCAGTGTTGTCCAGAAAATACCAGATCAAAACAAGAAAGTTCTGTATTGTGCTCTGGTTTTGCCCGGCATGGCCAAGGACAGCCCTCCCCTACCTGTCACAGAACTTGTGTCAAACAGCCATTCAGTTCCTGCCATATCACACTGGCTTATGGAATGTAAAAGAAAAATATCAAACAAAACAAAAAAACAAATAGCACAGGTTGAGACAGATCATAGCTGGACTATGATTAACAGTGTACTTATTGCATTCAACAAAGAAAATGTTTCTGTCTATCGTGACAGAGCATATGAAATCAGAATGGGACAAACCAAAGAAATTCCAACCTTTACAGTGCTTCACCTTTGCTCTGCCCACATTTTGGCTGTATTACAAGCACTGGTGAAGAAAACCACCAACAAAGACATAAAGGAATATGCCTTATACACCTTTGCTTACCTTCTAAACTGCACTAGCATGAAGATGGCTGTGGAGGTTTTTTATCATGTGTGTGCTTTTTGATTCAGAGGAGGACACACAAGTGGTGAACCAGAGCAAAGGATATCTTGATGTGTGTGTTTTGGAAAACAAGGGCCTTGAGGTGGAAGAAAGTGACCAAATGATGGAAGGTGAGAAGATCAGCATGGACAAAACTGCAAACACCATGATTGGAAAGTCGCCTTTCACACGAGTTCTTCAACTCCAAAGGGACCAAGCAGAATGTGACGTCCTTTCTGATGATGCTGTTCACAAAAAAAAAACAAAAAAACAGTACCACTGTTCTGGTGTTATCGATGTGCTACTTAAAAACTACATGGGGATCTTTCCTTTATGGAGTGGTTTGCTTTTTGGGGATCTCTCATGGCACATGAAGACAGAAATTAAAATAAGTGATGAAAAGCCTAAAACAAGAGACCACCACTTTTTTAATTCTCATTTGCAGTTAACCCTACTATGGGAAAAAGGGACAGTGAGGTGGTTGTTGCAGTTATTCCCTCACAGATGAAGGAGCAGAACCTCCTTATCCACCACTCAGAGCTGTGCACATTTAGGCCACACCAGTGGTTGACAGGGGAGGTATGGATCAAGTGCTTTTGTGCACTTGCACCCCATAGAAATATTTCTGTGAGGTACAAGTGCATTACAGTGCTTGGAAAGCAGAGCTCAAACACGAGGTGTGTGAGAAGTTGGTGAAGCAAGGTGTGCTGCCCAAGTCAGCCACTGCGGCTGAGGCTGTTGGTGACGCACCGGTGACGGAGGCGAAAGCTGGTGTGGAGCCTGAGCCTAGTTGTGATCCTTCTGGTAATGTGTCCACAGAGGATCTTCGCTTAGCCCTTCAAATAAAGGAGATGGAGAATAGAAATAAACAGCTTGAAGTGCAAGCGACGCATCTCCGTGTCAGGGCTCTAGAACTGGAAAGAGCAGCACCTGTAGCTCCAGCCCGGTATCTTTTAACCGGAGTGTTTCTGCTCCTGTTTTTGACATTAGTAAGCACATTGCGCTAGTCCCTCCATTTCATGAGTCTGAGGTGGACTCCTATTTCGGCACTTTTGAGCGAATAGCTTTTGCATTAAAGTGGCCGAAGGAGTTCTGGTCACTTTTGTTGCAGCGTAAGCTGGTGGGGAAGGCCCAGGAAGTCTGTGCCAGTTTATCCATTGAGGACAGTTTAGATTATAATGTTTTGAAAAGGACTGTGCTGCAGGCTTACGAGCTTGTCCCTGAAGCTTATAGGCAAAAATTTAGAAATAGTGATAAAACTGCCAACCAGATGTACGTTGAATTTGCACGCGACAAGAGTGTGTTATTCGATAAATGGTGCCAAGCATGTAATGTTAAAACGGTGGCTGAAATGAGAGAGCTCATTTTGTTGGAAGAATTTAAGAAGTGTTTGCCGGACAGAATCGTGGTATATTTAAATGAGCAGAAGGTGTCTTCGCTAACAGAGGCAGCCGTGCTGGTGGACGAGTTTATGTTGACTCTTAAACAGCACCGCTTGTGTCATATCGGATACCTGAGCGCAGAAACCAGTCACCAAAGCTTGCGCGTAAAAACACATTATCAGTCGCGAGTGTCTTTATTGCCATGAGCCAGGTCATTTGATTGCTGCTTGTCCGATCCTCAGGAAAAAGGGACAATATAAGACTGCTAAAACTCCCACAGGTGTTGGTTTTATTTACACCGCGTCCCCGCCTGTAACACACAGTGAGTCTGTACCTGACCTGGAGGAAGACGTGGAGATTGACGACCGTTTTAAACCGTTTGTATCTCACGGGTTTGTTTCCTTGACGGGGGAGGAAGCAGATAAAGCACCGTTAGACATTCATTGGTTCATGCTGGCTAGTGTCCTACCGCTCTCGAAAGAGACTTTGTGCAATGCTGATTTGGTAGTGTGGGGAATTAAGCTGAGTGAATTTAATACCTCCCTACATATGATTCATTTGCATTCACCCCTTGTGTCGGGACATGTGAAAGTCACCATGGTCTTGCGGTTTCCGATTAGTGGCATTTCCTTTATTTTAGGTAACGATTTGGTCGGAGGAAAGGTGTTTCCTCTGCCTGAAGTCGTTGGAGATCCCGTTTCTGCTGCGCCTACCTGCTGCCCTGCCTCTGTCTCTTCTGACTTATGTGTGGCACAGTGGCGAGGTGGTTAGCACTGATGCCTCACAGCAAGGAGGTCACTGGTTCGAATCCATGGCCGGCTGGGCCTTTCTGTGTGGAGTTTGCATGTTCTCCCTGTGTCTGTGTGGGTTCTCTCCGGGTACTCCAGCTTCCTCCCACCATCCAAAGACATGCTCATTAGGTTAATTGGTGATTCTAAATTGGCTGTAGGTGTGAATGTGAGTGTAAATGGTTGTCTGTCTCTCTGTGTTAGCCCTGCGATGGACTGGAGACCTGTCCAGGGTGTACCCCTGCCTCTCGCCCGATGACAGCTGGGATAGGCTCCAGCAGACCTGCGACCCTTAACAGGAATAACCAGGTATAGAAAATGAATGAATGAATGAATGAATTCATAGTTCATAAAAGTTTATTATTATTGAAGGGTGTAAAAATTCATAAATAGAGTTAAAATACAGAACAGTTTAAAAATCTTAATAAGTGATGTTAAAATAAGTTAAAATAAGTCATTTCATATAAAAACAAGAGTTAAATTCATTTATGTAGTTCTTGTGAGATACGAGTCATTGCATGATAGTTACGGTCACTTCATTATTACTTGTTTGATGAGTTGTCAATCAATAATGTCTTTAATAGTATTGGCATGTTTAGAGCTCCGGTGACTCCGACCAATCACAGGGCAGCCTGAGGTGAGAGGGCGGGAGATAGCGGAATGGTGTTGGTTTAGGTGAAGCAGAGGAGAAGAAGAGAAACACGAGTTACCGTGACAGAGTCAATGTTGGAGTGATTTACTGACCAAGGTTCTTGTTTTTATGGTGAACAGCCAGTTACCTGACGCAAAGAACTCTGTGAACAACAAAGAGGTAAATATGAGCATGTGAGTGTTTTAAAACTGTGACTAAGCGGAACAGTGTAAACCGAACTGCTAATGCTAATCGTGACTAGCCGTTAGCTTTCGTTTAGCGCTGTATGCGATTCACTTGCATTGTGTTCATGCTAAATCACTCTGAAACAACATATGGACTTGGTATTTAGCTTGTGTATCTAATTAGGAAAGAAAGACGGACATGTTGACGGCATGAAGCTCCTGTGAACTACGTAGGAACTGCGTCCATTCCTGCTGCGAGTGTGAGCTGTGGATGGTGTTGGTCTGTGGATTGTGTATCGCTGCTGCGCCCTGTCGGTGACATTGTCATTCCCCCTTTTCACCACTAACTGTCAGGAGCCGTGAGTACCTACATGATTTTGCACGTCCATTTTATTTTCTGCTTGTTAAAAGTGAAGCGGTCAGTTGGTTTTAGGCCTCAACGCACCCAAGCTACGACACAGGCCTGCACCAGGGGTTTTAGTGATTAATAGAGACTGTTGTGGACCAAGTGTGTGTGTGAGAGTGTGTGTGGGTCCATCATTTGTTTTTCTTGCTTCGTCTTATTTGAGGATTTAAACATAAGAGACTGAGTAATAGTAAACCAGGTACCATCTCTGTTAAACATTATTATTCAGGTGGTTTATTTCATCTTATTTTATTCATTTTGGAACTTAAATTTTATTTATAACTAAAGAAGAGTCTTTACATTTCAAGTTTTGTTGTGTGGTGTTTTATTCAAATATTCATATTTTATTTAAAAGCATTAAAAAAGGGAATATCATAAGAGTAACCCAGGCCCTGCCCCATAGGTACATGAGACAGGTGTTACATGTGTTTCCTGTGGCACAGGCTCGTAAACTGGGAGAAGTTGTTGATTTGTCTGAGTCGTTCATGGCTACATTAGCTGAGGGTGAACTTTGTTCTTCAGTGTCCCCCACCACTGAGAGTCAGAATGCGTCTAAATGTGTCCAGTCCGATCTTTTTCCTGCTGATGCATAGATTGTGTGGGTCCACTGCCAAAAACTAAATCTGGACATCAGTATATTCTGATATTTACACAGGTGAAGAAGTTCTGGTGCTGCTTCCACTACCTGGATCCAGTTTACAGTCCCAGTTTTCCGGTCCACACACGGTGGAAAGAAAACTTAGCGACACAGATCTTGTGGTCCAAACCCCCGATCAAAAGAGAAAGTCCAGAGTTTGTCACATTAACATGCTAAAACGTTACTTTTCCAGAGAGAGTGTTTCCCCGCTGCCTCCGGTGCCTGTGATGTTCGTATCTGTTGCTCCTCTCCAGTAACATCTTTCTGACGACGGGTTGTCGGAGAAAAGTGGTTTGATGCCTGCCGCTCGTTTGCAAAACTCAGAGGTACTGAATGATTTGGAGGGTTTTTAGGCTCATCTGTCCGATTCGACTCGTCATGCAGATATTATTGCTTTGATTGAAGCCTCCCTCACCCTCCACGGCTACTGTAACCTATTTAGGTAAACAGGTAGGACAGGGACAGGTGCGCCCGTTAGCTGAAAAGGTGCAGGCGATTATTGATTTTCCCAAAGTTCAAGAAAGCGCTGCTCCGGTTCCTGGGGATGTGTAGTTATTATCGAGGTTTCTATAGAAACTTTTCAGATGTGGTAGCTCCTCTCACTGGTCTAGTTAGCCCGTTGAAAAGTTTAGTTTGGTCCCCTGCTTGCCAGGCTGGTTTTGAATCTGCCAAGGCCTTACTGTGTTGTACACCTGTCCTCGCTGCGCCCAGCTTCACGAGGCCCTTCACATTAGAGGTAGACGCTAGCGTGTGTGGTGCAGGTGCTGTACTCCTGCAGGAAGATGATCAGGCTATTGACCACCCTGTCTGTTATTTCTCTAAAAAGTTTAGTAAGCACCAGCTCAACTACAGCGCCATAGAGAAGGAAGCTCTCACCCTCCTGCTTGCTTTGCAGTATTTTGAAGTTTATCTTGGGTCCAGTTCACAGCCTGTCCAAGTGTTCACTGACCATAATCCCTTTGTGTTACTTTCTTGCCTATATGCGCAACTCCAACCAGCGGCTTATGCGCTGGTCTCTTCTTCTGGAGGATTTCAACCTTCATATTGTTAAAAAGGGCTCAGAAAACGTAATGGCTGATACTCTGTCTAGAGTTTCTTAAAGACATGTGACCTCCCCAACGCTTTTCATCTTTATTTAATCTGTACATTTCTCAGTGTTTGCTGGAATATAAATACACAACATCTGTGCAGTAGTCTCTGCTGGAGGGATATCAAGCTGAGAAACTTTAAACTTTCAACTCATTAGTTATGTGTTAGTAGTTTGGCATATTGCAGCATTGTAGACTAAAAGCTTCCAGACAACTCAAACCCAGAATTTTAGAGCTGTTGGATTCATTTCTGTGTGAAGTGTCATTTTATCATCAACAGTCGTCTTCATTTGATGCAGTTTCAGTGTTTTAGAGCTGGATCAGGATGAGACACACTTTGTGCAGCGTGCTGGGGTTATTCTGTGAGTACATCCTTATTTTATGTGTTAGTATGGAACGCTAACAAGGACAGAGGAGGAGTTTTTTGAAGAGTTTTAACTTCAACACTCTTCAATAGACTCAGTTTAGACTAGATGACTCAAATGTTTTATACTGCTCAGTATTAGATAGATAGCCTTTATTATCCCATAAGGAAATTTGTTTCCACAGTCTGTCACAGAAAAACACAAAACAGTGCATATAATGCAGACATGACCAACATATACATACAAACAAAAAGCGAACACAACCATACATTGAACAACAGTACATGATATCATCACACTCAGGAGGGCTGGGTCCGCACAAGGTTTAATGGGGCAGATTATTAAGTGCCATAATAGCGGAGGATACGAAGCTCTTGTTAAAGCGCGCCCTTCTCCACTTTAGAGTTCTGTATCTGCGCCCAGATGGCAGCAGTGTGAAATGTGGGTTGAGGGGGTGATCCGGGTCATTGGATATTGTCCGTGCGAGGCGTGTGACAGCTCTGTGGTTGAGTTCTGAGAGGTTAGGTGTGGGGTGGTTAATGATCTTGGATGCAGTGTGTGTGATTTTTGTGAGCTTGTTCCTGTTGGTAGTGGACAGCATGTTGTGGAAGCAGGGGGAACAGTACAATAGGATGGGTTGGATGATGCTGGTGTACAGTACTAACAGAAGGTGAGGGGCAACATAGAGGGCACGGAGCTTGCGGATGACATGGAGTCTCTGCTGGGACCTTTTGTATATGTCAGTGATGTGTTGATCAAATGTCAGTTTATTGTTGATGGTGAGTCCGAGGTATTTGAAATGGCTGACCTGTTCTACTGTTTGATTATGGATAGAGGTTGGGACCAGTCCAGATGGGTGTGTGCGTGAGTTGAGGATGACTATTTCCTTTGTTTTATCCACATTCAGTTCTAGGAAGTTGTTGGTGCACCACTGAGTGAAGTGAGAGATGGAAAGTTGATAGGCAGTGATTGAGTTATTGTCACTTAGCAGTCCTAGAATGGCAGTGTCATCTGAGTACTTGTAATATGTGGTGATTGATGAGGGGCTGATGCAGTCATTAGTGTAGAGGGTGTAAAGAAAAGAGCTGAGGACACAACCTTGCGGGGCTCCGGTGTTGGTGATGATGGTTGATGATGTAACTGTCCCTTTCCTTACAGCCTGTGGTCTGTTGGTGAGGAAGTTGTGAACCCAGCGGATGAGGAGTGGAGATATGTTGAGGTTGAGGAGCTTCTTGATCATCTGGTGGCGTTGAATAGTGTTGAAGGCTGAGCTGAAGTCGATGAAGAGGATGGATGCAAAGGTGCCAGGTGATTCCAGATGTTGTAGGAGGGGGTGGAGGAGACATGCTACAGTATCCTCCGTCCCCCGCTTGGCCCTGTACGCAAACTGATACTGGTCCAGGTGTGGTCTGACAGCTGGCAGGATGATGTGGAGGATAAGTTTTTCCAGGCATTTCATTATGATGGAGGTGAGTGCAACCGGGCGGTAATGATTTGGTTCGGAGGGGCGTGGTTTCTTGGGTACCGGGATGATGGTTGATGTTTTCCAGATAGTGGGAATGGATGCTGACCGGTAGGAGTCCCAGAAGATAGAGTGAAGAGGAGGGGCCAGTTCCATGGCGCACAACTTCAGCACCTTGGCTGAGATGTTATCAGGCCGGGGTGCCTTTCCGGCCTTGTACCTGCTCAGCTGCTGCCGTACATCCTCCGCAGTGAATGAGCCACTAATTCTACCATTAGCCACAATTGTTAGCAATTAGCATGTCTTTACATGCAGTCAAGCATTAGCTGCTAATGTTAGCAATTAGCATGTCTTTACGACCATGAGCAGCTAGCACGCTGGCCGCTCTTGGTAGTAAAGCATTAGCCACTAATGTTAGCAATTAGCATGTCTTTACTAAGTAGCATGTCTTTACTACCATGAGCAGCAGCTATAACAGAAAGCACAACTCAAATAGTCATTTAAGGCCTGGTTCCTACTGACAGGAGGGGTGTGAGTTTGATGTCATGCAGGGTACAACAAACCAAACAGGATGAGGAGGATGCAGTAGGTCTGGCTGAGAGACAGAGAGACACTGATAAGGGTCGTCCTTTATGCTTCGCCTTCTACAAACTGAAGGGCAGGTACAGGCAGCAGACCCCTCCCAGCTCCACCTGAAAGCCAGCATCAAATAAGGAAGAGAGCGGGACGGATCGTCACACCCCCACTTTTAAGAGGGGTGTCCTCACTAGGATCCCCAGACAAAGAACGAGCAAATCGTGATAATTGATCGTTAATCATAATAATTTTAACAATAAAACTCATTACTCCTGCCTGAGCAATAGTTGAACAGTTTACGGCACAGTCTTACAGTTAGAAAAACATCAATATTAAACTTAACACATCCAGGCTGTAACAAGGAATCAGCGATGAAGTGAAGACCTTCAAATTGTCCTGTGAGTCCAGCTCTTTGTCTCACGTTGGACATCACTGCAGTCTGTCTGGATCAGCTGGAGGAATACTATATGCAGACAAATAGACCTGTCAAATAATGTTATGTAACATACTTAATATAACTCTTATGAGTGTCCAACAGCTCATTATTTATTTAATTAAAAACATCATATTATATTAAATTACTCCAATTATATATATATATACTATCATTAATGTTGTTACAAGCCATAAACGTTTCGTACTTTATGTGATGGAATAATATATTTTTCAGTTTGACACAGTTTTAGTGGCTAACCCCACTAGCCTCCACGTTAGCTCGCGGCAAACTCCCGCGGGTCTGCGGTTAAATCCCGGTTAGCTCGCGGTTAAGTCCCGGTTAGCTCGCGGTTAAATCCCGGTTAGCTTGCCGTTAGCTCGAGGCTAGCTCACGGTTAGCTCGAGGCTAACTCCGCGGTTTCGTCTCCCCATTGTAACAGTCTGAGAGTCCCTAATGTTTTGTCAGTCTGTGTCTGTAATGCTATAGTGGGAGGGGAGGTGGGGGGGTTGGAGTGGGGGGGGTCATAGTGTCAGGTTCTGGCTCCCTACTATAGTCCTGTAATGGGTTTAGGGGGTCATAATGTTTTGGCAGTCTATTACTGTAATGCTTAAATGGAGTGGAGGGGGGTCATAGTGTCAGATTCTGCAGCCCATAGTCAACCGCGATAAATTTCCCATTGAAATGAATGGAGAAGCCCGAAAAAATAAATAAATCAACAGACATTTTCAACAATGAACTGCTCTGGCATACTTTAACCGAGAGACTTCATTTCAACTTTAAAACGTAGGTACTCTTGCCTTCTCTTCAGAGATTCACTTCACTTATCGACAACTTTTACCGTTTTTAAACTATGAAGCCTCAGAGTTGTGTAGGTTTTTACTCAAATTTCAGGGTTTATAATGGGTGTGTATTGCGCGGAATGTTTGTGCTAGAGTGGATGACATCATCAGCTAGAGTGAGGAGGAGAGAAGAAAATTAGTCAAAAAACTGTACAGAAACTGCTCCCATGGCCACAAATTTCACACGACAGACATAATTTATACATAGAAACGTAGGAAAATTTGTCTTCTCACTCATATCCGTCTGCTAAAGCTGTAAGTCTTATAGTTTTGGCGTCAGACACAAAGATGCGCCAGCAACTCCCATCCACAGCTCCATAGACTGCCATGTTAAAAAGGCAGGGAAATTTCTGGAGGAAAGCAGAAGTAACCTTTTTTGAATCGCTTTAAATAGGTCACATTTCTTCATTTTACCCACAAATTGCATATGTAGACGTTCAGGAAAGCCTCAAGATGCCCAAAGTTAAGTCGGTTCAATGATTGGAAATACGGTTTGGCCACAAGTCCTTCCTGTTCGAGGCGTTTTTTCAGCATTTTCTCTCTCTCTCCCCGTCTTCCAACTGACATTCTGACAGGAGCAGTTGACCCTGGTAGCCATGACAACCAGACCCCAACCAGCTTACACACGTTCACACACGCAGCTGCTGGAAAACATGATCTGCCAAAACATTAAAACCCCCTCAAACCATTACTGCAGTACTGTAGGGGGCCAGAACCTGACATTATGACCCCCCCACTCCAACCCCCCCCACCCCCCCTCCCACTATAGCATTACAGACACAGACTGCCAAAACATTATGACCACTTAAGCCATTACAGGACTATAGTTGGGCTGCAGGTGCGTCCGGGGGGAGGGCATTGAGCAGCTCCTCACATGTGGCAGAGTGGTCTTGGGAGTCGAACCGGGTGTAGAAGGTGTTCAGTGTACCAGCAAAAGTGGTGGGGTCAGTGAACACGGAGTGAGCATGATTGGGTAACTGACCGGTCATGCTGTTGAATTCCTTTTCCAGTCTGTCCTTGTATTGAAGTTTGGCCTTGATGATGTCATTCTTTATTTGTCTGTTGAGTAAATTGACAGCAATCCAGTCCTTGCGCTGAAAAGCTTTGTGCTTTTCCCTTAGGCTGTTCTTGATATGAGAGGTGATCCAGGGTTTGCAGTTTGGATATCTCCTGAAAGTTCTTATGGGAATGGTACATGAGATACAAAAGTCAATGTAGTCCGTAATCACTGCCACCCTGTGATCCAAATCGCCCTGGAAAATGTCCCAATCAGTGCATGCAAGTGATCCCTGTAGCTGTGCAATGGCATCCTCCGACCAGAGGGTGGCACGGTGAATGTGTGGCTTGTTGCGTTTCAGTTCCGATTTGTAGTGTGGCAGTAGGAGAACAACGTTGTGGTCGGAGTAGCCGAGTGGATGGTGTGCGTGAGCAATAAACGCATCAGAAGTATTCCCATAACATAAGTCCAGAGTGTTGTGCATCCTAGTGGGAATGTCCACGTACTGGTGAAGTGATGGCATTACACAGTCAAGTCTACAGCTGTTAAAATCACCCACCACGAACACCGGGGCATCGGGATATTTAGGCATCATGTAGCTAGCACCCTCGGCTACCAGCTCCGCTGCTGCCCTGGTATTAGCACTTGGTGGGACGTAGACACAGCTGATAATGACAGCGGGGAATTCCCTCGGGAGGTAGAAGGGGTGCAGTGACAGCGTCAGCATCTCCACGTCAGGTGTACAGACTGTGCGGTGGACTTTGATGTTTGTGCACCACCGCTTATTAATGAAGATGCAGACACCTCCACCCCTGTCCTTGCCCGATTGGCTGGTCCTGTCAGCCCGCAGGATGGAAAAGTTGTCAAGACTGACCTCCGAGTCCGAGACATCCCCGTCGAGCCAGGTGTCTGTCAGGGCGATGATGCATGTATCTCTGAAGGCCCGCTCCACCCGGCATTTAGCATGTAATAAATCCATTTTATTCCGGAGGGAACGTACATTTGCTAGTACGATGGAGGGAAGAGGGGGTCTGAAGGGACGCTTCCTCAGCCTGGTACGTACACCTCCTCGCCTGCCTCTCTTCCTCGGACGGAGTTCTGGGGGAAGATTGACTGCCGGTTTTACGTTGCAGAGGCCAGAAGAGCGTAGTTGGAGAAGCTCCAGTCGGCCATAGGTGAGTAGTGTGTCTTCGCCAACATCTGGTTGCAGCGCCGAGCAGTTACTGAAGATCCGGGATCGTACATGTAATCCAGAAAATCCTTTACAGATCTGGCATCCTGAGTGCGTGACTGAAGAACTAAATAATAACGGACTGGACAGTAACAGACGTAAGACAGTACGAAGGCCAAAACAAAACAAACAAACCAAACGAGACGCCGACAGGACACCGGCAGACATGACAGTGTCGTTGCAGCAGAGCATGCGCCGTAGCCCCTTATAAGTTGCTTATGTTCATATCTGCCTCTTACTAAATAACAGCTGCCATTGATCATTTCTTCTCTTTATTTTATATTTCTGTCATTTTGATAACATCTAATGAAAAGTCAGTCTCCTCTCTAAATGTTGCTGAAGAGACTCCTCAGGCAGAGACAAACGTGAGCAGATCATCCCATGTGTCAGAACAAACAACTATATCATCAAGGTATGCTTCACAATACGACAAACCACAAAGAACAACATTCATCAGTCACTGAAAAGTTGCTGCTGCATTATACTTGCCAGCATCCCTTTAGCAAATCTGACTTTGTAACAAATGTGGCTGCTCCAACACGATCCATGCAATCCTCCATCCATGGAAGTGGATAACTCAGGTTTTGTCACACAGTTGACTTTTCTGAAATCTGTACAGAAACGATCTTCATCCAGTTCTTTCAGTCTTACCATTTCCTCAGAGACTCAGTTTACTGATGTGGAGTTTTTAAAGTAATAGTAATTACTATGTTAATAGTGAAAAATAGTGATTGCCTCAGCCTTTTATTCAGTATCAGATCAACACCAAGTCATTATTCAAAGTCAACCGGCAAGGTTCGTTCGACTCTAATCTTTCAGCACAATTCACCATAATATCCTGTATATTTGTGTTTGGTTTTCACTGCAATAAAAAAAATATGTTCTTCTAAATCACTGTTCAATCTTTATTTGTTTTATATAGACACTTTGTTCATCACCCACTGTTTAACATATTCAACAGAACACTACACTGCTGTGAGGCAACTGTTGAGGCTGACAGTTTAGCACCAGCATAAAGCAGGAAATGCAAACGTATGTAAGCACAGTGAATGACGCCTGTTGTCTTCTTGTGAACACATTAGCTGTGGTTTAAATGTGATGATGCCTAATACTTGCTGTCACACCTCTATGTGTGAAGAGGAACTATCAGTTTCTTTACAGGCCATCCTTACCAAGTGAACTGGACGGCACAACTGAGCAACACATGGTTTATTTTAGTGCTTTGTTTAATTGATTGCTGTAGAAATAAAAGTTAAACACTGAGGAATGTCTGCTCTCTCTACTCAGTACTCCCATTTTATAGATGGGCCAGATGCAGATAAATGCAAAGGGAACAGAGTAAGACGTGAGTAGAAGGATTAAAAGGTTAGTTTGGAACGTTAATTTGGTCAATACTGATCCTTTCAGTAATTATCTGTGTGCATTGTAACTCTATATACATACTGTATGTAGGTATGTCTACACAACACACACTGCATCAGTACAGACAGTGGATGCAACAGCAGTAGACATACTGCAACACATTATTTGTTCTGATTCTTCTTTCTGTGGTGCTGTTGTCATTTCTGGTGGCAGTTTTCTGGAAGTGTTTTTGGTATCCATCAATGTGTGTCTCTTGTGCTGCTTTTGCTGCATTCTTACTGTCCTTTCTACTTGTAGTGCTTTTGTTGTGTGCAGCACTGCCACCATGTGTCACAATGAACAGTCTATGGTCACAGTCAGCAGCAACAAGCTCAGCTGAAGACTGGAAGACTTTTGTTAGAGCACATTGTTTTCTGACCTGTAGGTGTCTCCATGAGTAGAAAGAATGGAGTTACTAACTGTCCATTCTGCTCCAGGCTTATTTCTATCTACTGACAATCAATGACCTCATCATTTCTAACTGAGCCACCTTGAAAAGAGGAAATGCAGCCTGTGCTTCAAACTAAATGTCTGCCGTTCAGTAGATGACTTGTTGTATGATATCAGCTTTCAGCTCACAGCAGAGGTACATTTATTGCTGCACAAAATATTTTTAATTAGAGTTTTACTACTTTACTTTCTGAAGCAGACGGTTTTCTAATGCATCATTCTTAAAGGCTTAATCATACGACTATGTGCATGGCGGAAGAAAGTATTGATAACTGTTCTCTGTTGTAGAATATTTTTTGCATGAATTAGATAAAGCTCAAAGATCAATACTACTGATCAGAAACAGGACAAGAAGCGTCAGTGTTTTAAACCCACTGCAGAGGTCTGAGGTTTGTTGACAAAAAGTAGGAAGCAGACAGACTATCTTGATATAGAACAGACACGTAGTGAGGGCTGGATGTGAGGATGATGTCAGAGTGATGTGAAGTCTAACTTCTTTTTTTCTCTCAGTTCTTTCTTCCTCTTTAGATGCTGCAGTTGTTGCTTCCTGGTATGAAGTTGAAATCTTCTCTGAAGCAGAGTGACACGTTGTCAGAGCTGGATGTGAGGATGGGACACACTTTGCTCTGTGTGCTGGGGTTATTGTGTAAGTACATCACTTTCTCACTTTGAATTGTATACATGAAGGAAAATGTTTCAAATGAGAAGAACAGAGTGTCAGAGGTTTGTCTCTCAGAAAGAACACCACAGACTTGTGGTTTCTATGTTGGTTGTTGAGTTGGTTTGCTTCAGAGTTAAATACACTACTGGACTTTAATAGTGATTATTTACACTAATATATTTGTTCAATGCATATACAGAATATGTTACTGTGCAGTGTTTCCTCTAGAATTTTTTTTAGCAGTGGGGGCAGGCCTGCAGGCTAAAACATGACGTCCCACCTAGTATGAAACGGAAATGACACAGCGCCGAATAGCGTTTGGGTGCTGTTGTTACATAGTGAGCCAGACTGACGAGCGCACAACTAGCTATAAATGGGTCACACCAGCGTTGTCTACTGTCTAATAGCTAATGTAATATTGCACATATTTTCGTCTTATTTCAACTAAAGAAACAAGGTTAGGCTACTTAAAGAGACCCCTTCCACTCATAAAATATGTTCTAAATGGCATAAATAGGCTAGGCTACTGCCAAATACGTAACAATTTATTGTAAATTGTCAGTAGGCTAGGCTATCCTTGCCTATAGATTAGGCTAGGACACTCACGTGTAGGCTGCACTGTCTGCTTAATTTGATCTTGACATATAGGCTAAGCATTCTGTAGCCTAATTCATCGCACTTCACAATCGTTTCTTTTTGCTAATTTATTTTCACATTTAGCAGCAGGGGTAACAACGTTTCTGTCGTGCGGCCTTTGTGCGTGTGTGTAGCCTAATTCATTAAAACCTAAACTTTTCTGTGTAGGCTAATACAACACAACTATTTACTTTAACATCATTACGTCTATTACTACATCTATAGACTATTTCCAATTGGTATTATATTAGTGACTCACTTACCGTTGTTTCCAGATGCTTTGATATCAGGACGTGAGCTGACAGAACTGACAAGTTGAACGTTGTCCAATTAAAATGGACCCACAGTGGTGACGTTTTTGGTGGAGCTGTTAAGTTTAATAGTCGACTCAGAAGAAAGCTAACGTTTTGACAAAAAGCTACATCAACACAACAGTAGGCTATGTGGAGTTAAACTGGACAGCCCCAATAACCTCTGAATAGTTGTACTTGTTAAATTGCAATGTGAGCGGCAGCCAACGGGGGGGTGCATTATGTCGGCAGGATCATTTAAAAGGCAACCGCGACTATTGTGCGTCTGCCCCATTTCTGATACAGCTGTGGCAGAAAATTAAACCGTGGCGGGCCGCCGCTCCAAAATCAACATAGAGGAAACACTTCTGTGTATTGTTATTCAAAAACTTATTTTGCTGATTGCTTTATTTTCTACTTCCTCTTTATTAACGCAATGATCTGTCTGTATTAAAACTAGTGCAAAGAACATTTCTTTTGTCTTCTTGGTGTTGAGGTTGAGGTAGTTGTCGCTGCACCAGGCCACCAGTGCTTGGACCTCCTCTCTGTATGGTGTCTCGTCATTGTTGTTGATAATCCCCCCCCATGCTGTTGGAGCCATGGGTTGAGACGCAGACACAGGTGTACAGTGTGTACAAGACTGGACTCAGTACACAGCCCTGAGGAACACCAGTATTAAGGATGATAGGTTGATCCACAGACAGAGGGAGATTCCAAGTTGCAGTTGGGGCTGATGGAGTTAAATCCCGAGCTGAAGTCAACAAGCAGCATCCTGATGTATGTCTGGGGGCTTTCACTATGGCTGAGAGCAGTGTGGAGGGTGATGGAGATGGCAACGTCTCTGGATCTGTAGGACCTGTAGGCAAACTGGTGTTGGTCAAAGCCTGGTGGGATGTGGGTCTTGACATGCTGTAACACCAGTCTCTCCATGCATTTCATGATCACTGGTGTCAGGACCACAGGCTGGTACTCATTCAACCCTGGAATGGCAGAGGATTTGGGCACAGGGATTATGGTGACAGTTTTCAGGCTGAACGGTTAAAGATGTTAGTGAATACTGCAGCAAGCTGATGGGCTCATGATTTCAGCACCTTCCCTGGTACTCCATCCGGTCCTGGTGCTTTGCTGATGTTGATGCCGCGCAGGACCAGCTGTACATGATGTTGTTGGATGGTGGGTGGCTGGCCATGCTCTGATGGTGTCAGCTGTGTGTCCTCTGTCTGTCTGCCGTCCTCTTCAAAGCAGGAGAAAAAGGTGTTGAGCTGGTCTGGGAGAGAAGTGTTGGTAGAGAGGGGGTGTTGTCGCACTGTTTGTAGTCCGTAATGTGCTGGATGCCTTTCCACATGGAGCTGGGATTGTTTTCCTTGAAACTGGCCTCTATCTGCTTTCTGTACCTTGTTTTAGCAGCCTTGGTGCCTCTGTTCAGGTCTGCTCTAGCCTTCCTGTTGGCCTCCCTGTCTCTTGACCTCAGTGCTGCATCCCTGGCCTGGAGTAGTGCTCTGATGTTGGTGTTGCCTCCTCAGTCCAGCACTCCACTGGCTTGTACTGTAGCTTAGACCTGCAAATGAGGGGCTTGTAAACTGGTGTCAGGAACAGGGAAAGATGGTCTGAGTGTCCGAGGTGAGGGGAGGGGCGGGCTTTGTAGGCTCCCACAATGCTGGTCTAGACCTGGTCTAGTGTTCTGCCCTTCCTTGATTTAATATCCACATTCTTGTAAAATCTGGGGAGCACAGTCTTTAAGGTGGTATGATTAAAGTCTCCAGCCACGATGAAGAAGCCCTCTGGGTGTTTGTTCTGCTGATGCTGTCATGCAGCCTGCTCATTGCTACGTTAGCATTAGTGGATATACACAGCAGCTACAGACACTTGAGTGATTTCACTGGTATGATAAAAAGGTCTGCATTTTAACAGTAAGAAATCCAGGTCTGGACAGCAGTGTCTCTCAATAACAGCAGTGTCCGTGCACCAACTGTTGTTAATATAGATGCACAAGCCCCCTCCTCTCGTCTTACCCTTGCAGGCTTGGAAAATGTCACCTGTCTGACTGCATTGTGCCAACTGTGAAGTTTGGTGGAGGAGGGATAATGGTATGGGGCTGTTTGTTAGGGTTTGGGCTAGACCCCTATCTCCAGTGAAGGACAATCTTAATGTTTCAGCATACCAAGACATTGATAGATAGATAGATAGATAGATACTTTATTAATCCCGAGGGAAATTCAAGCATCCAGTAGCAGTAACATACATTGAACATGCAATACAAAAGCTATATAAAAAATAGAAAGTGACTAGAATTAAAATGTTTTATACAACTAAAAACTATGTTAAAATATAAAGTAACCTGTTAAAAATATAAAGTGACCAGTAGAAGTAGAAGGTTTTTTTTTTTTTTTTTTTTTTTTTTTAATAAATATGAGAGCTACAAATGGGAAAAAATGAATGAAAATCACAGTCACCACATGTAGCAGAGGTAGACGGACATGGTAATGACAGAGTGTCCAGTAACTTGGTGCAAAAAGATATGTCCATTGTCTATTGTGTCTCCTGCCATCACTGAGAGCTGTTGTACAGTCTGATGGCCAGGGGGACGAAAGAGTTCTTCAGTGTGTTGGTGGAGCAGGATTGAGACAGCAGCCTGCCACTGAACACACTCCTCTGCCTGATGAAGGTGTTGTGCAGAGGGTGGTGGGCGTTGTCCAGTATGGACAGCAGTTTGTCCAGGGTCCTTCTCTCTGCCACTGTCACCAGAGAGTCCAGCTCTGTGCCCACCACTGAGCCAGCCCTCCTCACCAGTCTGTCCAGCATCCCTCTTCTTGCTGCTTCCTCCCCAGCAAACCACAGCATAGAAGAGGACGCTGGCCACCACAGACTGGTAAAACATCTGCAGCAGTTTTTTGCAGACATTGAAGGACCCCAGCCTTCTCAGGAAGTACAGACGGCTCTGTCCTTTCCTGTGGAGTGTGTCCATGTTTGTAGTCCAGTCCAGCCTGTCGTCCAGCTGCAGCCCCAGATATTTGTACGTCCTGACCACCTCCACATCGACCCCGTTGATGGACACAGGTTGGAGATGTGATTTCTTCCTTCTGAAGTCCACCACCATCTCCTTGGTCTTGGAGGTGTTCAGCTGCAGATGGTTGGACCTGCACCACCTCATGAAGTCTGCGACCAGGCTCCTGTACTCCTCCTCCCGTCCATCCTTGATACAGCCAACTATCGCAGTGTCATCTGAGTATTTGGAGCAGCAGCCGTTCAAAAGTCTTCATGATCTGGGATGTTAATGCAACTGGTCTGAAGTCACCCGGCTCCCTGGGGTGTTTTGTTTTGGGAACCGGGATGAGACATGAAGTCTTCCAGAGAACGGGCACCCTCCCCAGCTCCAGGCTCAGGTTGAAGACATGCTGAAGCGGCTCCCCCAATTCAGCAGAGCAGGCCTTGAGCATCCTTGGACACACTTTGTCCGGGCCCGCTGCTTTCCTCGGGCGCAGCCTCCTCAGCTCTCTGCTCACCTGATCCTTGGTGATGGTGAAGGGGAGGGGGGTTGAACTGTCCGTGGTGGTGGTGGGGAGGGGGAGGTGGGTTGAACTGTCTGTGGGGGTGGTGGGGAGGGGGGTTGAACTGTCCGTGGTGGGGAGGGGGGTTGAACTGTCCGTGGTGGTGGTGGTGGTGGGGAGGGGGAGGTGGGTTGAACTGTCTGTGGGGGTGGTGGGGAGGGGGAGGTGGGTTGAACTGTCCATAGGTGTGGCGGGTGGGGGAACTCTGCAGTCCGAGGTGATGACGGACGTGATGGGGGGGGGGGGGGGGGGGGGGGGGGGTGGTGTGGAGTGGCCAGTCACTGTCTGTAGGAGCTGGAGTATCAAACCTGTTAAAAAACAGGTTTAGCTGGTTTGCTCTCTCAGCGTCCCCCTCTTCTGTGCTGCTGCCCTTCTTCTTGCAGCCTGTGATGGTTTTCATGCCATCCCAGACCTCCCTCATGTTGTTGTGCTGCAGCTTCTGTTCCACCTTCCTTCTGTACTCCTCCTTTGCCTCTCTCAGCTGGACCTTGAGTTCCCCCTGTATGCGCTTCAGCTCGTCTCTGTCACCATCTTTGAATGCCCTCTTCTTCCTGTTAAGGATGTCCTTGACATCACTGGTGATCCAGGGCTTGCTGTTCGGGAAGCAGCGTACAGTCCTAATGGGGACCACAACATCCATACAGAAGTTCAGGTAGTCAGTAGTGCAGTGGGTGACCCCCTCGATGTCCTCACCATGTGCGTCCTGCAGGACGTTCCGGTCAGTAGATTCAAAGCAGTCCCTCAGAGCCTCTACTGCCTCAGGAGACCACTTCCTGAAGGAGCGTGTGGTTGTGGACTGTCTCTGGATCTTTGCCTTGTAGTGTGGTGTGAGCAGGACCAGGTTATGGTCAGACTTTCCCAGTGGGGGCAGAGGAGTGGCAGTGTAAGCTTCCTTCACGTTGGTGTACAGGAGGTCTAATGTCCTGTTCTTCCTGGTGGGGCAGCTTACAAACTGGTGAAAGTCTGGTAGTGTGGAGTCCAGTGTGACATGATTAAAATCCCCAGAGATAGCAATGAAGGCGTCTGGGTGTTGCGTTTGCAGTCCCGCTACGGTGGAGTGGATGACGTCACACGCGGTCTCGGCGTGTGCACGCGGAGGGACGTAATACGGTCTGAGACCTACCGCCAGCAACTCGATGTCTCTGTTGCACACAATCTCCTTCACCGTAACATGCCCCGGGTTGCACCACCTGATGTTAATAAACAGTGCGAGTCCTCCACCTTTGCGTTTGCCGCTGCATCTGCAGTCCCTGTCCGCTCTCACCATCATGAATCCAGGCAGGGGCGTTGTGCATTCTATCCCTCGTAGCCTGTTAGAACAAGGAATCCCGAACACTAAACTGACAAGGAGAAGCAGAACGGGCGGGGCTGGGCTGGGCTGTGCTGGGGGTGGGGGTGGGTGGAGAGGGCAGAGGCGCTTCGCGCGATCAGTGGATCTGTGTCACTTGGTAGTTCAGCGTCATAGGTTGCAGTAGGCTAAGTTGAGAAAGCAGACGAGACATGGCCAGCAAAAAACAGTTGAAACCGGTGCCGGCTCTACGCAGGGGCACGAGGAGGCAGCGCCACATTTTAATATACTCACAAAATTAATATATTACAAGTTGATAAAATTATCTGCATTAGCGGAAAATCCGCCAAAAAAGGGACACACGTGATACAGCATCTGCTTTCCTCTCGTATCTCTGTCCCTCCGCTGTGTGTTTATTCACATGCTACGTAGCACACAAACATCCAATCACTGTTGCAGTATGCAAATGAGCCAAGACGCAGCCTGACAGTGTAGTGTCAGGTTTTCAGCACGACCACGGAGCAGTGAACTTTGAAGAAGCAGCAGCGTCACAAGCACACAGATGAGTGCCCACGTCCACTACATGTGACAAACTGAAGACAAATGACCAGTGTCTGACCAGTGATGGGAATAACGGTGTTAAAATTAACGGCGTTACTAACGGCGTTATTTTTTTCACTAACGGGTAATCTAACTAATTACTATTTCCATCGTTACAACGCCGTTACCGACGTCGGTAATGTAGTTACCGCCGTTACTGACAATTAAATGTGGTGCGTTATGAAGTGTGAAGTGAAGCAACTAATAGAGCTCCGGTAGCTGACGTCACCCTGCACCGCCAATCACAACACCACCATATCGGCAGGAAAGCGCAGCGTTGACAACTGCAGCAACTAACTAACTTGTCCTTGTACCAGTTCCATCCAAAAATGGTCGTCAGCTGTTGTGCCCCAGGATGTCAGAATAGTCGGGGACAGGTAAAGGGGAAATCATTTTATAGGATTCCCCAAGATTCTTCAAGACGGTAGATGTGGATTACTGCAATAAAACGCTCAAGAAGCAGACACGAGAAATCCCTCAAGAAACGGATTTGTCTTGTGTAGCGATCACTTTATATCAGGTACAGAATCCAGCATTTTCCAGGTGTAATGTTTATTTAGCATGTTTTTAACTCAATGTCCAACAGATTTCATTTCATAAAGGTAAGTTAGGCTAATGTTAATAACGTGGCTTAGAAAGGAAGTTGATCTTTAAATTTACATCTGGTCCAGCCGGGCTAAGCCCAGGTTGTCCTTAAAGTCGAGAAACGCCCCTGAATCCAGGTACATCCACATTAGCGTCCGGTGTGTTCTGGGTGAGCCAAGTTTCAGAGAGACACAGTAAACTGCTCTCCCTGAATGTCCTGTCGGTCCTCACAAGGGCCGCCAGCTCGTCCGTCTTGTTAGTGAGACAGTTAACATTCCCCATGATGATCGAAGGAACCGAGGGCTTGTACTTCCACCGCTTAGCCTCTAGCCTAGCCTTCACCTTCGTCCCGGCTCTGCGGCCTTGTCGCCTCCTGCTCAGCTCCTCAGGTATGGGGTGAACAATGCCGGCTCGTCCCGTTGTTTGGAGTAAAAGCAGCTTCTCCCTTGAATAAACAAGTTATGTATCCATAGGATATATAAAGTTACACAGCAAGTGTAGTTAAAAAAAAGTTGAAAAAAACACACTTTAAGCACTAAAAACGACACGACACGTACGGAGCTACTGGATCGGCGTCCTGCTTGTGCTGGCGCCGGAAGTGTAGTTATTGTGGACGATTGCCACATATTTTTCCAACTATGTGGCAACAGCTTGGAAAAGGCCCTTTTCTATTCCAACATGAGTGTGCCCCAGTGCACAAAGCAAGGACTATAAAGACATGGTTCCATGTGGAAGAACTTGACTGGTCCACACAGAGCTCTGGCCTCAAACCACAGAGCACCTTTGGGATGAACTGGAACAGAGATTGTGAGCTAGGCCTTCTCACTGCATTCTTACTGTCCTTTCTACTTGTAGTGCTTTTGTTGTGTGCAGCACTGCCACCATGTGTCACAATGAACAGTCTATGGTCACAGTCAGCAGCAACAAGCTCAGCTGAAGACTGGAAGACTTTTGTTAGAGCACATTGTTTTCTGACCTGTAGGTGTCTCCATGAGTAGAAAGAATGGAGTTACTAACTGTCCATTCTGCTCCAGGCTTATTTCTATCTACTGACAATCAATGACCTCATCATTTCTAACTGAGCCACCTTGAAAAGAGGAAATGCAGCCTGTGGTTCAAACTAAATGTCTGCTGTTCAGTAGATGACAAGCTGACTATCAGCTTTCAGCCCACAGCAGAGAGGAATGAGGAATGCAGACAAAGAGCACAGTCATCATTTAATCTGCCTTTAAACTAGAATAACAGGGTTCAGTAACATTTCTTTCTTAACATTCATTAATTCAGTTTGTCAAGCAGACAACATGACAGCATCACTAAATCTCTTGGAGAGATATTTCTTCATTCAAAGTCTCTAAAGGCCTCAGATTTAAAGATCCTCCTCACATATCTCTAAACACATTCAAAGTGCTCCCCCATGGTTCACATGTTCTTTGTTCTCACTGATATTATTTATACAGAGCAGCACTTCCTAACTGATGTGTGAAAGTGACGTGTGCTCAGATCAACCTCTGTGATAGAGTTGTGTTGAAACTATTGTTCTCAGGAGCCAACACATGGCCAGGAAGGCCAACAATTCATCCAAGACATTTTAGAAAACTACTCTGTCTACTGTTTTTGTTTGCATGCATACACATATTGTATCTGCACACACCTCCCTTTAGATAACCAGCAGTATGGGTGCAGGTGGAGTGGGTGTAACGTTAAATACACAACAGGGAATAGGATTTGATGCAATGAGTGCAAAAAAATAGGTTTAAACATTTTGTGTTTTGTGACAAATTCAAACTACATATTCTCTGTTCCATCTTGATTTATCAGTTTCTACAAATGTTTTATTTCATTGTGTTTTTTTGCATCAAGAGGTAAGTTTGCAGGAGCTGGACAGGAAGTGAGACATTTCTCAGTTCTATCTTTGTCTTCTTATGCTGCAGATGAGTTGTTGCCTCAAATGCAAACGGTAAATGTTTCTCTGAAGCAGGAGAAATTAGATTTAATCAGTGAAAACAGTGATTTTGGAAACATTTGTCAAGATTTGCATGAAAACAAGAAGAGAAGAAGTCTCCCAGGTTGTTTCTGGTGTAAATGGTGTCATTGTTTCTGGTGTACTTTCTCATAGAGGGGTTCATCAGTTTAATCAGTCTAGCTTCTGCAGGTTCTTCTGCACTTCTCATCTTAATGATAACCACATTTGATTAGAGCTACAGCTCCTTCTAATGCATCAGAGCTGGGAGAGGGGGAAGGACTTCATCATCATGTTCACTCCTTTTTCTCAACACTATTTCTGTTTTGATCACTTCCTGTGAATGAAGTCATGGCCACATTTGACTCCAGAGTTTCTGTAGAAGGAGAAGACATGTAGAGAGTGTTCAGTTTGACAGACTTTACACTGGTGAAGCTCAGCTTTGGGATTTAAGATGAAGAATAATCATATTTTCAGATTGTAGTTTAAAACCTGCATGGATTCCCTCCAGCTGCTGTGCTGAACTTAGTGAGTATGACACCTCTTGTTATCAGTAGGTCCTCTATTCATTCTACATGGAAAAGTATTTATTGTATCTTTCAAACATGTGATTGTAATGACTTTATGCAGCAGCCTTTCCAATAGCTTCAAGAATCACTGTCTCTTTGTAAGACAGCAGTAGTCTACAGGATGATCATATCTGTGGCAGGAAGAAAATTCCAATCTATTTCTCTGTAGCTTATTGTATGTGTCCTCTCTAACACTTCCACCACTTTCTGTGAGTTATCAAGTACTCCGTGCATGTCAGCAGCAGCTGAACTTGTCTGAATGGTCAAGACAAAGATATAAATGTAGAAAGATGGATACATAGATGAACCTTCATGTGACTTCCATCCTGTATACTGTGTGTATAAATTGACATTTCTAGTTTTTTACTTGGTGTTTCTTTCATGTGGATGTTCTGGTGTCAGAAACCTCTTGGCTGTTCTTGACCTCTTGATGTTTCTATGCTCAAGTTGTTTTGTTCATGTCTTGTTGTCTGTTGCTATCATGTTTGAGTTTATTTAAAGCGATGCACAGACCTTTGTGTGAGATCCAGTCTGATATATTTATGTATTTCTGCAGTGCCATGAGACGGTTGGCTGTGGTCAGACTATGGTGAGTTTTGAACTTTGTGCAAAAGGAAGGAAGCTGAGACAGAACAAGCTGAATGTTATTAATTTTTTTGTGGTTTCTGCAGTTTCATCAGATGAAATCTTGATGTGAGGATGGGACACACTTTGCTCTCTGAGCTGGGCTTATTCTGTGAGTATGTTACTGACCCCCCCCATGACATCACAGGTGATGGTCTGGTCCATTTCCTGGTCCACTGCAGTGTGTGGGAGGGTCTGCAGCCATAAACATATCTTCCTCTATTGAATGTTGTGAGGGTGGATGCATGTCTCTATATTTTATTTCAAATGTGGAGCTGTAGATACTGCCATCACATTGGCTCAGATTCCTCAGAGAGTTTTCCTCTCATATCTCAGGAACACTTGGTTATGTTTGTAGTAGTGATCCTTTAATGCATCCTTCATGCTCATGTTACACATTAAATATTTCTTATTAAATATTAGAGTTTGTTTTAGTCTCTTAATGTCTGACATTTCCTCCTTTATTGTAGTGCTCTATACACTCCTCTACAAAGGACATGCTCAAGGTGATTAAACAGTTTGAACTTTCTTGTCTTTGTTTTTAATTATTCTCTAAAAACTAATCTCAACCTACTGCATCATGTTTCTTTTTACTGTATGTACTGACACAGATTGTGTCTACCATATTTCCTAAAAGTGTTTTTCATTCCTAACTGTATGTTCATGTTGCTTCTAGATGCTGTGCTGACTACTGACCCCTACTGGTCACCTTTGTTCACTGGAGAGTCTGTTACCTTCATATGTGACGTGAAGGAAGGAGGAGACACTGACTGGGATTATTATCGCTACAAGGATGGACAAGAATTAACTCCCTACAACACACAACAGCGATACACATTAAAACCTCTGTCTACAGGTCACAGTGGTGGATATCAGTGCTGTGGTCTCCACAAGAGATCACGTCAGACAAAGTGGAGTAATACTGTCACTTTAACTGTATCTGGTAAGACCTGGATATTTTATCAACAACACTAATTAATGATTCCTGTTGAAATATGCATATTAATTATGTAATACTTTGAACATTTAATTACTTCTACACTCTAAACATTTATTAGAATACTGTAAAACTTGAATCTTTGACCAGGACCTGAGCTACTTTTCTCAGTTCCTGATACTGTTATCTAGAATGACCACACGTATGATCTTTGATATAAAATAAAAGGTATTGTAGATAAGCATGTGAAAAAGATGAAAAAGATGTGACTGAACTGGACATATCAAGGATTACACGTCAAGATAACTTTTTAGTTCTAATTATTACAGAAGCAGTCATACTGTGTTTATTTTGAGATTCTAAACCAAAGTTGATGGAGCTCTGACACCTTGATGAAATGGACACAAATCACAGATGATTCAAAATATCTGAAAGTACAGAGAAAATAACCATTAATTAACATAGAGGGATTCTCAGGGTGGAGAGCAGTTATATATTTTAAATTTTGAAGAAGAGGAAGAATTTAGATTTTAAAAATATAAAACAAATCCCATAAATATTACATTTAATGTATTTTTTTTCACAACAGCAAATCAACCTCAGGCCTCACTGACAGTAGACAACAGAGTCATAGCAGCAGGAGGCAGAGTGACACTGACCTGCTCTGTGGAATCCTCTTCTGGTTGGAAGTTCTACTGGTTCAGACGTAGATCAGAGTCTGATGGAGCTGAGACAGTAAGAGCTGGAACATCATCCACCACTGAGAGTGTTTCAGAAGGAGGCATCTATCACTGCAGAGGAGGAAGAGGAGACCCAGAGTTCTTCACAGCAGACAGTAATGCTGTCACAATAGAGGAACCAGGTGAGTGTTGTGTTTTGTTTTCAAACTCCACATGTGACCTGCATTCATGATTAATAACATCATGATTAATGTTACATTAACACCTGGTAACTATAGAAGTTTTTTGTTTGTTGTTTCTTTCTACATTGTCTATATCTAGAAGTGTGTTCAACAAGGCTGTTGTCACACAACATCTGGTTTCAAGGACAAAATTAAGATGTGAAGTTCAGGGCAGCTGAATGATTGTATTCCTATTTGTTCTTATGTGGTTTCCTGCATTTGGCTCCAAGTACCCCATGATTCAACATGAAAGTAAAAAAATAAATAAATACATCTACGACCTTCTGTTGGTATTTCTATGTTCTAACTGGAAACTCTTGAACATGACCAGATCCAAACAGACCTGTTGTGACTCTTCAACCCAACTGGACTCAGATATACAGAGGAGAGACCATCACTGTCAGATGTGAGATCCATGGAGGAGACACTGAGTGGGAGTATGAATGGAGAACAAGCAGCTCCAGGAAACCTTCAAATCAAAATGAATTCAGGATTAGTTCTCTGTCCCACAGTGGAAACTATGAATGTAGGGGAAAAATGAAAAGAGATCAACATAAAACAACAGAGTGGAGCCATTCAGTCACAGTGACAGTAACTGACAGTAAGTCAAAGTATATAACAGCTTATTGAAGTATGTTTTTGTTATTATGAAGAGATGTGAAATATGATATTTAGATACTCACAAAGTTTCTAATTTAAAGTGAATGTTCTCATAAAAGTTGTATTCTATGTTAAGAGATGAGACATAACATGTTTAAAATCTCTTTCAACAGTTAAACCCCAAACTGTCCTCTCTGTGTCTCCATCATGGCTGAGTCCTGGAGCCTCAGTAACTCTGAGCTGTGAGCTTGAACATCCATCTGCAGGATGGAGGTTTTACTGGTATAAAGCTGTTCCTGATCTATCACACAAGTATCCATCTTACAACTATGAGCTGCTTCCTGGTAGCATCAGTGGAACTGAACAAGATTCCTACATCATTGATGGACAGACACACACAGCAGGATATGTGTGTAGAGCTGGAAGAGGAGACCCAGTGTTTTACACTGATTCCAGTCAACCTCAGTTTGTCTGGTCTGGAGGTCAGTTTGTTTCCATCTGTTCTCTCAATAAGTAGATTATATGTCACCTTTCATTTTTTCTCTGTGACCTACATGCAGTATCTTGAAAACTAAAACACATGCTTACAATTCATTGACTGTGCACATTTATGTTCTCCTAATGCAGCAGGATCTTTCTTTTTTGCTACCATCAAAATAATTATCTTATTACCATTATATTTGCTTTTCATTGAATCGGATAATATGAAAAACACAAAAAGAGAGTTACAAGACTTTTACAAACCTACAAACTCAAATCCTTACATGACAGGGACAAAATAAATTGGTCCAGGACGTCTCTAAAACTTAGGAGGTTATATGTGGTGTCTCAGGGTGTGCTGTGTTGTGTGGGTATATGTTGAGTCTGGAAGAAAGTATATGTATGCACAGGAGGAAAAAGGAGAAGAAAATAAACAAATAAATGAAAGAGGAAAAAAGAAAGTTCAATAAAATTATAATATAATCTGAATATTCTGGTATCAGTAGGTAAGGAATGGCATGTGTTTGAATCTTTCCTCTTCATCTTTGGATACTTCATCAGCTCATGTTACTGCTCTTACTTATCAGATTGTCAGAGTACAGATGTCAGGTAAAAGTATGCAGTTTCTAATTTTACAGACTGCTGCTTGTTGCATATCAATTCAAATATACTTCAATGGTATTATTCATAGTTTGACCAAAACACTGCACCTTGTCATGCTTGCACTAAATTACAGAAATTAAAGAATTAAAGCCAATAAATATTTGCATTGTGGCCTTTTTCAGATTAATATCACTCTTCTTGCTTTGACTCTTTTTCAGATTTCCATTCAGCAGCGTCTCTCTCAGTGAATCCTGACAGAGTGCAGCACTTCACCTCTGACTCTGTCTCTCTGAGCTGTGAGGGAAACTCGACTGAGTGGAGAGTGAGGAGCTTCCCTGAGGACCGCTACCTGTCCTGTTCTGACTGGAAGAGAATGACAGAATTCCCATGTGAATTATCCAGATACCAGTCTAATAATGCAGTGTACTGGTGTGAGTCTGGATCAGGAGAGTTCAGCAACGCAGTCAACATCACTGTACATGGTATGTTAGAATAGTTCTTTTCTTTTCTTTGTAAATGATTAAAACATCACATCATGATGACCCAGTTATGTGACATGTTACATAATTGTGACAAAACAGACAACAGTTATTCATAGTCTGTCCTGTTTTAATGCAATCAGAGTAAACTAAGCATCATGCTACTTTTAGTTGGAGGCTTTACTTTACTCCCATCATCTGCTTACAAAACTATTTCTATCCAAACTGTCCCACAATAAATCTCTCTTTCTTTCTTGTTATTTCTGTAATAAATCACTAAAAAGCAGAACATTTCTACCACCAAAGTGTTCCTTCAGCCTATTATGTAAAGACGCTGTAGTCAAGTAGGAACCTGACTAAAATATTCTAGTTAGGTTGGTGTGAAACATTTGCAGGGCTCAGGATTAAAACCAAACTTCTTGGGCAACGTGAGACTTCTTGGTATTGATTGAAGTTTTCCCTTTCTCGTTCAATACAGAGCTCTTTCTGAAACTGGAACTTAAAATGCTTTGACTGTTTTCCAAATGGAGGCATTGATTGAGTTTTGAACTAAAACCACTGTAGCCTATTAAATACTGTATGTCCATATTTGTTCTGTAGCTAATGGGCCCGTATTTGACTTCTCATCTGTGGCTGCAACAAAACATCCTCATCATCACATTCATACTTTCCAAGCACATATTGGTACTTATCACGATGAGGGTTTGTTTTAGTGGAGGTTTGGAGTGTTCAGAAGTTTCTGAGGCTCAACAGGTCCAACGTGATCTAAAGGACATTGTAGTAAAGCTGTTGGTTATTTGGCGTGAAGGGATAGTTGTAAGATTCATACTGCAGTTTGGAATTACTCAGAAACCAAATGTCTGATATAATATGTATGCATATAGAAACCATTCTCCTCATTGTATGTCAGCTGTTTGAAAAGTCTGACTAAATCATTGTTTGACTGTTTTCCAGGTTCTAATGGTATCATCCTGGTGAGTCCTGTCCATCCTGTGACTGAGGGAGAACCTGTTACTCTGAGCTGCAGGTTGAGACAACAACAAATACTTTCCAATGTGTTTTTCTATCACAATGACAAACTCATCCAAAGTGATACCAGAGGGGAGCTGAATATCTCTGCAGTGTCAAAGACACATGAAGGCTTCTACAAGTGTGAACATTCAGGAAAACAATCACCACAGAGTTGGATGGCTGTAACATGTGAGTTAGTTTTCAGTTTATTTTTAATAGTAGCAGTCGTCATATGAAAAGGCCATTTCTTAAGTTGATTTCTACTTGTATTTAATTGAATCTCATTATTAATTCCATCAGTGTCCAGGTCTGAAAGCTCTTCATTTCTTGTTCCATTGATCGTTGGACTGGTTTGTGGAATTTCACTGATTATTCTCCTGCTGCTGCTTCTTTGTTGCTACACAGAAATAAAAGGTGAGAGAATTTACTAAAAATCACTGTTTTATCTGCTAAATGTTCCTCACTTCATGTCATAACATCAGCATTTAACAGTGTCATATTTGTATTTGTCTCTTTTCCAGATGCATGCAGTAACAGGTTGGTCCAACACTCTTGTCTCATTTTGATCCTAATAACAATACTTTCCATGTTCCTTATTAAACTCCTTCATGCTTTAGTCTCACTCAGTCTCTGAACATCAATCAAGGCTCTGCTACACAGCAAACAGTGAACCAGAATGAAACTCAAGTTTACTCCTCTCTTCTCCATGGTCAGCCTTTCCAATCATTCTTTTCACAACTATTTCTAACACCCACTTTGACTTTTTCAAACCAAAGCTGAAGTGACTCATTGGATGTTGTCTTGATTTTCTCTGACCTGTAGCTGATGTTTCTGTCTATGAATCAATCAGAGGCTCTGGAAACACAGGAAGTGGTACAGTATAAACTTTGATTCATGTGGAGCTGTCAGACATTAGATTATTATCAGTGACTGATCTAAATTCATGGAACATTATGATTTCAGGGGAACCAGACCATGAATACAGAAATATTAGATCTCATCTTCAGCTTCAAGGTGAGGAGTCACTACTAAAAATATGAAGTATAATAATATATTAGTTGTTAGCTCAACTACCAGTCTCTAATAGTAGATAGAGTGTGAGTGTCATTAAATAATCTGATGCATTTATCTTAACAGGGAGACATGACACTGAGAAGAGCTCTGACTACAATAACGTGAATCCTGAATCGTTTTCCGGTGTCACGTCCACCCAGTCTCAGAGAACCAGTCAGATCCCTGCCACAGTCCAGACTGTCAACCAGGATGAAAATCGGCAGCACATATACTCCTCTCTTCTCCACGGTCAGCTTTCCGTTAAAACAAACTTGCTTCCAGAGCTGCAATGTGCTTCAAGTTCATGAGCCGTCACATTAATAATAACAATGTTTCCTGCTGAACTAAATCAGGTTCTTTCAAATTATTTTCCTTTGTGGTGATTTTCACTGACCTACAGGTGATGCTTGTGTCTATGAGTCAATCAGAGGTCCTGAAAACACTGGAAATGGTACAGTAGAAACTTTGATCCATTCAGAGCTCTCCAAAATCATATGATTGCAATTCAAGCCAGTTCAAATGTTCTGATTTCAGTTGGACGGACCGATGGCTGCAGAAATGTCAAATGTCAGACTGAGCTCAGAGATGTTGGACAGAGGAGTGAGTACACAAAACATTATACAACTGAATTATTGGAGATTCTCAGTTGAAACAACAATACCACAATATCCATATGTTACTTTACCAAAAGTTTGTGGACACCTGAATACCATACCTGTACATGCAGTCTGTGATTGTTCAATTTTAGTTTCTAAACCAAGGTCAAGCCCAGAACATGTGATGTTAACACAAAGTAACACACTTTGTTTGTATTGTAAATTTATTATTATTTTTTTTCTTTGTAATCTTTACAGGGAAACATGGTGATCCAGGGAAGAGTTCTGACTACTAGGATGTGAATCCAGACTCAGCTACAGGTAAAATGTTTTTCTTTTTGATGTTTAGCTACTGAGAAGACACTTGGCAGAGTACAATGGGGCTACCTTTTTGAGACCTTGGAGGAAGTTTGGATGTGGGTCAGTCTTTGTAGCTTGAATCAAACTACTATATTCTAGGCCCTCAGCTATGGTTTTGACATTATATTGAGCCTTTGGCCATAGTCTAATCCTTCCATAGTCTAATCCTTCCATAGTCTAATCCTTCCATAGTCTAATCCTTCCATAGTCTAATCCTTCCATAAACAAGGGGAACAAGGAACACAAAGTGTCTTTGCATGCTGACGACCTTCTGCTGTACATCTCTCGTGTCACGAATGTTGACTGTTGTTTCATTTCAGGTCCATAAAGAGAGGAGGATCATCAATGAAACAAGAGAAGTCTGGACAACAACCTGAAAAACAACATTCATCTGTAAACATGTGTTTGACAACATTTCTTCAACTGCTGCCATCCAGACATCAGACACACAGTCATTGATGAAGATCATATGAAAGAATGACATCATCTGGATTTAATGTCTGGATCAATGTCAACACTGATGATACTGTCTGATTATTAGATCTAATGTTGTTACATTGATGTAGTCAATCTGCAGGTTAAATACACCATCTAAGACTGAACTCCAGTCCATAGAACGCCTCATTGATGAGCTCCTCCAGCGGCAGTCCATGCTGCAGTCCATGCTGTGTTCCCGGCTGGCAACGCTCAAGTCTCTGGATACCTTGCGGTCCTCGAACCCGGGGGCAGCTCCGGCTCCTGACGACGTTCCCGGCTCAACCTCCACTCCATCCTAGGCCTGTGTTGTTAGGCCAAAAAAAGCTCTCTCTGCCCCTGTACGACCCTTTTGGCGCCAGCGCCAATGATGTCACTCTGGCAAACTTTTTCACTTTTTCGCCACTGGCGAAACTACCCTCTGAGCCAGTCTCGCCACCTCCACCACGCAGTGCAACCCGAATCCGAAAGCGCTCCTCGCCCGTCAGTGTCTCCTCACTCTCGGACTCAGCATCCCCTCCACTGGCATCTCCATGCTTCAAACGTCCCTGTCTTTCACCCCTGCGGTCGCGGCCCACACGGCGTCCTCCTGCGGTGCCTGCTGAAGCGTCCTCCTCTCCGCTGCAAACCGCGGTCGAGCACCCCTCTACCTCATCCAGATCACCTGTTGTCCCGACACCTCCCCCAACACAAACCGTGGTCAAGGCAGTCACCTGTCACGCCCCCTTGTGCTCTCCTGTCTCATCAAGGTCTCCCAAGCTTCTCAACCCGAAACTAGCTGTTTACAAGGTCAACCTGGGAACTGAAAAAACAGAACTCTTAATAATTGGCGACTCAATCATTAGATTTGTCCTACTCCCGGGTGCTATCACCTACTGTCTCTCAGGTGGCAAGACAGCCGATTTTATTGAGCTTATTCCTGCACTTCTCGACCTCCATCCTTCTATCAACACTGTTATAACTCACACGGGCACAGATGATGTCATGTCTAGGCAATCATCAAAACTACATGCTGAGCTGGAATCCCTGTCCTTCACAATTGAGAGCCTGGGGAGGCGGTGTGTCCTGTCTGGGCCCACTCCCACCCTGCATGGCAGCACGGAACGCTTCAGCCGTCTCTTCAACCTGCACCTGTTGATGCAGAATTTCTCCTCTGCAACTGGCCTTGGGTTTATCAGCCATTTCGACTCCTTTTGGTCCAGACATGATCTCTTTAAATCTGATGGGCTGCATCGTAACAGGAAGGGATCAAGGAGGCTGATCAAAAATTATATTGACTTTATTGCCTTCTGCTCTTATTGACATCCTTACCAGCAGGTCCCCATCCAGCTCTCTTGCCCAGTCTTGTTTTGCTCCACCCTGGACCATGCGGGCCCTGCTGGTGCTAGTGCTGGTGCTAGTGCTAGTTGTTCCAGCTCTGCTGCAAGCTCCAGTTTTAACTCTGCAAACAACTTTCTTATCCCTGTTAGAATTTCTGAGAGGCAGTGTGTAATTTCAAAAGTACGCTCTCCCCACAGGTCCTGCCTTGTTGCAGTTAATATCACCTCTCCAGCCCCCGTCACAAACTCAGCCCACTTCTGCTTACTTAATGTAAGATCTCTCTCCAACAAGTCTTTTATTTGCCAGGATTTTATTGCCACACACAATATTGATTTCTTTCTCATCACTGAGTCATGGCTAAATCCTGATGACTGTGCCCCCCTCATTGAATCATCTCCTCTTGACTTCTCATTTTTCCACCAGCCTAGGGTGACAGGCAGAGGAGGGGGGCTCGCTGTTATTCATAGAGGTGCGTTCAACTGCCCCCCCATCTCACTGGGCTCCTTCTCCAGCTTTGAGTGTCTCAGCTTCTTTTTAAAGAACAAACTGCCAATTTTATGTCTTAATCTGCAGGTCCCCCAAATACACTGTTGGGTTTTTACAGGAATTTTCAGATCTTTTATCTCTCATTATGTCACAATACGACAGAGTTCTGATTTTAGGGGATTTTAATATTCACGTCTGCTGTCCATCTGCCTCCTCGTTCACCTCTGATTTTATTACTCTTATAAACTCTTTTAATGTGACTCAATCTGTAAAGCAACCAAGCCATGTTAAAGGTCACACCCTGAACCTTGTCCTCTCCCACGGGTTCTGTCTGGACAATGTTTTTCTGACTGACTTTGTGGCCTCTGATCACAACGCAGTTCTCTTCCAGATCCCTCACCTCTCTCCAGTCCCTAAACCCACCTCATATATCCGCTCTCGCCCCCTTAGCTCACTCTCTGCTCCAACCTTCTGCCATGCCTTTTCCTCAATGCGTGGTAACCATCTACAACCCCCTCTCTCTGTAGATAAACTGGTCAGTGATTTCAATTACTCTTGCACTACTATTATAGATTCTATTGCACCCGTAAGATATAAAAAGTAGACTCCCTCTTCATGCCCATGGTTGAGTGAAGATCTCAAGCTTTTAAAGAGACAGTGCAGGAAGGCAGAGCAGAAATGGAAACAGGACAAGCATAGTGGCTCCCTCATTTCCCTTAAAGGTCTCATGTCCTCGTACCAGCGTGCTGTCAAAGTGGCTAGAAACTCATACTTGGCTAACTTGATTGCCAGTCAGGGCCATAATCCCAGGGTACTTTTTAAAACCATTTATTCTGTGACTCGACCTGCACCCAGCCAGTTCCCTGATCCCTCCTCAGAGATATGTGAGGAATTACTTCTTCATTTTGTAAATAAGGTTGCACAGATCTGAGAGCAGTTTGGCACCGTTTTTAGAGAAGCTTACACAGTCTCTTATCTCCATTCTCCTTTAACTAATTTTAACGAAATCTCCTTGTCCTCCCTGGAGCGCATAGTTACAGCATCGAGATCTTCCACCTGCCTCTCAGACTGTTTGCCCACCTGGTTTTTAAAATAGGTCCCGATATTTTAGCCATTGTTAACCTATCTCTGTCAACTGGCACTTTTCCATCCTGTTTTAAACATGCCCTGGTCTATCCGCTTTTAAAAAGGCCCACTTTGGACCCCTCAGTTTTAAACAATTTTAGACCGATCTCCAAGTTGCCGTTTTTATCAAAGGTTTTAGAAAAAGTTGTCTCTACACAGCTGATTGCTTTTTAGATAATAATGACTTGTTTGAAAAGTTCCAATCAGGCTTTCGCTCACAGCACAGTACTGAGACTGCTCTTATTAAGGTCACAAATGACCTGTTGCTTGCAGCTGACTCGGGGCTCTGTTCCATCTTAATTTTACTTGACCTCAGCTCAGCCTTTGATACAGTGGACCATGATATTTTAATTAGCCGTCTGGAACACTTTATTGGCATCAGCGGTCTGGCACTTGACTGGTTCAAGTCCTATTTATCAAACAGGTCCTTCTCTGTGACTCTTGGTGATGCCTGTTCCTCTCATGCTCCCCTGTCCTGTGGGGTTCCCCAGGGGTCGATTTTGGGGCCCCTGCTTTTCTCTATTTACATGCTACCCCTGGGGAGAATTATTCAAAGGCACAACATAAACTTTAATTTATATGCGGATGACCTCCACTTATATGTTCCACTAAAACCTGGCTCTTCAGATGTTTCCCACACTCTTTCATGCCTTACAGATATAAAAACATGGATGTCCAACAACTTTCTCCAGCTAAACGAATCAAAAACAGAGGTCATCCTTTTCACTCCATCAAGCTCCAGCACCTGCATTCCCGACAGTCTCCCCTCTACCCTCTGTCTCCAGAAAGAGGCTCGCAACCTTGGTGTCATTTTCGACTCAGAGCTATCATTTGACTCACAGGTAACCAAGGTTGTACAATCCGGTTTTGGGCAGCTGAGACAGCTAGCAATAATCCGTCCTTTCCTCTGTTTTGCTGACTTGGAGAAGGTTGTCCATGCTTTTATATCGTCACGACTTGACTACTGCAATGCTCTGTACGCTGGGATCAGCAAGGGAAACGTACGTAGACTGCAACTCATTCAAAATGCAGCTGCCAGGCTTTTAACAGGCACTAAGAGAAGTGATCACATTTCCCCAACCCTCGCCAGTCTCCACTGGCTGCCCGTGAGTTTTAGAATTGATTTTAAGATTTTACTATTTGTTTTTAAAGCCCTGCATGGTCAGGCTCCTGCCTACATCCGTGACCTGCTTTTATCATACGAGCCTGACCGCTGCCTGAGATCTGCCGGCGCTGCCCTGCTTACAGTCCCGAGGTCCCGTCTTGTCACTAAAGGTGACCGGTCCTTTGCTGTCCATCCTCCACAGCTGTGGAACTCCCTGCCCGGCGATCTCAGGCAGGCGAGCTCAGTGGCTTCTTTAACTCTCTTCTTAAAACTCACTTTTATCGATTGGCCTTTTCTTAATTTTGTTTTATAATTTTGTTTTATCATTGTTGTATGATTACTTTGTTGTGGGTGGGTGATTTTAAATTTTAATTCCAATTTTATTTCTCTTGGTGGTTTTATTATGACTGTTGCTAGGTATCTGACCTGTTTTGTTGTACAGCACCTTGTCACTTGTTTTGGAAATGTGCTATATAAATAAAGTTGTTGTTGTTATTATTATTATTATTATTATCTATATACTGTAACATAATATATATTCTACTTTATTTCTATTTAGTCTCATCAATAACTCAGTTCATTAAAGTGAATTCAATGTTTAAATGACTGAATCATTGTTGAGTTTCCTGGAAGTGTTTTTGGTATCCATCAGTGTGTGTCTCTTGTGCTGCTTTTGCTGCATTCTTACTGTCCTTTCTACTTGTAGTGCTTTTCTTGTGTGCAGCACTGCCACCATGTGTCACAATGAACAGTCTATGGTCACAGTCAGCAGCAACAAGCTCAGCTGAAGACTGGAAGACTTTTGTTAGAGCACATTGTTTTCTGACCTGTAGGTGTCTCCATGAGTAGAAAGAATGGAGTTACTAACTGTCCATTCTGCTCCAGGCTTATTTCTATCTACTGACAATCAATGACCTCATCATTTCTAACTGAGCCACCTTGAAAAGAGGAAATGCAGCCTGTGCTTCAAACTAAATGTCTGCCGTTCACTAGTGTTTTGCTTGAGCTTGGTGAGGCTGATGTGTTGCTAATACAACATCCATAACTTTTTATTGGAAGTATATTGATTCACTGAATACTGTAGCTGTGTATAAAATGTCTTAATATTTAACATGTGTGGTAGATAAATATCTTTATGCATGCTCACATTTACCACCACAATACAGCTCTGCTGATACTATTGATCATATCAGATTCACCACCTGCTGCATGTGTTTGTATATATACACAAACTGTACATGTAGAACACCAGCAGTATTATTGTCTTCCACAGTTTGACTAGTTCTATATTTTCTTTACCATCAAGAGTTAACTGTATTTCCAGTAGCAGGACAGGACATGTCAAAGTGTCAAACCGAGAGCAGATGTGTTAGTTCTGATAAAAAAAGAAGGAAGCTGACTTTGGTTTGCTTCAGAGTTAAATACACTACTGGACCTTTAATAGTGATTATTTACACAAATATATTTGTTCAATGCATGCACAGAATATGTTACTGTACTGTATTTCAGAAACTTATTTTGCTGATCGCTTTCTTTTCAACTTTCTCTTTATTAACTCAGTGATCATCAGTTTGTGTTATTTGAGTTTCTTAATGAAGCCAACATGTTTTTTCATGGAGAGGGATGATTTGTTCACTGAATAGAATACACTGCACAGACAGAAGGAAGTGGGATGGACTAACCAGACAGAAAAAAGCAGAACCCTATCTTTCTCATATTGACATGAATCTTCTTTTTGTCCACACAGTTCACTGTTTCTCTTCATAGACTGCAGTTTGAAACTTTCTCTTGATAGAAACAGGAAGTATTTCTCAGTCAGATCAACAGAGTGTCAGTGCTGGATGTGAGGATGGGACACACTTTTCTGTCTGTGCTGTTGTTGACCTGTGAGTACCAGAGACTTTTCACCAACTATTTAGCTTCGTTCATGTAGGCAGGGTTTTGGCAGGTGATCTGTTCTACTATATGGACAAAATTTGACCACACATGTTAATTCTTGAATTTCAGGTGTTTCAATCAGACCCGTTGTCACAGGTGTATAAAACCAATCACCTAGCCATGCAGTCTCTATTTGCAAACACTTGTGATACAAAATGTGTTGTTCTGAAGAGCTCAGTGACTTCAAGTGTGCGACTGTGATAGGATGGTAATAGGACGGTTCCTGAAATTTCATCCCTGCTGGATATTCTAGGTCATCTGTAAGTGATATTATTAGAAGGTGGAAGCGTTTAGGAACAACAGCAACTCGGCTACGAAGCAGAAGACCACGTAAAATCACAGAGCTGGTCAACGACTGATAAGGTGCATGGAGCGTAAAAGTTACCAACACTCTGCTGATTCCAAACTTTCACTGGCATTAAAGGTGCAGTAGGCAGGATTGCGAAGATCCAGGACTTAGCCAAAAAATTTGAACATCGACAACTTCTCAGTCCCTCCCCACTTTCCACTAAAGCCCAAAACGGTCTCCCAAGCCCCTCCCCCCACAAGGGAGAGCTGTGCACGATAGAGCGCGTGCATATTGGCCCTGGAATACTGTGCACGAGCCGAGAGAGAGCGAGTAAACAAACTAGCATGGAACACACCGACGTAAGAACAACAAAATAGTTTTTATAATACCCTTCGTTATTGCTAAATAATTTGACCTAAAGTACACTGATACAGTCGTTATACTTTAGGTCAAAATATTTAGCAATAGTCAACTTTAGGACAAAACCAAGGTTAGGATGTTTCTGAAAGTAGCCTACATCGGTTTGCTATCAGTAACAGTTAGAAGCATTCATTGTGGCGTTTTATTCCACAGTTTAGATTTATCAATTTGCTATGTGGTAGATATATGACCGCTACCTGTTGATGTGGTTAGACGTTTGAGAGTGAAGCTGAGGCACAGGCCTCAGACGAGGATTACGTCCCGGCTCCTTCTACACGCCCACGGCCAAGTGGTGCGAGGTGGTGGAGGGAGGGGAGGGCGCTATGAAATGCGTGTCCATGAGCAGTGATTGACACTCTGTTAGATACACCCCTGGGCTTGATTGGTGCATCTGAATGTGGAGCGTTGGATGTCTTGCAAATCGCGCTACAGGCTCTAGGTGGGGCCAGAGGAGCTGAATTTTTTTTAAATGACCTGCTTCATGCAATTATACCTGAACATAGGGTCAGTTTCAGCAAATATGACAGAAAGTTAGTTTTATAAGACTTTCCTACTGCACCTTTAATGTAAACACATAAACTGTGCGGTGGGAGTTTCATGAAATGGGTTTCCATGGCCTAGCAGCTGCATGCAAGCCTCACATCACCAAGTCCAATTCCAACCTTCAGATGGAGTGGTGTAAAGCACACTGACACTAGACTGTGGAGCAGTGGAAACGTGTTCTGTGGCGGGAGGAATCTTCTCCACAGCTTCTCTGTGTGTCAGTCAGATGAAGGAGTCTAGGTTTGGAAAATGTTACCTGCCTGACTGCATGGTGCCAACTGTGAAGTTTGGTGGAGGAGGGATAATGGTATGGGGCTGTTTGTTAGAGTTTGGGCTAGACCCCTATCTCCAGTAAAGGACTATCCTAATGTTTCAGCATACCAAGACATTTTGGACAATGTTATCCTTCCAACCTAGTGGCAGCAGTTTGGGGAAGGCCCTTTTCTATTCCAACATGAGCATGTCCCAGTTCACAAAGCAAGGACTATAAAGACATGGTTCCATGTGGAAGAATTTGACTGGCCCACACTGAGCTCTGACCTCAACCCCAGAGAGTTGTCTCAGGAGATTAGAAACAAAATTATAGACAAGCATATTAAAGGTAAAGGATATAAAACCTCCAAGCACCTCAATTTTCCTGTGACTACAGTTGCACATATTATTCAAAAATTGAATGTCCACAGGACTGTAGACAACCTCCCTAGACGCGGCCAAGGTCAAGGTACATCAGTGTCAGATCGCACCATCCGTCGTTGTTTGAGCCAAAGTGGACTTAAAGGAGAACTACTGTTTTTTACAACCTGGACCTTATTTCCAGCATAAAATGCCATCATTTACTCACCAATATCACTTTTGTTTCATTTGCACTCGTTCAAGAGATAATTAGACCTTCGTATATCAATATAGTGGGAGTGATCAGGGCACCGCAACGCAGCCTCACGTGTTATCATCATCCGGGGTCTGTAGATTGCCCTATAGAAAGTCACAACAGCTCTATGTTCACAGACACAAAAATAAAGCTTTTAAAAAAAGAAAACTGTACCTACTGTGAAACATGTAGGAGGTTTGGTTATGTTCTGGGGCTGCTTTGCTGCATCTGGCACAGGGTGTTTTGAATCTGTACAGGGTACAATGAAATCTTAATATTATCAAGGCATTCTGGAGCGAAATGTGCTGCCCAGTGTTAGAAAGCTTGGTCTCAGTTGTAGGTCATGGGTACTCCAACAGGATAATGACCCAAAACAAACAGTTAAAAACACCCAAGAATGGCTAAGAACAAAACATTGGACTGTTCTAAAGTGGCCTTCCATGAGCCCTGATCTCAGTCCTGTTCAACATCTGAGGAAGGAGCTGAAAACAAGCAGTGTGGAGAAGGCACCCTACAGTTATTGCTTGAAAAGGTTGTGCGACAAAATCGAGGGCAGTTTCATTAGATTATTTTTTTAAATTATTCTGTTAAACTTCAATTCAAAAGCAATGCCTGAATTTTAATAATTTTCAGTAGATTTATATTTATTATTACTTTTGTTAGTTCCAAGTTATTTTAGTTACATTTGTGGGTTTTTCTTTCTTTAATGGAAGGGTACCAGCAATTTTGTCCATGTGTGTAGTTGCTGTTGGTGTAATTGTCAGGTGCGACCAAATACTTTTGTCTATGTAGTGTAGATCTGATCATTTTTAAATCATCCAGGTAAGATAATATTTGTTTAATAGCTGTTGATTTTATAATTCATGTGTTTTTAACATATTCAGCTCTATTTGTAATTTATGGAATACCACTCCCTGTTTGATTGTTTCATTTTGATAAAGACTAAAGTTTCAACCTTTATTCTAGCGATGAATACACTCCTCTACTGTGGACATGCTCAAGGTGACAGCATTGTTTTACTTCATTCATTCACTCAAAATGAGTCCGTAGTCCTGTCAGTCACATCCTCTCTCTGTGTCTTTTATCAGAGTGTTCATTATTATAATCCATGTAGGAACACAGATTGTAGAGAACAATACAAGTTTGGTATTTTATATTGTTAACTGTGTAGTGTTGTATGGATGTTTGTGTTTGGTTCTAGATGCTGTGCTGACTACTGACCCCTACTGGTCACCTTTGTTCACTGGAGAGTCTGTTACCTTCATATGTGCCATGAAGGAAGGAGGAGACACTGACTGGGATTATAAAATCTACAAGGTTAATCGAGGATTTACTCCCTATAGCATGCATCAACGCTACACATTAAATCCTCTGTCTACAGGTCACAGTGGTGAATATGTGTGCTGTGGTCTCCACAAGAGATCACATCAGACAAGGTGTAGTAATACTGTCACTTTAACTGTATCAGGTAAATCCTACAACATAAGTTATTAATCATCCCTGCTCATATGTACATATAAATCCATTATGTAATGTAAAACTTGCCATATGGATATATTCAGAATACTTTGACTAGGACCTCTGTATGTTTTCAACTCAATCCTTACTTTTTTCACTGAATATACAAATATCCAACATAAAAAAAGAAAAAGCAACCTCACCACATCAAGGTCTCATCATACTGATAGGTTGTAGCTGAGGATGTTTCTTTTCTCTAAACCAGAAACAGGATAGACCAGTGTAGCAGTTAACGCATCACTGTGTGTCCGTTAACATTAAGTGTTCAGGCTGAATAATGGATAGACTGTAATACTGATTCTAAGACCAGAGTTAATGGCTTGCCTGGATTAGTGTAACGCACTTTATTTTGGGGTCAGCCAGTCCTTCCTCACACATCTTCAGTTGGTTCATAATGCGGCTGCTCATCTCTTAACTGGAGCACGTAAGAGTGAGCACATAACTCTCATTTTGGCCTCCCTCCACTGGCTGCCTGTGCATTTTAGAGTTCATGTTAAGATTCTTTTATTTGCCTTTAAATCTTTAAATGGTCTCGCCCCACTTTACTTCTCTGAGCTTCTCCATCCTTACACTTCTGCTCAGTGTCTCAGTTCAGCTGAGCAGCTGCTCCTCGATGCACCGAGGTCTAAGTGGAAGCTCAGAGGGGACAGAGCTTTTTCTGTTGCTGCTCCTTAATTGTGGACTAGTCCACCACTGCACATCAGACAAGCCCCCTCACTGTCAATTTTTAAAACTTGTCTTAAACCCCACTTTTATTCCTTGGCTTTCAACCTAGCATGAGAACCTGTTTTTGATATTGTTTAGTGCTTTTATTTTTTTATTATAGTTTTTATTGTTTTTTTTATTGTTTTCATTGTTTTACAGTTTTTAATAGTTTGTCTTATGTTCTTCTTACCTATGTAGAGCACTCTGTTTCAGCTGTGGTTGTGGTTTTTAAAGTGCTTTATAAATAAAGTTGAGTTGAGTGGCTCTGACAGCATGATAAAATAAACACAAATCACAGCTGAAAAATAAAAACTACAAAGGAATTTTTATTGTATAGTGGAAGTGATAGGTTAAGACCAGTTATTAAATATTTTATTCCAGATAATCTATCTTTCAGGGAGGAACAATTAGCTCCTTGGTTACTGCCTCGAATTCTGTGAACTTTTAGTTCTGACTGGTTAAACTATGTTTTTCACACGAAATAGAGTTGTAGCAAATGGGAAATGTACAAATATGAAAATTCCATTGGCTAATTACAGGACCCAACGTGATGGAAGTAAATAATAACTGAACTTGGAACAGTTTTGTTGCAAAGCACAATCTTAAGGTGAAATTAGATCTGGTGTTTGTTAAGACGAATTACTGTTGTAAAAGCATTGCAAGCATCATAGCAAAAAGTCTAACAAACGTATACCACCAGTTAACATTAGCCCTTCATTCATAACATGATACTGTAATCATACAGAGAGAACATAGCATACCTTTATATTTTCTTTTTCTGTCCATCTCTGCGTTTATTTGACACTCGACAATCAACAGATTTCCATCCTCCAATGCTGTCACTCACGACCAGAAGTCAAGACTAAACCAATTCACCTTGGTGACCACATAATCGTTTTGTATTAGCCTACCTATTTTTATTTGGCCGTTTCACACAATTCATAAAAACAAAAACGTGCAGGACTTATAGGCCTGTATTTATAATATTATAAATGAAATGTGCATTATATGGAAGAAAGTCAAGGTGTGACTGACTTTAGCCCCTTTATACAGTGGATCCCCCCGTCCGTTCAATTTGGGAGAGACCCAGAGGTGGACTGTCCCCTGTGCCCCCCTCCCCTTTCCCCTTCTCACACACACCTTCTGTGCACGGCACCTTCTCAGCAAGCAGGGGCGCCTGCAGCTGCAGGGGGCGCCAATTTGCCAGTTTCCCACACAGATATGACAGATAATAGAAAACCATGTAGCGGCGCAGATGTATTTGTTTATTTATTTTTTTTCCAAGTGCTCGTGCCGCCCCCCTTGTGTCATGAAAAAATGCCGCCCGGGCGGCTGCCCGGTTCGCCTGTGCCTAAAACCGCTACTGTATGTGTTACCTTTTTTGTTTTTGTAACAGCAGGTAGACCCAGGGCCACACTGACAGCAGGACCAACAACCATACCAGTAGGAGGCAGAGTGACACTGACCTGCTCTGTGGAGACTTCTGCTGGATGGAAATATGAGTGGTTCAGACGTACCACAGACACCTCTGAAGTTCAAGTCAGAAGAAATGATGGAGAAAACAGAGTTATCAGTGTATCACAAGGAGGAATCTACCGGTGCAGAGGAGGAAGAGGAGAACCAGTTTACTACACTGATCACAGTGATCCAGTCACCATTGAGATAACCTGTGAGTTCAGTTATTTAGTTTGAAATATTCATGATTTCATGATTATCACTACAATTAGTGATGAAACCTACAATGTTCAGTTTTCTCTGTTGATTTCATGTTTCTATTTGTGTCCCAACTTTTCATATCTGGTGGAAACAGTTTCCAACAAGGCTGTTGTAACACGACAACCCAACTGGCCTCAAATATTCAGTGGTGAGAAGATCACTCTGACATGTGAGGACCAGGGAGGTGAAGACACTGAGTGGAAGTATGAATGGAGAACACCCAGGTCATCTATAGACTGGACATACAATAAATACTGGACTTTCACTGCTTCTGAGTCCAGCAGTGGAGACTACATGTGTAAGAGTAGACACAGAGATGACTCATATTCTTCAACGGAGTGGAGTAAAGCCATCACATTGTCAGTATCTGGTAAGTCATGTTTCAGTTAAAATAAATGTAAGAATTATTACAATTACAGTTTTATTACACAAAAAAACATTTAACTGTCAAAACAGTGTTGACTCTGTGATGACCAGATATCAGAGAATGAGTTGTGTAAAGATTAGACACAAGCTCTAGGGAAGGTCTAAAATCTATCCAGTATTTTGATGCAGCAAAAGTCCATTCGCAGTATGATAGTGGAGGACCTGAGAAAACAAAAATATATAAAAAAGTAGGGATTATTATTTTATATTTTTCTGTTCTATTCTACAAGTTCATTAAACAAATGGTAACAGGAGAATAACATTACATTCAGTGTGTGTTCAAAGCACATTAATTGTTGGGGTCACATAAACCAGTGAATGGAGACTTTGAATTTACATACTTTGCTATGATTAATTGTCATTTACACAAGTTAGAGACAGTGACAATTTATCCTAAACTCAACAGCAACTAAACCAAAGGCCCAACTGAATGCTGACACCAGAGACATTCCAGTAGGAGGCAGTGTGACCCTGACCTGCTCAGTGAAGCCATCATCTGGATGGAAATATGACTGGTACAGAGATGAGAAGTCCTCTGAACCTCTGACCACACAACATGCTGGTTTCTATTCAAATGGACAAACCAGAGTCTCACAGGAAGGACTCTACTGGTGCAGAGGAGGAAGAGGAGACCCAGTTTACTACACAGAGTACAGTGATTCAATCAGGATCAATAGAAATGGTGAGTTTGTGGTTGAGTTGGAGAGTTTTATATTAATAATAAATGTAGAAACACCCAGTGTGGATTTATGAAAGTGGGTTGATGTTGATTTTTGTGTCTTTATTTATGATTCTTGAACATGGACAGTTCCTAACAAGGTGACTGTGACTTTCCAACCCAACTGGCCTCAGATCTACAGTGGAGAGGAGATTACTCTCAGATGTGAGATCCATGGAGGAGACACTGAGTGGGAGTATGAATGGAGATCTACCAGTTCATACAAACCTCCAAATCTAAATGAATTCAGGATTAAATCTGATTCTTCACTCCACACTGGAGACTACAAGTGTAAAGGCAGAATGAAAAGTGGACAACAGTCTTCAACAGAGTGGAGTGATTCCTTCAGATTGACTGTATTCATCAGTAAGTCACATCATATTTCACCACTCATGACTGTTATTTAACTGAACCTACAAGTTCCAATTCAGACTTTTAGACATAACAGACAGTTATAAAAGGAAATAATGCCAACTAGGTGAACTATACACTATGTGTTGCATGTAACCTACCATCAGTACATACTAACATGTTTTCATTCTAATAAAATCTCTTTCCAACAGGTAAACCCCAACCTGTCCTCTCTGTGTCTCCATCATGGCTGAGTCCTGGAGCCTCAGTAACTCTGAGCTGTGAGCTTGAACATCCATCTGCAGGATGGAGGTTTTACTGGTATAAAGCTGTTCCTGATCTATCACACAAGTATCCATCTTACAACTATGAGCTGCTTCCTGGTAGCATCAATGGAACTGAACAAGATTCCTACATCATTGATGGACAGACACACACAGCAGGATATGTGTGTAGAGCTGGAAGAGGAGACCCAGTGTTTTACACTGATTCCAGTCAACCTCAGTTTGTCTGGTCTGGAGGTCAGTTTCTATGTTGTATTTTGTTCCTTTTTAACTTGCATCGCATTAGGTGTACCAATATTGCCCCCGTAGTTTTTGAATTATCTTTCCTCGTTGGAAAAGAACTGTTTTACTGTTTTACATTATTTTTATGAATAGCCAATAAATGCACAAGAAGGATTCATTCCATAGTTATTGTTAGTTATTAGTTTTGATGCTCCATCTTGGTTTGTTTTCAGATTTCCATTCAGCAGCGTCTCTCTCAGTGAATCCTGACAGAGTGCAGCACTTCACCTCTGACTCTTTCTCTCTGAGCTGTGAGGGAAACTCTACTGAGTGGAGAGTGAGGAGGTTCACTGATGATGGCTTCCTGTCACACTGTTCTACCTGGGGGACAATGACTGGATCAACATGTAATGTTAATAGGTTAGGGGACAGTAATGCAGTGTACTGGTGTGAGTCTGGATCAGCTTTCAGCAACACAGTCAACATCACTGGACTGAGTGAGTTTTAATCACATGTTACTGTCATCACCCTGCATCTGCTGATCTCTACATTAAATGTCATGTTGTTTGACTGTTTTCCAGCTGATGATATTATCCTGGTGAGCCCTGTCCATCCTGTGACTGAGGGAGATTCTGTTACTCTTGGCTGCAAGTTGAAGACACAAAATGTTCTTTCTAATGTGTTTTTCTATCAAAATGACAAACTCATCCAAAGTGATACCAGAGGGGAGCTGATCATCCCTGCAGTGTCAAAGTCAGATGAAGGCTTCTACAAGTGTCAGTCCTCAGGAAAACAATCACCACAGAGTTGGATGGCTGTAACATGTGAGGAATCTGTTCAGTTATTATTGATAGTACAAGGGATCTTTGTAAATTGTGCTGATGACATTTTTTACATGCTACATTTAACTGAATCTCATCATTTATTTCCAGCAGTGTCCAGGTCTGAAAGCTCTTCATTTCTTGTTCCATTGATCGTTGGACTGGTTTGTGGAATTTCACTGATTCTTCTTCTGCTGCTGTTGTGTCTCTACAAACAGTCAAAGGGTGAGAACATTTCCTCCTGATATTAGATTGATTATAGTCTAATGATCAACATCACTGATGTAATCTGATTACTCTATGAGTACTGTGAAAGCAATAGAACAATTAGATTAAAATCAATATTTTCACAGATTCCTGCTTTATCAGGTTGGTCCAACACTCCTCTGTCTCATTTTCAACGTACTAGAATTACTTCCAGTGATTCTTATTAAATCTACTGTATTCAAATGTTTTGCTTTCACCAGGTCTCAGAGCACAAATCAGAGCTCTGCTACAGACCACATGATCAACCAGGATGAAGGTCAACAGAGTGAATATCCTTCTCCTCTCCACGGTCAGCCTTAACCCTGACTCTTGTTTCTGACAAATCTTTAATGAGAGTGGATCCTTTAGGATTATGTACATTTATGGCTCAGTGTTTTTTGTTGTTGTTTGTTTGTTTTTACAATCTGTGGAATGACCTGAAAAGTTCACACCAGAAATCCCTAGAATATGGCTAGTTCTCCTGTAACTCGTATTTAACATGAATCATTTTTAAATACTAGTATGAGATGATTTTCTGTAAATGACTGAAGTTCAAACATGTCACTATATTTCAGATGAATCCAGGGATGCCACATATTCTTTGACTGAGCTTAAAAACATCACTAAGAAGGGTGAGTGTTTTATGTAGAAACAACCACGTACAAGATATAGAACAAACAGTAGCTGAGACACTTTTCTAGACCAGTAGCATCTAAATAACAGATAATATCATCTGATCCTTTTAACAGAGAAGAAACAGAAACCAGAGGAGAGCTGTGTTTACTCTGCTGTGAAGATTGGTTCATCTGCAGGTATGATTCATTCCAACAGTCCTGACTAGACAATGATCCTTCTTCTGTGTTGTACAGTTGAAACCTGAAGTGTGGCTTTTGTTTCAGATGACGGTCTGATGTATGAACAGGTTCTCTTCCACAATAAAGGTAAAGCCAAGAGAGACAAAGGTGAGTCAAGTCTCCGTCCACCTGCAGCAGTGATGGTTGTAACAGGTTGATCTTAATAAGTAATGTGACTCACTGGAACCTACTTTAGCTAATATTAGAACTTAGAACATCTTGTCTCTTATATTTTCTTCTGTGCAACATGTTTATTATACACTTTTGTACAAAAGCAAATCATATTAATCATTGTGTTGCCTGTTACTATCAAACATTTTAAACTGATCTCTTTCATGACAGGAATATCTGCTCCTGCAACCGCTGATGAAACAGTTTATTCTGAAGTCAAACCAGCAAAACATAGGGGTCAATTGTCTTCATTCTGATTTGCTGAATAATCCTGTATCTTTTCGTTCTTTGGTTTGGCTCCTGATCAGTAAACAGATTGTTATCAACAAAACCAACTAAATAGAGAAAAAAAAAAATAGAGAGAGATTTTTATATAAAAAACAAATCATATACAAATACTAACATTAATGAAAATTCCACAAGGCTTCATCAGGTTCATGAAGTTAGAGATCTTGGTCAGTGTTGGTGTCTCAAACCCTTCAATTTCACTGGTAATGTTATGGAGTTAATGTATCAAGTATCTAAAGTAATCTAATCTAATTCATTCATTCATTTTGTGTAATGAATGGAGCAGTTCACTGTGATACTGCACAATCCAGCAGACAGGTTGGAGTGAAGCTCTGATATTATCATCTTTGGTTGCAACACATGACCAGGAAGATAAATGAATGACTTAATGGCACCCTCTGCTGGTCCTCAGCTGTAAACACAAGATGGGATTATACCAGGGGGTCAACTTTTAACATTCATTCATTCATTTTCTGTAACTGCTTGTCCTATGGAGGGTTATCGAATATTTATATACAATAATGTTCTTCAATAATCCTAACTGAAATGTAATAAATATAATCTTGAACATTTCCACCTCATCGTTTCTCCATTCACAGGAAGTCCATCTCCTGCAGTCATAGAATAAACTGTTTATTCTCAAGTCAAAATCTAGGAACAGCTCCTGATAATAAAGGTACCAGACAATGTGAATGTTGTCAAAGTGTCTTTAATTCTGAGTAATCACCTGAATAAATCATCTTTTCTCTCTTCTTGTGGTTTTCAGGTCCACAGAGAGGAGTGTGTGATGTTTTGTCCATTGAAATGAATTGATCCTTGATGAGCTTTGTTTTTGTATGGAGGTCATTTAGCATTTTAAAAGCTTGTTAGTTGAGACCACTTTGTGCAGCAATGTATTTGTAGCCGTGACATTTTATTTGCTTGTATGTGTTTTTTGTCACTTTTGTCTCAAATATAAAACCAAGAATTAAACAAATACATTTGCAAAGTTTAATCCAGTATCCCAATTTCTCACACACGATGGATATAGTTACCTTATTTACCGTATTAATCTTTATTATTTCATATTTGTTTCTGTTATTATGTCCTGGTATCATCTAACTGTGTTATACATTTAGTTGTTTTGGTGTGTTTTTGAACTCTGATGAAGGACTACCTACCTCAGACTCTAACCATCCTCAGTGTCATCAACACTGAAAAATAACATGTGAACAGACCTGACAAGCAAATAGTGGCTGAAGTGGCGTGCTATGTATCGATAATTCTGTGATAACAACTAAGTTGGTACAATTTAAAGGAATCAGCGCACTTAACCATTTTACACAAACAGAAAATAACACAACGTCTTAGTACGTCAGTTAAATTGGAACCTCTTAATAACAATGACAGTGTTTTTAATCCAGATTCTGGACTAATTCTGTTCTCCATCTCACCACACAGACATTATTTGCACTCAGCTGAAATCAGCTCACTGTTGCTTGAATGAAATATGATGGATTTACGTTGAAAGCTATTTGCTTGGCACAAATCCAACAATTTCATACACATCAGATATTTTTCTTTCTTCCCATGACTGTATATGCCAGGAAACATGCTGATATGCATCCTAATTTCTTTGGAGTGCACTGAAAACTTTAAACCAGCAGAGTTTTAATGTGGTAGGTGGTTGAGATAACATTACCTCTGTGTGTCAAAGAGGAAGTGAAAAGATGATTCAGATACTGAAGATATATTCAGATAACGGCTTCCTCTTTTTTTATTTTGTAAATATACTACACATTTTAAATAAACACAAATCACGTGTAGACCTCTCTTCTCACATACTCAGTATACAGTATGCTATGTTTTTAGTTTTCTGAATGGGTTTCTTCCATGTTCATGAAGAATAGAGCGTCATCAGCGAAACAAGAGAGATGCAGATAACAACATTAAAAACTCTGTTGCTTAAGGTGGCTGCATGACATGGGTACACCCTGGACAGGTCTCCAGTCTATCAAAGGACTAACACAGAGAGACAGATAAACATTCACACTCACATTCACACCTACGGCCAATTTAGAATCACCAATGAACCTAACCAGCATGTCTTTAGATGGTGGGAGGAAGCTGGAGTACCCAGAGAGAACCCACGCAGACACAGGGAGAACATGCAAACTCCACACAGAAAGGCCCCAGTTGGCCCATGGATTCGAACTTGGTACCTTCATCAGTGCTAACCACCTTTCCATTGTGCCGTCCCATTGATATTCATTATATCTCTTAATGACTTGCAGTTTCAATAGCACAACTTTCCCGTGTACAATATTCATAAAGCATACTGCTGGTGTGTGTAGAAGGATCAAGATCTGGTTGTCACTGGTGATGACTCCGTCTAAGCTTCTGTCCAGCAACACATTCTGAACGTGTGAAGAGGAAGTGAAGTTGAGTTTAATGATCTCACTCTAATTATCAGGGACATTTTTATTACCCTGCGACTGCTTTAGCGTCTCGTGAACTGAACACCCTGTTCCAGGGATGATTTACATTTAGCTCTGATTTCTGCTCTTCCAATTTTTTATGCATCACAGAAACCCGTCCTTCATAAATTAGCGTCCACAGTAGCTGCGTAGGAAGTGTGAGCATGTTAAAGTACAGCATGTGGTCAGTGTAGCAGGAAGTGAAAGAGAAGGAAGCACAGATGGGCTAAACACAGAAATAGAGGTTGTACAAAACCTCTACGCTCATATTTCTATGAAATGTAACTTGTTTTCCACACAGTTCTCTGTTTCTCTTCCTGCTGTTTCATCGAGTCTCTTCTTCAGAGCCAAAGTGTCAGACATTGCTCCATGTGAGGATGGGGCACACTTTGCTCTGTGTGCTGACCTTATTCTGTGAGTATATCAGTAACTTTCTTTCTCTGATTGGTTCAGATTCTTAAAGGCTTTTGTAGATGACTGATCGTGAATAATCTGGAAGTACCAATCTTTATTCCAGTGCTGAATTCACTCCTCTACTGTGGACACGCTCAAGGTGATTGAACAGTTTTCTTTCTTCTCTATCTTTATATTTATTACCATGTATCAACACTTATTTCTTTTGACCTGTGTGCCACTGTACATATGTCTTTGTTGGGTTTAGATGCCAAGTTGACCCTTGAACCCAACTGGTTCCGTCTATTTGCTGGAGAGTCTGCTACCTTCACATGTGACATGAGAGAAGGGAATGAAACTGACTGGCTTTACACATTCAGCTGGAATGGTCAACAGCTCGTGTCCTTCAGTACTAATAACTCCTACTCCCTTTACCTGACGACAAACCTGAGTGGTGATTATCAGTGCACTGGTCGTCACCAACGCTCAACAAATCTGATAAAAGGGAGCAACACTGTCACTCTGTCTGTGTCGGGTAAGATATCTGTTTTACTGTCACTGCAGTCTGACAAACTGTGTGTTCATGGAGCTATTTATGTCATGACTCAAGTCAGATACTGTAGTCTAAAGCATTCTGTCTAAAATTAGCCTTGCAGGTGTAAGAGCTCTGTTTTAATTATGTGTAGTACCAGCTGTAGCCCTGTAGAAGTGAATCTAACAAACTCACATAGAATGGATCATAATTTGAGGATAGAGAGTTTAGATTTGGCATTAATTATGGTACGCCCATCTCAGCAGAGATGTAGCCTTGTAGGGGCATGCATGTGGATGCTTGGCTGGAGGTGGGGCGTATGAAATGCTGTGTGAACAATAGCAGAAGCAGAAAGTGATTAAATCAGTCACAGGGCATTTACAGATCGAGATGACTAATCCATTCCTAATGTGTATTTTAAACAGCACCAACACCAGTGGCCACTGTGAAAGCAGACAGGACAGTTATTCCAGTAGGGGGCGCCGTGATGCTGATCTGTTCTGTTGAGGACCCTGCTGGCTGGAAATATGATTGGTTCAGACGTACCTCATACTCTGGTGAAACTGTGGTTGTCACAAATGATGAGCAAAGCGTCACCAGCGTGTCAAAGGAAGGCATTTACTGGTGCAGAGGAAGAAGAGGAAACCCAGTTTTCTTCACAAAGAACAGTGAAGGGTATCGTGTTGAGAGAACCTGTAAGTCTATTGATAGATTAGCAAGCTTTCCTGATATTTGTCTTTGAATTAATTTTGTATTTGTGCGATGAACAGTGTCCAACAGGACCTCTGTGACTTTGAAACACAACTGGACCCAAATATTCACTGGGGAGACGATCACTGTCAAATGTGAGATTGAGGGAGGAGGAGACACTGAGTGGGAGTATGAATGGAGGACAACAAGCTCAAAGACACTTCCATCCAGCAGTGAATACATCAGCAGTGCTTCTGTCTCCTACAATGGAATCTACTGGTGTAAGGGTCGAAGGGACTTGTATTCCTCAACAGAGTGGAGCAGTGGCTTCACTCTGACGGTGTTGTGTAAGACAAATTGTCTTTTATTCACACTGTGTTTTAAGTGTTTGTGTTTCAATCCCTCAGTTTTCAGTAACTGTTACTTTACCTCCCTTGAAACAAACAGCATCTAAACCCGAACCCAGTGTTATGGTCGATAGAAGAACCATTCCAGTTGGAGGCAATGCAACCCTGACCTGCTCTGTGGTGAACTCTGCTGCCTGGAAATACTACTGGTTCAGACAAACCTCAGACCTTTCTGAAATGCAGCTTCTTGGAGAATCTCATCAAGTCATCAGTGTCTCACAGGGAGGAGTGTACCACTGCAGAGGAGGGAGAGGAAACCCAGTGTTCTTCACAGAGGACAGTGATGCAGTCACCATTGAGAAAAGAGGTGAGTGTTGGGGAGCGTTCACACCTGAACATGTTAGTCAGTTTGAATTGAACCTCAGTGCATTTGTCCTGTTGGTTTGGTTTGTTTGGGGCAGACTTGAACACCGTAAATACACTCAGTTGTGGACCACTAATCCTGCACCAGGACCCGTGAAAAGAGGTTGTCTCAGCTCATTCTGAACTCTGGAACATTTTGTTTGTGGTGGGAACGTTATCCGACCTCGATCCAACCCAACTATCAGCTGTAGCTGTAGAGTATTTTCAAGGTGTTTCTTCAGAGTAGTTGCTAAGTTGCTCCCACCATGGCTACATCTGACCAATAAGTGGAGGCAACGTTTTACATGATTTGTGGTGATACCAAACTAAGGGGAAACACTGTTCAGATCAACTGATTTGGATGAGCGTGAACAAAGTATAGGTGTTAAAAGGTCCTTAGAGCTTTAGTTTGGAGTAATACAGGATGCAGAAATCATTCCCTAAACTAGTTTCCTCTGTTTCTATGCTTCTGTTTGTGAACAGTCTCCAACAAGGCAGTTGTGTCCCTGCAACCTAACTGGCCTCTGATATTCACTGGTGAACTGATCAGTGTTCGATGTGACATTGATGGAGGTGGAAGCACAGAGTGGGAGTATGAATGGAGTAAGCCCGACTCAAACACAACTCAAACGTATGAATACAGAATTGTCAGTGCATCGGTGTCCAGCAGTGGAAACTACAGGTGTATGGGTAAACACAAACAGGACAGGTGTTCCTCAACAGAATGGAGCGACATCACCACACTGACAGTTTCTGGTAAGAAAGACTTCAAGTAGAGTTGAAATCACTGTGTTGTAATACTCTACGTCTAATTAAAGCAGAGTCAGATTGATTTCATTCACGTCATTAAAAGAACAGTAACAATGAACTTTTCTATATTTGTTTCTAACCTGAGCAGCTCACAGACCAAAGGCTAGCATCAGTGCTGACAACACAGCCTTTCACCATGGAGGGAGTGTGACTCTGACCTGCTCTGTGAAACCATCATCATCTGACTGGAGTTACTATTGGTACAGAGGAACAACCTTGGAAGCCCTGACAAGACAAGATGCTGTTTTCCTCTCCAATGGACAAATCAGTGTCTCACAGGAAGGACTCTACTGGTGCAGAGGAGGAAGAGGAAACCCTGGTTACTACACAGGCTACAGTGATTCAGTCAATATTGGCAAAATTGGTGAGAGTCGCATAAGAAATAAATGAATTCCTTCATAATTCTTAAACTAAAATGATGGATGTTGATGCAACCTTCTCATTTATCACTTGAACGCAGCCACAAACAGGCCTGTTGTGACTCTGGAACATAACTGGACTGAGATATACTTTGAGGAGACGGTCACTCTGAGATGTGAGATCAAGGGAGGAGACACAGAGTGGGAGTATGAATGGACAACCACCAGCTCATATAGGCCCTCAAACCAGGATGAATACAGGATTAGTTCAGCTTCTTCATCACACCGTGGTTACTACTGGTGTAAGGGCAGAATGAAACATGCACAACAAAACTCAACAGGATGGAGCGCTTCCTTTCAGCTAACATTATCTCATGGTGGGTCAGATTTAATTTAAGAAGAAATAACATGTTCAACATTGAATCTATTATACCCAAGCATTTCACGTAACCCAACAGCATGGACTATGCTGTAATTAAAACCAGTCTTTATTCTGAGAAAAGCAGAGATGACTGTACAACTTGGATTAGATATTTAGAAATATCACATATCCACCACCAGTGTTCTACCATCAACACAGAGTAATATATTTCATTCTGAGGAAATCTGTCTCCAACAGGTAAACCCCAACCTGTCCTCTCTGTGTCTCCATCATGGCTGAGTCCTGGAGCCTCAGTAACTCTGAGCTGTGAGCTTGAACATCCATCTGCAGGATGGAGGTTTTACTGGTATAAAGCTTTCCCTGGCTGTCACCGTTCCTCTACCAGTTTGGATGGAGATATTGGACTGATGGTAGCTTTCATGACTACACATATGAACTACTACCTGGTAGCATCAATGGAACTGAACAAGATTCCTACATCATTGATGGACAGACACACACAGCAGGATATGTGTGTAGAGCTGGAAGAGGAGACCCAGTGTTTTACACTCATTCCAGTCAACCTCAGTTTGTCTGGTCTGGAGGTCAGTTTGTTTTTTTCTTCATCTCTCAATAAACAGATGTCAGTTTAGTGCAGTCAGTGTCTCTAGTTCTATCAGCCTGTAAACATCATGCTATCAACACATTTACCCTCATTAGCATGTAGCTGGGTGTATACATTCATGTCCCCACTAACTGAACATGTGACTGAACATACAGTATTTGTCTCTGTTGGACAATTGCACGGGAGGGGAGAAAAGGCAGGAATGCCAGAATACTTAAACAGTAAAACAGAAGATTACTATATTTTCAGGTTTACCATGGTTATGATTTGTTTTATTCATTATCACATGTTTCCCCCCAGATTTCCATTCAGCAGCGTCTCTCTCAGTGAATCCTGACAGAGTGCAGCACTTCATCTCTGACTCTGTCTCTCTGAGCTGTGAGGGAAACTCTACTGAGTGGAGAGTGAGGAGCTTCCCTGAGGACCTCTACCTGTCCTGTTCTGACTGGAAGAGAATGACAGAATTCCCATGTGAATTATCCAGATACCAGTCTAATAATGCAGTGTACTGGTGTGAGTCTGGATCAGGAGAGTTCAGCAACGCAGTCAACATCACTGGACATGGTATGTTATAGATTCAGTTGTTTTCAGTATCTTTGGCTGTAGATTTAATAGAAGCTGTTTGATATCTTAAGACAATCATTAGTCTTCAGCACACACAAAGAAGCAAATATCAGCCTTTGAAGACGCCTGGTCTCCTTTTTCTGCAATCCTCAATTCCACAAAAACATAACTACAAGCCGCGTACATTACCAGACACATACCTCTCTCTTCCATCATGTATTAAGTTTATATCTTTTTTATTTTTTTTTATTTTTTATTTTTTTTTTTTTTCCCCATCTAGACACCACTTTACACATACAGCCTACACACATACAGTACATACTCATACACACATGCACACACATACACGCATCATTCACATTCGAGTATAACTTGTTTCCATACCTCTCTCCCCTCACCCTCAAACCGTGACCAATGTGAACCTAAGATCAATAGCTAATATTCTGTCTTTGTGTTTGTCAACTGTCTTGTCCCTCTGTTGCCTGTCTGTTATCTTGTCATGTCTTATATGTTGTATATGTTGTTTTATGCGCTACATTGTATACTTGTCTTAGATGTATCTTATATGTGTTGCGTATTTTGCACGTATCTCACTGTAAGTGGTGTTTTAATCTCCCCTCCCCTTATGTATCCTGGGTTCCACTAAAAGGGTTGTATGGTTACGGTAGGACAAAATAATGTACCTTTTCTTTTTCTGTTTGCTTTATTAAAAATAAAGTTGTCCTCCGAAGAGGGGGGGTGGTGGCGGGAAAAAAAAAAAAAAAAAAAAAAAGTCTTCAGCACGACTAAGCTACAATACACAGTGAATATCTCCTTCCTTCCAGTCTATCTTGTTATGATCAAATAGTTTCTTTAACATTTTCAGGTTTGCAGTCAAATACTAAATTGAACAAAGTGATATAAATATGTGATGAGGTGGTTAAACACAGGCAGGACTTAAGAATCAAAACTGAAGAAGTGACTCAGAAATCCTGGATGTTGACCTCCTTGAAGCTTGGTATTCATTCAGTTATTTTGGATTCATTTTGAATTATTTAAAATTCTATTTTCTACTGTCAGGAACTAAAATGTTTACACTTTGATTTGGAGAGGCAGTTTTAATTTGTTTTAGTAATTAAGCACCATATATTGATGTACACCTCTGCACGAGCTGATCTCTGACTGACACTGACATTGTTTGACTGTTTTCAAGGTTCTTATGGTATCATCCTGGTGAGTCCTGTCCATCCTGTGACTGAGGGAGAACCTGTTATTCTGAGCTGCAGGTTGAGACAACAACAAATACTTTCCAATGTGTTTTTCTATCACAATGACAAACTCATCCAAAATGATACCAGAGGGGAGCTGAATATCTCTGCAGTGTCAAAGACACATGAAGGCTTCTACAAGTGTGAACATTCAGGAAAACAATCACCACAGAGTTGGATGGCAGTTAAACGTGAGTAAGAACATCTGATGAATTTTTAATTTTGAAATCATTTATTATGAATGTCTAACATAAAATGTTATTCTGACATGTTTACAGGAGTCTTGTCTCCACTAAAGCTTGACGTCCCCTCTTATTTTCATTAGTTTGTAAATTCAGTTCAGTTTCTAGAAGTTAATAAAGTGTACTAATGCTGATTATGTTTTACTGATATTAGACGTGTCCAGGCCTGACAGCTCTTCATTTCCTGTGCTGTTGATCGTTGGAACAATTAGTGGAATCGTTATCGTGATTCTCCTGCTCTTGTTGTACTGCTGCAGAAAGTCCAAGAGTGAGACGTTGTTATATCACATGTTTGACTCTTTCATTGATTCAATCCACAGATTCACAGCATACGTCCAATGTCATGTGTCTTTATTTTTCCTTTTGTAACAAGGCTCTGCTACAGACCAGACGGTCAACCAGGATGAACATCAACATCAAGTTTACTCCTCTCTTCTCCACGGTCAGTCTTTCATCTCCTTCTGAATGTTGACTCAGATGTTTTTAACACAACTATTCTATTAATGAGTGATCAAGAACTAGTTTCATGTATTCATATCCAGTTCTCTCAGACTGTTCTTATTCCCTCATCTGCAGCTTTAACACTGTTGAATTAAACCAAGCCAGGACATTAAGAGCATTTAATAAAATGTTGACTTTCAATCAGTATCACAGACATGAGGGGACTGATTGAACTCTGCTGCTATTTTCACTGTAGGTGACCTTTGTGTCTATGAAACAGTCAGGAGTTTTGAAAACACTGGAGATGGTACAGTATAAACTTTGACTAACTCAGAGCTGCTTGAATGTAGAATTATACAAGAACTGTCATTAACTTTAACGTCATTATTGTTTCAGGTGGATCAGAAGGTGACTACACTAATGTCTCATCTCTGATTCAGCTCAAAGGTCTTCACAAGAGGAGTGAGTACACAAGATATCAAATGTTAAAGTGACTCAAATATACACTGATAATTATTATCAATAACCTGTAACTGGAGATAAAAAGAGACTGTGTGTGATTTTAAATACGATCACCTTAACAGGTCAACATGATGAGTCAGAGGAGAGCTCTGACTACAATATGTCACATGCAGAAACAATGTCATGTTCAATGTTCATCTCAGGTCCATAAAGAGAGGAGCATCATCAATGAAACAAGAGAAGTCTGGACAACAACCTGAAAAACAACATTCATCTGTAAACATGTGTTTGACAACATTTTTTCAACTGCTGCCATCCAGACATCAGACACACAGTCATTGATGAAGATCATATGAAAGAAAGACATCATCTGGATTTAATGTCTGGATCAATGTCAACACTGATGATACTGTCTGATTATTAGATCTATTGTTGTTGCATTGATGTAGTCAATCTGCAGGTTAAATACACCATCTATCTATATACTGTAACATAATGTATATTCTACTTTAGTTCTATTTAGTCTCATCAATAACTCAGTTCATTAAAGTGAATTCAATGTTTAAATGACTGAATCATTGTTGAGTTTCCTGGAAGTGTTTTTGGTATCCATCAATGTGTCTCTCTTGTGCTGCTTTTGCTGCATTCTTACTGTCCTTTCTACTTGTAATAATAATAATAATAATAAATTTTATTTATAAAGCACTTTACATCAAATATCTCAAAGTGTGCTTTTGTTGTGTGCAGCACTGCCACCATGTGTCACAATGAACAGTCTATGGTCACAGTCAGCAGCAACAAGCTCAGCTGAAGACTGGAAGACTTTTGTTAGAGCACATTGTTTTCTGACCTGTAGGTGTCTCCATGAGTAGAAAGAATGGAGTTACTAACTGTCCATTCTGCTCCAGGCTTATTTCTATCTACTGACAATCAATGACCTCATCATTTCTAACTGAGCCACCTTGAAAAGAGGAAATGCAGCCTGTGCTTCAAACCAGTGCCATCGAGAGAGAGAGTTGCGACACTCCCATAGACCTCCGTTGTAAAAAATGGCGGCGCTTTTAACCGCCAACTTCCGGGACTTGAAAATCGGATTAGTTCCTAACACTGTCATTTGGGCTTTGGACCTCATTCACTTACATTGCTGCACATCGAGTTGTTCCAGAGCCAAGTTGCTGAAATGTCGACCTCTTTTGAATTGTCAACTGTCTATATTGTGTCAGAGGCCCTTTGCGATGCTTATACTGGTCTTCATTTGTATATGCACAGCGTAATTATTTATATTTTATCTTGCTTGTTTCAACCAATTTTCTAGCATTGCCTGCTAGCTAATTAGCCAGCGCGACTTCCCCTGCTGTGAAGGTAGTTCGGTAATGAATCGCTACCACCTTTATAGCAACTTTTATTTCATTGAATTTTGGGATATACTAACTTTTCATTATGTGACGTGTTGGCTGTACTTAATTTGTTATACTGTTCCTGTTCCATGTTCACTCAGCTAATGTACAATTTGCCCAGCGCTACTTGCTGATGCTTGATTAGATGCTGATAGATTGCTATCTCGTATGTCAAGGCATTGTCGTGACTCGTGATTTGAGCGAGGGTTATTTAATTAGGAATGACGGCCACTCATCAGAAGAAGTGAGCTAGCTTCTCGGCGAATTCTGAACGGACCGCCATGGCAGACCTCTTTGCGTTATCACGAAGGTAGGCTAATAGCTGAATCGGAATTTATAAGCAAAATCACGGGAATCAATAGCCTAATACAGCCCAGTTGTGCTCAATGAACATCGTGAGACGTCTACCATCAGATGAATGATATGGAAAAGTTAAGTTAGAGCCTCTAAAGCCAGTGCTACTACCCATGCGAACATGAACACTAAGCTTTTCCCTCCATGTAGCCTAAAACTTATCTAAGTAATATAAGTTTTTCGTTGTCACCCTGCCTCTCCAAATGCAAAACTGACATTAACAAAAATGCAATAATGTAATAACAGCTGAAAAAGTACTTGGGTGTGTGTTTTATTTTATATTTACCGTTCAATAATGCAATCGCTGCTGTCTGTCCCATAGAAGAACATGACAGCCAGCGCATGTTTTGGAACTAATTGGGTTTACATGAACCACGTGACAGGCATAGCGGCGACATCAAAGAGTGTCGCAACTCTCTCTCTCTATGGCACTGGTTCAAACTAAATGTCTGCTGTTCAGTAGTGTTTTGCTTGAGCTTGGTGAGGCTGATGTGTTGCTAATACAACATTCATAACTTTTTATTGGAAGTATATTGATTCACTGAATACTGTAGCTGTGTATAAAATGTCTTAATATTTAACATGTGTAGTAGATAAATATCTTTATGCATGCTCACATTTACCACCACAATACAGCTCTGCTGATACTATTGATCATATCAGATTCACCACCTACTGCATGTGTTTATATATATATATACACATACTGTTAAATCCCAAGTCCCCACCTCACCTGTCTCCTCCTCAACTACCTCATCACTGACCACACCGACCTGGACCACACCCCCCTACCTTATATAATCCGGCCCTTCAGCCCTTTGACCCCTCTCTTTTCCCTCCAAACCATCCCACGAGAACAAAGAGATACTGGATGTGAGTTGTATGGGCTTTTACCTTTCTGATATTCATTTGGTTGATATTGCATATTGTTTGATTTATTCATCGTTTGTGTTTCATTATAATAGATTCCTAAGTTTAATCCTTTACCGGTAGAAAAAGGTGATTGTGGATGCATTGCTGATGTAAGTGTAAAGACAACCTAATTTCTTATAATATATTTGATACTCTTTAGATTTATAATATTTCCTTTATTATTTTTGTATAGACAAAATCATCCATCTTTATCATCCACCTCTACCATCCACCTTTACCATTCATCACCAACAAACAACTGTTAAACTTCATCAAAATAAACTATTGGAACTTGGAACGCTGTCCGGATCCTGTGTTTAAATGTGCACCCAACATCTGATGTTCAGTGAATCAGCGACATAAGGATACATCTAGTTTACAGTTTTTTCACATACTGTACATATAGAAAACTAGCAATATTACTGCATACGGTATACGTAACAATATATATTGTCTTCCACAGTTTGACTAGTTCTATATTTTCTTTACCATCAAGAGTTAACTGTATTTCCAGTAGCTGGACAGGACATGTCAAAGTGTCAAACCGAGAGCAGATGTGTAAGTTCTGTTGAAAAAAGAAGGAAGCTGACTTGAGTTTGCTTCAGAGTTAAATACACTACTGGACTTTAATAGTGATTATTTACACTAATATATCTGTACAATGCCTGTACAGAATATGTTACTGTACTGTATATCAGAAACTTATTTTTCTGATGCTTTCTTTTCTACTTCCTCTTTATTAACTCAATGATCAGTTTGTGTTATTTGAGTTTTTTAATGAAGCCAACATGTTTTTTCACGGAGAGGGATGATTTGTTCACTGAATAGAATACACTGCACAGACAGAAGGAAGTGGGATGGACTAACCAGACAGAAAAAAGCAGAACCCTAGCTTTCTCATACTGACGTGAATCTTCTTTTGTCCACACAGTTCACTGTTTCTCTTCATAGACTGCAGTTTCAAGTTTCTCTTGATAGAAACAGGAAGTATTTCTCAGTCAGATCAACAGAGTGTCAGTGCTGGATGTGAGGATGGGACACACTTTTCTGTCTGTGCTGTTGTTGACCTGTGAGTACCAGAGACTTTTCACCAACTATTTAGCTTCATTCATGTAGGCAGGGTTTTGGCAGGTGATCTGTTCTACTATATGGACAAAAGTATTTGGCCACACATGTTAATTCTTGAATTCAGGTGTTTCAATCAGACCCGTTGTCATAGGTGTATAAAACCAATCACCTAGCCATGCAGTCTCTATATGCAAACACTTGTGATACAAAAATGTGTTGTTCTGAAGAGCTCAGTGACTTCAAGTGTGCTACTGTGATAGGATGGCAATAGGACGGTTCCTGAAATTTCATCCCTGCTGGATATTCTAGGTCAACTGTAAGTGATATTATTATAAGGTGGAAGCGTTTAGGAACAACAACAACTCAGCCACGAAGCAGAAGACCATGTAAAATCACAGAGCTGGTCAACGATTGATAAGGTGCATGGAACGTAAAAGTTACCAACACTCTGCTGATTCCAAAGCTGAAGAGTTCCAAACTTCTACTGGCATTAATGTAAACACAAACTGTGCAGTGGGAGTTTCATGAAATGGGTTTCCATGGCCTAGCAGCTGCATGCAAGCCTCACATCACCAAGTCCAATGCCAAGCGTCAGATGGAGTGGTGTAAAGCACACTGACACTAGACTGTGGAGCAGTGGAAACATGTTCTGTGGAGGGATGAATCTTCTCCACAGCTTCTCTGTGTGGCAGTCAGATGGGGGAGTCTAGGTTTGGGAAATGTTACCTACCTGACCGCATGGTGCCAACTGTGAAGTTTGGTGGAGGAGGGATAATGGTATGGGGCTGTTTGTTAGGGTTTGGCTAGACCCCTATCTCCAGTGAAGGGCAATCTTAATGTTTCAGCATACCAAGACATTTTGGACAATGTTATACTTCCAACCTTGTGGCAAAGGTTTGGGGAAGGCCGTTTTCTATTCCAACATGAGCATGTCCCAGTGTACAAAGCAAGGACTATAAAGACATGGTTCCATGTGGAACAACTTTACTGGCCCACACTGAGCTCTGACCTCAACCCCAGAGAGTTGCACGTTAAAGGTAAAGGATATAAAACCTCCAAGCAGCTCAATTTTCCTGTGACTACAGTTGCACATATTATTCAGAAATTGAATGTCTACAGGACTGTAGACAACCTCCCTAGACGCGGCCAAGGTCAAGGTACATCAGTGTCAGATCACACCATCCGTCGTTGTTTGAGCCAAAGTGAACTTAAAGGAGAACTACTGTTTTTTACAACCTGGACCTTATTTCCAGCATAAAATGGCATCATTTACTCACCAATATCACTTTTGTTTCATTTGCACTCGTTCAAGAGATAATTAGATCTGCGTATATCAATATAGTGGGAGTGATCAGGGCACCGCAACGCAGCCTCACGTGTTATCATCATCCGGGGTCTGTAGATTGCCCTATAGAAAGTCACAACAGCTCTATGTTCACAGACACAAAAATAAAGCTTTTAAAAAAAGAAAACTGTACCTACTGTGAAACATGTAGGAGGCTCGGTCATGTTCTGGGGCTGCTTTGCTGCATCTGGCACAGGGTGTTTTGAATCTGTGCAGGGTACAATGAAATCTTAATATTATCAAGGCATTCTGGAGCGAAATGTGCTGCCCAGTGTTAGAAAGCTTGGTCTCAGTTGTAGGTCATGGGTACTCCAACAGGATAATGACCCAAAACAAACAGTTAAAAACACCCAAGAATGGCTAAGAACAAAACATTGGACTGTTCTAAAGTGGCCTTCCATGAGCCCTGATCTCAGTCCTGTTCAACATCTGAGGAAGGAGCTGAAAACAAGCAGTGTGGAGAAGGCACCCTTGCTTGAAAAGGTTGTGCGACAAAATCATGTTAAGGGTACCATCATGTTTGTCCAGGCCAGTTTCATTAGATTTTTTTTTTATTATTATTCTGTTAATCCTCAATTCAAAAGCAATGTCTGAATTTTACTAATTTTCAGTAAATGTATGTTTATTATTGCTTTTGTTAGTTCATTCATTCATTCATCTTCTGTAACCACTTATCCCTGTGAAGGGTTGCGGGGTGTGCTGGAGCCTAACCATCCCAGCTGTCATCGGGTGAGAGGCGGGGTACACCCTGGACAGGTCGCCAGTATATCGCAGGGCTACTTTTGTTAGTTTCAAGTTATTTTAGTTACATTTGTGGGTTTTTCTCTCTTTAATGGAAGGGTACCAACAATTTTGTCCATGTGTGTAGTTGCTGTTGGTGTAATTGTCAGGTGCAGCCAAATACTTTTGTCTATGTAGTGTAGATCTGATCATTTTTAAATCATCCAGGTAAGATAATATTTGTTTAATAGCTGTTGATTTTATAATTCATGTGTTTTTAACATATTTACCTCTATTTGTAATTTATGGAATACCACTCCCTGTTTGATTGTTTCATTTTGATAAAGACTAAAGTTTCAACCTTTATTCTAGTGATGAATACACTCCTCTACTGTGGACATGCTCAAGGTAACAGCATTGTTTTACTTCATTCATTCACTTAACACTCAACATTCACTCTCTCTGTGTCTTTTATCAGAGTGTTCATTATTTTAATCCATGCAGGAACACAGATTGTAGAGAACAATACAAGTTTGGTATTTTATATTGTTAACTGTGTAGTGTTGTATGGATGTTTGTGTTTGGTTCTAAATGCTGTGCTGACTACTGACCCCTACTGGTCACCTTTGTTCACTGGAGAGTCTGTTACCTTCACATGTGACATGAAGGAAGGAGGAGACACTGACTGGGATTATAAAATCTACAAGGATAATCTAGGATTTACTCCCTATAGCATGCATCAACGCTACACATTAAATCCTCTGTCTACAGGTCACAGTGGTGAATATGTGTGCTGTGGTCTCCACAAGAGATCACATCAGACAAAGTGTAGTAATACTGTCACTTTAACTGTATCAGGTAAATCCTACAACATAAATTATTAATCATCCCTGCTCATATGCACATATTAATCCATTATGTAATGTAAGACTTTTCACTGAATACACAAATATCCAACATAAAAAAAGAAAAAGCAACCTCACCACATCAAGGGCTCACCATACTGATAGGTTGTAGCTGAGGATGTTTCTTTTCTCTAAACCAGAAACAGGATAGACCAGTGTAGCAGTTAACGCATCACTGTGTGTCCGTTAACATTAAGTGTGACTTCTTCAGGCTGGATAATGGATAGACTGTAACACTGATTCTAAGACCAGAGTTAATGGCTTGGCTGGATTACTGTAACACACTTTATTTTGGGGTCAGCCAGTCCTTCCTCACACATCTTCAGTTGGTTCAGAATGCGGCCGCTCGTCTCGTAACTGGAGCACGTAAGAGAGAGCACATAACTCCCACTCTGGCCCATTTTTATAGTTTTTTATTGTTTTACAGTTTTTAATAGTTTGTCTTATTTTCTTCTTACAGCACTTTGTTTCACCTGTAATTGTTTTTAAAGTGCTTTATAGATTGAGTTGAGTTGAGTTGAGTTGAGTAGCTCTGACACCATGATAAAATAAACACAAATCATAGCTGAAACCTACAATGTTCAGTTTTCTCTGTTGATTTCATGTTTCTATTTGTGTCCCAACTCTTCATATCTGGTGGAAACAGTCTCCAACAAGGCTGTTTTAACACGACAACCCAACTGGCCTCAGATATTCAGAGGTGAGAAGATCACTCTGACATGTGAGGACCAGGGAGGTGAAGACACTGAGTGGAAGTATGAATGGAGAACACCCTGGTCATATATACCCTGGACATACAGTAAATACTGGACTTTCACTGTTTCTGAGTCCAGCAGTGGAGACTACATGTGTAAGAGTAGACACATAGATGACTCATATTCAACAGAGTGGAGTAAAGCCATCACATTGTCAGTATCTGGTAAGTCATGTTTCAGTTAAAATAAATATAAGAATTATTACAATTACAGTTTTATTAGACAAAAACACACATTTAACTGTCAAAACAGCGTTGACTCTGTGATGACCAGATATCAGAGAATGAGTTGTGTAAAGATTAGACACAAGCTCTAGGGAAGGTCTAAAATCTATCCAGTATTTTGATGCAACAAATGTCCATTCACAGTATGATAGTAGAGGTAGTAAGACAGATGAAGGACCTGAGAAAACAAAAATACATCAAAAGTAGGGATTAGTTTTTTTTTGTATATTTCTGTTCTATTCTACAAGTTCAAATGGTAACAGGAGAATAACATTACATTCTGTGTTCAAAGTACATTAATTGAGACTTTACATACTTTGCTATGATTAATTGTCATTTACACAAGTTAAAGACAGTGACGATTTATCCTAAACTCAACAGCAACTAAACCAAAGGCCCAACTGAGAGCTTACACCAGAGACATTCCAGTAGGAGGCAGTGTGACCCTGACCTGCTCAGTGAAGCCATCATCTGGATGGAAATACTACTGGTACAGAGATGAGAAGTCCTCTGAACCTCTGACCACACAACATGCTGGTTTCTATTCAAATAAACAAACCAGAGTCTCACAGGAAGGACTCTACTGGTGCAGAGGAGGAAGAGGAGACCCAGTTTACTACACAGAGTACAGTGATTCAATCAGGATCAATAGAAATGGTGAGTTGGTGGTTGAGTTGGAGAGTTTTAGATTAATAATAAATGTAGAAACACCCAGTGTGGATTTATGAAAGTGGGTTGATGTTGATTTTTGTGTCTTTATTTATGATTCTTGAACATGGACAGTTCCAAACAAGGTGACTGTGACTCTCCAACCCAACTGGCCTCAGATCTACAGTGGAGAGGAGATTACTGTCAGATGTGAGATCCATGGAGGAGACACTGAGTGGGAGTATGAATGGAGATCTACCAGTTCATACAAACCTCCAAATCTAAATGAATTCAGGATTAAATCTGATTCTTCACTCCACACTGGAGACTACAAGTGTAAAGGCAAAATGAAAAGTGGACAACAGTCTTCAACAGAGTGGAGTGATTCCTTCAGATTGATTGTATTCATCAGTAAGTCACTGTGTAACTGCACATTTGTATCATATATTCAGAGATAGCAGACAACCATATTTATATAAATAATGCTTTACAAGACTTGCGTGTTGCATGTAACCTACCATCTCAAAATCTCTTTTAACAGTTAAACCCCAACCTGTCCTCTCTGTGTCTCCATCATGGCTGAGTCCTGGAGCCTCAGTAACTCTGAGCTGTGAGCTTGAACATCCATCTGCAGGATGGAGGTTTTACTGGTATAAAGCTGTTCCTGATCTATCACACAAGTATCCATCTTACAACTATGATCTGCTTCCTGGTAGCATCAATGGAACTGAACAAGATTCCTACATCACTGATGGACAGACACACACAGCAGGATATGTGTGTAGAGCTGGAAGAGGAGACCCAGTGTTTTACACTGATTCCAGTCAACCTCAGTTTGTCTGGTCTGGAGGTCAGTTTGTTTCCATCTGTTCTCTCAATAAGTAGATTATATGTCACCTTTCATTTTTTCTCTGTGACCTACATGCAGTATCTTGAAAACTAAAACACATGCTTACAATTCATTGACTGTGCACATTTATGTTCTCCTAATGCAGCAGGAGCTTTCTTTTTTGCTACCATCAAACTAATTATCTTATTGCATCACAAAAAGAGAGTAACAAGACTTTGAAACCTTCTTTTTTAATTGAACTCAAATCCTTACATGACAGGGACAAAATAAATTGGTACAGGACATCTCTAAAACATAGGAGGTTATATGTGGTGTCTCAGGGTGTGCTGTGTTGTGTGGGTATATGTTGAGTCTGGAAGAAAGTATATGTATGCACAGGAGGAAAAAGGAGAAGAAAATAAACAAATAAATGAAAGAGGGAAAATGAAAGTCCAATAATATTAATAATATAATCTGAATATTCTGGTATCAGAAGGTAAGGAATGGCATGTGTTTGAATGTTTCCTCTTCATCTTTGGATACTTCATCAGCTCATGTTACTGCTCTTACTTATCAGATTGTCAGAGTACAGATGTCAGGTAAAAGTATGCAGTTTCTAATTTTACAGACTGCTGCTTGTTGCATATCAATTCAAATATACTTCAATGGTATTATTCATAGTTTGACCAAAACACTGCACCTTGTCATGCTTGTACTAAATTACAGCAATTGAAAAATGAAAGCAAATAAATATTTGCATTGTGGCCTTTTTCAGATTAATATCACTCTTCTTGCTTTGACTCTTTTTCAGATTTCCATTCAGCAGCGTCTCTCTCAGTGAATCCTGACAGAGTGCAGCACTTCACCTCTGACTCTGTCTCTCTGAGCTGTGAGGGAAACTCTACTGAGTGGAGAGTGAGGAGCTTCCCTGAGGACCTCTACCTGTCCTGTTCTGACTGGAAGAGAATGACAGAATTCCCATGTAAATTCTCCAGATACCAGTCTAATAATGCAGTGTACTGGTGTGAGTCTGGATCAGGAGAGTTCAGCAACGCAGTCAACATCACTGGACATGGTATGTTATAATAGTTCTTTTCTTTTGTTTGTAAATGATTAAAACATCACATCATGATGACCCAGTTATGTGACATGTTACATAATTGTGACAAAACAGACAACAGTTATTCATAGTCTGTCCTGTTTTAATGCAATCAGAGTAAACTAAGCATCATGCTACTTTTAGTTGGAGGCTTTACTTTACTCCCATCATCTGCTTACAAAACTATTTCTATCCAAACTGTCCCACAATAAATCTCTCTTTCTTTATTGTTATTTCTGTAATAAATCACTAAAAAGCAGAACATTTCTACCACCAAAGTGTTCCTTCAGCCTATTATGTAAAGACGCTGTAGTCAAGTAGGAACCTGACTAAAATATTCTAGTTAGGTTGGTGTGAAACATTTGCAGGGCTCAGGATTAAAACCAAACTTCTTGGCAACGTGAGACTTCTTGGTATTGATTGAAGTTTTCCCTTTCTAGTTCAATACAGAACTCTTTCTGAAACTGGAACTTAAAATGCTTTGACTGTTTTCCAAATGGAGGCATTGATTGAGTTTTGAACTAAAACCACTGTAGCCTATTAAATACTGTATGTCCATATTTGTTCTGTAGCTAATGGGCCCGTATTTGACTTCTCATCTGTGGCTGCAACAAAACATCCTCATCATCACATTCATACTTTCCAAGCATGTCTGATATAATATGTATGCATATAGAAACCATTCTCCTCATTGTATGTCAGCTGTTTGAAAAGTCTGACTAAATCATTGTTTGACTGTTTTCCAGGTTCTTATGGTATCATCCTGGTGAGTCCTGTCCATCCTGTGACTGAGGGAGAACCTGTTACTCTGAGCTGCAGGTTGAGACAACAACAAATACTTTCCAATGTGTTTTTCTATCACAATGACAATCTCATCCAAAATGATACCAGAGGGGAGCTGAATATCTCTGCAGTGTCAAAGACACATGAAGGCTTCTACAAGTGTGAACATTCAGGAAAACAATCACCACAGAGTTGGATGGCTGTAACATGTGAGTTAGTTAGTGAGTTATTTTTTAATAGTAGCAGTCGTCATATGAAAAGGCCATTTCTTAAGTTGATTTCTACTCATATTTAATTGAATCTCATTATTAATTCCAGCAGTGTCCAGGTCTGAAAGCTCTTCATTTCTTGTTCCATTGATCGTTGGACTGGTTTGTGGAATTTCACTGATTATTCTTCTGCTGCTTCTTTGTTGCTGCACAAAAATAAAGGGTGAGAGAATTTACTAAAAATGCAGTTAATAATTTACTAAAATCACTGATGTTATGACATGAAGTGAAGAACATTTTTCAGATAAAACAGTGTCATATTTGTATTTGTCTCTTTTCCAGATGCATGCAGTAACAGGTTGGTCCAACACTCTTGTCTCATTTTGATCCTAATAACAATACTTTCCATGTTCCTTATTAAACTCCTTCATGCTTTAGTCTCACTCAGTCTCTGAACATCAATCAAGGCTCTGCTACACAGCAAACAGTGAACCAGAATGAAACTCAAGTTTACTCCTCTCTTCTCCATGGTCAGCCTTTCCAGTCATTCTTTTCACAACTATTTCTAACACCCACTTTGACTTTTTCAAAGCAAAGCTGAAGTGACTCATTGGATGTTGTCTTGATTTTCTCTGACCTGTAGCTGATGTTTCTGTCTATGAATCAATCAGAGGCTCTGGAAACACAGGAAGTGGTACAGTATAAACTTTGATTCATGTGGAGCTGTCAGACATTAGATTATTATCAGTGACTGATCTAAATTCATGGAACATTATGATTTCAGGGGAACCAGACCATGAATACAGAAATATTAGATCTCATCTTCAGCTTCAAGGTGAGGAGTCACTGCTAAAAATGTGAAGTATAATAATATATTAGTTGTTAGCTCAACTACCAGTCTCTAATAGTAGATAGAGTGTGAGTGTCATTAAATAATCTGATTTATCTTAACAGGGAGACATGACACTGAGAAGAGCTCTGACGTGAATCCTGAATCTTTTTCAGGTGTCACGTCGACCCAGTCTCAGAGAACCAGTCAGATCCCTGCCACAGTCCAGACTGTCAACCAGGATGAAAATCAGCAGCACATATACTCCTCTCTTCTCCACGGTCAGCTCTCCGTTAAAACAAACTTGCTTCCAGAGCTGCAATGTGCTTCAAGTTCATGAGCCGTCACATTAATAATAACAATGTTTCCTGCTGAACAAAATCAGGTTCTTTCAAATGATTTTCCTTTGTGGTGATTTCCACTGACCTACAGGTGATGCTTGTGTCTATGAGTCAATCAGAGGTCCTGAAAACACTGGAAATGGTACAGTAGAAACTTTGATCCATTCAGAGCTCTCCAAAATCATATGATTGCAATTCAAGCCAGTTCAAATGTTCTGATTTCAGTTGGACGGACTGATGGCTGCAGAAATGTCAAATCTCAGACTGAGCTCAGAGATGTTGGACAGAGGAGTGAGTACACAAAACATTATACAACTGAATTATTGGAGATTCTCAGTTGAAACAACAATACCACAATATCCATATGTTACTTTACCAAAAGTTTGTGGACACCTGAATACCTTACTTATACATGCAGTCTGTGATTGTTCAATTTCAGTTTCTAAACCAAGGTCAAGCCCAGAACATGTGATGTTAACACAAAGTAACACACTGTGTTGTAGAAGGATCATGTTTTTCTGTGTAATCTTTACAGGAAAACGTGGTGATCCAGGGAAGAGTTCTGACTACTAGGATGTGAATCCAGACTCAGCCTCAGGTAAAATGTTTAGCTTTTTGATGTTTAGCTACTGAGAAGACACTTGGCAGAGTAGAATGGGGCTACCTTTTTGAGACCTTGGGGAAGTTTGGATTAGGGGCAATCTTTGTAGCTTGGATCAAACTACTATATTCTAGGCCCTCAGCTATGGTTTTGACATTATATTGAGCCTTTGGCCATAGTCTAATCCTTCCATAGTCTAATCCTTCCATAGTCTAATCCTTCCATTAACAAGGGGAACAAGGAACACAAAGTGTCTTTGCATGCTGACGACCTTCTGCTGTACGTCTCTAGTGTCACGAGTGTTGACTGTTGTTTCATTTCAGGTCCATAAAGAGAGGAGCATCATCAATGAAACAAGAGAAGTCTGGACAACAACCTGAAAAACAACATTCATCTGTAAACATGTGTTTGACAACATTTCTTCAACTGCTGCCATCCAGACATCAGACACACAGTCATTGATGAAGATCATATGAAAGAATGACATCATCTGGATTTAATGTCTGGATCAATGTCAACACTGATGATACTGTCTGATTATTAGATCTATTGTTGTTGCATTGATGTAGTCAATCTGCAGGTTAAATACACCATCTAAGACTGAACTCCAGTCCATAGAACGCCTCATTGATGAGCTCCTCCAGCGGCAGTCCATGCTGCAGTCCATGCTGTGTTCCCGGCTGGCAACGCTCAAGTCTCTGGATACCCTGCGGTCCTCGAACGTGGGGGCGGCGGCTCCGGCTCCGGCTCCGGCTCCTGACGACGTTCCCGGCTCAACCTCCACTCCATCCTGGGCCTGTGTCGTTAGGCCAAAAAAAGCTCTCTCTGCCCCTCTACGACCCATTTGGTGCCAGCGTCAATGATGTCACTCTGGCAAACTTTTTCTCCCCTCTGGCGAAACTACCCTCTGAGCCAGTCTCACCACCTCCACCACGCAGTGCGACCCGAATCCGAAAGCGCTCCTCGCCCGTCAGTGTCTCCTCACTCTAGGACTCAGCATCCCCTCCACTGGCATCTCCGTCCCAACGTCCCCGTCTTTCGCCCCTGCGGTCGCGGCCCACACGGCGTCCTCCTGCGGTGCCTGCTGAAGCGTCCTCCTCTCCACCGCAAACCGCGGTCGAGCACCCCTCTATCTCATCCAGATCACCTGTTGTCCCGACACCTCCCCCAACACAAACCGTGGTCAAGGCAGTCACCTGCCACGCCCCCTTGTGCTCTCCTGTCTCATCAAGGTCTCCCAAGCTTCTCAACCCGAAACCAGCTGTTTACAAGGACAACCTGGGAACTGAAAAACCAGAACTCTTAATAATTGGCGACTCAGTCATTAGATTTGTCCAACTCCCGGGTGTTATCACCTATTGTCTCTCAGGTGGTAAGACAGCCGATTTTATTGAGCTTATTCCTGCACTTCTCGACCTCCATCCTTCTATCAACACTGTTATAACTCACACAGGCACAAATGATGTCATGTCTAGGCAATCATCAAAACTACATGCTGAGCTGGAATCCCTGTCCTTCACAATTGAGAGCCTGGGGAGGCGGTGTGTCCGGTCTGGGCCCACTCCCACCCTGCATGGCAGCGCAGAATGCTTCAGCCGTCTCTTCAACCTGCACCTGTGGATGCAGAATTTCTCCTCTGCAACTGGCCTTGGGTTTATCAGCCATTTCGACTCCTTTTGGTCCAGACATGATCTCTTTAAATCTGATGGGCTGCACACTAACAGGAAGGGATCAATGAGGCTGATCAAAAATTATATTGACTTTATTGCCTTCTGCTCTTATTGACATCCTTACCAGCAGGTCCCCATCCAGCTCTCTTGCCCAGCCTTGTTTTGCTCCACCCTGGACCATGCGGGCCCTGCTGGTGCTAGTGCTGGTGCTAGTGGTTGTTCCAGCTCTACTGCAAGCTCCAGTTTTAACTCTGCAAACAACTTTCTTATCCCTGTTAGAATTTCTGAGAGGCAGTGTGTAATTTCAAAAGTACGCTCTCCCCACAGGTCCTGCCTTGTTGCAGTTAATATCACCTCTCCAGCCCCCGTCACAAACTCAGCCCACTTCTGCTTACTTAATGTAAGATCTCTCTCCAACAAGTCTTTTATTTGCCAGGATTTTATTGCCACACACAATATTGATTTCTTTCTCATCACTGAGTCATGGCTAAATCCTGATGACTGTGCCCCCCTCATTGAATCATCTCCTCCTGACTTCTCATTTTTCCACCAGCCTAGGGTGACAGGCAGAGGAGGGGGGCTCGCTGTTATTCATAGAGGTGCGTTCAACTGCCCCCCCATCTCACTGGGCTGCTTCTCCAGCTTTGAGTGTCTCAGCTTCTTTTTAAAGAACGAACTGCCAGTTTTATGTGTCTTAATCTGCAGGTCCCCCAAATACACTGCTGGATTTTTACAGGAATTTTCAGATCTTTTATCTCTCATTATGTCACAATACGACAGAGTTTTTAGGGGATTTTAATATTCATGTCTGCTGTCCATCTGCCTCCTCGTTCACCTCTGATTTTATTATTCTTATAAACTCTTTTAATGTGACTCAATCTGTAAAGCAACCAAGCCATGTTAAAGGTCACACCCTGGACCTTGTCCTCTCCCACGGGTTCTGTCTGGACAATGTTTTTCTGACTGACTTTGTGGCCTCTGATCACAACGCAGTTCTCTTCCAGATTCCTCACCTCTCTCCAGTCCCTAAACCCACCTCATATATCCGCTCTCACCCCTTTAGCTCACTCTCTGCTCCAACCTTCTGCCATGCCTTTTCCTCAATGCGTGGTAACCATCTACAACCCCCTCTCTCTGTAGATAAACTGGTCAGTGATTTCAATTACTCTTGCACTACTATTATAGATTCTATTGCACCCGTAAGATATAAAAAGAAGACTCCCTCTTCATGCCCATGGTTGAGTGAAGATCTCAAGCTTTTAAAGAGACAGTGCAGGAAGGCAGAGCGGAAATGGAAACAGGACAAGCATAGTGGCTCCCTCATTTCCCTTACAGGTCTCATGTCCTCGTACCAGCGTGCTGTCAAAGTGGCTAGAAACTCATACTTCGCCAACTTGATTGCCAGTCAGGGCCATAATCCCAGGGTACTTTTTAAAACCATTTATTCTGTGACTCGACCTGCACCCAGCCAGTTCCCTGATCCCTCCCCAGAGATATGTGAGGAATTACTTCTTCATTTTGTAAATAAGGTTGTACAGATCCGAGAGCAGTTTGGCACCGTTTTTAGAGAAGCTGACACAGTCTCTTATCTCCACTCTCCTTTAACTAATTTTAACGAAATCTCCTTGTCCTCCCTGGAGCGCATAGTTACAGCATCGAGATCTTCCACCTGCCTCTCAGACTGTTTGCCCACCTGGTTTTTAAAATATGTGTTTCAGACGGTTGGTCCCGATGTTTTAGCCATTGTTAACCTATCTCTGTCAACTGGCACTTTTCCATCCTGTTTTAAACTTGCCCTGGTCTATCCACTTTTAAAAAGGCCCACTTTGGACGCCTCAGTTTTAAACAATTTTAGACCGATCTCCAAGTTGCCGTTTTTATCAAAGGTTTTAGAAAAAGTCGTCTCTACTCAGCTGATTGCCTTTTTAGATAATAATGACTTGTTTGAAAAGTTCCAATCAGGCTTTCGCTCACAGCACAGTACTGAGACTGCTCTTATTAAGGTCACTAAGGTCATTAAGGTTGTCCATGCTTTTATATCGTTAAGACTTGACTACTGCAATGCTCTGTACGCTGGGATCAGCAAGGGAAACATACGTAGACTGCAACTCATTCAAAATGCAGCTGCCAGGCTTTTAACAGGTACTAAGAGAAGTGACCACATTTCCCCAACCCTCGCCACTCTCCACTGGCTGCCCGTGAGTTTTAGAATCGATTTTAAGATTTTACTACTTGTTTTTAAAGCCCTGCATGGTCAGGCTCCTGCCTACATCCGTGACCTGCTTTTTATCATACGAGCCTGACCGCTGCTTACGGTCCCAAGGTCCCGTCTTGTCACTAAAGGTGACCGGGCCTTTGCTGTCCAGTCTCCACAGCTGTGGAACTCCCTGCCCGGCGATCTCAGGCAGGCGAGCTCAGTGGCTTCTTTAAAATATCTTCTTAAAACTCACTTTTATCGATTGGCCTTTTCTTAATGTTGTTTTATCATTTTGTTTTATAATTGTTGATTACTTTGTTGTGGGTGGGTGATTTTAAATTTTAAATTTTACTTCCAATTTTATTTCTCTTGGTGGCTTTATTATGACTGTTGCTAGGTATCTGACCTGTTTTGTTGTACAGCACCTTGTCACTTGTTTTGGAAAGGTGCTATATAAATAAAGTTATTATTATCTATATACTGTAACATAATATATATTCTACTTTATTTCAATTTAGTCTCATCAATAACTCAGTTCATTAAAGTGAATTCAGTGTTTAAATGACTGAATCATTGTTGAGTTTCCTGGAAGTGTTTTTGGTATCCATCAATGTGTGTCTCTTGTGCTGCTTTTGCTGCATTCTTACTGTCCTTTCTACTTGTAGTGCTTTTGTTGTGTGCAGCACTGCCACCATGTGTCACAATGAACAGTCTATGGTCACAGTCAGCAGCAACAAGCTCAGCTGAAGACTGGAAGACTTTTGTTAGAGCACATTGTTTTCTGACCTGTAGGTGTCTCCATGAGTAGAAAGAATGGAGTTACTAACTGTCCATTCTGCTCCAGGCTTATTTCTATCTACTGACAATCAATGACCTCATCATTTCTAACTGAGCCACCTTGAAAAGAGGAAATGCAGCCTGTGCTTCAAACTAAATGTCTGCCGTTCAGTAGATGACTTGTTGTATGATATCAGCTTTCAGCTCACAGCAGAGAGGTACATTTATTGCTGCACAAAATATTTTTAATTAGAGTTTTACTACTTTACTTTCTGAAGCAGACGGTTTTCTAATGCATCATTCTTAAAGGCTTAATCATACGACTATGTGCATGGCGCAACAAAGTATTGATAACTGTTCTCTGTTGTAGAATATTTTTTGCATGAATTAGATAAAGCTCAAAGATCAATACTATTTATCAGAAACAGGACAAGAAGCATCAGTGTTTTAAACCCACTGCAGAGGTCTGAGGTTTGTTGAAAAAAAGGAGGAGCAGACAGAGACTATCTTGATATAGAACAGACAGACACATAGTGAGGGCTGGATGTGAGAATGATGTCATATTGGTGTGAAGTGCAACTTCATTTTTTTCTCACGGTTCTTTCTTCCTCTTCAGGTGCTGCAGTTGTTGCTTCCTGGTATGAAGTTGAAATCTTTCTCTGAAGCAGAGTGACACGTTGTCAGAGCTGGATGTGAGGATGGGACACACTTTGCTCTGTGTGCTGGGGTTATTGTGTAAGTACATCACTTTCTTACTTTGAATTGTATACATGAAGGAAAATGTTTCAAATGAGAAGAACAGAGTGTCAGAGGTTTGTCTCTCAGAAAGCTTGAACACCACAGACTTGTGGTTTCTATGTTGGTTGTTGAGTTGCTTTGCTTCAGAGTTAAATACACTACTGGACTTTAATAGTGATTATTTACACTAATATATTTGTACAATGCATGTACAGAATATGTTACTGTGTGTTGTTATTCAAAAACATTATTTTGCTTTATTTTCTACTTCCTCTTTATTAACTCAATGATCTGTCTGTATTAAAACTAGTGCAAAGAACATTTCTTTTGTCTTCTTGGTGTTGAGGTTGAGGTGGATGTCGCTGCACCAGGCCACCAGTGCTAGGACCTCCTCTCTGTATGGTGTCTCGTCATTGTTGTTGATAATAGGGCTGAACGATATGGACAAAATTTCATATCTCAATAATTATGCCAGATATCTCGATATCGATACCATTTTTTTAAAGCCCTCTTTCGAGACTGTGTACACGGGTACCATGTCTTTTGCAATGTGGTATGTTATAGCGTCTGTAATGTGTTTATGTCTGGTGGGCGTCGACTCATACGGTGTAACGCTACTGAACTCATTAGCAATCAAACTTTGATTGGGCTTCTTTTGGGATGACTGAGAAGTCCCCGGTGTTTCTCTCAATACACTCTTCGTGCAGCACATGATGGTGTTGTTTCATGTGGTGAAACATGTTTCTTGTGCTATCTTGCTTCGTCGCAATTTTCGCCAAGCGACCAGCACAACACCTCGCTCTGGTTTACATCATCGTTTTTAAATCCAAAATACCTCCAAATAATGGAAGATGATTTATGTTTTGGCACCAAATCAGATTTTGCACTAGTGACACGGGAATCAATTGTCGCTCCCATCCCAAGCCCACAAAAATACTCCCGTCATATCCCGATCACGTGACTGCCCCCCAACAAAAATCCTGTCCCGCAAAATCACGAGAGAAAGTTGGGTGCACTCACCGCGTTGCGGCGTCACTTTTTAATTTAATCTTCGGCTCCGTCCCGCTCCCGTTGATTATTTGCTCTATCCCGTCCCTATCACGTTACCAACAGTGAAACTGACTCCCGTACTGTGAGACTCGAGTCCCGAAAAATTGTCACCCTCTATTCTGCACCGCCACTGGCCGCATTATCTTCCACGCTCAATTCATACCTGGTCCGAGGCTGCCCTTCATCTGCATGCCATGCGGGCTAGAATTGCGAAAACATTGGATCATTCTTATAATTCATATTTCTCTGGGCCAATCGGAATCTTAGCACTTGCTTCAGAAACTTGAGCCAACTGAGCTCGCCTTTGACGCCTTGAGACGTCTGGCTGTAGACCATAGACGAGCGTAGACCTTGCATAAAGTTAGCCTATGCTTCGAGCTAAATGGCTAATGTTAGCTAGCAAGACAAGCGGAGGTTGTAACCTCAACGTTAGTAACGTTAGCTAGGCTTATTGTTAGCTGGGTACTCGGCCCTGAGTTCCGCAATATACGGCTACTACTCGAATTCTGAGCTAACCTGAATATTCATTACGGATGTTGTCGTGTGCGTTAGGCAGTCATTCTTGATGTGGGTAAATGTGACTGTTTAGACAACAGCTGATGCGAGAGTAAGTGTAACATAAAGCAATTTGGCGACCGTGTTGCAGCTTACCGCCCAGAACGTGACGTCCGTGCAAACCCCTAATACCTGGTAAACAGTTTCTAACAACATAGGGCTATTTAGATAAACACTCTGGCGAACGTGCTGTCCTCTCACTTTCTCACAAACACACATACAGACACAGGAAGAGAATGTTAACTTGTGTCTTTATTATTTTGTCAGAATGCACCAGAATGCTTCGTTTGTATGTGAAAATCACAAAAAATTCACCAGCCGCCACTGATCATGAGTTATAGTAATACTAACCCACTCTATTTCTCTCTTTCTTCCCCTCTTAACCTCAAGGATGTTTTGACATTGATTTAGTTAAGTCACGCTGAGAAATGTGTCATCTGCATATTAAAATCACAAAAAAATAAATAATAATCGAGCTGATGTATGTTTGGACGCTTTCACTATGGCTGAGAGCAGTGTGGAGGGTGATGGAGATGGCAACGTCTGTGGATCTGTTGGACCTGTAGGCAAACTGGTGTTGGTCAAAGCCAGGTGGGATGTGGGCCTTGACATGCTGTAACACCAGTCTCTCCATGCATTTCATGACAACTGGTGTCAGGACCACAGGCTGGTACTCATTCAACCCTGTAATGGCAGAGGATTTGGGAACAGGGATTATGGTGGCAGTTTTCAGGCTGAACGGTTAAAGATGTTAGTGAATACTGCAGCAAGCTGATGGGCTCATGATTTCAGCACTTTCCCTGGTACTCCATCCGGTCCTGGTACTTTGCTGATGTCGATGCCGCACAGGACCAGCAGTACATGATGTTGTTGGATGGTGGGGGGCTGGTCATGCTATGATGGTGTCAGCTGTGTGTCCTCTGTCTGTCTGCCGTCCTCTTCAAAGCAGGAGAAAAAGGCGTTAAGCTGGTAGAGAGGGTTGGAGAAGTGTTGGTAGAGAGGGGGTGTTGTAGCACTGTTTGTAGTCCGTAATGTGCTGGATGCCTTTCCACATGGAGCTGGGGTTGTTTTCCTTGAAATTGGCCTCTATCTGCTTTCTGTACCTTGTTTTAGCAGCCTTGGTGCCTCTGTTCAGGTCTGCTCTAGCCTTCCTGATGGCCTACCTGTCTCTTGACCTCAGTGCTGCATCCCTGGCCTGGAGTAGTGCTCTGATGTTGGTGTTGCCTCCTCAGTCCAGCACTCCACTGGCTTGTACTGTGGCTTAGACCTGCAAATGAGGGGCTTGTAAGCTGGTGTCAGGAACAGGGAAAGATGGTCTGAGTGTCCGAGGTGAGGGGAGGGGCGGGCTTTGTAGGCTCCCGCAATGCTGGTGTAGACCTGGTCTAGTGTTCTGCCCTTCCTTGATTTAATATCCACATTCTTGTAAAATCTGGGGAGCACAGTCTTTAAGGTGGTGTGATTAAAGTCTCCAGCCACGATGAAGAAGCCCTCTAGGTGTTTGTTCTGCTGATGCTGTCATGCAGCCTGCTCATAGCTACGTTAGCATTAGTGGATATACACAGCAGCTACAGACACTTGAGTGATTTCCCTGGTATGATAAAAAGGTCTGCATTTTAACAGTTAAAAATCCAGGTCTGGACAGCAGTGTCTCTCAGTAACAGCAGTGTCCGTGCACCAACCAAAAATTGTATGGCCTGCTAGCTCCACAGCTAGGTCCAGGATGTTCTCATGCAGCCAGGTCTCTGTTATTACCATGATGCAGCTGTCTACCCGGTTGTTAACATCCCGTAGTTTAATCTTGTCCATCTTGTTAACCAGGGAGCGGACGATGACGAGAAAAACGCTTGGAACTGCTGGTTTATGCGGAGTCGCGGTTAGCCTAGCTCTGATGCCGGTTCTTTTTCCCCGCTTCTGGCGCTTTTCACAGCGCCGCTGTCGCCTCCTCTCTGTCAGGCGTATCCTCTCCAGGAACGGTCCAGTGTTTTTCAGGCTGATAAGTTTGGTCTGGTGTAAGTCCTTCTCAATGTGTAGCTGCTAACTATAGAGGAGCGCCGGGTCGCTGCGTCTACACGCGCCACCATCTTGAATTCATGTAGCTACATGTTATATTCACTAGCAAAGACCCCTAACAAACAGTGCTGACTGAGTTAACCTGGTATAAATTAGCTGATGGATATTAAAGGAAGAGTGGTTGAGTCGTGGCCCTGCTCCTAAAAGTTACCAACGCTCTGCTGATTCCATAGCTGAAGAGATCCAAACTTCCACTGGCATTAATGTAAGTACATACACTGAGCAGCAGCTGCATGCAAGCCTCACATCACCAAGTCCAATGCCAAGCGTCAGATGGAGTGGTGTAAAGCACACTGTAGTGGCCAAAAAACTTTCAGATGCATGTCCTGTGCGTCTGTCCTATTCCTTTTTTCCTAAGGCGGATGAGCAGTGTGTCTGACGCGCAGCCATAAAAATCCAGTCAGCTGTGATGTTCTCCAGTAAAAAGAAATTTATTATGAAAACAGGAAAAACAAAGAAATAAAGCAAAACATGATGCTGCGGTCAATGACAGTATCGCTGCGTACTGCTGCCATCCAGAAACCCGCGTCTCCATTCAAACTCTAAAGTTAAAGGTTAAGCCCCACCCTCGCAACCTGAGGAGGGAGGAGAGTACACCTTACTGCCACAAACAATAACATTCATTGCTTTTGAGGGGTGGGAAAAAAAATCGATTCTCCGATGGATTTCGATTCTATCTTGAACGATTCTGTCTCGATTCAAATAAGTTCATAATCGGAATTTTAAAATTAAAAATTTTAATTAGTTCGCCCGCTGCAATATTCTGTGCGCCTGCTGCGGAGCTCAACAGAAAACTACTCTCTGGCCTGCTGATTCTCTGCTATACACGCATGCGCACTTAACACACGTGTGAGTTGTTTACATGCAAAAAAGTTTAAGCGGCGATAAAATGGCTGCAATGGCGAGCGCCAGACTCATACGACTTGCACCGGCTTCTTTAAAAGCTGCCGTATGGCAGCATTTTGGATTCTATGAGGTTGGAGGCAAGATGGACAAGACTTACACCGTTTGTAAGGTCTGTGGAATTCAAATCAAATACAAATGATTATTTGGGATGACATATTGATTAAAAGCAATAGGGGTGGGAATCTCTTGGCACCTCACGATTCGATTCGATTCCGATTCAGAGGTCAACAATTCGATTCTAAAACGATTAATTATCGATTAATCTAATTTTTTTTTTTTTAATGTACATTTCCATGCTGATTTTAAATTTTGTGATGTGTGTATATATATATATATATATATATATATACACACACACACTGAGCCACCTTGAAAAGAGGAAATGCAGCCTGTGCTTCAAACTAAATGTCTGCCGTTCAGTCGATGACTAGCTGACTATCAGCTTTCAGCTCACAGCAGAGAGGAATGAGGAATGCAGACAAAGAGCACAGTCATCATTTAATATGCCTTTAAACTAGAATAACAGGGTTCAGTAACATTTATTTCTTAACATTCATTAATTCAGTTTGTCAAGCAGACAACATGACAGCATCACTAAATCTCTTGGAGAGATATTTCTTCATTCAAAGTCTCTAAAGGCCTCAGATTCAAAGATCCTCCTCACATATCTCTAAACACATTCAAAGTGCTCCCCCATGGTTCACATGTTCTTTGTTCTCACTGATATTATTTATACAGAGCAGCACTTCCTAACTGATGTGTGAAAGTGACGTGTGCTCAGATCAACCACTGTGATAGAGTTGTGTTGAAACTATTGTTCTCAGGAGCCAACACATGGCCAGGAAGGCCAACAATTCATCCAAGACATTTTAGAAAACTACTCTGTCTACTGTTTTTGTTTGCATGCATACACATATTGTATCTGCACACGCCTCCCTTTAGATAACCAGCAGTATGGGTGCAGGTGGAGTGGGTGTAACGTTAAATACACAACAGGGAATAGGATTTGATGCAATGAGTGCAAAAAAAATATGTTTAAAACATTTTGTATTTTGTGACAATTTCAAACTACATATTCTCTGTTCCATCATGATTTATCAGTTTCTACATCTGTTTTATTTCTTTGTCTTTTTTTGCATCAAGAGGTAAGTTTGCAGGAGCTGGACAGGAAGTGAGACATTTCTCAGTTCTATCTTTGTCTTCTTATGCTGCAGATGAGTTGTTGCCTCAAATGCAAACGGTAAATGTTTCTCTGATGCAGGAGAAATTAGATTTAATCAGTGAAAACAGTGGTTTTCAAAACATTTGGCAAGATTTGCATGAAAACAAGAAGAGAAGAAGTCTCCCAGGTTGTTTCTGGTGTAAATGGTGTCATTGTTTCTGGTGTACTTTCTCATAGAGGGGTTCATCAGTTTAATCAGTCTAGCTTCTACAGGTTCTTCTGCACTTCTCATCTTAATGATAACCACATTTGATTAGAGCTACAGCTACTTCTAATGCATCAGAGCTGGGAGAGGGGGAAGGACTTCATCATCATGTTCACTCCTTTTTCTCAACACTATTTCTGTTTTGATCACTTCCTGTGAATGAAGTCATGGCCACATTTGACTCCAGAGTTTCAGTAGAAGGAGAAGACATGTAGAGAGTGTTCAGTTTGACAGACTTTACACTGGTGAAGCTCAGCTTTGGGATTTAAGATGAAGAATAATCATATTTTCAGATTGTAGTTTAAAACCTGCATGGATTCCCTCCAGCTGCTGTGCTGAACTTAGTGAGTATGACACCTCTTGTTATCAGTAGGTCCTCTATTCATTCTACATGGAAAAGTATTTATTGTATCTTTCAAACATGTGATTGTAATGACTTTATGCAGCAGCCTTTCCAGTAGCATCAAGAATCACTGTCTCTTTGTCAGACAGCAGTAGTCTACAGGATGATCATATCTGTGGCAGGAAGAAAATTCCAATCTATTTCTCTGTAGCTTATTGTATGTGACCTCTCTAACACTTCCACCACTTTCTGTGAGTAATCAAGTACTCCGTGCATGTCAGCAGCAGTTGAACTTGTCTGAATGGTCAAGACAAAGATATAAATGTAGAAAGATGGATACATAGATGAACCTTCATGTGACTTCCATCCTGTATACTGTGTGTATAAATTGACATTTCTAGTTTTTTACTTGGTGTTTCTTTCATGTGGATGTTCTGGTGTCAGAAACCTCTTGGCTGTTCTTGACCTCTTGATGTTTCTATGCTCAAGTTGTTTTGTTCATGTCTTGTTGTCTGTTGCTATCATGTTTGAGTTTATTTAAAGCGATGCACAGACCTTTGTGTGAGATGCAGTCTGATATATTTATATATTTCTGCAGTGCCATGAGAGGGTTGGCTGTGGTCAGACTATGGTTAGTTTTGAACTTTGTGCAAAAGGAAGGAAGCTGAGACAGAACAAGCTGAATGTTATTTATTTATTGTGGTTTCTGCAGTTTCATCAGATGAAATCTTGATGTGAGGATGGGACACACTTTGCTCTGTGAGCTGGGCTTATTCTGTGAGTATGTTACTGACCCCCCCCCCCCCCCCCCCCCCCCCCCCCATGACATCACAGGTGATGGTCTGGTCCATTTCCTGGTCCACTGCAGTGTGTGGGAGGGTCTGCAGCCATAAACATATCTTCCTCTATTGAATGTTGTGAGGGTGGATGCATGTCTCTGTATTTTATTTCAAATGTGGAGCTGTAGATACTGCCATCACATTGGCTCAGATTCCTCAGAGAGTTTTCCTCTCATATCTCAGGAACACTTGGTTATGTTTGTAGTAGTGATCCTTTAATGCATCCTTCATGCTCATGTTACACATTAAATATTTCTTATTAAATATTAGAGTTTGTTTTAGTCTCTTAATGTCTGACATTTCCTCCTTTATTGCAGTGCTCTACACACTCCTCTACAAAGGACATGCTCAAGGTGATTAAACAGTTTGAACTTTCTTGTCTTTGTTTTTAATTATTCTCTAAAAACTAATCTCAACCTACTGCATCATGTTTCTTTTTACTGCATGTACTGACACAGATTGTGTCTACCATATTTCCTAAAAGTGTTTTTCATTCCTAACTGTATGTTCATGTTGCTTCTAGATGCTGTGCTGACTACTGACCCCTACTGGTCACCTTTGTTCACTGGAGAGTCTGTTACCTTCATATGTGACATGAAGGAAGGAGGAGACACTGACTGGGTTTATAAAATCAACGAGGATGGACGCGAATTTACTTCCTACAGCACACATCAACGATACACATTAAAACCTCTGTCTACAGGTGACAGTGGTGGATATCAGTGCTGTGGTTACCACCTGAGATCACATCAGACAAAGTGTAGTAATACTGTCACTTTAACTGTATCTGGTAAGACCTGGATATTTTATTGGCCAACAACATTCACTTATGATCAATGTTAATATATGCTTAGCAGTTATGTAACTCAGTGTACATTTAATCATTCAAGTCTAAACTATTTTGAAGATAACATTAAACTTGATACCTTCAGGATCTCTGTATTTTTCATGCTAAAAAGCAAAATGTTTTTCACATCTTGACCAGTTGGATGAGGCATAAAGCCACAAATTCAAATTTGTCAAGTGTGAAGACGCTGAATTTAGAAAAAGTAATTAATTGCAAGACGAAGGGTGCTAACACAACATCTAAACATAACTTCAATCTGATGTAAATATGTTATTTTTATTCAACATCAGATAGACCCAGGGCCACACTGACAGCAGGACCAACAACCATACCAGTAGGAGGCAGAGTGACACTGACCTGCTCTGAGGAGACCTCTGCTGGATGGAAATATGAGTGGTTCAGACGTACCACATACACTTCTGATGTTCAAGTCAGAACAAATGATGGAGAAAACAGAGTTATCAGTGTATCACAAGAAGGAATCTACCGGTGCAGAGGAGGAAGAGGAGAACCAGTTTACTACACTGATCACAGTGATCCAGTCACCATTGAGATAACCTGTGAGTTCAGTTATTTAGTTTGAAATATTCATGATTTCATGATTATCATTAGAATTAGTGATGAAACCTACAATGTTCAGTTTTCTCTGTTGATTTCATGTTTCTATTTGTGTCCCAACTGTTCATATCTGGTGGAAACAGTTTCCAACAAGGCTGTTTTAACACGACAACCCGACTGGCCTCAGATATTCAGAGGTGAGAAGATCACTCTGACATGTGAGGTCCAGGGAGGTGAAGACACTGAGTGGAAGTATGAATGGAGAAGACCCAGGTCATCTATAGACCGGACATACAATAAATACTGGACTTTCACTGCTTCTGAGTCCAGCAGTGGAGACTACATGTGTAAGAGCAGACACAGAGATGACTCATATTCTTCAACGGAGTGGAGTAAAGCCATCACATTGTCAGTATCTGGTAAGTCATGTCTTTTGTTGTCTGTATTGATTTCCGTTAGGGTAAAATTATTTTGGCATTCTAACGCACACAGTGTCAGAAGTGTGTCATGTCTTCAGTCTAACCATGAGTTGCACCTGATCATCAGTAGCTGATAAATAGTTCGTCCTGAAGGCAGCCAGTCTGTAGAATGAATGGTCAGTCAGCATAGGGATGACAACAACATTAGTTAAAATAAATGTAGGAATTATTACAATTACAGTTTTATTACACAAAACACACATTTAACTGTTAAAACAGTGTTGACTCTGTGATGACCAGATATCAGAGAATGAGTTGTGTAAAGATTAGACACAAGCTCTAGGGAAGGTCTAAAATCTATCCAGTATTTTGATGCAACAAATAGGCGGCAGAGTGGCGATGTGGTTAGCACTGATCAGTGTTGGGTATAGTTACTTTGGAAAGTAGTTAATTAGGTTACAACGTTACCATCAATTAAAAGTAATCTGTTACGTTACCCGCGTTTCCTATGAATAAAAGTAACGCGTCAGAGTACTCATGCGTTACCAAAAATTAAAAGCCGTTTGCAGCGCCTCGCACATGCTGCAACTCAGCGACACACAGCCTCCTTTAAATGCACCGAGAAGTCCTGACAATGAATAACGTCATTCATCCAACCAAATGAACTCTGCAGGATAACAATACCAGGGTGATAGATGGTGCTTGGATACAAGATGTTTTTTTAAAATTGCAAGTGGAATTATTTGCGGTCGACAGAACCTTTTCACCAACGCACAATGTGCATTTCACCGTTATGTTGTTCTTTTCCTTTTCGCTGGCGAATTGAAAATAATGTGCGTACTTCCACGATTCAAAAGCTTTGTACTCTCTGCCATCTTGCCGGCGGTTCGAAAACACACACACACACACACACACACACACATACAGGTAACGTAGGTCAGCAGGGCACAGACGCATCATTACAGCACTGCGCTTTCGCTGACACAGCACAGTACTGTCTGACAAAAAGCAGGCTGTAGTCAGAATTTTTCTTTCCTTATCCAGAGAAATTCTTAAAGCAACGGATTACTTTTAAAAAAAAAAAAAAAAACGAAGTTACTGCTTGCTTAATGCACGAAACTAACGCGTTACGTTACAAGTTACATGAAAAAAGTAACGCGTTATTTTCTAACGCGTTACTTTGTACTTTGTAAGGCGTTACCCACAACACTGGCACTGATGCCTCACAGCGAGAAGGTCGGAGTTTGCATGTTCTCCCTGTGTCTGCATGGGTTCTCTCCAGGTACTCCAGCTTCCTCCCACCATCCAAAGACATGCTCATTAGGTTAATTGGTGATTCTAAATTGGCCGTAGGTGGGAATGTGAGTGTGAATGGTTGTCTGTCTCTCTGTGTTAGCCCTGCGACAGAGTGGCGACCTGTCCAGGGAGTACCTGTCTTGCCCGATGACAGCTGGGATAGGCTCCAGCAGACCCGCGACCCTTAAGCTGGTCACCTTTGTTCACTGGAGAGTCTGTTACCTTCATATGTGACATGAAGGAAGGAGGAGACATTGACTGGGGTTATAAAATCAACAAGGATGGACGAGGATTTATTCCCTACTTCACATATCAACGCCACACATTAAAACTTCTGTCTACAGGTGACAGTGGTGGAAATCAGTGCTGTGGTCTCCACAAGTTATATCAGATATATCAAAAATGTAGTAATAATGTCACTTTAACTGTATCTGGTAAGACCTGGATATTTTATCAACATCACTAATTAATGATTCCTGTTGAAATATGCATATTAATTATGTAATACTTTGAACATTTAATTACTTCTACACTCTAAACATTTATTAGAATACTGTAAAACTTGAACCTAGTGATGCACGATATATCGGCCGCCGATATAATATCGGCCGATATGGTCATTTTTTTACACATCGGTATCGGTCAGGTGTAAAAATAGAGCCGATGTGAACAGGCCGATAATTATTCCTGTGTATTTGATGTGTGTGCAGAGCTAGTGAGCGGAGCTGAGCGGTGCGAATGTCCTGCTCCTCGCTCAGGTGGCTGTTCAGTCGGCCGCTCCTCCGCTCAAATTCACGTCAGGCCGCTCCGCTCAATTTCGCTCCCCGCTCCACCTAAAAGTCCTCCCCCGCTGCAGCGAAATCGCTCCACGCTCGCTCCAATTTAAAAGAGGGAGAAATAACCCTATCAGTTTCCTTTCTAAAATATTTCACGAACTCCATCTTGCCATGGCAATTTTTTTGAAAATGAACGGTTTTGGTTTTATTAGGAAGAAATGAATTCTGGGTGGATTTGAGCACGCGTCAGGCTGGTGGTGTGAGCGGTATCGGAGCGGAACAGAGCGCCCGCTCCGGCCTCTAAATTAACAAGCTCTCCGCGCTCCACCAAAATTCCATCCGCTCCGCCCCTCGCTCGCTCGCGCTCCGCTCACTAGCTCTGATAGCAGTAGCTTTCTTCCGCTGCTTAGCATTAGCTAGTTTTTCATATTCTTTGTAGGCTTCGGGATGCTTGTTTTTTAAGTGGGTGATCAAATTGGTTGTGTTGAACGATTTGACACGAGCTCCCCCTCGCATCACCCGGCCTTCACAGTCATTACATACAGCATAGCGAGGAGTCATTACATACAGCATAGGATCCTCTTCAAAGACTTTGAAAAATGACCAAACAGACGACATCTCTGCTCAACTAAAGATTTTTCAATGTTTACAGAAAACAGTATCAGTCATTTTATTTTGCTAAGTGGCTTTGGCCATTTTTTAGGCCTACTACTGTACCTTAAATATTTTTCAGTGTTATCAGAATACAGTATCAGTCATTTCTGAAAATAAAATGCAAAAGTAAAAGAAAAAAATGATTTATTGATGATTAATGATTTTGATTATCATAAAAATGTGTTTCATATATATATATCGACATCGGTAAATATCGGTATCGGCCATAACAGCAATATTAACATCGGTTATCGGTATCGGCCAGAATTTTTACATCGGTGCATCACTACTTGAACCTTTGACCAGGACCTGAGCTACTTTTCTCAGTTCCTGATACTGTTATCTAGAATGACCACACGTATGATCTTTGATATAAAATAAAAGGTATTGTAGATAAACATGTGAAAAATAAACTGAGAAAAGATGTGACTGAACTGGACATATCAAGAATTACACGTCAAGGTAACTTTTTAGTTCTAATTATTACAGAAGCAGTCATACTGTGTTTGTTTTGAGATTCCAAACCAAAGTTGATGGAGCTCTGACACCTTGATGAAATGGAGACAAATCACAGATGATTCAAAATATCTGAAAGTACAGAGAAAATAACCATTAATTAACATAGAGAGATTCTCAGGGTGGAGAGCAGTTACATATTTTAGAATATGAAGAAGAGGAAGAATTTAGAGTTTAAAAATATAAAATAAATCTCAAATATTACATTTAATGTATTTTTTTCACAACAGCAAATCAAGCTCAGGCCTCACTGACAGTAGACAACAGAGTCATACTAGTAGGAGGCAGAGTGACACTGACCTGCTCTGTGGAGACCTCTTCTGGTTGGAAGTTCTACTGGTTCAGACGTAGATCAGAGTCTGATGGAGCTGAGACAGTAAGAGCTGGAACATCATCCACCACTGAGAGTGTTTCAGAAGGAGGCATCTATCACTGCAGAGGAGGAAGAGGAGACCCAGAGTTCTTCACAGCAGACAGTAATGCTGTCACAATAGAGGAAACAGGTGAGTGTTGTGTTTTTGTTCTGAAATAAAGCATCTTGGATCCATGTTTAACAGTACCACCTGATAACTGTGAAGGTTTATCTGTTGATTCTGTTCTTTATTTGAACCACATTGTGTATTTGTGGGGAAATGTTTTAATGTGTCTCATTCAGGGTTATTGATTTGTGTTTGGTTCTAGTAGCTAAATGACTTAGTGGATTTTTAAACTGTGATTATTTTAACAAGGTTTGTTATGAATTAAGTGTCATTGTCATGGCGTCTTTGTTTTAAACTCAACAGAAAGTAAACCCACAATCAAACTGACACCAGGAACTAGTTTAGTCATTTGTTCAGGAATAAAACATCAAACACTCTTTATCTGTTTATTAGTAGTTTAGAAAAGAGATTTTCGTTCCAAAAGGAAAAAACTGCAATGAACAACTAATAATATTTCTTTACTCCTACTGCTCTGATCAGTTTCCATCAAAGTCTCTGTGATCCTCCAACCCAACTGGCCTCAGATATTCAGAGGAGAGACAATCACCCTCAGATGTGAGATCCAGGGAGGTGGAGGAACTCAGTGGACGTATGAATGGAAACCAGACGAGTTAAACAAACCTCCAACATCCAGAGAATACAGGATCAACAGAGCTACTGAGACTGACAGTGGAGAATACAGATGTAGAGGCAGAAGGGACTACTCTTTAACAGAGTGGAGTGATGCCATCACACTGACTGTATCAGGTAAGATGAACATCTTTCATTTAGATCAGTGTTATAGTTTTACAGTGTTTTAATGTAAATAAATCAACAAAACACTTTTTCTTTCAACAATACTGTAGCTGTCTTTTTTAATCTAGTAGCAACAGAACTGAGAGGCAGCTTTTGGTTTAACCATTAACATGTACAGAAATCATTCACATTGAATCTGGGAAAGAACCAAGAATATCAGAGTAACTTATTATGTGCTGTCCACTTCTCCATCCAACACTTATCCAGTCCCTCCAGGAATCTCAGGAATAAACATGTTTAGAGGAGACTCCATGCAGTGTAGTGGAACTGAAAATGTAAAGACAAGAAAATGCATTTTTGTGCTCCTCACTAAGTGAATTACAGTGGGGAAAATAAGTATATGATACACCTCAGATGTTGCAAGTTTCCCCCCTTATAAAGAATGGAGAGGTCTGTAATTTTCATCATAGGTACACTTCAACTGTGAGAGACAGAATCTAAAACAAAAATCCAGAAAATCACATTGTATGATTTTTAAATAATTAATTTGCATTATATTGTATGAAATAAGTATTTGATACACTAGAAAAACAGAACTTAATATTTAGTACAGATTGCAGCAGGGATTTTGCCCACTCCTCCTCACAGATCTCCTCCAGATCTTTCAGGTTTCAAGGCTGTAGCTGGGCAACACGGAGTTTCATCTCCCTCCAAAGATTTTCTATTGGGTTTAAGTCTAGAGACTGACTAGGCCACTCCAGGACCTTGAAATGCTTCTTACAGAGCCACTCCTTAGTTGCCATGGCTGTGTGTTTCAGGTCATTGTCATGCTGGAAGACTCAGCCACGACCCATCTTCAATGCTCTTACTGAGGGAAGGAGGTTGTTGCCCAAAATCTCTCAATACATGGCCCCATCCATCCTCTCCTCAATCCAGTGCAGTCATCCTGTCCCCTTTGCAGAAAACTACCCCAAAGCATTATGTTTCTACCCCCATGCTTCACAGTTGGGATGGTGTTGACGGGATTGTACTCATCCTTCTTCTTCCTCCAAACACGCGAGTGGAGTTTATACCAAAAAGTTCACTTTTGGTCACATGACCTTCTCCCATGCCTCCTCTGGATCATCCAGATGGCCATTGGCAAACTTCAGATGGGCCTGGACATGTGCTGGCTTGAGCAGGGGGACCTTGCATGTGCTGCAGGATTTTAATCCATGGCAGCGTAGTCTGTTACTAATGGTAACCATTGAGACTGTGGTCCCAGCTCTCTTCAGGTCATAGACCAGGTCCTCCTGTGTAGTTCTGGGCTGATCCCTGACCTTTCTCATGATCACTGACACTCCACGAGGCGAGATCTTGCATGGAGCCCCAGTCCGAGGGAGACTGACAGTCATCTTGAGTCCCTTCCATTTTCTAATAATTGCACCAACAGTTGTTGCCTTATCACCAAGCTGCTTGCCTATTGTCCTGTAGCCTATCCCAGCCTTGTGCAGGTCCACAATTTTGTCTCTGGTGTCCTTAGACGGCTCTATGGTCTTAGCCATGGTGGAGCGGTTGGAGTGTGATCGATTATGTGTGTGGACAGGTGTCTTTTATACAGATAACAAGTTCAAACTGGTGCAATTAATACAGTTAACGAGTGGAGGATAGGAGGGCTTCTTAAAGACCAACTAACAGCTCTGTGAGAGCCAGAATCCTTGCTGGTTGGTAAGTGATCAAATTCTTATTTCATGCAATAAAATACAAATTAATTATTTAAAAATCATACAATGTGATTTTCTGGATTTTTATTTTAGACTCTGTCTCTCACAGTTGAAGTGTACCTATGATGAAAATTACAGACCTCTCCATTCTTTATAAGGGGGGAAACTTGCAAAATCGGCAGCGTATCAAATACTTATTTTCCCCACTGTATAAATCAGAGGGAATGTGTCGTCTAGTTTTGTAGTAACAGTCTAATGTGTTACAGATAGATACAGATTAATATTTAAAGTTTAAATGACCTGGTGGATGTTTAAAATGTGGTTCTTTTAACAAGTTCATTCCTGGAGTGAGTTATTTTAAAATTATTTCCTTGTTTTGTTTTCCTCTAAACTCAACAGCTCTTAAACCCACAGCCACTCTGACACCAGGAAGAACAGTCCTACCAGTAGGAGGCAGAGTAACTCTGACATGCTCTGTGGAGCCCTCTGCTGGATGGAAGTTTGACTGGTTCAGACGTGTGTCTGACTCTTCTCAAGCTCAGCTCATAAGAAATGAACCAAACAGAGATATTAGTGTCTCAGAGGGAGGTCTGTACCACTGCAGAGGAGGAAGAGGAGGAAGAGGAGAACCAGTTTACTACACAGGAAACAGCAGAGAAGTCACTGTTATGAAAACTGGTGAGTTTAGTCATTTATTATCGAATAAAACAACATTCACTCTTTAAATGTTTCATCTGTTTATCAGTAGAGAACAACATCAACATCTCTTCATGTTGTGTTCAGAAATTCCAAACAAAAATGTGATTTATTTTACATTTTATTCTTTATGTTACTTGTTACCTTTTTTTCCTTCAGTATTACTTAGTCCCATGTTCAATGTAAATAGTGGGACGTCCCAATAGAAAACCTCCTTAAATAGCAGTTAAACACTACAATGTCAAATCAACATGACATTGTGAGTTTAGGTGTTGATTTGTGTTGCTTATGTGTCACTTCATGTTGTGTTTTTTTACTTTTTATTTTAAAAATCTAATTGTCGCTAAGGATAACAAATAGGATTATTATTAGAGATGGTAAGAAAAGTCACTGTTATACTGTTGATGTGATGTTTCTGTCAGTCTCCTTTGGGTGTTGATGATGTTACAGTTTATCATTATTATTTACTGGAGTTACTGTACTCTTGTACATTTAATAATCTTTTTCTTTGAATATTAAATTGCCAATACGGAGCAGAAAAAGAGTTTGATTATTTATCTTTTAATCTTCTAACTGGATATTTTATGTGAACAGTTTCCATCAAGGTCTCTGTGATCCTCCAACCCAACTGGCCTCAGATATTCAGAGGAGAGACAATCACCCTCAGATGTGAGATCCAGGGAGGTGGAGGAACTCAGTGGACGTATGAATGGAAACAAGACAAGTTAAACAAACCTCCAACATCCAGAGAATACAGGATCAACAGAGCTACTGAGACTGACAGTGGAGAATACAGATGTAGAGGCAGAAGGGACTACTCTTTAACAGAGTGGAGTGATGCCATCACACTGACTGTATCAGGTAAGATGAACATCTTTCATTTAGATCAGTGTTATAGTTTTACAGTGTTTTAATAATGTGTCAGACAGTTCTAACACATGACAAATTCACTGCACTAGTAGAACAAATATTATCTACCCTTCTAACAATGTGTCACTTGCTCCTTTTATTTAGAATTAGTTTATTGTAGTTTCTAAATCAATTCATAAATATTTTAGAGACAATGTGGACAAAGATGTGAGTTTCCCAGAATACATGTGTAATAACTGTTAATGTTACAAGTCTGGTCACAGTTTTAAATCTTTTATTTTTTTAATTTGAATGCCTAAATATGTGAAGCAATCAGCAACTTTAAATGTGTGCAGCTACTGTAGGTGGGTTTTCTCTTTCTTTAAGGTTTAATAGCATAATTGATGTTTTAGACTTATTAATCTTATAGCCTGAAATCTTACCAAATCCCCTGATCAGGTGTAACGGGGCAGGGAGAGATGTGTTTGTGTTGTTGAGACAGATAATTACATCATCCACATACAAAGCCAGACGGTGTTCCTGCTCTCCTTTAGTTATACCTGAAATATTATCATGTGATCTTACAGCACTTGCAAATGGTTCCAAAGCCCTGATAAACAACAGCGGGGACAAAGGGCCCCCAACCTCGAGTTATTTTGATAGTTTTTGAAATATTATTATTTGTTAAAATTTCTGCATATGATTCTTTGTAGTAGTAATCTAATCCAATTACAAAAAGTCACGCCCAGACCAAAACATGCTGGAGTTTCAAACAGATAAGGCCACTGGACTCTGTCGAAGACCCCCCCCCCCCCATATATTAGGCTAATTGGCCTTTCACATATATTATTTGGCTTGCCTGCTTTTGGAATCAAGGTGATTAAAGCTCCTCTTAAAGTGGACGGCGGGATTCCATTTTGAAAGGACTCAGTAAACATTTGTAAAAGTGCAGTCGGTAGTTTAGATTGAAATTTCTCGTAAATTTCAACTGGTAGCCCGTCGGGCCCTGGAGATTTCCCCGTTTTCATACTATCAATTGCTGCAGATATTTTCGCTACTGTCATATCTTTTTCTCAATCAGCCCTCAGAGCTTCAGGTACAATGGGTATATTTATTCTATCTAGGAAGACTTTTAATTCCGAATTGTCCTGAGTTATTACTGAACTATACAGTCCTTCATAAAATGTTCTAAAATTTTCATTTATTTCTCTTGGGTCTACAATAGTTTCTCCTTGATCGTTCTGCAGACAGGCGACAGATCTCTCAGTCTGTCACTGCTTGATGCGCCAGGCCAGCACTTTTCCAGGTTTTTCTACCTGAATGTTTGTTTAAGTCGCAGAAGACTGGCCATCGCTCTGGATGCGGATAGCTCATTATGTTGTGCTCTAAGCAGTAGAAGGTTCTGATGAGCTTCTGGGGACTTTGAACGGAAGTATTCAGGTTCAAGTACCTTTATTCTAGTTTCTAGAATTTTATCCCTTTGAAATGTCTGTTTTGCTTCAGAGCCTCTGATAAAGACTTTGAAGGCTTCCCATCTTATAGCTGGTGATGTTTCTGTTGTATTCATTTTAAAATAGACTTTGATTTGCTCATCCAGGAAGGTGATAAAACCAGGATCAGCCAACCATTTTAGTTTGCAGCGCCAAGTAGTAGCGTCTCTCACCAATTTTGAGTCCTGATATATTATTGAGTTTAGAGCATGATCTGAAATTAGAATAGCAGCATAAGAGCATTCTTTAATTCTATTTAATATTCTATTAATCCAGATGATATTATATTATGGATTGACTGCGAGGGTGAGATTGGTCATCTCCAGTGCTCTGGTCCAACAGTGGATCTAATGTACAGTTAAAATCGCCTTTGAAAAAAGTCTGGATCATCAGTATTTGGTGCTTAAATGTTTGCCAAAATGATTTGTTCCTTTGGTAAACTTCCCTGAATGATAAGGTATCATCCAAACTTGTCTTTAATAACCTAATTCACCTGTAATGGGATCGACTCATGAACCAAAGTAATAACCCCTCTTGGGGAGTTAAATGGTGCTGAGAAGATATTACCTCTCCACCTCCTCCTAACTTTCAGATCATCTTTATGCATCAGGTGGGTTTCTTGCAGAAAAGCTATATTACACTGCAATGATTTAATCCTATTCATGACTTGTTTAACCTTCTTTAATAATGTTTTGTAGCCCCCTGTAGTTCCACGATGTCATTTTAATTTATATTTCAGTGGACATTTTATGTGGCTGGCATTAAATGTCCCCACCGTCTTAAAGGATTTGTAAAAAAAAAAAAAAAAAAAGAAATGAAAAACTAACGAAAAAACAAAACAAACATGGGTAAACTCGAACAATATTACCACAACTAATACAATGACAGAAAATAACATAACCCTTTCAGGTCCCTTGACCTGAATATTATTCCCCTTAATCTGTTGACTTCCAAATAGCTGTTAACTGTTCCACCCTAAAGGCAGGACCAGTACCACTGAGCTACCAGAAAAAATAACTATATAACTAACCCTGAACTCTGGTGCTACCATATTTACACATCTGGCTTTTTAAGGCATTTTCACTAAACTGTGAACTAAATTGTAAAGGCACACTCTCAAAACGTTGTTATGGAAAAGCGTGGAAATGAATGGATCCTAACAGTTTTTGAGAAGAGACAGAGTTATAATCCCTGGGTATTATTTACCAAACAGGAGTAAGCTTGAATATATAATGGCTATGATTTGTGGGAGATCAGCTGATCAGCAGGTTAACATACGACTCAGCTCGCCGCCATCTTGGAATGTTTTAAATCTATTCTATAACAATGTAGTGAAACCATTTGTTTCTGTATCTAATCCTGATCATACACTTGTTGTGTTTGACTTCAAACTGAACAGCAAATCAAGCTCAGGCCTCACTGACAGTAGACAACAGAGTCATAGCAGCAGGAGGCAGAGTGACACTGACCTGCTCTGTGGACTCCTCTTCTGGTTGGAAGTTCTACTGGTTCAGACGTAGATCAGAGTCTGATGGAGCTGAGACAGTAAGAGCTGGAACATCATCCACCACTGAGAGTGTTTCAGAAGGAGGCATCTATCACTGCAGAGGAGGAAGAGGAGACCCAGAGTTCTTCACAGCACACAGTAATGCTGTCACAATAGAGGAACCAGGTGAGTGTTGTGTTTTGTTTTCAAACTCCACATGTGACCTGCATTCATGATTAATAACATCATGATTAATGTTACATTAACACCTGGTAACTATAGAAGTTTTTTGTTTGTTGTTTCTTTCTACATTGTCTATATCTAGAAGTGTGTTCAACAAGGCTGTTGTCACACAACAACTGGTCTCAAGCACAAAATTAAGATGTGAAGTTCAGAGCAGCTGAATGATTGTATTCATATTTGTTCTTATGTGGTTTCCTGCATTTGGCTCCAAGTACCCCATGATTCAACATGAAAGTAAAAAAATAAATAAATACATCTACGACCTTCTGTTGGTATTTCTATGTTCTAACTGGAAACTCTTGAACATGACCAGATCCAAACAGACCTGTTGTGACTCTTCAACCCAACTGGACTCAGATATACAGAGGAGAGACCATCACTGTCAGATGTGAGATCCATGGAGGAGACACTGAGTGGGAGTATGAATGGAGAACAAGCAGCTCCAGGAAACCTTCAAGTCAAAATTAATTCAGGATTAGTTCTCTGTCCCACAGTGGAAACTATGAATGTAGGGGCAAAATGAAAAGAGATCAACATAAAACAACAGAGTGGAGCCATTCAGTCACAGTGACAGTAACTGATAGTAAGTCAAATTATATAACAGCTTATTGAAGTATGTTTTTGTTATTATGAAGAGATGTGAAATATGATATTTAGATATTCACAAAGTTTCTAATTTAAAGAGAATATTCTCATAAAAGTTGTATTCTATGTTAAGAGATGAGACATAACATGTTTAAAATGTCTTTCAAAAGGTCAACCCCAACCTGTCCTCTCTGTGTCTCCATCATGGCTGAGTCCTGGAGCCTCAGTAACTCTGAGCTGTGAGCTTGAACATCCATCTGCAGGATGGAGGTTTTACTGGTATAAAGCTGTTCCTGATCTATCACACAAGTATCCATCTTACAACTATGAGCTGCTTCCTGGTAGCATCAATGGAACTGAACAAGATTCCTACATCACTGATGGACAGACACACACAGCAGGATATGTGTGTAGAGCTGGAAGAGGAGACCCAGTGTTTTACACTGATTCCAGTCAACCTCAGTTTGTCTGGTCTGGAGGTCAGTTTGTTTCCATCTGTTCTCTCAATAAGTAGATTATATGTCACCTTTCATTTTTTCTCTGTGACCTACATGCAGTATCTTGAAAACTAAAACACATGCTTACAGTTCATTGACTGTGCACATTTATGTTCTCCTAATGCAGCAGGATCTTTCTTTTTTGATACCATCAAACTAATTATCTTATTACCATTACATTTTCTTTTCAACGAATTGGATAATATGAAAAACACAAAAAGAGAGTTACCAGACTTTTACAAACCTACAAACACAAATCCTTACATGACAGGGACAAAATAAATTGGTCCAGGACGTCTCTAAAACATAGGAGGTTATATGTGGTGTCTCAGGGTGTGCTGTGTTGTGTGGGTATATGTTGAGTCTGGAAGAAAGTATATGTATGCACAGGAGGAAAAAGGAGAAGAAAATAAAGAAATAAATGAAAGAGGAAAAAAGAAAGTCCAATAATACTAATAATATAATCTGAATATTCTGGTATCAGTAGGTAAGGAATGGCATGTGTTTGAATCTTTCCTCTTCATCTTTGGATACTTCATCAGCTCATGTTACTGCTCTTACTTATCAGATTGTCAGAGTACAGATGTCAGGTAAAAGTATGCAGTTTCTAATTTTACAGACTGCTGCTTGTTGCATATCAATTCAAATATACTTCAGTGGTATTATTCATAGTTTGACCAAAACACTGCACCTTGTCATGCTTGCACTGATTTTCAGCAATTAAAGAATTAAAGCAAATAAATATTTGCATTGTGGCCTTTTTCAGATTAATATCACTCTTCTTGCTTTGACTCTTTTTCAGATTTCCATTCAGCAGCGTCTCTCTCAGTGAATCCTGACAGAGTGCAGCACTTCACCTCTGACTCTGTCTCTCTGAGCTGTGAGGGAAACTCTACTGAGTGGAGAGTGAGGAGCTTCCCTGAGGACCTCTACCTGTCCTGTTCTGACTGGAAGAGAATGACAGAATTCCCATGTGAATTATCCAGATACCAGTCTAATAATACAGTGTACTGGTGTGAGTCTGGATCAGGAGAGTTCAGCAACGCAGTCAACATCACTGGACATGGTATGTTAGAATAGTTCTTTTCTTTTGTTTGTAAATGATTAAAACATCACATCATGATGACCCAGTTATGTGACATGTTACATAATTGTGACAAAACAGACAACAGTTATTCATAGTCTGTCCTGTTTTAATGCAATCAGAGTAAACTAAGCATCATGCTACTTTTAGTTGGAGGCTTTACTTTACTCCCATCATCTTACAAAACTATTTCTATCCAAACTGTCCCACAATAAATCTCTCTTTCTTTCTTGTTATTTCTGTAATAAATCACTAAAAAGCAGAACATTTCTACCACCAAAGTGTTCCTTCAGCCTATTATGTAAAGACGCTGTAGTCAAGTAGGAACCTGACTAAAATATTCTAGTTAGGTTGGTGTGAAACATTTGCAGGGCTCAGGATTAAAACCAAACTTCTTGGGCAACGTGAGACTTCTTGGTATTGATTGAAGTTTTCCCTTTCTAGTTCAATACAGAGCTCTTTCTGAAACTGGAACTTAAAATGCTTTGACTGTTTTCCAAATGGAGGCATTGATTGAGTTTTGAACTAAAACCACTGTAGCCTATTAAATACTGTATGTCCATATTTGTTCTGTAGCTAATGGGCCCGTATTTGACTTCTCATCTGTGGCTGCAACAAAACATCCTCATCATCACATTCATACTTTCCAAGCACATATTGGTACTTACCACGATGAGGGTTTGTTTTAGTGGAGGTTTGGAGTGTTCAGAAGTTTCTGAGGCTCAACAGGTCCAACGTGATCTAAAGGACATTGTAATAAGCTGTTGGTTATTTGGTGGGAAGGGATAGTTGTAAGATTCATACTGCAGTTTGGAATTATTCAGAAACCAAATGTCTGATATAATATGTATGCATATAGAAACCATTCTCCTCATTGTATGTCAGCTGTTTGAAAAGTCTGACTAAATCATTGTTTGACTGTTTTCCAGGTTCTAATGGTATCATCCTGGTGAGTCCTGTCCATCCTGTGACTGAGGGAGAACCTGTTACTCTGAGCTGCAGGTTGAGACGACAACAAATACTTTCCAATGTGTTTTTCTATCACAATGACAAACTCATCCAAAGTGATACCAGAGGGGAGCTGAATATCTCTGCAGTGTCAAAGACACATGAAGGCTTCTACAAGTGTGAACATTCAGGAAAACAATCACCACAGAGTTGGATGGCTGTAACATGTGAGTTAGTTTTCAGTTTATTTTTAATAGTAGCAGTCGTCATATGAAAAGGCCATTTCTTAAGTTGATTTCTACTCATATTTAATTGAATCTCATTATTAATTCCAGCAGTGTCCAGGTCTGAAAGCTCTTCATTTTTTGTTCCATTGATCGTTGGACTGGTTTGTGGAATTTCACTGATTATTCTTCTGCTGCTTCTTTGTTGCTGCACAAAAATAAAGGGTTAGAGAATTTACTAAAAATCACTGTTTTATCTGCTAAATGTTCCTCACTTTCATGTCATAACATCAGCATTTAACAGTTTCATATTTGTATTTGTCTCTTTTCCAGATGCATGCAGTAACAGGTTGGTCCAACACTCTTGTCTCATTTTGATCCTAATAACAATACTTTCCATGTTCCTTATTAAACTCCTTCATGCTTTAGTCTCACTCAGTCTCTGAACATCAATCAAGGCTCTGCTACACAGCAAACAGTGAACCAGAATGAAACTCAAGTTTACTCCTCTCTTCTCCATGGTCAGCCTTTCCATTGATTCTTTTCACAACTATTTCTAACACCCACTTTGACTTTTTCAAACCAAAGCTGAAGTGACTCATTGGATGTTGTCTTGATTTTCTCTGACCTGTAGCTGATGTTTCTGTCTATGAATCAATCAGAGGCTCTGGAAACACAGGAAGTGGTACAGTATAAACTTTGATTCATGTGGAGCTGTCAGACATTAGATTATTATCAGTGACTGATATAAATTCAGTCATTCAAATTTAGTTGTTAGCTCAACTACCAGTCTCTAATAGTAGATAGAGTGTGAGTGTCATTAAATAATCTGGTGCATTTATCTTATCAGGGAGACATGACACTGAGAAGAGCTCTGACTACAATAACGTGAATCCTGAATCTTTGTCATGTGTCACGTCGACCCAGTCTCAGAGAACCAGTCAGATCCCTGCCACAGTCCAGACTGTCAACCAGGATGAAAATCAGCAGCACATATACTCCTCTCTTCTCCACGGTCAGCTCTCCGTTAAAACAAACTTGCTTCCAGAGCTGCAATGTGCTTCAAGTTCATGAGCCGTCACATTAATAATAACAATGTTTCCTGCTGAACTAAATCAGGTTCTTTCAAATGATTTTCCTTTGTGGTGATTTTCACTGACCTACAGGTGATGCTTGTGTCTATGAGTCAATCAGAGGTCCTGAAAACACTGGAAATGGTACAGTAGAAACTTTGATCCATTCAGAGCTCTCCAAAATCATATGATTGCAATTCAAGCCAGTTCAAATGTTCTGATTTCAGTTGGACGGACCGATGGCTGCAGAAATGTCAAATCTCAGACTGAGCTCAGAGATGTTGGACAGAGGAGTGAGTACACAAAACATTATACAACTGAATTATTGGAGATTCTCAGTTGAAACAACAATACCACAATATCCATATGTTACTTTACCAAAAGTTTGTGGACACCTGAATACCATACCTGTACATGCAGTCTGTGATTGTTCAATTTCAGTTTCTAAACCAAGGTCAAGCCCAGAACATGTGATGTTAACACAAAGTAACACACTTTGTTTGTATTGTAAATTTATTATTTTTTCTTTTTTCTTTGTAATCTTTACAGGGAAACGTGGTGATCCAGGGAAGAGTTCTGACTACTAGGATATGAATCCAGACTCAGCTACAGGTAAAATGTTTTTCTTTTTGATGTTTAGCTACTGAGAAGACACTTGGCAGAGTACAATGGGGCTACCTTTTTGAGACCTTGGAGGAAGTTTGGATGTGGGGCAGTCTTTGTAGCTTGAATCAAACTGCTATATTCAAGGCCCTCAGCTATGGTTTTGACATTATATTGAGCCTTTGGCCATAGTCTAATCCTTCCATAGTCTAATCCTTCCATAAACAAGGGGAACAAGGAACACAAAGTGTCTTTGCATGCTGACGACCTTCTGCTGTACGTCTCTAGTGTCATGAATGTTGACTGTTGTTTCATTTCAGGTCCATAAAGAGAGGAGGATCATCAATGAAACAAGAGAAGTCTGGACAACAACCTGAAAAACAACATTCATCTGTAAACATGTGTTTGACAACATTTCTTCAACTGCTGCCATCCAGACATCAGACACACAGTCATTGATGAAGATCATATGAAAGAATGACATCATCTGGATTTAATGTCTGTATCAATGTCAACACTGATGATACTGTCTGATTATTAGATCTATTGTTGTTACATTGATGTAGTCAATCTGCAGGTTAAATACACCATCTAAGACTGAACTCCAGTCCATAGAACGCCTCATTGATGAGCTCCTCCAGCGGCAGTCCATGCTGCAGTCCATGCTGTGTTCCCGGCTGGCAACGCTCAAGTCTCTGGATACCCTGCGGTCCTCGAACGCGGGGGCGGCGGCTCCGGATCCCGCTCCTGACGGCGTTCCCGGCTCAACCTCCACTCCATCCTAGGCCTGTGTCGTTAGGCCAAAAAAAGCTCTCTCTGCCCCTCTACGACCCATTTGGCGTCAGCGTCAATGATGTCACTCTGGCAAACTTTTTCACTTTTTCTCCCCTCTGGCGAAGCTACCCTCTGAGCCAGTCTCGTCACCTCCAGCACGCAGTGCGACCCGAATCCGAAAGCGCTCCTCGCCCGTCAGTGTCTCCTCACTCTCGGACTCAGCATCTCCTCCACTGGCATCTCCCTCCCAACTCCCCTGTCTTTCTCCCCTGCGGTCGCGGCCCACACGGCGTCCTCCTGCGGTGCCTGCTAAAGCGTCGTCCTCTCCACCGCAAACCGCGGTCGAGCACCCCTCTATCTCATCCAGATCACCTGTTGTCCCGACACCTCCCCCAACACAAACCGTGGTCAAGGCAGTCACCTGCCATGCCCCCTTGTGCTCTCCTGTCTCATCAAGGTCTCCCAAGCTTCTCAACCCGAAACTAGCTGTTTACAAGGACAACCTGGGAACTGAAAAACCAGAACTCTTAATAATTGGCGACTCAATCATTGGATTTGTCCAACTCCCGGGTGTTATCACCTACTGTCTCTCAGGTGGCAAGACAGCCGATTTTATTGAGCTTATTCCTGCACTTCTCGACCTCCATCCTTCTATCAACACTGTTATAACTCACACGGGCACAAATGATGTCATGTCTAGGCAATCATCAAAACTACATGCTGAGCTGGAATCCCTGTCCTTCACAATTGAGAGCCTGGGGAGGCGGTGTGTCCTGTCTGGGCCCACTCCCACCCTGCATGGCAGCGCAGAATGTTTCAGCCGTCTCTTCAACCTGCACCTGTGGATGCAGAATTACTCCTCTGCAACTGGCCTTGGGTTTATCAGCCATTTCGACTCCTTTTGGTCCAGACATGATCTCTTTAAATCTGATGGGCTGCACACTAACAGGAAGGGATCAATGAGGCTGATCAAAAATTGTATTGATTTTATTGCCTTCTGCTCTTATTGACATCCTTACCAGCAGGTCCCCATCCAGCTCTCTTGCCCAGCCTTGTTTTGCTCCACCCTGGACCATGCGGGCCCTGCTGGTGCTAGTGCTGGTGCTAGTGGTTGTTCCAGCTCTGCTGCAAGCTCCAGTTTTAACTCTGCAAACAACTTTCTTATCCCTGTTAGAATTTCTGAGAGGCAGTGTGCAATTTCAAAAGTACGCTCTCCCCACAGGTCCTGCCTTGTTGCAGTTAACATCACCTCTCCAGCCCCCGTCACAAACTCAGCCCACTTCTGCTTACTTAATGTAAGATCTCTCTCCAACAAGTCTTTTATTTGCCAGGATTTTATTGCCACACACAATATTGATTTCTTTCTCATCACTGAGTCATGGCTAAATCCTGATGACTGTGCCCCCCTCATTGAATCATCTCCTCCTGACTTCTCATTTTTCCACCAGCCTAGGGTGACAGGCAGAGGAGGGGGGCTCGCTGTTATTCATAGAAGTGCGTTCAACTGCCCCCCCCCATCTCACTGGGCTGCTTCTCCAGCTTTGAGTGTCTCAGCTTCTTTTTAAAGAACGAACTGCCAGTTTTATGTGTCCTAATCTGCAGGTCCCCCAAATACACTGCTGTTTTTTACAGGAATTGTCGGATCTTTTATCTCTCATTATGTCACAATACGACAGAGTTCTGATTTTAGGGGATTTTAATATTCACGTCTGCTGTCCATCTGCCTCCTCGTTCACCTCTGATTTTATTACTCTTATAAACTCTTTTAATGTGACTCAATCTGTAAAGCAACCAAGCCATGTTAAAGGTCACACCCTGGACCTTGTCCTCTCCCACGGGTTCTGTCTGGACAATGTTTTTCTGACTGACTTTGTGGCCTCTGATCACAACGCAGTTCTCTTCCAGATCCCTCACCTCTCTCTAGTCCCTAAACCCACCTCATATATCCGCTCTCACCCCTTTAGCTCACTCTCTGCTCCAACCTTCTGCCATGCCTTTTCCTCAATGCGTGGTAACCATCTACAACCCCCTCTCTCTGTAGATAAACTGGTCAGTGATTTCAATTACTCTTGCACTACTATTATAGATTCTATTGCACCCGTAAGATATAAAAAGAAGACTCCCTCTTCATGCCCATGGTTGAGTGAAGATCTCAAGCTTTTAAAGAGACAGTGCAGGAAGGCAGAGCGGAAATGGAAACAGGACAAGCATAGTGGCTCCCTCATTTCCCTTACAGGTCGCATGTCCTCGTACCAGCGTGCTGTCAAAGTGGCTTGAAACTCATACTTCACCAACTTGATTGCCAGTCAGGGCCATAATCCCAGGGTACTTTTTAAAACCATTTATTCTGTGACTCGACCTGCACCCAGCCAGTTCCCTGATCCCTCCCCAGAGATATGTGAGGAATTACTTCTTCATTTTGTAAATAAGGTTGTACAGATCCGAGAGCAGTTTGGCACCGTTTTTAGAGAAGCTGACACAGTCTCTTATCTCCACTCTCCTTTAACTAATTTGAACGAAATCTCCTTGTCCTCTCTGGAGCGCATAGTTACAGCATCGAGATCTTCCACCTGCCTCTCAGACTGTTTGCCCACCTGGTTTTTAAAATATGTGTTTCAGACGGTTGGTCCCGATGTTTTAGCCATTGTTAACCTATCTCTGTCAACTGGCACTTTTCCATCCTGTTTTAAACTTGCCCTGGTCTATCCACTTTTAAAAAGGCCCACTTTGGACGCCTCAGTTTTAAACAATTTTAGACCGATCTCCAAGTTGCCGCTTTTATCAAAGGTTTTAGAAAAAGTCGTCTCTACACAGCTGATTGCCTTTTTAGATAATAATGACTTGTTTGAAAAGTTCCAATCAGGCTTTCGCTCACAGCACAGTACTGAGACTGCTCTTATTAAGGTCACTAAGGTCATTAAGGTTGTCCATGCTTTTATATCGTTAAGACTTGACTACTGCAATGCTCTGTATGCTGGGATCAGCAAGGGAAACATACGTAGACTGCAACTCATTCAAAATGCAGCTGCCAGGCTTTTAACAGGTACTAAGAGAAGTGATCACATTTCCCCAACCCTCGCCACTCTCCACTGGCTGCCCGTGAGTTTAAGAATCGATTTTAAGATTTTACTACTTGTTTTTAAAGCCCTGCATGGTCAGGCTCCTGCCTACATCCGTGACCTGCTTTTACATGGATTAAAGTTTTCCGTCCTATGACGGATTTCCGTCAACTCGGGTCTCAAAAGGCTAAAAATGAGATCGGTGCAGATCCGAAGAGAAAACAAAAGGGGGGGGGGTCTACAACACCGATATGATACGCAACAACTTCTCCTATCAGCTGTGGAGTTTTAACTGTCTGAGAGGAGCCAGCCTGCCTGCACACGCCTCGGGATGCGCCGAGCTCTCCTCCGGGGCGGAGGGAGACACGCCGCAGCCCTCGGCCGAAGAAGGGAGGCATCAGCAGCAGACCAACCTGGCACCAGGCGGAGGTGGTTGCGCCAGACCGTTAATGATCCTTCCGCAGGTTCACCTACGGAAACCTTGTTACGACTTTTACTTCCTCTAGTTACTAAACCATCCAATCGGTAGTAGCGACGGGCGGTGTGTACAAAGGGCAGGGACTTAATCAACGCGAGCTTATGACCCGCGCTTACTGGGAATTCCTCGTTCATGGGAAATAATTGCAATCCCCAATCCCTATCATGAGTGGGGTTCAGTGGGTTAATTTTTTTTTTTTATGTCGTGTCAATTTATCATTCAATCAAACATGACCAAAAAGAAAGGCACAAGGCATGTGCACAAACAAAAGGTTAAAACTCCACAAAGTGATTGCCTAAAAAAATTTTCAGTCAGATGATTTTTTTTTGCTTTAATCCCTGCTTTTATCATACGAGCCTGACCGCTGCTTACGGTCCCAAGGTCCCGTCTTGTCACTAAAGGTGACCGGGCCTTTGCTGTCCAGTCTCCACAGCTGTGGAACTCCCTGCCCGGCGATCTCAGGCAGGCGAGCTCAGTGACTTCTTTAAAATATCTTCTTAAAACTCACTTTTATCGATTGGCCTTTTCTTAATTTTGTTTTATCATTGTGTTTTATCATTGTTGATTACTTTGTTGTGGGTGGGTGATTTTAAATTTTAAATTTTAATTCCAATTTTATTTCTCTTGGTGGTTTTATTATGACTGTTGCTAGGTATCTGACCTGTTTTGTTGTACAGCACCTTGTCACTTGTTTTGGAAAGGTGCTATATAAATAAAGTTATTATTATTATTATTATTATTATTATCTATATACTGTAACATAATGTATATTCTACTGTATTTCTATTTAGTCTCATCAATAACTCAGTTCATTAAAGTGAATTCAGTGTTTAAATGACTGAATCATTGTTGAGTTTCTGGAAGTGTTTTTGGTATCCATCAGTGTGTGTCTCTTGTGCTGCTTTTGCTGCATTCTTACTGTCCTTTCTACTTGTAGTGCTTTTGTTTGGTGCAGCACTGCCACCATGTGTCACAATGAACAGTCTATGGTCACAGTCAGCAGCAACAAGCTCAGCTGAAGACTGGAAGACTTTTGTTAGAGCACATTGTTTTCTGACCTGTAGGTGTCTCCATGAGTAGAAAGAATGGAGTTACTAACTGTCCATTCTGCTCCAGGCTTATTTCTATCTACTGACAATCAATGACCTCATCATTTCTAACTGAGCCACCTTGAAAAGAGGAAATGCAGCCTGTGCTTCAAACTAAATGTCTGCCGTTCAGTAGTGTTTTGCTTGAGCTTGGTGAGGCTGATGTGTTACTAATACAACATTCATAACTTTTATTGGAAGTATATTGATTCACTGAATACTGTAGCTGTGTATAAAATGTCTTAATATTTAACATGTGTGGTAGATAAATATCTTTATGCATGCTCACATTTACCACCACAATACAGCTCTGCTGATACTAATGATCATATCAGATACACCACCTACTGCATGTGTTTGTATATACAGTGCTGCTTGAAAGTATGTGAACCCCCTGAGCAGTTTAGATGTTTCTGTTGTTTTACCATGATTTTCTAATTTTATTATCACCAGTTTTTATGTATGAAATGTCAGATACATGTTTATCAATTGCATGTACTTGTTTAGTGGGACTTGTTTAAGTAGCCCAAAAACTACATGAAAAATGGAATTAGTGTATGTGCAAAAGTAAGTGAACCCCCCGCTGCATTGGTTAAGTCAAGCAGGTAACAGACTCAGGTGAAACACATTTGGGTGCTTAATTAATCATTTAAGCAGACCAATGAAATGGGACATCCTTGGGAAAGGGTTTGGCCTGCACTAATTGAAAGAGAGAGGAAACCAACCAAACCACTGTGGTCCCATACAAATCAACAATGCCGAGAGGAAAGGAGATATCAGAAGACATGAAGAAGAGAGTAGTGACAGCCCATCAGTCTGGGGACGGCTACAAGACCATCTCCAAAAGATTCCAGCTCCATCCATCCACTGTAAGACAAATAATTTACAAATGGAGGGCCTACAACATGACAGCAACTCTGCCTAGAAGTGGACGCCCATCAAAACTATCACCCAGAAGCACCAGAAAAATAATAAATCAGGTAAAGGCCAACCCACACATCACCTCTAGAGAGTTGCAGACCTCTCTGATAGCATCTGGGACAAATGTGCATGCGTCTACAATCAGACGAAAATTGAGCAACCATGGCATTTATGGGAGGGTTGCTAGAAGGAAGCTTCTGCTCTCAAAAAAGAACAAAGCTGCCCGTCTCAACTTTGCCAGAGAGCACTTGGACAAACCAGAGGCCTTCTGGAAGTCCATTCTCTGGACAGACGAGTCCAAAATAGAATTATTTGGTCACAATCAAAATCACTATGTTTGGAGAAAAGCCAACACTGCATATGAAGAAAAGAACCTCCTCCCAACAGTGATGCATGGTGGTGGAAACGTGAAGGTCTGGGGCTGCTTTTCTGCTTCTGGACCTGGACGACTCCATATCATCCAAGGAACCATGAATTCTCTGGCATATCAACAGATTCTTGACCAGAATCTCCTGCCATCAGTCAGGGAGTTGAAGCTGGGCCGAAAATGGATTATGCAACAAGACAATGACCCAAAGCATTCCAGCAAAACTACAAAGGAATGGCTTCAGAGAAACAGGATTCGTACTCTGGATTGGCCCAGTCAAAGTCCAGACCTTAATCCAATTGAAATGTTGTGGCGAGACCTGAAGAAGTTGGTACATGCCAGATGTCCCTCCAACCTCTCTCAACTGGCTGAGTTCTGCAAGGAGGAATGGGCAAAAATCCCCGTAAGCAGATGCGAGAGACTAGTTACTGGTTACAGAAGACGTTTGGTTGAAGTAATGGCTGCAAAAGGAGGAGCCACAAGCTACTAATACAAGGGTTCACATACTTTTGCACATGTGAAATTTTCAGTTTTTGTGAAATAAACCACTTTTGTTGAATTAAACAATGAAAATATATCTCTTTTTTTGTGTGTGTCCCTTATTTGGAAGGTGTTCTTTACAAATTGGGATTTGGATATATGTTTAATGAGGTTATTTTAATGTTTTTTACAAAGACAGTGACCATGTCTTGAGGGTTCACAAACTTTCAAGCAGCACTGTATACACATACTGTACATGTAGAACACTAGCAGTATTACTGCATACGGTATATGTAACAATATATATTGTTTTCCACAGTTTGACTAGTTCTATATTTTCTTTACCATCAAGAGTTAACTGTATTTCCAGTAGCTGTTTTTTCATGGAGAGGGATAATTTGTCCACTGAATTGAATACACTGCACAGACAGAAGGAAGCGGGATGGACTAACCAGACAGAAAAAAGCAGAACCCTAGCTTTCTCATACTGACGTGCATCTTCTTTTTGTCCACACAGTTCACTGTTTCTCTTCATAGACTGCAGTTTCAAGTTTCTCTTGATAGAAACAGGAAGTATTTCTCAGTCAGATCAACAGAGTGTCAGTGCTGGATGTGAGGATGGGACACACTTTTCTGTCTGTGCTGTTGTTGACCTGTGAGTACCAGAGACTTTTCACCAACTATTTAGCTTCGTTCATGTAGGCAGGGTTTTAGCAGGTGATCTGTTCTACTATATGGACAAAAGTATTTGGCCACACATGTTAATTCTTGAATTCAGGTGTTTCAATCAGACCCGTTGTTACACGTGTATAAAACCAAGCACCTAGCCATGCAGTCTCTATTTGCAATTTTGATACAAAATGTGTTGTTCTGAAGAGCTCAGTGACTTCAAGTGTGCTACTGTGATAGGATGGTAATAGGACGGTTCCTGAAATTTCATCCTTGCTGGTCAACTATAAGTGATTTTATTAGAAGGTGGAAGCGTTTACGAGCAACTGCAACTCAGCCACGAAGCAGAAGACCATGTAAAATCAACGACTGATAAGGTGCATGGAGCGTAAAGGTTACCAACACTCTGCTGATTCCATAGCTGAAGAGTTCCAAACTTTCACTGGCATTAATGTAAGCACATAAACTGTGTGCCGGGACCTTCATGAAATGGGTTTCCATGGCCTAGCAGCTGCATGCAAGCCTCACATCACCAAGACCAATGCCAAGTGTCAGATGGAGTGGTGTAAAGCACACTGACACTAGACTGTGGAGCAGTGGAAACGTGTTCTGTGGAGGGATGAATCTTCTCCACAGCTTCTCTGTGTGTCAGTCAGATGGGGGAGTCTAGGCTTGGAAAATGTTACCTGTCTGACTGCATTGTGCCAACTGTGAAGATTGGTGGAGGAGGGATAATGGTATGGGGCTGTTTGTTAGGGTTTGGGCTAGACCCCTATCTCCAGTGAAGGTGAATCTTAATGTTTCAGCATACCAAGACATTTTGGACAATGCTATACTTCCAACTATGTGGCAACAGTTTGGGGAAGGCCCTTTTGTGTGTCCCAGTGCACAAAGGAAGGACTACAAAGACATGGTCCCAAAAACTTAACTGGTCCACACAGAGCTCTGGCCTCAACCCCACAGAGCACCTTTGGGATGAACTGGAACAGAGATTGTGAGCTCGGCCTTCTCTCTGCATTCTTACTGTCCTTTCTACTTGTCGTGCTTTTGTTGTGTGCAGCACTGCCACCATGTGTCACAATGAACAGTCTATGGTCACAGTCAGCAGCTACAAGCTCAGCTGGAGACTAACCAGCAGTATGGGTGCAGGTGCAGTGGATGTAACGTTAAATACACAACAGGGAATAGGATGTGACACAATGAGTGCAAAAACATTTTGTATTTTGTGACAAAATTCAAACTACATATTCTCTGTTCCATCTTCGTGTTTCTATGTCCATTTTATTGCATTGTCTTTTTTTTTTGTTATTGCATCAAGAGGTAAGTTTGTAAATGTCAAGGCAAGACTCAAAACAGGACTTAGAAGCAGGCTTCTCAAAACATGCATGCTTTAAAAAACTCTCAAAGGAGAGATCAGGAAAACAATACTAACAACTCAAAAACACTTCAAATAGGAGGCAGACTTTCACACAACGGTGGTAAATGACTAACTAAGAGTTTGAGGATCACAACAAATTTATTTAGCTATAGCTTGGTCTAGATTTCCTGATGGGGTGCGTAATAGGACGAAACACTCTGGCACAAGTAGTGATGGTCCTCTGACACCCGAGGCTCCGACACATGCGCCGTAGCTCATGAAGCAATTGTATCGAACCACTGTGCCGAGGCCTGGTTCGGTCACGTGACTAGTGACGTTTGAAGCACTTGAGTGACGTTCGAAGCAGTTCAAGTGCTTCGAATGCTTCAGCGGCAAACGAATCACCTGAGGGGTTCGGTTTGTCATGTGAATCACCTGGCGGGATCGAGTGTGTTCAGGGATATCTCGGATATCCTATCCTTATTTAGTGATGCTCATTTGAATGTTTCTTTGCATAGTAGGTTGGTTTGTTGCTGTAGTTGGAGTTAGTTGCGTAGTTTGTGGAGATAGATCGTAAGATTCAGATTGAAATAGATAAAATAGTTACACAGTAAGACAACACTAGATTTATAGATAGACATAGTTACATAGATAGTTCAAAATATCATTATATATAGATAAGATAGAGAGCGAGCGATACAGATAAGATATAGACATATAGTCAGAAGTGTGTGTATAGTTTTGGTTCGGACAAATCACGTGTTTTGTGACGTATGAACCATTTCACCGCTTCATTCAGAAACCCTGTCACTGGTTTGGTTGTCTCGGCTCTTCAGGAGAGATGAGATGAGTCTTCGAAGCAAATAATGACTGAGTCAAGAGAGATTTGGTTTGACACTGTTGCATTCAGTATATTCTCTAACACTACTAAACCATGATAGCAAGAGCAAATGAAAATAGCTGATGTAAGCGCTGAAACATAAACATTAGTGTAAATTAGCAACGGTTCATAGAGTGTAGCAGTGACGTAATCAAAATGGTCCACCGACAACGGCGCATCGCTGATGAGGTTCGTGGTACACTGTGAAATCACCGGTCTTTCGTTAGCGAAACAAGGGTTCGATTCCCATTTGTTCTTTATTATTTATTTTATTGTTATATGTATATAATTTTCTTATAATAAACTTTAAACCACATATCCATGTAATGTAGTCGAATAGGAATGTGCATGGCAAATCAAGTCCCATTCAAGCATGAACCAGTATGACACGTCTCCATTGCACTACATTTTATTGTCCACTAGATGTCCTAATAGAGCACTGTGTCATTGAAGCTTCGAGTAATGAACCTTTTTTTGAATCACGTGTCGAGGCTTCAACAAAGCCTCGATTGCCCATCACTAGGCACAAGACAAGGGAAGACGCAGACCATATATACACGAGGGTAATGGGAAACAGGTGGAAACAATCAGGAATCAGGGAAGACAATCAGACCAGTGACACAAGAGGAAGGGCAAGTGACCTGAAACGAGAGGAGAGTTACGTTTCAAAATAAAACAGGAAGTCACAAGACAACAGAAACAAGACAAACTCACCACCCTGTGACAGCAATAACTGGACGTGGAAGGAAGTGAGACATTTCTCAGTTCTATCTTTGTCTTCTTATGCTGCAGATGAGTTGTTGGCTCAAATCCAAACGGTAAATGTTTCTCTGAAGCAGGAGAAATTACATTTAATCAGTGAAAACTGCGATTTTGGAAACATTTGGCAAGATTTGCATGAAAACAAGAAGAGAAGAAGTCTCCCAGGTTGTTTCTGGTGTAAATGGTGTCATTGTTTCTGGTGTACTTTCTCATAGAGGGGTTCATCAGTTTAATCAGTCTAGCTTCTGCAGGTTCTTCTGCACTTCTCATCTTAATGATAACCACATTTGATTAGAGCTACAGCTACTTGTAATGCATCAGAGCTGGGAGAGGGGGAAGGAAGGGGGTAGGAAGGAGGAGACACTGACTGGGATTATAAAATTAACAAGGATGGTGCAGGATTTACTCCCTACAGCACACATCAACGATACACATTAAAACCTCTGTTTACAGGTGACAGTGGTGGATATCAGTGCTGTGGTCACCACAAGAGACCACATCGGACAAAGTGTAGTAATACTGTCACTTTAACTGTATCTGGTAAGACCTGGATATTTGATCAACAACACTAATTAATGATTCCTGTTGAAATATGCATATTAATTATGTAATACTTTGAACATTTAATTACTTGTACACTCTAAACAGTTATAGTAATAGTAATATAGTAATATAGTAATAGTAATAGTTCTAATTATTACAGAAGCAGTCATACTGTGTTTATTTTGAGATTCCAAATCAAAGTTGATGGAGCTCTGACACCTTGATGAAATGGACACAAATCACAGATGATTCCTTTTTCTCAACACTATTTCTGTTTTGATCACTTCCTGTGAATGAAGTCATGGCCACATTTGACTCCAGAGTTTCAGTAGAAGGAGAAGACATGTAGAGAGTGTTCAGTTTGACAGACTTTACACTGGTGAAGCTCAGCTTTGGGATTTAAGATCAAGAATAATCATATTTTCAGATTGTAGTTTAAAACCTGCATGGATTCCCTCCGGCTGCTGTGCTGAACTTAGTGAGTATGACACCTCTTGTTATCAGTAGGTCCTCTATTCATTCTACATGGAAAAGTATTTATTGTATCTTTCAAACATGTGATTGTAATGACTTTATGCAGCAGCCTTTACAGTAGCATCAAGAATCACTGTCTCTTTGTAAGACAGCAGTAGTCTACAGGATGATCATATCTGTGGCAGGAAGACAATTCAAATCTATTTCTCTGTAGCTTATTGTATGTGACCTCTCTAACACTTCCACCACTTTCTGTGAGTAATCAAGTACTCCGTGCATGTCAGCAGCAGTTGAACTTGTCTGAATGGTCAAGACAAAGATATAAATGTAGAAAGATGGATACATAGATGAACCTTCATGTGACTTCCATCCTGTATACTGTGTGTATAAATTGACATTTCTAGTTTTTTACTTGGTGTTTCTTTCATGTGGATGTTCTGGTGTCAGAAACCTCTTGGCTGTTCTTGACCTCTTGATGTTTCTATGCTCAAGTTGTTTTGTTCATGTCTTGTTGTCTGTTGCTATCATGCCTTAGTTATGCTGCTATAGACCTAGGCTGCTGGGGGACGATGCACCAAACACATGTCCTCCTTCTTTCTTCTCTCTCCTCTCTCGCATCCTCCACTTTCTTCTCTCTGGCACAGAGCTCTTGCCCTCTAATTTCCTATCTACTACGGGTCATGCAATTCTGTGCTATTACTGTATAGAATGTTTACTGCTGTGTGTCCCTCCCCTCCCCTCCCCTTCCCTCCTCCTCCTTCTTCTTGTGAGTATCTCTGGCCTGGAGTTGTGTGTTTCCTGTGGAGCTCTATCTGTTGTCGTGGTCTCATCAGCCTGCCCAGTCTTCATGGAATCCTGCAGTTTTCCACTCCTACCTGAATGAACAGTTCTCCAACCTGCCTATGATTCCTCTTACATTTTCATACTGTCATGTAACATCATCAGTTTGTATCATATGATTCCACATGTACGCTTTAGTCAGATATGTGTATCTATGACAGATGTATGTTTATCTTGCTGTTCTCTTCTCTCTTTCTTCTGTCTGTACCCGGCTGGCCTTAGGCAGATGGGTCCCTCCATATGAGCTGGGTGAGGATGGGACACACTTTGCTCTGTGAGCTGGGCTTATTCTGTGAGTTTGTTACTGACATGACATCGCAGGTGATGGTCTGGTCCATTTCCTGGTCCACTGCAGTGTGTGGGAGGGTCTGCAGCCATAAACATATCTTCCTCTATTGAATGTTGTGAGGGTGGATGCATGTCTCTATATTTTATTTCAAATGTGGAGCTGTAGATACTGCCATCACATTGGCTCAGATTCCTCAGAGAGTTTTCCTCTCATATCTCAGGAACACTTGGTTATGTTTGTAGTAGTGATCCTTTAATGCATCCTTCATGCTCATGTCACACATTAAATATTTCTTATTAAATATTAGAGTTTGTTTTAGTCTCTTAATGTCTGACATTTCCTCCTTTATAGTAGTGCTCTATACACTCCTCTACAAAGGACATGCTCAAGGTGATTAAACAGTTTTAACTTTCTTGTATTTGTTTTTAATTATTCTCTAAAAACTAATCTCAACCTACTGCATCATGTTTCTTTTTACTGTATGTACTGACACAGATTGTGTCTACCATATTTCCTAAAAGTGTTTTTCATTCCTAACTGTATATTCATGTTGCTTTCAGATGCTGTGCTGACTACTGACCCCTACTGGTCACCTTTGTTCACTGGAGAGTCTGTTACCTTCATATGTGACATGAAGGAAGGAGGAGACACTGACTGGGATTATAGACTCTACAAGGATGGACAAGGATTAACTCCCTACAGCACACATCAACGATACACATTAAAATCTCTGTCTACAGGTTACAGTGGTGGATATCAGTGCTGTGGTCTCCACAAGAGATCATATCAGACAAAGTGTAGTAATACTGTCACTTTAACTGTATCTGGTAAGACCTGGATATTTTATCAACAACACTAATGAATGATTCCTGTTGAAATATGCATATTAATTATGTAATACTTTGAACATTTAATTACATCTACACATTTATAGTAATAGTAATATAGTAATAGTAATAGTTCTAATTATTACAAAAGCAGTCGTACTGTGTTTATTTTGAGATTCCAAATCAAAGTTGATGGAGCTCTGACACCTTGATGAAATGGACACAAATCACAGATGATTTAAAATATCTGAAACTACAGAGAAAATAATCATTAATTAACATTGAGGAATTTAAAGAGAATTTAAAAAAGTGGAAGAATATAGAGTTTAAAAACATAAAACAAATCTAAAAAAAATTTTTTCACAACAGCAGATAGACCCAGGGTCACACTGACAACAGGACCAACAACCATACCAGTAGGAGGCAGAGTGACACTGACCTGCTCTGTGGAGACCTCTGCTGGATGGAAATATGAGTGGTTCAGACGTACCACAGACACCTCTGAAGTTCAAGTCAGAACAAATGATGGAGAAAACAGAGTTATCAGTGTATCACAAGGAGGAATCTACCGGTGCAGAGGAGGAAGAGGAGAACCAGTTTACTACAGTTATACCAGTGATCCAGTCACCATTGAGATAACCTGTGAGTTCAGTTATTTAGTTTGAAATATTCATGATTTCATGATTATCATTAGAATTAGTGATGAAACCTACAATGTTCAGTTTTCTCTGTTGATTTCATGTTTCTATTTGTGTCCCAACTGTTCATATCTGGTGGAAACAGTTTCCAACAAGGCTGTTTTAACACGACAACCCGACTGGCCTCAGATATTCAGAGGTGAGAAGATCACTCTGACATGTGAGGTCCAGGGAGGTGAAGACACTGAGTGGAAGTATGAATGGAGAACACCCAGGTCATCTATACACTGGACATACAATAAATACTGGACTTTCACTGCTTCTGAGTCCAGCAGTGTAGACTACATGTGTAAGAGTAGACGCAGAGATGACTCATATTCTTCGACAGAGTGGAGTAAAGCCATCACATTGTCAGTATCTGGTAAGTCATGTTTCTTTTTTGATCTGTCCAACTTCTTTATTGTCCAAAGTGTGACATGTGTATTACATCTACAGTCAGAAAGAGTTCCACCTGATAGTCAGTAGTTGATAAAGACATTTGCCTGAATTTAACCTCCATAGAATTAATTTACAACTCATATAGGAATGACAATGATGTTTTGTAACAAAAACATTTGCACAATTATTGTGCATGACCTGAACAGAACCAACCAAATTTCAGTTGTTCTGTTGTGTCTTTGAAATGTTCGTTGTCATGTATGTTTGATGGTTCATATCAGTTATGATATTCAACAAAGTCACATCATTTTTCACCAGTCGTGACTGTTATTTACTAAAATGTCTAATAATCTAATGTATGTAGTATATATTGAAAGATGGCAGGCAACCATTTATAGAGAAATTACAACTATGCAGGACACAAATGTTGAATGTAATCTACCATCAGTACATAGTAACATGTTTTCATTCTGATAAGATCTCTTTCAACAGGTAAACCCCAACCTGTCCTCTCTGTGTCTCCATCATGGCTGAGTCCTGGAGCCTCAGTAAATCTGAGCTGTGAGCTTGAACATCCATCTGCAGGATGGAGGTTTTACTGGTATAAAGCTGTTCCTGATCTATCACACAAGTATCCACCTTACAACTATGAGCTGCTTCCTGGTAGCATCAATGGAACTGAACAAGATTCCTACATCATTGATGGACAGACACACACAGCAGGATATGTGTGTAGAGCTGGAAGAGGAGACCCAGTGTTTTACACTGATTCCAGTCGACCTCAGTTTGTCTGGTCTGGAGGTCAGTTTCTCTGTTTGATTATGGATTTCTTTACCTTTCTGTTAACCCAGGGTTTACTGGTCTGCTTCCAGTGAAACACGTCTTAAAAGCTAAAGACGCTGGAGTCACTGTTAAGCCTTCTCGAGGTGTTGTGGGCCTAACTTAACGAAACATCAGTGAAGGGAGGTGCCCACTTGAAAACCCCAATGACATGCTGTATACTGCTGTTGTTTAGGCCAGGTTCCTGATGTCTTCATGTTGCTTGGTAGCCATGGTTAGCTGCTGAGCGGGCCATACAAGGCAGCAGCGTTAGGTTATCTTATATTTCACAAGGTTTGCATTATCCTCTGCTGCTCTGTGGGCCTACAAGCCAGCAGCATTTACTTACTGTATTTAGAACTAAAGACTATCTTATGTGTTAAATCGATGTGTATGTTTATTCTCCCAGTGTGGTTGAAACAGTTTGAAATGTATCCCATTACTTTATGTAACTTAACATTTATTTTTTAAAGCTGTTTAATGTAAATGTTTCCCTCTTAACTTTAAATTCAGGACTTAAACTCACTTTGAAGTATTTGTCCAGATTGGTCTGGTATGTTTTCAATAGGAAGATTGTATTTCTATTGTATTTTTATTGTTATTATACAATAAATTTCATGTTGTCTGCCTCTTCATCATGGTTCATTTTTCAGGTTTCCATTCAGCAGGGTCTCTCTCAGTGAATCCTGACAGAGTGCAGCACTTCACCTCTGACTCTGTCTCTCTGAGCTGTGAGGGAAACTCTACTGAGTGGAGAGTGAGGAGGTTTACTGATGATGGCTTCCTGTCACACTGTTCTACCTGGGGGACAATGACTGGATCAACATGTAATGTTAATAGGTTAGGGGACAGTACTGCAGTGTACTGGTGTGAGTCTGGATCAGCTTTCAGCAACGCAGTCAACATTACTGGACAGAGTGAGTTTTAATCACATTTTTTTACATGTCTGAACTATGTCAACGATACAGTTTTGGAATTTGAAAGAAAGAAATGAGAGAAATAACAGAGGGAAATTTTTATTATTTTGTTGTTGATATCCAATCAGTGTTGATGATCAGGTTCAGAAAGAAGCAATAAATTCCTTTGCGCTTGCTATATTGATAGAAAAAGCTGAGGGTTGGTTTGTACAGCCATCACTTCTTGCCTTTACTGCCTGCATGTCCCATGATGCATTGCAAATAACATAATGCTTTGAGGATAACACATCTTCAACATGTAACACCACCCTAGACTTGATCTCTTGTACACCGCTCCTATCCACTTGAAAAGCTAATGAGGCTGCAGCTTCTTCTTCTCTTCAATGAAAAAAGTGGTCTGTTAACCAATACCATGTAAAAAGAATCATTGTCCATAATATCCTCTGCAATGTTCTGCAGTTTTATGCTAAATATATGCTAATCATTGTATATTATTCTGCACCAGCTGACACTAAATGAATATGTTTGGCTGTTTTCCAGCTGATGATATTATCCTGGTGAGCCCTGTCCATCCTGTGACTGAGGGAGATTCTGTTACTCTTGGCTGCAAGTTGAAGACACAAAATGTTCTTTCTAATGTGTTTTTCTATCAAAATGACAAACTCATCCAAAGTGATACCAGAGGGGAGCTGATCATCCCTGCAGTGTCAAAGTCAGATGAAGGCTTCTACAATTGTCAGTCCTCAGGAAAACTATCACCACAGAGTTGGATGGCTGTAACATGTGAGGAATCTGTTCAGTTATTATTGATAGTACAAGGGATCTTTGTAAATTGTGCTGATGACATTTTTTACATGCTACATTTAACTGAATCTCATCATTTATGTCCAGCAGTGTCCAGGTCTGAAAGCTCTTCATTTCTTGTTCCATTGATCGTTGGACTGGTTTGTGGAATTTCACTGATTCTTCTTCTGCTGCTGTTGTGTCTCTACAAACAGTCAAAGGGTGAGAACATTTCCTCCTGATATTAGATTGATTATAGTCTAATGATCAACATCACTGATGTAATCTGATTACTCTATGAGTACTGTGAAAGCAATAGAACAATTAGTTTAAAATCATGTCTCTTTTCACAGATTCCTGCTTTATCAGGTTGGTCCAACACTCCTCTGTCTCATTTTCAACGTACTAGAATTACTTTCAGTGATTCTTATTAAATCTACTGTATTCAAATGTTTTGCTCTCACCAGGTCTCAGAGCACAAATCAGAGCTCTGCTACAGACCACATGATCAACCAGGATGAAGGTCAACAGAGTGAATATGCTTCTCCTCTCCACGGTCAGCCTTAACCCTGACTTTTGTTTCTGACAAATCTTTAATGAGGGTGGATCCTTTAGGATTATGTACATTTATGGCTCAGTGTTTTTTGTTGTTGTTTGTTTGTTTTTACAATCTGTGGAATGACCTGAAAAGATTCGTTCACACCAGAAATCCCTAGAATATGGCTAGTTCTCCTGTAACTCATATTTAACATGAATCAGTTTTAAATACTAGAATGAGATGATTTTCTGTAAATGACTGAAGTTCAAACATGTCACTATATTTCAGATGAATCCAGGGATGCCACATATTCTTTGATTGAGCTTAAAAACATCACTAAGAAGGGTGAGTGTTTTATGTAGAAACAACCACATACAAGATATAGAACAAACAGTAGCTGAGACACTTTTTTAGACCAGTAGCATCTAAATAACAGATAATATCATCTGATCCTTTTAACAGAGAAGAAACAGAAACCAGAGGAGAGCTGTGTTTACTCTGCTGTGAAGATTGGTTCATCTGCAGGTATGATTCATTCCAACAGTCCTGACTAGACAATGATCCTTCTTCTGTGTTGTACAGTTGAAACCTGAAGTGTGGCTTTTGTTTCAGATGACGGTCTGATGTATGAACAGGTTCTCTTCCACAATAAAGGTAAAGCCAAGAGAGACAAAGGTGAGTCAAGTCTCCGTCCACCTGCAGCAGTGATTGTTGTAACAGGTTGATCTTAATAAGTAATGTGACTCACTGGAACCTACTTTAGCTAATATTAAAACTTAGAACATCTTGTCTCTTATATTTTCTTCTGTGCAACATGTTTATTATACACTTTTGTACAAAAGCAAATCATATTAATCATTGTGTTGCCTGTTACTATCAAACATTTTAAACTGATCTCTTTCATGACAGGAATATCTGCTCCTGCAACCGCTGATGAAACAGTTTATTCTGAAGTCAAACCAGCAAAACATAGGGGGCAGTTGTCTTCATTCTGATTTGCTGAATAATCCTGTATCTTTTCCTTCTTTGGTTTGGCTCCTGATCAGTAAACAGATTGTTATCAACAAAACCAACTAAATAGAGAAAAAAAAAATATATACAGAGATTTTTATATAAATAACAAATCATATACAAATATTAACATTAATGAAAATTCTACAAGGCTTCATCAGGTTCATGAAGTTAGAGATCTTGGTCAGTGTTGGTGTCTCAAACCCTTCAATTTCACTGGTAATGTTATGGAGTTAATGTATCAAGTATCTAAAGTAATCTAATCTAATTCATTCATTCATTTTGTGTAATGAATGGAGCAGTTCACTGTGATACTGCACAATCCAGCAGACAGGTTGGAGTGAAGCTCTGATATTATCATCTTTGGTTGCAACACATGACCAGGAAGATAAATGAATGACTTAATGGCACCCTCTGCTGGTCCTCAGCTGTAAACACAAGCTGGGATTGTACCAGGGGTCAACTTTTAACATTCATTCATTCATTTTCTGTAACTGCTTGTCCTATGGAGGGTTATCTGTTATTAATAGATACTAATGTTCTTCAATAATCTTAACTGAAATGTAATAAATATAATCTGGAACATTTCCACCTTATCATTTCTCCATTCACAGGAAGTCCATCTCCTGCAGTCATGGAGGAAACTGTTTATTCTCAAGTCAAAATCTAGGAACAGCTCCTGATAATAAAGGTACCAGACAATGTGAATGTTGTCAAAGTGTCTTTAATTCTGAGTAATCACCTGAATAAATCATCTTTTCTCTCTTCGTGGTTTTCAGGTCCACAGAGAGGAGTGTGTGATGTTTTGTCCACTGAAATGAATTGATCCTTGATGAGCTTTGTTTTTGTATGGAGGTCATTTAGCATTTTAAAAGCTTGTTAGTTGAGACCACTTTGTGCAGCAATGTATATGTAGCCGTGACATTTTATTTGCTTGTATGTGTTTTTCTTCACTTTTGTCTCAAATATAAAACCAAGAATTAAACAAATACAACATTTGCAAAGTTTAATCCAGTATCCCAATTTCTCACACATGATGGATATAGTTACCTTATTTACCGTATTAATCTTTATTATTTCATATTTGTTTCTGTTATTATGTCCTGGTATCATCTAACTGTGTTATACATTTAGTTGTTTTGGTGTGTTTTTGAACTCTGATGAAGGACTACCTACCTCAGACTCTAACCATCCTCAGTGTCATTAACACTGTAAAATAACATGTGAACAGACCTGACAAGCAAATAGTGGCTGAAGTGGCGTGCTGTGTATCGATAATTCTGTGATAACAACTAAGTTGGTACAATTTAAAGGAATCAGCCCACTGAACCATTTTACACAAACAGAAAATAACACAACGTCTTAGTACGTCAGTTAAACTGGAACCTCTTAATAACAATGACAGTGTTTTTGGTGTTGAGTGGGAGTATGAACAAGCTCACAGACACTTCCAACTCTGCAATCACTCTGTTTTAAATTGAACCACAAAGTTTATCTCACAGATAAATATGCACTGGTGCAGAACACAGGATCTTATCCAGTAGTTGCTCAGTTGCTCCCACCATGGCTACATCTGACCAATAAGTGGAGGCAAGATTTTACATGATTTGTGGTGATACCAAACTAAGGAGAAACACTGTTCAGATCAACTGATTTGGATGAGAGGAAACAAAGTATAGGTGTTAAAAGGTCCTTAGAGCTTTAGTTTGGAGTAATACAGGATGCAGAAATCATTCCCTAAACTCATTTCCTCTTGTGGCAGGTTGAGTGCTGCTCCACCTCCACCCTCAATTAGTAACACCTGGGCCTGATTGCTCAGTGGTGCCACCTGCTTAACTGGTCACCTGCTCACACCGTTGTCTGGCGTTCACCTGACGAGGGTTCTGTCCAACATGCTCTGGTTGTGGGAAGCGAGTTGCGACCTGTAAGCAGGGTTGGCCGTGCTGTTTGTGTGCAGCTTCGTCTGGGTCTTGGGGAGTGTGGCGTCTGCTCTCAGACTTCACCGCGAGATAGTGATTGGTGGACGTGTGTTGAGTTCTCTTCGCTCGCGTAGGCTTACTCTTTTAACTTCTGCTAGATTTATTAGCCTTATGCTCCTTAGCGCAGCGAAGTTAGTTTTAATTTGGATATTCGGCATTCATTCTCTCCAGGTAAACCTCTTTTTCAGTACAGCTCCAGTGCGATTCCGAGCTAGCCACTGCAACATTTCAAGTGCACCCCTACTGCAGAGTAAACACACGGAGATGGAAGATGGCTGCAGCGTGTAACAAACTTCCTGTTTTCAAAATAAAAATGTGGTATATTTAAAGCAGAGATGCTGTGTGTTTAAAACTATTTAGAAGGTATTGGGTAAAACAATATGTGTATCTCATGCAGCCAGTGGAGGACTACGATCCCACATTGATTTGGAGTCAGCTGATCACATGACCCGGAAGCTATTGAGCTAAGATGCTAATATTTACATATAAAAATTAAATACATAGAGAGAGAGAGATTTAAAATGTAAAAAGAGGTGTATCTCATCCACCATCTGACATGAGGACCGTATGTTAATAAAAATAGCCTACATCTGTATCTTAACCAGCCACTGGACTAATTTTATTATTTTTTTTTTTTTGTCATTCTTCTGTGCGTTTTTTGCTTGCTGTCTCCTCCTGTAGCCAAAACGCTGATATGTGCTATTAGTTTTCTTATTTATACATTTCATAAATTTTCTGATGTTTTATTCAAGTGTCTACAATGTAAGTGAATGGGAGGAACATACATCTACATCGTACGTATAGTACATCAATAGTACATGCGTAAAGCACATCAATGCAGTCTTTTGTTCATATAGCATTATATGGACATATTGTTTACTGTTGCCAAGGTGTTCAGCACCACGGACAGTTATACAGATAAAATATTACTTAATGTCAAACTTCTTGTACTTTAAAAGGTTAATTCTGCTTAACAAATACTTAATATGAAACTCTTTGTAGATGTAAAGGATTATTTTGCTGAAATAGTACATAATGTCATACTGTACTTAATAATTCAGAAACCGCAGCAACAGCTACCAGCTCCTCAACGTATTTTACAGAGAAAATGCATTTTCTATTTACTCATTCATTTTCTCATATGGGAGCGTATTGCTACCATGCCAGAAAAACAAATTTGTCGACATCACACTATAACATGATACTACCTTATCACGTTATAACCTAAAATCAACTTATGATTAACTTTATCTAAGCAAAAACTTGTTTTCATTGTAGATGAGACACAAGAACAGGCAAAGAAAAGCCATGGAAAGGGAAAGACAGATGGTAAGAAGGATGAAGAGGAGAAGAATTACACTGGAGACAAAGCTGCAGAAGAAGGTGACAGTTCAGTGGATAATGAAGGTGAACAGGATGAAGAGATTGACAACAGACATTGCAAACCAGGACAAAAAAAGTTCAAACATGACATGACTAAACTCAGATCTCCATGGGCAGACACATCATGAGTTGTTGAAAGAGAACCCATGTTGCACACTTGCGTTTAAATACCAGCATGTTAAAAAACGTCATAGCCACAAAAAGAAATGTCACTATTTCAGTGCAAAAGCAAAATGCACTTTTGATGAGTGTGAAGCTGTCTACCTTTTCTTTAAGAGAAACAAGCCAAAATCAACAGATAGAAAAATATGTTTTCAAGTGATTCGCGTTGGTGCGGTTACACACAGAAAAAAACAAAGGAGATTTCAACCTGCAAAGAGAAAAAATAGCAAAAGCTATAACCAAAGGTGTCAGCAATTTCCATTACGCCATGCTGAAAAATACATCGGTTGACGAAATAACAGCTGGCAACATAACTCGCAGCATGACCAAGAATGTTTTAAAGAAAATATAATCTGAAGTGAAGAAGAGTTCAAGGCTTCACAATGATGTAATGCTGGAACTAATGCTCACTCAAAAAGTAATCTGGGAGAGCAGCAGTCATGCATCATTTAAAGGTTATCTTCAGCACCTACAAATTGATCCATTTGCTTTGTACACAGAGGGTGGACTTAACATTCTGACTCAACACCTAAAAAAACCACCACCTGTCACTCTCTACCTTGATGCTACAGGCAGTGTTGTCCAGAAAATACCAGATCAAAACTAGAAAGTTCTTTATTGTGCTCTAGTTTTGCCCGGCATGAGCAAGGACAGCCCTCCCCTACCTGTCACAGAACTTGTGTCAAACAGCCATTCAGTTCCTGCCATATCACACTGGCTTATGGAATGGAAAAGAAAAATATCAAACAAAACAAAAAAACAAATAGCACAGGTTGAGACAGATCAGAGCTGGACTATGATTAACAGTGTACTTATTGCATCCAACAAAGAAAATGTTTCTGTCTACCTTGACAGAGCATATGAAATCAGAATGGGACAAACCAAAGAAATTCCAACCTTTACAGTGCTTCATCTTTGCTCTGTCCACATTTTGAAGGCTGTATTACAAGCACTGGTGAAGAAAACCACCAACAAAGGCATAAAGGAATATGCCTTATACACCTTTGCTTACCTTCTAAACTGCACTAGCATGAAGATGGCTGTGGAGGTTTTTTATCATGTGTGTGCTTTTTGATTCAGAGGAGGACACACAAGTGGTGAACCAGAGCAAAGGATATCTTGATGTGTGTGTTTTGGAAAACAAGGGCCTTAAGGTTGAAGAAAGTGACCAAATGATGGAAGGTGAGAAGATCACCATGGACAAAACTGCAAACACCATGATTGGAAAGTCGCCTTTCACACGAGTTCTTCAACTCCAAAGGGACCAAGCAGAATGTGACGTCCTCCCTTGAACCTCCCTTGTGGGCTCCACCTTGCCTCTGCCTCTTCTCTCCCTTTCCTCCTCATCAGTGATGTGAAATGCACTCAATCCTGCAGGGTTGTCAAGGTCACTATGCAGTTGGGCCAAGAATGAGCCAGGGGGCTGGGCATCACCTGCATCTTTGATGTTCTTCACGCATGCCATAGTTACTGGAACCTGGTAAAGGCAGTTGCACAATACTCAGCAGTTTTTTAATGTAATGTGCACTTATTTAACAGCCTACAATTTAGTTGTACTGCTTTATAATTATGAGATGCATGTTAAAAGTACCTGCTCTTTGATGGCCAGGAAGTTGACCATCTCTTTCTGGAAAATCCTAGAGAGCCGGGCTAAGTGTGGTAGTACATCGGCCTGTAGGTATACTGAAGCCACAAAGCGGTATGTGCAGCAAAAACTATAGAGGCCCTTGGCTACTGGGCACTTATGGACCTCAGCCAAGGCAGTCATGACAACACTGAGGTTCTTTTGCTATGTAATAATTGCCAGGTGCTGTGATAGCCAGCGTGTATCCTTTACTTGCTGAAAAATATTTTAGTAGTGATGTAAAAATTAATAATAGCACACATTGGATTACACATCGGAGTACACAGTAATGACCAGAATTGTTGTTAAAAGCGGAAAGTATTTTCTCTCACCTTTACTTTTAAGTCCTCAAGACCTAAAGACTGTGATGCAGCTTTCAGAACAGCTGTTCTGTTGGCACTGTTCTGAAAGTATTGATGGAGCTGCTGTAAATGGTCCCTAAAAGTAGACATGTAGGGAACCTCAGATGAGGCATCCTTAGAAGCCAGGGCGAGGCGATGGGCAGCACAAGCAACTGGCATCAACCAGGGGAACTCATCCTGGAGCTGCTTCACTACACCATTCGACCTTCCTGTTACAAGAAAACAGAAAGAAAGTAGTCAAACCAATAAGGCATGCAATAACCAATTCATATTCAAGCCAACTGAAACAAATTCATGCAACTAAAATAACTCTTTGTTAACTTTACCAGTCATTACAGCAGCTCCATCTGTTCCTAACCCATATAGTTTTTGAGTTGGCACATTCTTTTTGTGCAGCACTTCCTTTATTGCTGCCACAATGGTTACAGCCTTTCCATCATTGACATTGACCAGGTCTAGGAACTGGCTGAAGAGCTGCCCTTCATTGTCCATATATCTGAAAAATAAAAATCAAAAGACATACAAAAGATATCACAAACATATATGGTTTACTCCAGTCCAGTTGTTAATTAATGTCCTCTTAATTGACTGATACCGAATGTGCAGATCCAGTTGCCTTTTAACAGAAACATCTGTGCTCTCGTCTACCTCCAACCCGATAGCCACAGAGGACTGAATCTCTTTCAGAATTGGTTCTTCAACCACTCTGGCCAATATTTCCAGCATCTCATCAATAAGGAGGTGAGACCGGTAGTTGGTCTTTTTTCCAATCTAAAAGTAAATTAAATTATACAAAGATGAGTTTTTAAGATACGTAGCTTATTTGTAGATATGAAATGTAGATATGAATAAAACAGTAGTGTGATAAATATTCACCTTTAGCTTTTCAAAATAGTCACACCCCAGCAGAGCTGGATAGTTTGTATGGTGTGCTTGTTCTCTTTTAGTTAGGTGATATAGGCATTTGAAGCCCCCAATTATTGCCTCATGTTCAAGTATTATGACGGGGTCTAAAGCAACTAGAACTGAAGAACCTATGCATAGCAGGTAAAATATCTGTTATCATTGATGGATGTTGCAACAACAACAACAAAAACAGACTATTTTGGACTTATTTGGACTTATTTGGATTTATTGATTAAAATGACTAAAATGATTAAGATTACCTTGTGCCAATAAGGCATGAGATATTACACATTGCTTGTGGTGCTCCGTTGCCATATGTTTATCTAAGTAGTCAACTCTGTAGAGTTGACAACCTGCTTCTATAAATGGCCGTTTGGAAACACCTTGTTTGGGGGCCTGCTTATGCTGCCGACATAAGCGGCAAAACATTCCTGTAAGAAAAGACAAAACTGTCATTGTTTTTGTATTGTTTTACAACACTACACTGAAAATCACATGCCTGATATGGTGTACTGCTGAGTACTTGCCATGATCTGTGTGGTAGAGCCATGGGTGGAACCTTGGTATGTCTACCCATGCAGGATCCCAGCCTGAGAGCCTGTGCTTAGTTTTCTTTTTATTGCCGCCATCTTCTCCTCCACTCTCCTCTCTTTCTGCCCTCTCTCCTGTTACATTGTGCTCTTCTTCTTCACTCTGCACTTGCACTTCACTCTGGTCTTGTGCTTCACTCTGGTCTCCTCCTCTATCCACCACCTGCACTACTCCTGCCTGTCTGCTCCTGTCACCTGTCTAATATTTCATCAGGCAACCAGTATAACATTGTACAATGTTATAGAAGCCACCACTAGTGCTTTCTCCAGAAAAAAAACAAAGCATTGTGGGAATCTGAGCGAAAGACTCAATGCAAATTATATGTAGACCTATCTACTATGACGTTCCTGCACAGAGGTTTTTTTTTTTTTTTTACTTTTCCCAACTAGCGCTTTGAAGTGCAGCGCTACCCTCCAGTGCACACGTAGGCTATAGTCTAAATGGGTAATATAGTCTAAGCTCTTTCCCTTAAACACTGTTTAGGTAATGTGAACTTACCTGGTTATCTTCATCATCAGGCGTCTTCCTTTTCTTGAAGAAATATTTTAACAAACTCATCTGAAAATAAAGTAATGAATAATAGCGTTATGATTCGGAAACGGAGTTCACTATATTACGGAGAAGGTTAATTTAATGGTCTACTGTCTAATAGCTAATGTAATATTGCACATATTTTCGTCTTATTTCAACTAAAGAAACAAGGTTAGGCTACTTAAAGAGACCCCTTCCGCTCAAAATATGTTCCAAATGGCATAAATAGGCTAGGCTACTGCCAAATACGTAACAACTTATTGTAAATTGTCAGTAGGCTAGGCTATCCTTGCCTATAGATTAGGGTAGGACACTCACGTGTAGGCTACACTGTCTGCTTAATTTGATCTTGACATATAGGCTAAGCATTCTGTAGCCTAATTCATCGCACTTCACAATCGTTTCTTTTTGCTAATTTATTTTCACATTTAGCAGCAGGGGTAACAACGTTTTGGTCGTGCGGCCTTTGTGCGTGTGTGTAGCCTAATTCATTAAAACCTAAACTTTTCTGTGTAGGCTAATACAACACAACTATTTACTTTAACATCATTACGTCTATTACTACATCTATAGACTATTTCCAATTGGTATTATATAAGTGACTCACTTACTGTTGTTTCCAGATGTTTTGATATCAGGACGTGAGCTGACAGAACTGACAAGTTGAACGTTGTCAATTAAAACGGACCCACCGCGGTGACGTTTTTGGTGGAGCTGTTAAGTTTAATAGTCGACTCAGAAGAAAGCTAACGTTTTGACAAAAAGCTACATCAACACAACAGTAGGCTATGTGGAGTTAAACTGGACAGCCCCAATAACCTCTGAATAGTTCTACTTGTTAAATTGCAATGTGAGCGGCAGCCAACGGGGGGGTGCATTATGTCGGCAGGATCATTTAAAAGGCAACCGCGACTATTGTGTGTCTGCCCCATTTCTGATACAGCTGTGGCAGAAAATTAAACCGTGGCGGGCCACCGCTCCAAAATCAACATAGAGGAAACACTGAGTTATGTGTTAGTAGTGTTAGTAGTTTGGCATATTGCAGCATTGTAGACTAAAAGCTTCCAGACAAGTCAAACCCAGAATTTTAGAGCTGCTGGATTCATTTCTGTGTGAAGTATCATTTTATCATCAACAGTCGTCTTCATTTGATGCAGTTTCAGTGTTTTAGAGCTGGATCAGGATGAGACACACTTTGTGCAGCGTGCTGGGGTTATTCTGTGAGTACATCCTTATTTTATGTATTAGTATGGAACGCTAACAAGGACAGAGGAGAAGTTTTTTGAAGAGTTTTTACTTCAGCACTCTTCAATAGACTCAATTTAGAGTAGATGACTCAAATGTTTTATACTGCTCAGTATTATTTTCATATCTGCCTCTTACTAAATAACAGCTGTCATTGATCATTTCTTCTCTTTATTTTATATTTCTGTCATTTTGATAACATCTAATGAAAAGTCAGTCTCCTCTCTAAATGTTGCTGAAGAGACTCCTCAGGCAGAGACAAACGTGAGCAGATCATCCCATGTGTCAGAACAAACAACTATATCATCAAGGTATGCTTCACAATACGACAAACCACAAAGAACAACATTCATCAGTCGCTGAAAAGTTGCTGCTGCATTATACTTGCCAGCATCCCTTTAGCAAATCTGACTTTGTAACAAATGTGGCTGCTCCAACACGATCCATGCAATCCTCCATCCATGGAAGTGGATAACTGGTTTTGTCACACAGTTGACTTTTCTGAAATCTGTACAGAAACGATCTTCACCGTTACTTTTCTCAACAAGCAAACATGGAGAACTCCAAACACTACAGCTGGGCTCAGCAATGTCATGCTGCATCATGTACTCTACCTGCTGCTTAAAACGATGATTAGTTAGTCAGGGTTAACCTGATATGGATGCTGTTTGATTGGCTGGGAGTCACCCACGTTGATATCGTGCATTAGCAAATGAGTCTGGGATATCAGCAAACAAGGATTTACTAGACTCAATTAACTCTACCAGATCAGAACGCTGCTCATCAGAAAGATGACCCAAGTAACCTGAGGGATTGTTCAAAATATCTGAAATTTCTTTGAGTCAAGGCCACTGACAAACCACAGCCACTCACTCCAGCACCAGACAGCTCCTCTGAACCCCTCTCTACTGCCAGGCTCACACAAGGGGAGGTAACTTCAGCACCAGACAGCATCACAGGGGACACATCAGCTTCACATGTCTCAGCTTCAGGCTTTAGTTGTGGATCTGGATCTCACAAAATAACCCACTGACAAAGACTGAGCACCATCTCCCACTACTGGAGCTTTGAGTAAAGCAGATAAGCTAGCATCACCTTTTTACTCAGCAATCAGCTGTTCACCAGACAAAGACAGGTGCTCCAATTCAGTAACACTCTTTGAACTGACATCCTCTACCACTCCTGAAGAACACAAGTAACCAACACTAGAATCAGAAAGAAAACTGTCACTCAACTCAACCTGGTCCTGGTCCAGTTTACGCATAGATCAAGTCACAGCACAAGCTGCAAAAACTGTTGGAAACTTCTACGCAAGCTCATCTGGAGACTGTCTAACAGGGATCAGAGTCACTTCAGGCGTAGCCACAACCTTTCCACCAGCTAAGTCATCCCCCCTATTAGAAAGTCAATCCCCTTAATCGGAAAACTGGGACGAACTCCCACAGCCACTTCACCTGACACCAAGACTGATTCCACAAGGACTTTATGCAACAGAACACCAACATCGTTCATACCAAAACCTACCACTGGCACATCAGAACCTACAGCAGATCCATTATCAAAGGGTAAAGCTCCCTCCAAAATGAAAGACTGAGAGGCAGCCAAATCTAACAAACTCTTCACTGGGACTTTATGATCATTACCAGGTAACAAGACAACACCATCCAAACACATGGAGCTGTTTAATCAGTGGCCAGCTCTTCAGACTCCACAGTTTGTCTAAGTGTTATAAATGTTATTTACAGAACTGTTTTTACTGTAACGACTTTTTTCACTGTCTGGAGTTAATGTGCCAACTCCTCTCTTGGAGTATGTTAAGTTGTTTAAGACGTTCTTTCATAAATACCGGAGCTTCTGACGATATGCTTCTGTCACCAGTTCATACACTCTAAGAATCGTTGCTTTTACTTTCCCAGAATCAAGACTTTCCTCTGCTGGAAGTGTTGAGTAAAACTCCCGGTCTTTACCAATAAGAATGCACTGCAACAACAATGTCCACAAGTCTTTTGGCCACTTCCACTTCTTTTTATATCCTTTTCATTGAAAGGAGGCACCAAGCGCATGCTCCTGCTCACATCAAAGTCTGTGGATTTAGGTGAACTAGGAGGAAGGAAGCACAGAGAGGCTGTACTATGAAAGACAAAAAAAAAAAAAAAGAAGTGTAACTTGTCTCATCACTTTGCATTTCTTTCTCTTAGAACAGTTTGACATGAGCAGTGCAGCACAGTGAAGCAGAGCTGGATGTGAAGATGGGACAGACTCTGCTCTGTGTGCTGGCCTTATCCTGTAAGTACTTTTCTGACTTTTTCTCTTTGAACGGTGCAGATCAAGTCAGTGAATGGTGAGGATTACAGATATCACTGGTTTAATTTGTCTCTGAGCCTGAACAGAGCAGACTTTTATCAACATGGTGCCTGGTTCCTGTGTCTTAACTTTGTCTAACTGGGGATTAACTCAGCCCTCTGTCTATGTGCCAACACTGATTATACATCATTGGAAAGCTTGATTTTTTTGAGATTAGAATGATGCACAACATTTCAGGATATATTCATTTACGCTCAGTAACAACACTTGGTAACAAACACAAAACTGTACGACTCATCTTCTGAGCATCACAGTATTCCAAGAGCAGATAAAACTCAAAGTGATCCTGTTACATTGCATGGGGTCCAGTAAATGTCCTCCAGTAAAATAGTTAGTCCACACCAAGCATTTGAGTTATACATACAATCAAGGGGGGAGCAGGGAAAAGGGAAAAGCTCTTTAGCATGGCTGCCAGGCTATTTTGTTTTTTTTCGTCTGCTTTCGGCAGTGCTGTTGTCACTTCCGGTGGCAGTTTCCTGGAAGTGTTTTTGGTATCCATCAATGTGTGTCTCTTGTGCTGCTTTTGCTGCATTCTTACTGTCCTTTCTACTTGTCGTGCTTTTGTTGTGTGCAGCACTGCCACCATGTGTCACAATGAACAGTCTATGGTCACAGTCAGCAGCAACAAGCTCAGCTGAAGACTGGAAGACTTTTGTTAGAGCACATTGTTTTCTGACCTGTAGGTGTCTCCATGAGTAGAAAGAATGGAGTTACTAACTGTCCATTCTGCTACAGGCTTATTTCTATGTTCTGACTCCTGTCAGTGACTGAAAAAAGGTTAAGTGTCCCCCTGGTGGTGATTTTGAGTTATTGCAGTTTTAAGTACCAGACCCATCGTGAATGCATCGGTTACACGTACTCCACACCACAGAGAGTTAGTTGTCTGAGCCTTGTAGTGGAACCAACTGTAAGTAAAAACACACTTCATTTATTTTAGTTGTTTCACAGCACTGTGATCTTTAAGGTGGTGTTTGAGGCATTTATGTTTAAGTTACGAAAACCGTGCTAACTATGCTAACGTTAATCGCGAAGCTAACCGTTAGCAAGAGGCTAGTTAGGCTGCTTTGGCTAATTGAGTTCATTGTTCAGCTTCATTTGTTTTGTATGGGTTAATTTGCATCTTTATCGCATTTCTGGATTATGATTGCTTTTATATGGGTGCATTTATGTGATAATGGTGTATGTTTAATGTAATGTAATGAGTGTTTATTTCTGTACTGTAACATGTTGTATATTTAATTTGTATTTCAGTTTTACAAAAAATATCTGAGAAGATTCAGTAAAGCAACCTCAGTCACATCTACTGGGTCTCTCATTTTGTTCGCTATCTGTCGGCCAGGACAGAATAGTAAAAAGTTGACCACTCAGCGGGAAAAGGCAATTGAACAACTGTGAACAGTACGCAGGAACATCGCAAGATGAGTGACAACGACAAGGAAGAACGTCAGTCTCAGCCGGAGACGAGGTTCGAGTCATCAGCTCAAGCCAAGCGGATAAGGTCAGTACATGTAAATAATCCCAGAGCAGGTGTGTTTATGGTGTGGGAGCGCTTGGAGGAAACATATGGAAGCCCAGAGGTGATCGAAAATGCTCTAATGAAAAAATTAGATACTTTCCCAGCTATTTTCAACAAAGACACGCACAAACTCAGGGAGTTGGGTGACTTGTTAAAAGAGCTAGAAGCGGCAAAGGCTGAGGGATTCTTGCCTGGACTCATGTATCTAGATACGGCGAGGGGTGTGAATCCAATAGTCGAAAAAAACTTCTTTTCTCTCTGAGGGAACGCTGGATCACACAGGGATCCAGATATAAAGAGGAGTATCGTGTCCCTTTCCCACCATTCAGCTTTTTTGTTGACTTTGTATGTTCACAGGCTAAGAGCCGCAACGACCCCAGTTTTGCATTTAACCTCTCCTCTGCCTCCAGCCAGTCCAAGGTTGAAAAAGTACCAAAATACTTACCAAAATCAGCTGTAACAGTTAGGAAAACTGATGTCACTGCCGCAGTTAGTGCACCTCAGCCTAGCACTGCTGTGAAGCAAAATGAACCGGACAAACAATGTCCTATACATAACAAACCTCACCCGCTGTCAAAATGTCGTGGGTTTAGAGGAAAGCATCTTGATGACAGGAAAACATACTTAAAGGAGCATTCAATCTGCTTTCGATGTTGTGCTAGCACCAAGCACATAGCTAAAGATTGTAAGACCACACTTAAATGCATAGAGTGTGAAAGTGACAAACATACCTCAGCGATGCATCCTGGTCCAGCTCCATGGTCGTTTGGCGGACAGGCTGAACACTCACCTCAGGACAAGCAAAGCGGGGAGAGTGAAGATCTTGCACCCCCTACAGTCACTTCAAAGTGTACCGAGATATGCGGCGGTGCCCCCAAGCCCACATCCTGTTCAAAAATCTGCTTGGTCAAGGTTTCCCACGCCGACCATCCAAATAAGTCTCACAGAGTGTATGCAGTACTCGATGACCAAAGCAACCGGTCTTTAGTAAAATCAGAGTTCTTCAGTCTACTGGACATTAACAGCAGTGCATCCCCCTACACTCTAAAAACATGCTCTGGCACAGTGGAGACTGCAGGGAGGAAAGCGAGTAACATCATAGTGGAGTCACTTGACGGGAAAACCAAGGTGACACTTCCCACCTTGTTGGAGTGTAACTACCTGCCTGATGACAGGTCAGAGATCCCAACTCCTGAGTGCACCCAATATTTTCCTCACCTCAGACCACTGGCTGATAAGATCCCTCCACTTGACGCTAGTGCTCCCATCCTGCTACTGCTAGGCAGGGATATTCTGAGCTTGCACAAGGTACGTGAACAGCGTAATGGGCCTCACAACTCACCATACGCCCAGCGTCTTGACCTTGGCTGGGTCATAGTTGGGGAGTTATGCTTAGGTGGTGCCCACAAGACACAGCAAGTCAACACCTATAAGACACATGTCCTTCAAAATGGACGCTCATCTTTCCTCAAGCCATGCACCAACAATATCCATATAAAGGAGAGAGTAAAAGGTCTGACCCAGCGCAGTCTGCAAACACCATCTCACACTGAAGCTATCTTTCAGGAGACATGCAGAGATGGTCTGGGGGAAAGTGTGTTTCAGAAAACACCTGAAGATGACAAACCAGCCATGTCAGTGGATGACAACAATTTTCTGAGTATAATGGAAAAGGAAATGTATATGGACAATGAAAACCACTGGGTGGCACCGCTACCCTTTCGTTCACCCCGTAAGCCCCTTCCAAACAATAGAGAACAAGCCTACCAAAGACTAGCTTCTCTCCAGCGCTCATTCAGGAAAAGACCTGAGATGAAAGAGCACTTCTTTGACTTTATGCAGAAGGTCATTGACAACCGCCAGGCAGAGCAAGCTCCTCAACTAGAGCCAGGGGAAGAGTGTTGGTATTTGCCGACTTTTGGGGTATACCACCCCCAGAAACCTGGAAAAATAAGAGTTGTTTTTGATTCCAGTGCAGAGTACAAAAATACGTCATTGAATGATATGCTTCTCAGTGGACCTACCCTCTACAACACACTAATTGGTGTTCTACTAAGATTCAGAAGGGAGCAAATAGCTGTCACAGCCGATGTAGAACAGATGTTCTATGGGTTCAAGGTCAAAGAGGACCATCGCAATTACCTTCGGTTTCTGTGGTACAAAGATAATAATCCAGACAAGGAGATCATTGACTACTGGATGACTGTGCACGTTTTCGGAAACAGCCCGTCTCCAGCGGTAGCAACATATGGATTGAGGAAAGCTGCTGAGCATGGAGAAACTGAACATGGGAGTGATGCAAAACAGTTTGTCGTCAGAAATTTTTATGTTGACGATGGACTCGTCTCAGTGACCAAGGAGGACGAGGCTATTGATCTCCTGCAGCGAACTAAGGCCCTGCTAGCTGAGTCCAACTTAAGACTTCACAAGATAGCTTCGAATAGCACAAGGGTCATGGAGGCCTTCCCTATGGGAGAACGAGCAAGTGACTTTAAAGATCTAGATTTGGGAGCAGACCCTTTGCCCCTCCAGCGGAGTTTGGGTTTAAGCTGGGAACTCCAAACTGACAGTTTCACCTTCAGAGTGTCGAGAGATGTTAAACCATTCACTCGGAGAGGCATGCTGTCCACTGTTAACAGTCTTTACGATCCCCTTGGATTCGCTTCTCCCATCACGATCCAAGGCAAGGCACTGGTAAGAGACATTTCCTCAGAGCAGCATGAGTGGGACGCACCTCTCCCACTGGAGAAAGAAACACAGTGGAAGGCATGGACTGATTCCTTAGCTGAGCTTGAACAGGTTTGCATTCCGAGAGCATACATTCCAGTCTCCATGTCATGTGTGAAATGGATAGAACTATGTGTCTTTGCAGACGCTTCAACTATGGCGATAGCTGCTGTTGCCTACCTGCGGGCCTTGGACTTTGATGGAAAGTGGCATGTAGGGTTTGTAATGGGAAAATCAAAGTTAGCACCCTACCCCATGCATACTGTACCTCGCCTGGAGTTGTGCGCGGCAGTCTTGGCAGTCGAGCTGGCAGAAGTTATCCAAACTGAAATAGATGTAGAGTTTCAAGCAGTCAGGTTCTTCACAGACAGTCGCATCGTGCTGGGCTATATCCACAACAGTTCACGAAGGTTCTATACCTATGTAGCTAACCGAGTAGCTCGCATTCGAGGCTCCACTGAACCAAAACAGTGGCAGTATGTGTTGACTGACCAAAATCCTGCAGACCAGGGAACCAGGCCAATTCCAGCAGCGTACCTGTCCACATCCAGTTGGCTGCTTGGCCCCCCTTTTCTCAGTCAGTTAAACACAGATCAAAATGGTGAAGCAGAAATATTTGAGCTTGTAGACCCAAACAAAGACAAAGACATTCGGCCCCAAGTCACGTCTCTTGTAACCAAGATCACAGAGCAGTCTCTTGGATCATCAAGATTTGAACGCTTCTCTGCTTGGAAGAATCTAGTAAGAGGTGTAGCAACTCTCATTCATGTTGTCAAGTCATTCTCAAGACAGGCTAAGACTGATAGTTGTAAGGGCTGGCACCAATGCAGTCAGCTGCTCAGCCCAGAGCGTTCTCAAGCGAAGGTGGATATCTTCAAAGCTGTACAGGAGGATGTGTATAAGGAGGAGCTAAAATGCTTAACGCAGGGTACCAAAGTGCGCTGCCAAAGTCCCCTTGCAAAGCTGGATCCCTTCATCGACAAGAGCGGTTTGATTAGAGTTGGAGGTCGGATACACAGGGCAGATTTGCAAGACCAAGAGAAACATCCACTCATCCTACCAGCAGGCCATCATGTGACAACTCTCCTGGTTCGACACTATCACGATAAAGTAGCCCACCAAGGTCGCCACTTCACAGAGGGTGCGTTACGCACCGCCGGTGTCTGGATAGTAGGAGGGAGGAGACTCATCACTAGCATCATATTCAAATGTGTCATCTGTAAGAAGTTGAGAGGCAAGAGAGAAGTACAAAAGATGTCTGATCTGCCGGCTGACAGGTTGGCAACGGACCCACCCTTTACTCATGTAGGGCTTGACGTTTTTGCCCCGTGGACTGTCATCACTCGGCGGACACGAGGTGGAGCTGCTGAGAGCAAGAGGTGGGCTGTCATTTCTGCTTGTCTAAGTACAAGAGCTGTGCACCTTGAAGTCTTAGAATCCATGTCAACCTCGAGCTTCATCAACGCCTTGAGGCGCTTTTTATCCATACGTGGACCTGTCAGACACCTAAGGTCAGACAGAGGAACAAATTTCATTGGTGCATGTAGAGAACTTCAAGTTAACACAGATGACCCTGAGATCAAGAACTACCTGCAGGAGCAGGGATGTACATGGACCTTTAATGCGCCTCATTCCTCGCACATGGGAGGAGCTTGGGAAAGGCTAATAGGAGTGGCAAGACGCATCCTAGATGGACTGCTAGTGAAAGATGGTGCTACCAGACTCTCTCACGAAGTCCTATCAACCTTGATGGCCGAGGTTATGGCCATTATGAATGCGCGACCACTGGTTCCAGTCTCTTACGATGCTGACATACCTGAAATGCTCTCACCTGCAACTCTGCTTACCCAGAAGGCAAGTGTTACTCCTGCACCTCCAGGAGACTTCGAATTGGACCATCCATGCAAGGTACAGTGGCGCCAGGTCCAGAGCTTGGCAGACTCCTTCTGGAAAAGGTGGAGATTGGATTATCTGGCAACACTTCAACCACGGAGGAAGTGGACCTCGGAGAAACCTGACCTCCGGGAAGGGGACATTGTTTTGATAAAGGACGTTCAAGCAAAACGTAACGAGTGGCCTCTTGGACGGATAATTAAGGCCATTGCCAGCTTGGACGGCAAAGTCCGTAAGGTCATAGTGAAGACTCTTAGCCAAGGGGTAATTAAGGAGTATCTTAGACCTATTAGCGATGTTGTTTTACTTATGCCACAAAAAAAAGAGTAAATAGTGGTATAACATATTTATACCAAGCGGGGAGTGTTCTGACTCCTGTCAGTGACTGAAAAAAGGTTAAGTGTCCCCCTGGTGGTGATTTTGAGTTATTGCAGTTTTAAGTACCAGACCCATCGTGAATGCATCGGTTACACGTACTCCACACCACAGAGAGTTAGTTGTCTGAGCCTTGTAGTGGAACCAACTGTAAGTAAAAACACACTTCATTTATTTTAGTTGTTTCACAGCACTGTGATCTTTAAGGTGGTGTTTGAGGCATTTATGTTTAAGTTACGAAAACCGTGCTAACTATGCTAACGTTAATCGCGAAGCTAACCGTTAGCAAGAGGCTAGTTAGGCTGCTTTGGCTAATTGAGTTCATTGTTGAGCTTCATTTGTTTTGTATGGGTTAATTTGCATCTTTATCGCATTTCTGGATTATGAATGCTTTTATATGGGTGCATTTATGTGATAATGGTGTATGTTTAATGTAATGAGTGTTTATTTCTGTACTGTAACATGTTGTATATTTAATTTGTATTTCAGTTTTACAAAAAATATCTGAGAAGATTCAGTAAAGCAACCTCAGTCACATCTACTGGGTCTCTCATTTTGTTCGCTATCTGTCAGCCAGGACAGAATATTCTATCTACTGACAATCAATGACCTCATCATTTCTAACTGAGCCACCTTGAAAAGAGGAAATGCAGCCTGTGCTTCAAACTAAATGTCTGCCGTTCAGTAGATGACTAGCTGACTATCAGCTTTCAGCTCACAGCAGAGAGGAAGGTTTATTGCTGCACAAAATATTTTAATTATAGTTTTACTACTTTACTTTCTGAAGGTTTTTCTAATGCATCATTCTTAATTGTTATTGTTTTATATTTATTGACTGCATCATACGACTATGTGCATAGTACAACAAAGTATTGATAACTGTTCTCTGCTGTAGAATATTTTTGCATGCATTAGATAAAGCTCAATGATCAATACTACTCAGTTCAGGACAGGAAGCATCAGTGTGTTAAACCCACTGCAGAGGTCTGAGGTTTGTTGAAAAAGGAGCAGACAGAGACTATCTTGATATAGAACAGATGTGAGGATGGATGTGAGGATGATGTCATATAGGTGTGAAGTGCAACTTTATTTTTGTCTCACAGTTCTTTCTTCCTCTTCAGATGCTGCAGTTGTTGCTTCCTGGTATGAAGTTGAAATCTTTCTCTGAAGCAGAGTGACACGTTGTCAGTGCTGGATGTGAGGATGGGACACACTTTGCTCTGTGTGCTGGGGTTATTGTGTAAGTACATCACTTTCTCACTTTGAATTGTATACATGAAGGAAAATGTTTCAAATGAGAAGAACAGAGTGTCAGAGGTTTGTCTCTCAGAAAGCTTGAACACCACATACTTGTGGTTTCTATGTTGGTTGTTGAGTTGCTTTGCTTCAGAGTTAAATACACTACTGGACTTTAATAGTGATTATTTACTCTAATATATTTGTTCTATGCATGTACAGAATATGTATTTTGCTGATTGGTTTATTTTCTACTTCCTCTTTATTAACTCAATGATCAGTTTGTGTTAGAGGGATGATTTGTTGGTTCCAGCAGCAGTCTTTTCACAGCCATGGGGAAAAAGCTGTGCTTAAGTCTGTTTGTGCGGTCTCGCATGACTCTGTGTCTGCCAGAGGGAAGGCTGGTGAAAAGAGAGTGTCCTAGGTGGGTGGGGTCATCCTGGATCTTTGTGGCCCGGATGGCATACCACACTGTACATCCGTAGGTCAGGACACTCTCTGTTGTGCAGTGGTAAAAGTTTTTCGCTGCACCAGGCCACCAGTGCTTGGACCACCTCTCTGTATGGTGCCTCATCATTGTTGCTGATCAGCCCCACAACGGGTGTATCGTACGCAAATTTGATGAGGGTGTTGGAGCCATGGGTGGCGACGCAGACATAGGTGTGCAGTGTGTACAAGACTGGACTCGGAACAGAGCCCTGAGGAACACACAGTATACACAACCATTATCTCACATCTTTCTAGTTGCAATACTTGGTAATACAACTCCCATTGGAGTTTGTTGTTTTACTCATGATATTCATGAATGTCAATGTCAATATATATATGTTTAACCTCCTTAACACTTCAACCCTCAATCTACACAAGTTGGTTGTTTCAACTTCTGACTAGTCACTGTCATTTTTACCTGATGCAGTATGTAAATATTTTTTGTACATAACATATTTGTCTGCTGTATTCTATTTTTTTCTATCCTTTTTTGCATCTTGCACTGTTGTTTCCTGCCGCTGTAACACCCTAATTTCCCCACGGGGATGAATAAAGTCCTATCTTATCTTATCTTATCTTATCTTATTAAGGATGATAGTGGAGGATGTGGGGGTGCCTATCCTGACATGATGGGGTCTGTTAATCAGGAAGTCCTTAATCCACAGACAGCGGGAGGTTCCAAGTTGCAGTTGGGGCTGATGGAGTTAAATCCCGAGCTGAAGTCAACAAGCAGCATCCTGATGTATGTTTGGAGGCTTTCAATATGGCTGAGAGCAGTGTGGAGGGTGATGGAGATGGCAACGTCTGTGGATCTGTTGGACCTGTAGGTGGGGGGCTGGTCATGCTCTGATGGTGTCAGCTGTGTGTCAATGAGGGAGATAAAGGTGTTGAGCTGGTCTGGGTGTTGGTAGAGAGGGGGTGTTGTAGCACTGTTTGTAGTCCGTAATGTGCTGGATGCCTTTCCACATGGAGCTGGGATTGTTTTCCTTGAAATTGGCCTCTATCTGCTTTCTGTACCTTGTTTTAGCAGCCTTGGTGCCTCTGTTCAGGTCTGCTCTAGCCTTCCTGTAGGCCTCCCTGTCTCTTGACCTCAGTGCTGCATCCCTGGCCTGGAGTAGTGCTCTGATGTTGGTGTTGCCTCCTCAGTCCAGCACTCCACTGGCTTGTACTGTGGCTTAGACCTGCAAATGAGTTGCTTGTAAGCTGGTGTCAGGAACAGGGAAAGATGGTCTGAGTGTCCGAGGTGAGAGGAGGGGCGGGCTTTGTAGGCTCCCGAAATGTTGGTGTAGACCTGGTCTGGTGTTCTGCCCTTCCTTGATTTAATATCCACATTCTTGTAAAATCTGGGGAGCAGTGTGATTAAAGTCTCCAGCCACGATGAAGAAGCCCTCTAGGTGTTTGTTCTGCTGATGCTGTCATGCAGCCTGCTCATTGCTACGTTAGCATTAGTGGATATACACAGCAGCTACAGACACTTGAGTGATTTCCCTGGTATGATAAAAAGGTCTGCATTTTAACAGTTAAAAATCCAGGTCTGGACAGCAGTGTCTCTCAATAACAGCAGTGTCCGTGCACCAACTGTTGTTAATATAGATGCACAAGCCCCCTCCTCTCGTCTTACCCAAGTCTGATGTGCGGTCTGCCCGGAAAATTTAGGCTGATAAGTTTGGTCTGGGTGTAAGTCCTTCTCAATGTGTAGCTGCTAACTATAGAGGAGCACCGGATCGCTGCGTCTACATGCGCAACCATCTTGAATTCATGTAGCTCCATGTTATATTCACTAGCAAAGACCCCAAACAAACAGTGCTGACTGAGTTAACCTGGTATAAGTTAGCTGACGGATATTAAAGGAAGAGTGGTTGAGTCGTGGCCCTGCTCCTAAAAATGACCATAGCTCTGCTGATTCCATAGCTGAAGAGATCCAAACTTCCACTGGCATTAATGTAAGCACATAAACTGTGTAGCAGCTGCATGCAAGCCTCACATCGCCAAGTCCAATGCCAAGTATCAGATGGAGTGGTGTAAAGCACACTGACACTAGACTGTGGAGCAGTGGAAACGTGTTCTGTGGAGGGATGAATCTTCTCCACAGCTTCTCTGTGTGGCAGTCAGATGGAGGAGTCTAGGCATGGAAAATGTTACCTGCCTGACTGCATTGTGCCAACTGTGAAGTTTGGTGGAGGAGGGATAATGGTATGGGGCTGTTTGTTAGGGTTTGGGCTAGACCCCTATCTCCAGTGAAGGGCAATCTTAATGTTTCAGCATACCAAGACATTTTGGACAAATGCCACATATATTTTCAACTATGTGGCAAATGTTTTGGGAAGGCCCTTTTCTATTCCAACATGAGTGTGTCCCAGTGTAAAGCAAGGACTATAAAGACATGGTTCCATGTGGAAGAACTTGACTGACCCACACAGAGCTCTGGCCTCAACCCCACAGAGCACCTTTGGGATGAACTGGAACAGAGATTGTGAGCTAGGCCTTCTCACTGCATTCTTACTGTCCTTTCTACTTGTCGTGCTTTTGTTGTGTGCAGCACTGCCACCATGTGTCACAATGAACAGTCTATGGTCACAGTCAGCAGCAACAAGCTCAGCTGAAGACTGGAAGACTTTTGTTAGAGCACATTGTTTTCTGACCTGTAGGTGTCTCCATGAGTAGAAAGAATGGAGTTACTAACTGTCCATTCTGCTCCAGGCTTATTTCTATCTACTGACAATCAATGACCTCATCATTTCTAACTGAGCCACCTTGAAAAGAGGAAATGCAGCCTGTGCTTCAAACTAAATGTCTGCCGTTCAGTCGATGACTAGCTGACTATCAGCTTTCAGCTCACAGCAGAGAGGAATGAGGAATGCAGACAAAGAGCACAGTCATCATTTAATATGCCTTTAAACTAGAATAACAGGGTTCAGTAACATTTATTTCTTAACATTCATTAATTCAGTTTGTCAAGCAGACAACATGACAGCATCACTAAATCTCTTGGAGAGATATTTCTTCATTCAAAGTCTCTAAAGGCCTCAGATTTAAAGATCCTCCTCACATATCTCTAAACACATTCAAAGTGCTCCCCCATGGTTCACATGTTCTTTGTTCTCACTGATATTATTTATACAGAGCAGCACTTCCTAACTGATGTGTGAAAGTGACGTGTGCTCAGATCAACCACTGTGATAGAGTTGTGTTGAAACTATTGTTCTCAGGAGCCAACACATGGCCAGGAAGGCCAACAATTCATCCAAGACATTTTAGAAAACTACTCTGTCTACTGTTTTTGTTTGCATGCATACACATATTGTATCTGCACACCAGTGGTGGCTGCTGGTCTTTCAAATAGGGGAAGCCCAGTTTTGTAAAATTGGCCAATTATTACATTAAATTTAACAGGGTTACTAATTAATTCTCCTTATATTGTATAGGCCTATGTTTATAGTTATTATTAGTTAATTGATAACATAGGCCTATATTGCTTTTGACAAAATTGTCAAATTTCCCTGGATTCATTAGTTCTAGGTAGCGCATACTTTCCAAATTTGAAAAACGCTGAGAAATCTGCTGCATAAGATTGTCCAGGATGGAGGTGTACAGTTTTCTGTAACGCTCCTGGAGATCCTGACACCGACGCTTTCGCCTAGGCTCATTTTGGGGGTCTGATGTGAGACTGGCTGCTTTTACATACATAGCCTGAAAAGCCTCCTCTGATCTCTTCTCCTTTGCAAAAGCAAGGAGACCCTCTATTCTTTGCCTGCAGTACAGAACATCCATAGCCCTCTGCTGCACAATGTCAAAGACCACATCAGTTTCTGAGAAGATTTTTTCATCTGTGTTCAACATAAAAACAAACTCAAAATCCTCCATTGTCCGTATGAAGCCTTTGGCAGAATTGATTGTGTCCTCATCCATAGTCTCATCCTCTAAAATCTTGTCAAAAGTCTCCAGGAGCCCATCATAGTTGTTCACCACGGTGCTCACTATCCGTGATGTGAAGTTCCACCAGGTAGGAGCATTTCTGGGCATCCGAGAGCATCCTGCAGACTCAAGGAAAGCTATCCTCTTAGTGGATTTAGAGAAAAAGGTGGTAAACACGGAGAGAGATGCAAAAAACACTCTGGAATCAGTTATGCATTTTGCCCCCTGAGATAACACCAAATTCAGTCTGTGTGTATAGCAGTGCACAAACACTGCATTAGGGGTTACTTCTTTAACTTTAGCCTGAAGTCCATTCAGAGAGGAAGCCATGACCGCAGCCCCATCATAAGTTTGACCCACAAGTTTGTCTTTATAATTGTAGCCCTGCATGTGTTCATTTAAAACATCAAAGACAGACTGGGCATCTCGACCCCCAGAAACATCATAAAACCCAATAAATCGCTCCTGAATTTGGCCTGCAGTATCAACATATCTAAGTATCACAGACAATTGTGCAAGGCAAGAAATGTCAGTTGACTCATCTGCTTGCCATGCAAAAAAGGGAGCAGTGTGAAGTTGACCTTTGATTTCATCAAGGACAGTGGCTGAAGTAGCTGAAATTAAATCATTCTGAATGGAATGGGACATGCCAGAAAACACAGAAGATGACTGGAAGTGTGTGGCCAAGACAGAATCATATTTGGTTAATGTTTCAGTGAATTCTTTGTAATGCCCCTTGTTAGCAGATTCACTACTCTCATCGTGCCCTCTGAATGCCAGCTCTTGACGGCCAAGCAGTGAAGTGACATCAGTCAGGCGGTTCAGAAAGGCCCTGTTCTGTTTCACTATTTCATTGTTTTGACACCTGAATGCGAACACCATCATTAATTGCATGTTCTACTCTGACCCTGCCAAGACAACTTAACCTTGCACATGAATTCACATGTTCATTGCTTTTCTCATGTCTTTTGTATGCCCTATCAAAGTTAGCTAGATCCTCAAAGCCCATTTTTGACCAAACAACACATCCCTGAGACGGTTTCATTAAGAGACATGGCCAACAGTATATCCTCTTTGTCACAGCACTTGCAGTCAGCCAGCTTACCTTTTCATACCAGGACTGTTGAAAAGACCTGTTATGTTTCCCTTTGCTTTTAACTAAATCAATCTTGGGCATTGGTCTGCCTTGCTGTTTAATTCTGAGCTTCTCTTCATAAGGAAGAACATCAAATGGCCTTGCCAAAATCAAGTCAACAGCACTGTCTGCCATCATGCACAGCTAGCTAGCTGGCTGGCTAGTTTACCCCCTACAATTGCAAATAAACGAACTTTTTAAAACTGAAATGAAAACAAGTAGCAAACTCAATAACGCTATATATTCACGATTTTATTTTGACAGATGGAAATAGTGCGATATATCACAACAGATAATGAGCAGTAGCTTAGTAAACTATTAACCCTATGGTATTACTGTAACTTCACTCGCCAAATATCCGCATGGGACTGACCTAAAATCCTTCGATGCAGAAGTATACCGTATTTTCCGGACTATAGGCGCACCTGAATATAAGCCGCACCAGCTAAATTTTGGGGAAACTACAGATTGTTCCATATATAAGCCGCACCCGACTGTAAACCGCTGGTGTTTTAATGTTTAATTACCGGGTAATTAAGGGTTTCTTCTACCACGGAGGGGATTGTCGGGACAGAAATGACTGTTTGGAAACGCAAAGCGTCCCATTTATTTACATTTGACAAACATAAATCTTTCGATCAATCAAACAAAAAATCAATCGATCAAACTTTCACATCTTTGACATTACAAACAGCATTCGTGCAGTGCACAAATAATACAACGGTGCGCTCCTAGCACACTTCCTGCAGTCATAGTACCGTAGTAGTGCAGTATAACAAAAAACAAAGCTTACAACGCTTGACGAGGCAATAACGTTAAATGGCTAAATTTAATTCGTTTGTAAAAGTGCTTGCCTGTAACACGGCAGCAAAAGTGCAGTAACCCGGCTGCTCAACTAAATAACCAGCATCTTTTTCGAAAACAGCCAACACAGCAGTAAAGGTGCAGTAACACGGCCTTTTACTGTATCAAAATAACCAGCCTACTATACCAGAAAAGTCAGTTCTTAATCCTCGTGTCATCGTCTATGACATGATAGTGCGCCCCTGGTGACCGTTAGCTGTAAAAATCCATACGCCGTTGTATAAGCCGCAGGGTCCAAAGCAAGTGACAAAAGTAGCGGCTTATAGTCCGGAATTTACGGTAGTCTTAAAGCGCTGTCAATCACGACGAGTTCCAGCCACTAACAGTTCATCCAATCATCATACAGAAGCTCGGCGTCCTGGTACATCCCACTGCCCATTCACTCCCTGAGACGCCCGGCTTCCCTGGAAGAGACGATTTTGGAGCGTTTGTCCAATAAATGTCGAGCTTTTTTGCCCTGAGATCGGCCCATTCTGAAGCCCCATTGAAAGTCCATTGAAGCTGAGCCTCAATGGGTTTTTAAACGGACCGTGCCATTACAGCAATATGAGAAAAAAAATCACGATAGACGAACGGCTAAAACTTAACGATTGTGTTATTATAAGAAGTAGCCATGAAGTCGATCATGTTCTAGCACATTTTAGTTGGAGTAGTAATGTAAATTCGTAGTATTTGACGAAATTGCCAGTGATATTTTAGGGGAGGCTGAGCTTCCCCTGTAGTCTTAGAGCAATCGCCTCTGCTGCACACACCTCCCTTTAGATAACCAGCAGTATGGGTGCAGGTGCAGTGGATGTAACGTTAAATACACAACAGGGAATAGGATTTGATGAAATGAGTGCAAAAAATATGTTTAAAACATTTTGTATTTTGTGACTAAATTCAAACTACATATTCTCTGTTCCATCGTGATTTATCAGTTTCTACATCTGTTTTATTTCATTGTCTTTTTTTTTTGCATCAAGAGGTAAGTTTGCAGTAGCTGGACAGGAAGTGAGACATTTCTCAGTTCTATCTTTGTCTTCTTATGCTGCAGATGAGTTGTTGCCTCAAATGCAAACAGTAAATGTTTCTCTGAAGCAGGAGGAATTAGATTTAATCAGTGAAAACAGTGATTTGAAGAAACATTTGGTAAGATTTGCATGAAAACAAGAAGAGAAGAAGTCTCCCAGGTTGTTTCTGGTGTAAATGGTGTCATTGTTTCTGGTGTACTTTCTCATAGAGGGGTTCATCAGTTTAATCAGTCTAGCTTCTGCAGGTTCTTCTGCACTTCTCATCTTAATGATAACCACATTTGATTAGAGCTACAGCTACTTCTAATGCATCAGAGCTGGGAGAGGGGGAAGGACTTCATCATCATGTTCACTCCTTTTTCTCAACACTATTTCTGTTTTGATCACTTCCTGTTAGAGATGCACCGATTACAATTTTCCCGGCCGATTCCGATTTCCGATTTTTCATTTAGTTTGACCTGCCGATACCGATTTTAGCCGATTCCGATTTCATTTTTTCTAACCACTTTACAACACACACAAAGATTTATTTTCTCTTCTTTAATAGAATATTAATATTATCTTTTCTTTAATAGAACGTTTTTTGAACAGATAAAAATAGAACTATATAAATTACTCCTGGTGTGGGGGAAAAAAAATATGTAATATTTGAGTTACATAAAAGCTTTTTATTTGTTTTCTTCCTAATTGTCCTTGAAATAGTGGTCAAGAACCCCCCCACCCACAACACAAAAATGGTTTGGCCACTGATCATAATTTGATGTTGCCGTTTGATTTGAAGTTCAGTAGCCTACGCTCAACATGTCCGGTCAGCAGAAGTCCGGTGCTCAGAAAAGGAAAGAAAAGAGAAGAAGAGAAGAAAATAGAGGCCTTAAAGGTTTTCTTAACAAATATTTAAAAAAAGGTGGTGACGGTGAAGCTGGGACTAGTAAAGTGAACGTAGGTTAGAAACAGCGCAGCCAACGTTTACCAGCCTTGTAACATAACCTAACAGGCTAGCTCTAATGCTAACGTCCATTAGCTTGTATAAAAGCCCGACACAACACGTTATCTTTGACAGAAGCAGTTGAGTTTGGTAGCTCCGTCAGAGAGGTGAGAGATCCGGCTGCAGTCAGGTGACGGAGAGTGATGCGGGAGGGGCCCGCTGTCCCGGAGCGGAGGGACAGAGTAAGGCTACCGGTGAGAGAAGAGAGAGAAGATCGTCTAAGATTATCTCGTCCCGGGCCCAGGCAAGACTGTCAGCTGGCCTGCGTGTGATGCTGATGTTGCGCGATGTAAATCATGCGGCGCCCGAGTGCATTTGACCCGCAAAAAATCGGCATATGTCAGACTGACCGGCCGGTCTCCGGTCATGGCCGATCACGTGAAAATCGGCCGATTCCGGTCACCAGCCGATAAATCGGTGCATCTCTACTTCCTGTGAATGAAGTCATGGCCACATTTGACTCCAGAGTTTCAGTAGAAGGAGAAGACATGTAGAGAGTGTTCAGTTTGACAGACTTTACACTGGTGAAGCTCAGCTTTGGGATTTAAGATCAAGAATAATCATATTTTCAGATTGTAGTTTAAAACCTGCATGGATTCCCTCCAGCTGCTGTGCTGAACTTAGTGAGTATGACACCTCTTGTTATCAGTAGGTCCTCTATTCATTCTACATGGAAAAGTATTTATTGTATCTTTCAAACATGTGATTGTAATGACTTTATGCAGCAGCCTTTACAGTAGCATGAAGAATCACTGTCTCTTTGTAAGACAGCAGTAGTCTACAGGATGATCATATCTGTGGCAGGAAGAAAATTCCAATCTATTTCTCTGTAGCTTATTGTATGTGACCTCTCTAACACTTCCACCACTTTCTGTGAGTAATCAAGTACTCCGTGCATGTCAGCAGCAGTTGAACTTGTCTGAATGGTCAAGACAAAGATATAAATGTAGAAAGATGGATACATAGATGAACCTTCATGTGACTTCCATCCTGTATACTGTGTGTATAAATTGACATTTCTAGTTTTTTACTTGGTGTTTCTTTCATGTGGATGTTCTGGTGTCAGAAACCTCTTGGCTGTTCTTGACCTCTTGATGTTTCTATGCTCAAGTTGTTTTGTTCATGTCTTGTTGTCTGTTGCTATCATGTTTGAGTTTATTTAAAGCGATGCACAGACCTTTGTGTGAGATGCAGTCTGATAGATTTATATATTTCTGCAGTGCCATGAGAGGGTTGGCTGTGGTCAGACTATGGTTAGTTTTGAACTTTGTGCAAAAGGAAAGAAGCTGAGACAGAACAAGCTGAATGTTATTTATTTGTTTGTGGTTTCTGCAGTTTCATCAGATGAAATCTTGATGTGAGGATGGGACACACTTTGCTCTGTGAGCTGGGCTTATTCTGTGAGTATGTTACTGACATACACCCTCATGATGTCACAGGTGATGGTCTGGTCCATTTCCTGGTCCACTTCAGTGTGTGGGAGGGTCTGCAGCCATAAACATATCTTCCTCTATTGAATGTTGTGAGGGTGGATGCACTCTCTATATTTTATTTCAAATGTGGAGCTGTAGATACTGCCATCACATTGGCTCAGATTCCTCAGAGAGTTTTCCTCTCATATCTCAGGAACACTTGGTTATGTTTGTAGTAGTGATCCTTTAATGCATCCTTCATGCTCATGTTACACATTAAATATTTCTTATTAAATATCAGAGTTTGTTTTAGTCTCTTAATGTCTGACATTTCCTCCTTTATTGTAGTGCTCTACACACTCCTCTACAAAGGACATGCTCAAGGTGATTAAACAGTTTAAACTTTCTTGTCTTTGTTTTTAATTATTCTCCAAAAACTAATCTCAACCTACTGCATCATGTTTCTTTTTACTGTATGTACTGACACAGATTGTGTCTACCATATTTCCTAAAAGTGTTTTTACATTCCTAACTGTATGTTCATGTTGCTTCTAGATGCTGTGCTGACTACTGACCCCTACTGGTCACCTTTGTTCATTGGAGAGTCTGTTACCTTCATATGTGACATGAAGGAAGGAGGAGACACTGACTGGGATTATATAATCAACAAGGATGGACGAGAAATTATTCCCTACAGCACACATCAACGATACACATTTAAACCTCTGTCTACAGGTGACAGTGGTGGATATCAGTGCTGTGGTCGCCACAAGAGATCACATCAGACAAAGTGTAGTAATACTGTCACTTTAACTGTATCTGGTAAGACCTGGATATTTTATCAACAACACTAATTAATGATTCCTGTTTTTTGTAATACTTTGAACATTTAATTACTTCTACACTCTAAACATTTATTAGAATACTGTAAAACTTGAACCTTTGACCAGGACCTGAGCTACTTTTCTCGGTTCCTGATACTGTTATCTAGAATGACCACACGTATGATCTTTGATATAAAATAAAAGGTATTGTAGATAAACATGTGAAAAATAAACTGAGAAAAGATGTGACTGAACTGGACATATCAAGAATTACACGTCAAGGTAACTTTTTAGTTCTAATTATTACAGAAGCAGTCATACTGTGTTTATTTTGAGATTCCAAACCAAAGTTGATGGAGCTCTGACACCTTGATGAAATGGACACAAATCACAGATGATTCAAAATATCTGAAAGTACAGAGAAAATAACCATTAATGAACATAGAGGGATTCTCAGGGTGGAGAGCAGTTATATATTTTAGAATTTGAAGAAGAGGAAGAATTTAGAGTTTAAAAATATAAAACAAATCCCATAAATATTACATTTAATGTATTTTTTTCACAACAGCAAATCAACCTCAGGCCTCACTGACAGTAGACAACAGAGTCATAGCAGCAGGAGGCAGAGTGACACTGACCTGCTCTGTGGAATCCTCTTCTGGTTGGAAGTTCTACTGGTTCAGACGTAGATCAGAGTCTGATGGAGCTGAGACAGTAAGAGCTGGAACATCATCCACCACTGAGAGTGTTTCAGAAGGAGGCATCTATCACTGCAGAGGAGGAAGAGGAGACCCAGAGTTCTTCACAGCAGACAGTAATGCTGTCACAATAGAGGAAACAGGTGAGTGTTGTGTTTTGTTTTCAAACTCCACATGTGACCTGCATTCATGATTAATAACATCATGATTAATGTTACATTAACACCTGGTAACTATAGAAGTTTTTTGTTTGTTGTGTCTTTCTACATTGTCTATATCTAGAAGTGTGTTCAACAAGGCTGTTGTCACACAACAACTGGTCTCAAGGACAAAATTAAGATGTGAAGTTCAGGGCAGCTGAATGATTGTATTCATATTTGTTCTTATGTGGTTTCCTGCATTTGGCTCCAAGTACCCCATGATTCAACATGAAAGTTAAAAAATAAATAAATACATCTACGACCTTCTGTTGGTATTTCTATGTTCTAACTGGAAACTCTTGAACATGACCAGCTCCAAACAGACCTGTTGTGACTCTTCAACCCAACTGGACTCAGATATACAGAGGAGAGACCATCACTGTCAGATGTGAGATCCATGGAGGAGACACTGAGTGGGAGTATGAATGGAGAACAAGCAGCTCCAGGAAACCTTCAAATCAAAATGAATTCAGGATTAGTTCTCTGTCCCACAGTGGAAACTATGAATGTAGGGGCAAAATGAAAAGAGATCAACATAAAACAACAGAGTGGAGCCATTCAGTCACAGTGACAGTAACTGATAGTAAGTCAAATTATATAACAGCTTATTGAAGTATGTTTTTGTTATTATGAAGAGATGTGAAATATGATACTTAGAAATTCACAAAGTTTCTAATTTAAAGTGAATATTCTCATAAAAGTTGTATTCTATGTTAAGAGATGAGACATAACTTGTTTAAAATGTCTTTCAACAGGTCAACCTGTCCTCTCTGTGTCTCCATCATGGCTGAGTCCTGGAGCCTCAGTAACTCTGAGCTGTGAGCTTGAACATCCATCTGCAGGATGGAGGTTTTACTGGTATAAAGCTGTTCCTGATCTATCACACAAGTATCCATCTTACAACTATGAGCTGCTTCCTGGTAGCATCAATGGAACTGAACAAGATTCCTACATCATTGATGGACAGACACACACAGCAGGATATGTGTGTAGAGCTGGAAGAGGAGACCCAGTGTTTTACACTGATTCCAGTCAACCTCAGTTTGTCTGGTCTGGAGGTCAGTTTGTTTCCATCTGTTCTCTCAATAAGTAGATTATATGTCACCTTTCATTTTTTCTCTGTGACCTACATGCAGTATCTTGAAAACTAAAACACATGCTTACAATTCATTGACTGTGCACATTTATGTTCTCCTAATGCAGCAGGATCTTTCTTTTTTGTTACCATCAAACTAATTATCTTATTACCATTACATTTTCTTTTCATTGAATTGGATAATATGAAAAACAGAAAAAGAGAGTTACAAGACTTTTAACACAAATCCTTACATGACAGGGATAAAATAAATTGGTCCAGGACGTCTCTAAAACATAGGAGGTTATATGTGGTGTCTCAGGGTGTGCTGTGTTGTGTGGGTATATGTTGAGTCTGGAAGAAAGTATATGTATGCACAGGAGGAAAAAGGAGAAGAAAATAAAGAAATAAATGAAAGAGGAAAAAAGAAAGTCCAATAATACTAATAATATAATCTGAATATTCTGGTATCAGTAGGTAAGGAATGGCATGTGTTTGAATGTTTCCTCTTCATCTTTGGATACTTCATCAGCTCATGTTACTGCTCTTACTTATCAGATTGTCAGAGTACAGATGTCAGGTAAAAGTATGCAGTTTCTAATTTTACAGACTGCTGCTTGTTGCATATCAATTCAAATATACTTCAATGGTATTATTCATAGTTTGACCAAAACACTGCACCTTGTCATGCTTGCACTAATTTACATCAATTAAAAAATGAAAGCAAATAAATATTTGCATTGTGGCCTTTTTCAGATTAATATCACTCTTCTTGCTTTGACTCTTTTTCAGATTTCCATTCAGCAGCGTCTCTCTCAGTGAATCCTGACAGAGTGCAGCACTTCACCTCTGACTCTGTCTCTCTGAGCTGTGAGGGAAACTCTACTGAGTGGAGAGTGAGGAGCTTCCCTGAGGACCTCTACCTGTCCTGTTCTGACTGGAAGAGAATGACAGAATTCCCATGTGAATTATCCAGATACCAGTCTAATAATGCAGTGTACTGGTGTGAGTCTGGATCAGGAGAGTTCAGCAACGCAGTCAACATCACTGTACATGGTATGTTATAATAGTTCTTTTCTTTTCTTTGTAAATGATTAAAACATCACATCATGATGACCCAGTTATGTGACATGTTACATAATTGTGACAAAACAGACAACAGTTATTCATAGTCTGTCCTGTTTTAATGCAATCAGAGTAAACTAAGCATCATGCTACTTTTAGTTGGAGGCTTTACTTTACTCCCATCATCTGCTTACAAAACTATTTCTATCCAAACTGTCCCACAATAAATCTCTCTTTCTTTCTTGTTATTTCTGTAATAAATCACTAAAAAGCAGAACATTTCTACCACCAAAGTGTTCCTTCAGCCTATTATGTAAAGACGCTGTAGTCAAGTAGGAACCTGACTAAAATATTCTAGTTAGGTTGGTGTGAAACATTTGCAGGGCTCAGGATTAAAACCAAACTTCTTGGGCAACGTGAGACTTCTTGGTATTGATTGAAGTTTTCCCTTTCTAGTTCAATACAGAGCTCTTTCTGAAACTGGAACTTAAAATGCTTTGACTGTTTTCCAAATGGAGGCATTGATTGAGTTTTGAACTAAAACCACTGTAGCCTATTAAATACTGTATGTCCATATTTGTTCTGTAGCTAATGGGCCCGTATTTGACTTCTCATCTGTGGCTGCAACAAAACATCCTCATCATCACATTCATACTTTCCAAGCACATATTGGTACTTACCACGATGAGGGTTCGTTTTAGTGGAGGTTTGGAGTGTTCAGAAGTTTCTGAGGCTCAACAGGTCCAACGTGATCTAAAGGACATTGTAATAAGCTGTTGGTTATTTGGTGGGAAGGGATAGTTGTAAGATTCATACTGCAGTTTGGAATTATTCAGAAACCAAATGTCTGATATAATATGTATGCATATAGAAACCATTCTCCTCATTGTATGTCAGCTGTTTGAAAAGTCTGACTAAATCATTGTTTGACTGTTTTCCAGGTTCTTATGGTATCATCCTGGTGAGTCCTGTCCATCCTGTGACTGAGGGAGAACCTGTTACTCTGAGCTGCAGGTTGAGACGACAACAAATACTTTCCAATGTGTTTTTCTATCACAATGACAAACTCATCCAAAGTGATACCAGAGGGGAGCTGAATATCTCTGCAGTGTCAAAGACACATGAAGGCTTCTACAAGTGTGAACATTCAGGAAAACAATCACCACAGAGTTGGATGGCTGTAACATGTGAGTTAATTTTCAGTTTATTTTTAATAGTAGCAGTCGTCACGTCATATGAAAAGGCCATTTCTTAAGTTGATTTCTACTCATATTTAATTGAATCTCATTATTAATTCCAGCAGTGTCCAGGTCTGAAAGCTCTTCATTTTCTGTTCCATTGATCGTTGGACTGGTTTGTGGAATTTCACTGATTATTCTTCTGCTGCTTCTTTGTTGCTGCACAAAAATAAAGGGTTAGAGAATTTACTAAAAATCACTGTTTTATCTGCTAAATGTTCCTCACTTCATGTCATAACATCAGAATTTAACAGTGTCATATTTATATTTGTCTCTTTTCCAGATGCATGCAGTAACAGGTTGGTCCAACACTCTTGTCTCATTTTGATCCTAATAACAATACTTTCCATGTTCCTTATTAAACTCCTTCATGCTTTAGTCTCACTCAGTCTCTGAACATCAATCAAGGCTCTGCTACACAGCAAACAGTGAACCAGAATGAAACTCAAGTTTACTCCTCTCTTCTCCATGGTCAGCCTTTTCATTGATTCTTTTCACAACTATTTCTAACACCCACTTTGACTTTTTCAAACCAAAGCTGAAGTGACTCATTGGATGTTGTCTTGATTTTCTCTGACCTGTAGCTGATGTTTCTGTCTATGAATCAATCAGAGGCTCTGGAAACACAGGAAGTGGTACAGTATAAACTTTGATTCATGTGGAGCTGTCAGACATTAGATTATTATCAGTTACTGATCTAAATTCATGGAACATTATGATTTCAGGGGAACCAGACCATGAATACAGAAATATTCCATCTCATCTTCAGCTTCAAGGTGAGGAGTCACTACTAAAAATATGAAGTATAATAATATATTAGTTGTTAGCTCAACTACCAGTCTCTAATAGTAGATAGAGTGTGAGTGTCATTAAATCTGATGCATTTATCTTAACAGGGAGACATGACACTGAGAAGAGCTCTGACTACAATAACGTGAATCCTGAATCTTTGTCATGTGTCACGTCGACCCAGTCTCAGAGAACCAGTCAGATCCCTGCCACAGTCCAGACTGTCAACCAGGATGAAAATCAGCAGCACATGTACTCCTCTCTTCTGCACGGTCAGCTCTCCGTTAAAACAAACTTGCTTCCAGAGCTGCAATGTGCTTCAAGTTCATGAGCCGTCACATTAATAATAACAATGTTTCCTGCTGAACTAAATCAGGTTCTTTCAAATGATTTTCCTTTGTGGTGATTTTCACTGACCTACAGGTGATGCTTGTGTCTATGAGTCAATCAGAGGTCCTGAAAACACTGGAAATGGTACAGTAGAAACTTTGATCCATTCAGAGCTCTCCAAAATCATATGATTGCAATTCAAGCCAGTTCAAATGTTCTGATTTCAGTTGGACGGACCGATGGCTACAGAAATGTCAAATGTCAGACTGAGCTCAGAGATGTTGGACAGAGGAGTGAGTACACAAAACATTATACAACTGAATTATTGGAGATTCTCGGTTGAAACAACAATACCACAATATCCAGATGTTACTTTACCAAAAGTTTGTGGACACCTGAATACCATACCTGTACATGCAGTCTGTGATTGTTCAATTTCAGTTTCTAAACCAAGGTCAAGCCCAGAACATGTGATGTTAACACAAAGTAACACACTGTGTTTGTATTGTAAAATATTTATTTTCCTGTGTAATCTTTACAGGAGAACGTGGTGATCCAGGGAAGAGCTCTGACTACTAGGATGTGAATCTACAGGTAAAATGTTTTTACTTTTTGTTGTTTAGCTACTGAGAAGACATTCGAAAAAGTACAATGGGGCTACCTTTTTGAGACCTTGGGGAAGTTTGGATTTGGGCCAATCTTTGTAGCTTGGATCAAACTGCTATATTCTAGGCCCTCAGCTATGGTTTTGACATTATATTTAGCCTTTGGCCATAGATTTATGTCTAATCCTTCCGTACCTGGTACGAGCAGGGGGAACAAGGAACACAAAGTGTCTTTGTATGCTGATGACCTTCTGCTGTACGTCTCTAGTGTCACGAATGTTGACTGTTGTTTCATTTCAGGTCCATAAGAGAGGAGGATCGTCAATGAAATAAGAGAAGTCTGGACAACAACCTGAAAAACAACATTCATCTGTAAACATGTGTTTGACAACATTTCTTCAACTGCTGCCATCCAGACATCAGACACACAGTCATTGATGAAGATCATATGAAAGAATGACATCATCTGGATTTAATGTCTGGATCAATGTCAACGCTGATGATACTATCTGATTATTAGATCTATTTTGTTACATTGATGTAGTCAATCTGCAGGTTAAATACACCATCTAAGACTGAACTCCAGTCCATAGAACGCCTCATTGATGAGCTCCTCCAGCGGCAGTCCATGCTGTGTTCCCGGCTGGCAACGCTCAAGTCTCTGGATACCCTGCGGTCCTCGAACCAGGGGGCGGCGGCTCCGGCTCCGGCTCCTGACGACGTTCCCGGCTCAACCTCCACTCCATCCTAGGCCTGTGTCGTTAGGCCAAAAAAAGCTCTCTCTGCCCCTCTACGACCCTTTTGGCGCCAGCGTCAATGATGTCACTCTGGCAAACTTTTTCTCCCCTCTGGCGAAACTACCCTCTGAGCCAGTCTCACCACCTCCACCACGCAGTGCGACCCGAATCCGAAAGCGCTCCTCGCCCGTCAGTGTCTCCTCACTCTAGGACTCAGCATCCCCTCCACTGGCATCTCCGTCCCAACGTCCCCGTCTTTCGCCCCTGCGGTCGCGGCCCACACGGCGTCCTCCTGCGGTGCCTGCTGAAGCGTCCTCCTCTCCACCGCAAACCGCGGTCGAGCACCCCTCTATCTCATCCAGATCACCTGTTGTCCCGACACCTCCCCCAACACAAACCGTGGTCAAGGCAGTCACCTGCCACGCCCCCTTGTGCTCTCCTGTCTCATCAAGGTCTCCCAAGCTTCTCAACCCGAAACCAGCTGTTTACAAGGACAACCTGGGAACTGAAAAACCAGAACTCTTAATAATTGGCGACTCAGTCATTAGATTTGTCCAACTCCCGGGTGTTATCACCTATTGTCTCTCAGGTGGTAAGACAGCCGATTTTATTGAGCTTATTCCTGCACTTCTCGACCTCCATCCTTCTATCAACACTGTTATAACTCACACAGGCACAAATGATGTCATGTCTAGGCAATCATCAAAACTACATGCTGAGCTGGAATCCCTGTCCTTCACAATTGAGAGCCTGGGGAGGCAGTGTGTCCTGTCTGGGCCCACTCCCACCCTGCATGGCAGCACAGAACGCTTCAGCCGTCTCTTCAACCTGCACCTGTGGATGCAGAATTACTCCTCTGCAACTGGCCTTGGGTTTATCAGCCATTTCGACTCCTTTTGGTCCAGACATGATCTCTTTAAATCTGATGGGCTGCACACTAACAGGAAGGGATCAATGAGGCTGATCAAAAATTATATTGACTTTATTGCCTTCTGCTCTTATTGACATCCTTACCAGCAGGTCCCCATCCAGCTCTCTTGCCCAGCCTTGTTTTGCTCCACCCTGGACCATGTGGGCCCTGCTGGTGCTAGTGCTAGTGCTAGTGGTTGTTCCAGCTCTACTGCAAGCTCCAGTTTTAACTCTGCAAACAACTTTCTTATCCCTGTTAGAATTTCTGAGAGGCAGTGTGTAATTTCAAAAGTACGCTCTCCCCACAGGTCCTGCCTTGTTGCAGTTAATATCACCTCTCCAGCCCCCGTCACAAACTCAGCCCACTTCTGCTTACTTAATGTAAGATCTCTCTCCAACAAGTCTTTTATTTGCCAGGATTTTATTGCCACACACAATATTGATTTCTTTCTCATCACTGAGTCATGGCTAAATCCTGATGACTGTGCCCCCCTCATTGAATCATCTCCTCCTGACTACTCATTTTTCCACCAGCCTAGGGTGACAGGCAGAGGAGGGGGGCTCGCTGTTATTCATAGAGGTGCGTTCAACTGCCCCCCCATCTCACTGGGCTGCTTCTCCAGCTTTGAGTGTCTCAGCTTCTTTTTAAAGAACGAACTGCCAGTTTTATGTGTCTTAATCTGCAGGTCCCCCAAATACACTGCTGGATTTTTACAGGAATTTTCAGATCTTTTATCTCTCATTATGTCACAATACGACAGAGTTCTGATTTTAGGGGATTTTAATATTCATGTCTGCTGTCCATCTGCCTCCTCGTTCACCTCTGATTTTATTACTCTTATAAACTCTTTTAATGTGACTCAATCTGTAAAGCAACCAAGCCATGTTAAAGGTCACACCCTGGACCTTGTCCTCTCCCACGGGTTCTGTCTGGACAATGTTTTTCTGACTGACTTTGTGGCCTCTGATCACAACGCAGTTCTCTTCCAGATCCCTCACCTCTCTCCAGTCCCTAAACCCACCTCATATATCCGCTCTCGCCCCTTTAGCTCACTCTCTGCTCCAACCTTCTGCCATGCCTTTTCCTCAATGCGTGGTAACCATCTACAACCCCCTCTCTCTGTAGATAAACTGGTCAGTGATTTCAATTACTCTTGCACTACTATTATAAATTCTATTGCACCCGTAAGATATAAAAAGAAGACTCCCTCTTCATGCCCATGGTTGAGTGAAGATCTCAAGCTTTTAAAGAGACAGTGCAGGAAGGCAGAGCGGAAATGGAAACAGGACAAGCATAGTGGCTCCCTCATTTCCCTTACAGGTCTCATGTCCTCGTACCAGCGTGCTGTCAAAGTGGCTAGAAACTCATACTTCGCCAACTTGATTGCCAGTCAGGGCCATAATCCCAGGGTACTTTTTAAAACCATTTATTCTGTGACTCGACCTGCACCCAGCCAGTTCCCTGATCCCTCCCCAGAGATATGTGAGGAATTACTTCTTCATTTTGTAAATAAGGTTGTACAGATCCGAGAGCAGTTTGACACCGTTTTTAGAGAAGCTGACACAGTCTCTTATCTCCACTCTCCTTTAACTAATTTTAACGAAATCTCCTTGTCCTCCCTGGAGCGCATAGTTACAGCATCGAGATCTTCCACCTGCCTCTCAGACTGTTTGCCCACCTGGTTTTTAAAATATGTGTTTCAGACGGTTGGTCCCGATGTTTTAGCCATTGTTAACCTATCTCTGTCAACTGGCACTTTTCCATCCTGTTTTAAACTTGCCCTGGTCTATCCACTTTTAAAAAGGCCCACTTTGGACGCCTCAGTTTTAAACAATTTTAGACCGATCTCCAAGTTGCCGTTTTTATCAAAGGTTTTAGAAAAAGTCGTCTCTACTCAGCTGATTGCCTTTTTAGATAATAATGACTTGTTTGAAAAGTTCCAATCAGGCTTTCGCTCACAGCACAGTACTGAGACTGCTCTTATTAAGGTCACTAAGGTCATTAAGGTTGTCCATGCTTTTATATCGTTAAGACTTGACTACTGCAATGCTCTGTACGCTGGGATCAGCAAGGGAAACATACGTAGACTGCAACTCATTCAAAATGCAGCTGCCAGGCTTTTAACAGGTACTAAGAGAAGTGACCACATTTCCCCAACCCTCGCCACTCTCCACTGGCTGCCCGTGAGTTTTAGAATCGATTTTAAGATTTTACTACTTGTTTTTAAAGCCCTGCATGGTCAGGCTCCTGCCTACATCCGTGACCTGCTTTTTATCATACGAGCCTGACCGCTGCTTACGGTCCCAAGGTCCCGTCTTGTCACTAAAGGTGACCGGGCCTTTGCTGTCCAGTCTCCACAGCTGTGGAACTCCCTGCCCGGCGATCTCAGGCAGGCGAGCTCAGTGGCTTCTTTAAAATATCTTCTTAAAACTCACTTTTATCGATTGGCCTTTTCTTAATGTTGTTTTATCATTTTGTTTTATAATTGTTGATTACTTTGTTGTGGGTGGGTGATTTTAAATTTTAAATTTTACTTCCAATTTTATTTCTCTTGGTGGCTTTATTATGACTGTTGCTAGGTATCTGACCTGTTTTGTTGTACAGCACCTTGTCACTTGTTTTGGAAAGGTGCTATATAAATAAAGTTATTATTATCTATATACTGTAACATAATGTATATTCTACTTTATTTCAATTTAGTCTCATCAATAACTCAGTTCATTAAAGTGAATTCAGTGTTTAAATGACTGAATCATTGTTGAGTTTCCTGGAAGTGTTTTTGGTATCCATCAATGTGTGTCTCTTGTGCTGCTTTTGCTGCATTCTTACTGTCCTTTCTACTTGTAGTGCTTTTGTTGTGTGCAGCACTGCCACCATGTGTCACAATGAACAGTCTATGGTCACAGTCAGCAGCAACAAGCTCAGCTGAAGACTGGAAGACTTTTGTTAGAGCACATTGTTTTCTGACCTGTAGGTGTCTCCATGAGTAGAAAGAATGGAGTTACTAACTGTCCATTCTGCTCCAGGCTTATTTCTATCTACTGACAATCAATGACCTCATCATTTCTAACTGAGCCACCTTGAAAAGAGGAAATGCAGCCTGTGCTTCAAACTAAATGTCTGCCGTTCAGTAGATGACTTGTTGTATGATGTCAGCTTTCAGCTCACAGCAGAGAGGTACATTTATTGCTGCACAAAATATTTTTAATTAGAGTTTTACTACTTTACTTTCTGAAGCAGATGGTTTTCTAATGCATCATTCTTAAAGGCTTAATCATACGACTATGTGCATGGCGCAACAAAGTATTGATAACTGTTCTCTGTTGTAGAATATTTTTTGCATGAATTAGATAAAGCTCAAAGATCAATACTATTTATCAGAAACAGGACAAGAAGCATCAGTGTTTTAAACCCACTGCAGAGGTCTGAGGTTTGTTGAAAAAAAGGAGGAGCAGACAGAGACTATCTTGATATAGAACAGACAGACACATAGTGAGGGCTGGATGTGAGAATGATGTCATATTGGTGTGAAGTGCAACTTCATTTTTTTCTCACGGTTCTTTCTTCCTCTTCAGGTGCTGCAGTTGTTGCTTCCTGGTATGAAGTTGAAATCTTTCTCTGAAGCAGAGTGACACGTTGTCAGAGCTGGATGTGAGGATGGGACACACTTTGCTCTGTGTGCTGGGGTTATTGTGTAAGTACATCACTTTCTTACTTTGAATTGTATACATGAAGGAAAATGTTTCAAATGAGAAGAACAGAGTGTCAGAGGTTTGTCTCTCAGAAAGCTTGAACACCACAGACTTGTGGTTTCTATGCTGGTTGTTGAGTTGCTTTGCTTCAGAGTTAAATACACTACTGGACTTTAATAGTGATTATTTACACTAATATATTTGTACAATGCATGTACAGAATATGTTACTGTGTGTTGTTATTCAAAAACATTATTTTGCTTTATTTTCTACTTCCTCTTTATTAACTCAATGATCTGTCTGTATTAAAACTAGTGCAAAGAACATTTCTTTTGTCTTCTTGGTGTTGAGGTTGAGGTGGATGTCGCTGCACCAGGCCACCAGTGCTAGGACCTCCTCTCTGTATGGTGTCTCGTCATTGTTGTTGATAATAGGGCTGAACGATATGGACAAAATTTCATATCTCAATAATTATGCCAGATATCTCGATATCGATACCATTTTTTTAAAGCCCTCTTTCGAGACTGTGTACACGGGTACCATGTCTTTTGCAATGTGGTATGTTATAGCGTCTGTAATGTGTTTATGTCTGGTGGGCGTCGACTCATACGGTGTAACGCTACTGAACTCATTAGCAATCAAACTTTGATTGGGCTTCTTTTGGGATGACTGAGAAGTCCCCGGTGTTTCTCTCAATACACTCTTCGTGCAGCACATGATGGTGTTGTTTCATGTGGTGAAACATGTTTCTTGTGCTATCTTGCTTCGTCGCAATTTTCGCCAAGCGACCAGCACAACACCTCGCTCTGGTTTACATCATCGTTTTTAAATCCAAAATACCTCCAAATAATGGAAGATGATTTATGTTTTGGCACCAAATCAGATTTTGCACTAGTGACACGGGAATCAATTGTCGCTCCCATCCCAAGCCCACAAAAATACTCCCGTCATATCCCGATCACGTGACTGCCCCCCAACAAAAATCCTGTCCCGCAAAATCACGAGAGAAAGTTGGGTGCACTCACCGCGTTGCGGCGTCACTTTTTAATTTAATCTTCGGCTCCGTCCCGCTCCCGTTGATTATTTGCTCTATCCCGTCCCTATCACGTTACCAACAGTGAAACTGACTCCCGTACTGTGAGACTCGAGTCCCGAAAAATTGTCACCCTCTATTCTGCACCGCCACTGGCCGCATTATCTTCCACGCTCAATTCATACCTGGTCCGAGGCTGCCCTTCATCTGCATGCCATGCGGGCTAGAATTGCGAAAACATTGGATCATTCTTATAATTCATATTTCTCTGGGCCAATCGGAATCTTAGCACTTGCTTCAGAAACTTGAGCCAACTGAGCTCGCCTTTGACGCCTTGAGACGTCTGGCTGTAGACCGTAGACGAGCGTAGACCTTGCATAAAGTTAGCCTATGCTTCGAGCTAAATGGCTAATGTTAGCTAGCAAGACAAGCGGAGGTTGTAACCTCAACGTTAGTAACGTTAGCTAGGCTTATTGTTAGCTGGGTACTCGGCCCTGAGTTCCGCAATATACGGCTACTACTCGAATTCTGAGCTAACCTGAATATTCATTACGGATGTTGTCGTGTGCGTTAGGCAGTCATTCTTGATGTGGGTAAATGTGACTGTTTAGACAACAGCTGATGCGAGAGTAAGTGTAACATAAAGCAATTTGGCGACCGTGTTGCAGCTTACCGCCCAGAACGTGACGTCCGTGCAAACCCCTAATACCTGGTAAACAGTTTCTAACAACATAGGGCTATTTAGATAAACACTCTGGCGAACGTGCTGTCCTCTCACTTTCTCACAAACACACATACAGACACAGGAAGAGAATGTTAACTTGTGTCTTTATTATTTTGTCAGAATGCACCAGAATGCTTCGTTTGTATGTGAAAATCACAAAAAATTCACCAGCCGCCACTGATCATGAGTTATAGTAATACTAACCCACTCTATTTCTCTCTTTCTTCCCCTCTTAACCTCAAGGATGTTTTGACATTGATTTAGTTAAGTCACGCTGAGAAATGTGTCATCTGCATATTAAAATCACAAAAAAATAAATAATAATCGAGCTGATGTATGTTTGGACGCTTTCACTATGGCTGAGAGCAGTGTGGAGGGTGATGGAGATGGCAACGTCTGTGGATCTGTTGGACCTGTAGGCAAACTGGTGTTGGTCAAAGCCAGGTGGGATGTGGGCCTTGACATGCTGTAACACCAGTCTCTCCATGCATTTCATGACAACTGGTGTCAGGACCACAGGCTGGTACTCATTCAACCCTGTAATGGCAGAGGATTTGGGAACAGGGATTATGGTGGCAGTTTTCAGGCTGAACGGTTAAAGATGTTAGTGAATACTGCAGCAAGCTGATGGGCTCATGATTTCAGCACTTTCCCTGGTACTCCATCCGGTCCTGGTACTTTGCTGATGTCGATGCCGCACAGGACCAGCAGTACATGATGTTGTTGGATGGTGGGGGGCTGGTCATGCTATGATGGTGTCAGCTGTGTGTCCTCTGTCTGTCTGCCGTCCTCTTCAAAGCAGGAGAAAAAGGCGTTAAGCTGGTAGAGAGGGTTGGAGAAGTGTTGGTAGAGAGGGGGTGTTGTAGCACTGTTTGTAGTCCGTAATGTGCTGGATGCCTTTCCACATGGAGCTGGGGTTGTTTTCCTTGAAATTGGCCTCTATCTGCTTTCTGTACCTTGTTTTAGCAGCCTTGGTGCCTCTGTTCAGGTCTGCTCTAGCCTTCCTGATGGCCTCCCTGTCTCTTGACCTCAGTGCTGCATCCCTGGCCTGGAGTAGTGCTCTGATGTTGGTGTTGCCTCCTCAGTCCAGCACTCCACTGGCTTGTACTGTGGCTTAGACCTGCAAATGAGGGGCTTGTAAGCTGGTGTCAGGAACAGGGAAAGATGGTCTGAGTGTCCGAGGTGAGGGGAGGGGTGGGCTTTGTAGGCTCCCGCAATGCTGGTGTAGACCTGGTCTAGTGTTCTGCCCTTCCTTGATTTAATATCCACATTCTTGTAAAATCTGGGGAGCACAGTCTTTAAGGTGGTGTGATTAAAGTCTCCAGCCACGATGAAGAAGCCCTCTAGGTGTTTGTTCTGCTGATGCTGTCATGCAGCCTGCTCATAGCTACGTTAGCATTAGTGGATATACACAGCAGCTACAGACACTTGAGTGATTTCCCTGGTATGATAAAAAGGTCTGCATTTTAACAGTTAAAAATCCAGGTCTGGACAGCAGTGTCTCTCAGTAACAGCAGTGTCCGTGCACCAACCAAAAATTGTATGGCCTGCTAGCTCCACAGCTAGGTCCAGGATGTTCTCATGCAGCCAGGTCTCTGTTATTACCATGATGCAGCTGTCTACCCGGTTGTTAACATCCCGTAGTTTAATCTTGTCCATCTTGTTAACCAGGGAGCGGACGATGACGAGAAAAACGCTTGGAACTGCTGGTTTATGCGGAGTCGCGGTTAGCCTAGCTCTGATGCCGGTTCTTTTTCCCCGCTTCTGGCGCTTTTCACAGCGCCGCTGTCGCCTCCTCTCTGTCAGGCGTATCCTCTCCAGGAACGGTCCAGTGTTTTTCAGGCTGATAAGTTTGGTCTGGTGTAAGTCCTTCTCAATGTGTAGCTGCTAACTATAGAGGAGCGCCGGGTCGCTGCGTCTACACGCGCCACCATCTTGAATTCATGTAGCTACATGTTATATTCACTAGCAAAGACCCCTAACAAACAGTGCTGACTGAGTTAACCTGGTATAAATTAGCTGATAGATATTAAAGGAAGAGTGGTTGAGTCGTGGCCCTGCTCCTAAAAGTTACCAACGCTCTGCTGATTCCATAGCTGAAGAGATCCAAACTTCCACTGGCATTAATGTAAGTACATACACTGAGCAGCAGCTGCATGCAAGCCTCACATCACCAAGTCCAATGCCAAGCGTCAGATGGAGTGGTGTAAAGCACACTGTAGTGGCCAAAAAACTTTCAGATGCATGTCCTGTGCGTCTGTCCTATTCCTTTTTTCCTAAGGCGGATGAGCAGTGTGTCTGACGCGCAGCCATAAAAATCCAGTCAGCTGTGATGTTCTCCAGTAAAAAGAAATTTATTATGAAAACAGGAAAAACAAAGAAATAAAGCAAAACATGATGCTGCGGTCAATGACAGTATCGCTGCGTACTGCTGCCATCCAGAAACCCGCGTCTCCATTCAAACTCTAAAGTTAAAGGTTAAGCCCCACCCTCGCAACCTGAGGAGGGAGGAGAGTACACCTTACTGCCACAAACAATAACATTCATTGCTTTTGAGGGGTGGGAAAAAAAATCGATTCTCCGATGGATTTCGATTCTATCTTGAACGATTCTGTCTCGATTCAAATAAGTTCATAATCGGAATTTTAAAATTAAAAATTTTAATTAGTTCGCCCGCTGCAATATTCTGTGCGCCTGCTGCGGAGCTCAACAGAAAACTACTCTCTGGCCTGCTGATTCTCTGCTATACACGCATGCGCACTTAACACACGTGTGAGTTGTTTACATGCAAAAAAGTTTAAGCGGCGATAAAATGGCTGCAATGGCGAGCGCCAGACTCATACGACTTGCACCGGCTTCTTTAAAAGCTGCCGTATGGCAGCATTTTGGATTCTATGAGGTTGGAGGCAAGATGGACAAGACTTACACCGTTTGTAAGGTCTGTGGAATTCAAATCAAATACAAATGATTATTTGGGATGACATATTGATTAAAAGCAATAGGGGTGGGAATCTCTTGGCACCTCACGATTCGATTCGATTCCGATTCAGAGGTCAACAATTCGATTCTAAAACGATTAATTATCGATTAATCTAATTTTTTTTTTTTTAATGTACATTTCCATGCTGATTTTAAATTTTGTGATGTATGTATGTATATATATATATATATATATATATATATACACACACACACTGAGCCACCTTGAAAAGAGGAAATGCAGCCTGTGCTTCAAACTAAATGTCTGCCGTTCAGTCGATGACTAGCTGACTATCAGCTTTCAGCTCACAGCAGAGAGGAATGAGGAATGCAGACAAAGAGCACAGTCATCATTTAATATGCCTTTAAACTAGAATAACAGGGTTCAGTAACATTTATTTCTTAACATTCATTAATTCAGTTTGTCAAGCAGACAACATGACAGCATCACTAAATCTCTTGGAGAGATATTTCTTCATTCAAAGTCTCTAAAGGCCTCAGATTCAAAGATCCTCCTCACATATCTCTAAACACATTCAAAGTGCTCCCCCATGGTTCACATGTTCTTTGTTCTCACTGATATTATTTATACAGAGCAGCACTTCCTAACTGATGTGTGAAAGTGACGTGTGCTCAGATCAACCACTGTGATAGAGTTGTGTTGAAACTATTGTTCTCAGGAGCCAACACATGGCCAGGAAGGCCAACAATTCATCCAAGACATTTTAGAAAACTACTCTGTCTACTGTTTTTGTTTGCATGCATACACATATTGTATCTGCACACGCCTCCCTTTAGATAACCAGCAGTATGGGTGCAGGTGGAGTGGGTGTAACGTTAAATACACAACAGGGAATAGGATTTGATGCAATGAGTGCAAAAAAAATATGTTTAAAACATTTTGTATTTTGTGACAATTTCAAACTACATATTCTCTGTTCCATCATGATTTATCAGTTTCTACATCTGTTTTATTTCTTTGTCTTTTTTTGCATCAAGAGGTAAGTTTGCAGGAGCTGGACAGGAAGTGAGACATTTCTCAGTTCTATCTTTGTCTTCTTATGCTGCAGATGAGTTGTTGCCTCAAATGCAAACGGTAAATGTTTCTCTGATGCAGGAGAAATTAGATTTAATCAGTGAAAACAGTGGTTTTCAAAACATTTGGCAAGATTTGCATGAAAACAAGAAGAGAAGAAGTCTCCCAGGTTGTTTCTGGTGTAAATGGTGTCATTGTTTCTGGTGTACTTTCTCATAGAGGGGTTCATCAGTTTAATCAGTCTAGCTTCTACAGGTTCTTCTGCACTTCTCATCTTAATGATAACCACATTTGATTAGAGCTACAGCTACTTCTAATGCATCAGAGCTGGGAGAGGGGGAAGGACTTCATCATCATGTTCACTCCTTTTTCTCAACACTATTTCTGTTTTGATCACTTCCTGTGAATGAAGTCATGGCCACATTTGACTCCAGAGTTTCAGTAGAAGGAGAAGACATGTAGAGAGTGTTCAGTTTGACAGACTTTACACTGGTGAAGCTCAGCTTTGGGATTTAAGATGAAGAATAATCCTATTTTCAGATTGTAGTTTAAAACCTGCATGGATTCCCTCCAGCTGCTGTGCTGAACTTAGTGAGTATGACACCTCTTGTTATCAGTAGGTCCTCTATTCATTCTACATGGAAAAGTATTTATTGTATCTTTCAAACATGTGATTGTAATGACTTTATGCAGCAGCCTTTCCAGTAGCATCAAGAATCACTGTCTCTTTGTCAGACAGCAGTAGTCTACAGGATGATCATATCTGTGGCAGGAAGAAAATTCCAATCTATTTCTCTGTAGCTTATTGTATGTGACCTCTCTAACACTTCCACCACTTTCTGTGAGTAATCAAGTACTCCGTGCATGTCAGCAGCAGTTGAACTTGTCTGAATGGTCAAGACAAAGATATAAATGTAGAAAGATGGATACATAGATGAACCTTCATGTGACTTCCATCCTGTAGACTGTGTGTATAAATTGACATTTCTAGTTTTTTACTTGGTGTTTCTTTCATGTGGATGTTCTGGTGTCAGAAACCTCTTGGCTGTTCTTGACCTCTTGATGTTTCTATGCTCAAGTTGTTTTGTTCATGTCTTGTTGTCTGTTGCTATCATGTTTGAGTTTATTTAAAGCGATGCACAGACCTTTGTGTGAGATGCAGTCTGATATATTTATATATTTCTGCAGTGCCATGAGAGGGTTGGCTGTGGTCAGACTATGGTTAGTTTTGAACTTTGTGCAAAAGGAAGGAAGCTGAGACAGAACAAGCTGAATGTTATTTATTTATTGTGGTTTCTGCAGTTTCATCAGATGAAATCTTGATGTGAGGATGGGACACACTTTGCTCTGTGAGCTGGGCTTATTCTGTGAGTATGTTACTGACACCCCCCCCCCCCCCCCATGACATCACAGGTGATGGTCTGGTCCATTTCCTGGTCCACTGCAGTGTGTGGGAGGGTCTGCAGCCATAAACATATCTTCCTCTATTGAATGTTGTGAGGGTGGATGCATGTCTCTGTATTTTATTTCAAATGTGGAGCTGTAGATACTGCCATCACATTGGCTCAGATTCCTCAGAGAGTTTTCCTCTCATATCTCAGGAACACTTGGTTATGTTTGTAGTAGTGATCCTTTAATGCATCCTTCATGCTCATGTTACACATTAAATATTTCTTATTAAATATTAGAGTTTGTTTTAGTCTCTTAATGTCTGACATTTCCTCCTTTATTGTAGTGCTCTATACACTCCTCTACAAAGGACATGCTCAAGGTGATTAAACAGTTTGAACTTTCTTGTCTTTGTTTTTAATTATTCTCTAAAAACTAATCTCAACCTACTGCATCATGTTTCTTTTTACTGCATGTACTGACACAGATTGTGTCTACCATATTTCCTAAAAGTGTTTTTCATTCCTAACTGTATGTTCATGTTGCTTCTAGATGCTGTGCTGACTACTGACCCCTACTGGTCACCTTTGTTCACTGGAGAGTCTGTTACCTTCATATGTGACATGAAGGAAGGAGGAGACACTGACTGGGTTTATAAAATCAACAAGGATGGACGCGAATTTACTTCCTACAGCACACATCAACGATACACATTAAAACCTCTGTCTACAGGTTACAGTGGTGGATATCAGTGCTGTGGTTACCACCTGAGATCACATCAGACAAAGTGTAGTAATACTGTCACTTTAACTGTATCTGGTAAGACCTGGATATTTTATTGGCCAACAACATTCACTTATGATCAATGTTAATATATGCTTAGCAGTTATGTAACTCAGTGTACATTTAATCATTCAAGTCTAAACTATTTTGAAGATAACATTAAACTTGATACCTTCAGGATCTCTGTATTTTTCATGCTAAAAAGCAAAATGTTTTTCACATCTTGACCAGTTGGATGAGGCATAAAGCCACAAATTCAAATTTGTCAAGTGTGAAGACGCTGAATTTAGAAAAAGTAATTAATTGCAAGACGAAGGGTGCTAACACAACATCTAAACATAACTTCAATCTGATGTAAATATGTTATTTTTCTTCAACATCAGATAGACCCAGGGCCACACTGACAGCAGGACCAACAACCATACCAGTAGGAGGCAGAGTGACACTGACCTGCTCTGAGGAGACCTCTGCTGGATGGAAATATGAGTGGTTCAGACGTACCACATACACTTCTGATGTTCAAGTCAGAACAAATGATGGAGAAAACAGAGTTATCAGTGTATCACAAGAAGGAATCTACCGGTGCAGAGGAGGAAGAGGAGAACCAGTTTACTACACTGATCCCAGTGATCCAGTCACCATTGAGATAACCTGTGAGTTCAGTTATTTAGTTTGAAATATTCATGATTTCATGATTATCATTAGAATTAGTGATGAACCTACAATGTTCAGTTTTCTCTGTTGATTTCATGTTTCTATTTGTGTCCCAACTGTTCATATCTGGTGGAAACAGTTTCCAACAAGGCTGTTGTAACACGACAACCCGACTGGCCTCAGATATTCAGAGGTGAGAAGATCACTCTGACATGTGAGGTCCAGGGAGGTGAAGACACTGAGTGGAAGTATGAATGGAGAAGACCCAGGTCATCTATAGACCGGACATACAATAAATACTGGATTTTCACTGCTTCTGAGTCCAGCAGTGGAGACTACATGTGTAAGAGTAGACGCAGAGATGACTCATATTCTTCAACGGAGTGGAGTGAAGCCATCACATTGTCAGTATCTGGTAAGTCATGTCTGTTGTTGTCTGTATTGATTTCCGTTAGGGTAAAATTATTTTGGCATTCTAACGCACACAGTGTCAGAAGTGTGTCATGTCTTCAGTCTAACCATGAGTTGCACCTGATCATCAGTAGCTGATAAATAGTTCGTCCTGAAGGCAGCCAGTCTGTAGAATGAATGGTCAGTCAGCATAGGGATGACAACAACATTAGTTAAAATAAATGTAGGAATTATTACAATTACAGTTTTATTACACAAAACACACATTTAACTGTTAAAACAGTGTTGACTCTGTGATGACCAGATATCAGAGAATGAGTTGTGTAAAGATTAGACACAAGCTCTAGGGAAGGTCTAAAATCTATCCAGTATTTTGATGCAACAAATAGGCGGCAGAGTGGCGATGTGGTTAGCACTGATCAGTGTTGGGTATAGTTACTTTGGAAAGTAGTTAATTAGGTTACAACGTTACCATCAATTAAAAGTAATCTGTTACGTTACCGCGTTTCCTATGAATAAAAGTAACGCGTCAGAGTACTCATGCGTTACCAAAAATTAAAAGCCGTTTGCAGCGCCTCGCACATGCTGCAACTCAGCGACACACAGCCTCCTTTAAATGCACCGAGAAGTCCTGACAATGAATAATGTCATTCATCCAACCAAATTAACTCTGCAGGATAACAATACCAGGGTGATAGATGGTGCTTGGATACAAGATGTTTTTTTAAAATTGCAAGTGGAATTATTTGCGGTCGACAGAACCTTTTCACCAACGCACAATGTGCATTTCACCGTTATGTTGTTCTTTTCCTTTTCGCTGGCGAATTGAAAATAATGTGCGTACTTCCACGATTCAAAAGCTTTGTACTCTCTGCCATCTTGCCGGCGGTTCGAAAACACACACACACACACACACACACACACCCACCCACCCACCCACACACACACACACATACAGGTAACGTAGGTCAGCAGGGCACAGACGCATCATTACAGCACTGCGCTTTCGCTGACACAGCACAGTACTGTCTGACAAAAAGCAGGCTGTAGTCAGAATTTTTCTTTCCTTATCCAGAGAAATTCTTAAAGCAACGGATTACTTTTAAAAAAAAAAAAAAAAACGAAGTTACTGCTTGCTTAATGCACGAAACTAACGCGTTACGTTACAAGTTACATGAAAAAAGTAACGCGTTATTTTCTAACGCGTTACTTTGTACTTTGTAAGGCGTTACCCACAACACTGGCACTGATGCCTCACAGCGAGAAGGTCGGAGTTTGCATGTTCTCCCTGTGTCTGCATGGGTTCTCTCCAGGTACTCCAGCTTCCTCCCACCATCCAAAGACATGCTCATTAGGTTAATTGGTGATTCTAAATTGGCCGTAGGTGGGAATGTGAGTGTGAATGGTTGTCTGTCTCTCTGTGTTAGCCCTGCGACAGAGTGGCGACCTGTCCAGGGAGTACCTGTCTTGCCCGATGACAGCTGGGATAGGCTCCAGCAGACCCGCGACCCTTAAGCTGGTCACCTTTGTTCACTGGAGAGTCTGTTACCTTCATATGTGACATGAAGGAAGGAGGAGACATTGACTGGGGTTATAAAATCAACAAGGATGGACGAGGATTTATTCCCTACTTCACATATCAACGCCACACATTAAAACTTCTGTCTACAGGTGACAGTGGTGGAAATCAGTGCTGTGGTCTCCACAAGTTATATCAGATATATCAAAAATGTAGTAATAATGTCACTTTAACTGTATCTGGTAAGACCTGGATATTTTATCAACATCACTAATTAATGATTCCTGTTGAAATATGCATATTAATTATGTAATACTTTGAACATTTAATTACTTCTACACTCTAAACATTTATTAGAATACTGTAAAACTTGAACCTAGTGATGCACGATATATCGGCCGCCGATATAATATCGGCCGATATGGTCATTTTTTTACACATCGGTATCGGTCAGGTGTAAAAATAGAGCCGATGTGAACAGGCCGATAATTATTCCTGTGTATTTGATGTGTGTGCAGAGCTAGTGAGCGGAGCTGAGCGGTGCGAATGTCCTGCTCCTCGCTCAGGTGGCTGTTCAGTCGGCCGCTCCTCCGCTCAAATTCACGTCAGGCCGCTCCGCTCAATTTCGCTCCCCGCTCCACCTAAAAGTCCTCCCCCGCTGCAGCGAAATCGCTCCACGCTCGCTCCAATTTAAAAGAGGGAGAAATAACCCTATCAGTTTCCTTTCTAAAATATTTCACGAACTCCATCTTGCCATGGCAATTTTTTTGAAAATGAACGGTTTTGGTTTTATTAGGAAGAAATGAATTCTGGGTGGATTTGAGCACGCGTCAGGCTGGTGGTGTGAGCGGTATCGGAGCGGAACAGAGCGCCCGCTCCGGCCTCTAAATTAACAAGCTCTCCGCGCTCCACCAAAATTCCATCCGCTCCGCCCCTCGCTCGCTCGCGCTCCGCTCACTAGCTCTGATAGCAGTAGCTTTCTTCCGCTGCTTAGCATTAGCTAGTTTTTCATATTCTTTGTAGGCTTCGGGATGCTTGTTTTTTAAGTGGGTGATCAAATTGGTTGTGTTGAACGATTTGACACGAGCTCCCCCTCGCATCACCCGGCCTTCACAGTCATTACATACAGCATAGCGAGGAGTCATTACATACAGCATAGGATCCTCTTCAAAGACTTTGAAAAATGACCAAACAGACGACATCTCTGCTCAACTAAAGATTTTTCAATGTTTACAGAAAACAGTATCAGTCATTTTATTTTGCTAAGTGGCTTTGGCCATTTTTTAGGCCTACTACTGTACCTTAAATATTTTTCAGTGTTATCAGAATACAGTATCAGTCATTTCTGAAAATAAAATGCAAAAGTAAAAGAAAAAAATGATTTATTGATGATTAATGATTTTGATTATCATAAAAATGTGTTTCATATATATATATCGACATCGGTAAATATCGGTATCGGCCATAACAGCAATATTAACATCGGTTATCGGTATCGGCCAGAATTTTTACATCGGTGCATCACTACTTGAACCTTTGACCAGGACCTGAGCTACTTTTCTCAGTTCCTGATACTGTTATCTAGAATGACCACACGTATGATCTTTGATATAAAATAAAAGGTATTGTAGATAAACATGTGAAAAATAAACTGAGAAAAGATGTGACTGAACTGGACATATCAAGAATTACACGTCAAGGTAACTTTTTAGTTCTAATTATTACAGAAGCAGTCATACTGTGTTTGTTTTGAGATTCCAAACCAAAGTTGATGGAGCTCTGACACCTTGATGAAATGGAGACAAATCACAGATGATTCAAAATATCTGAAAGTACAGAGAAAATAACCATTAATTAACATAGAGAGATTCTCAGGGTGGAGAGCAGTTACATATTTTAGAATATGAAGAAGAGGAAGAATTTAGAGTTTAAAAATATAAAATAAATCTCAAATATTACATTTAATGTATTTTTTTCACAACAGCAAATCAAGCTCAGGCCTCACTGACAGTAGACAACAGAGTCATACTAGTAGGAGGCAGAGTGACACTGACCTGCTCTGTGGAGACCTCTTCTGGTTGGAAGTTCTACTGGTTCAGACGTAGATCAGAGTCTGATGGAGCTGAGACAGTAAGAGCTGGAACATCATCCACCACTGAGAGTGTTTCAGAAGGAGGCATCTATCACTGCAGAGGAGGAAGAGGAGACCCAGAGTTCTTCACAGCAGACAGTAATGCTGTCACAATAGAGGAAACAGGTGAGTGTTGTGTTTTTGTTCTGAAATAAAGCATCTTGGATCCATGTTTAACAGTACCACCTGATAACTGTGAAGGTTTATCTGTTGATTCTGTTCTTTATTTGAACCACATTGTGTATTTGTGGGGAAATGTTTTAATGTGTCTCATTCAGGGTTATTGATTTGTGTTTGGTTCTAGTAGCTAAATGACTTAGTGGATTTTTAAACTGTGATTATTTTAACAAGGTTTGTTATGAATTAAGTGTCATTGTCATGGCGTCTTTGTTTTAAACTCAACAGAAAGTAAACCCACAATCAAACTGACACCAGGAACTAGTTTAGTCATTTGTTCAGGAATAAAACATCAAACACTCTTTATCTGTTTATTAGTAGTTTAGAAAAGAGATTTTCGTTCCAAAAGGAAAAAACTGCAATGAACAACTAATAATATTTCTTTACTCCTACTGCTCTGATCAGTTTCCATCAAAGTCTCTGTGATCCTCCAACCCAACTGGCCTCAGATATTCAGAGGAGAGACAATCACCCTCAGATGTGAGATCCAGGGAGGTGGAGGAACTCAGTGGACGTATGAATGGAAACCAGACGAGTTAAACAAACCTCCAACATCCAGAGAATACAGGATCAACAGAGCTACTGAGACTGACAGTGGAGAATACAGATGTAGAGGCAGAAGGGACTACTCTTTAACAGAGTGGAGTGATGCCATCACACTGACTGTATCAGGTAAGATGAACATCTTTCATTTAGATCAGTGTTATAGTTTTACAGTGTTTTAATGTAAATAAATCAACAAAACACTTTTTCTTTCAACAATACTGTAGCTGTCTTTTTTAATCTAGTAGCAACAGAACTGAGAGGCAGCTTTTGGTTTAACCATTAACATGTACAGAAATCATTCACATTGAATCTGGGAAAGAACCAAGAATATCAGAGTAACTTATTATGTGCTGTCCACTTCTCCATCCAACACTTATCCAGTCCCTCCAGGAATCTCAGGAATAAACATGTTTAGAGGAGACTCCATGCAGTGTAGTGGAACTGAAAATGTAAAGACAAGAAAATGCATTTTTGTGCTCCTCACTAAGTGAATTACAGTGGGGAAAATAAGTATATGATACACCTCAGATGTTGCAAGTTTCCCCCCTTATAAAGAATGGAGAGGTCTGTAATTTTCATCATAGGTACACTTCAACTGTGAGAGACAGAATCTAAAACAAAAATCCAGAAAATCACATTGTATGATTTTTAAATAATTAATTTGCATTATATTGTATGAAATAAGTATTTGATACACTAGAAAAACAGAACTTAATATTTAGTACAGATTGCAGCAGGGATTTTGCCCACTCCTCCTCACAGATCTCCTCCAGATCTTTCAGGTTTCAAGGCTGTAGCTGGGCAACACGGAGTTTCATCTCCCTCCAAAGATTTTCTATTGGGTTTAAGTCTAGAGACTGACTAGGCCACTCCAGGACCTTGAAATGCTTCTTACAGAGCCACTCCTTAGTTGCCATGGCTGTGTGTTTCAGGTCATTGTCATGCTGGAAGACTCAGCCACGACCCATCTTCAATGCTCTTACTGAGGGAAGGAGGTTGTTGCCCAAAATCTCTCAATACATGGCCCCATCCATCCTCTCCTCAATCCAGTGCAGTCATCCTGTCCCCTTTGCAGAAAACTACCCCAAAGCATTATGTTTCTACCCCCATGCTTCACAGTTGGGATGGTGTTGACGGGATTGTACTCATCCTTCTTCTTCCTCCAAACACGCGAGTGGAGTTTATACCAAAAAGTTCACTTTTGGTCACATGACCTTCTCCCATGCCTCCTCTGGATCATCCAGATGGCCATTGGCAAACTTCAGATGGGCCTGGACATGTGCTGGCTTGAGCAGGGGGACCTTGCATGTGCTGCAGGATTTTAATCCATGGCAGCGTAGTCTGTTACTAATGGTAACCATTGAGACTGTGGTCCCAGCTCTCTTCAGGTCATAGACCAGGTCCTCCTGTGTAGTTCTGGGCTGATCCCTGACCTTTCTCATGATCACTGACACTCCACGAGGCGAGATCTTGCATGGAGCCCCAGTCCGAGGGAGACTGACAGTCATCTTGAGTCTCTTCCATTTTCTAATAATTGCACCAACAGTTGTTGCCTTATCACCAAGCTGCTTGCCTATTGTCCTGTAGCCTATCCCAGCCTTGTGCAGGTCCACAATTTTGTCTCTGGTGTCCTTAGACGGCTCTATGGTCTTAGCCATGGTGGAGCGGTTGGAGTGTGATCGATTATGTGTGTGGACAGGTGTCTTTTATACAGATAACAAGTTCAAACTGGTGCAATTAATACAGTTAACGAGTGGAGGATAGGAGGGCTTCTTAAAGACAAACTAACAGCTCTGTGAGAGCCAGAATCCTTGCTGGTTGGTAAGTGATCAAATTCTTATTTCATGCAATAAAATACAAATTAATTATTTAAAAATCATACAATGTGATTTTCTGGATTTTTATTTTAGACTCTGTCTCTCACAGTTGAAGTGTACCTATGATGAAAATTACAGACCTCTCCATTCTTTATAAGGGGGGAAACTTGCAAAATCGGCAGCGTATCAAATACTTATTTTCCCCACTGTATAAATCAGAGGGAATGTGTCGTCTAGTTTTGTAGTAACAGTCTAATGTGTTACAGATAGATACAGATTAATATTTAAAGTTTAAATGACCTGGTGGATGTTTAAAATGTGGTTCTTTTAACAAGTTCATTCCTGGAGTGAGTTATTTTAAAATTATTTCCTTGTTTTGTTTTCCTCTAAACTCAACAGCTCTTAAACCCACAGCCACTCTGACACCAGGAAGTCCAATCATACCAGTAGGAGGCAGAGTAACTCTGACATGCTCTGTGGAGCCCTCTGCTGGATGGAAGTTTGACTGGTTCAGACGTGTGTCTGACTCTTCTCAAGCTCAGCTCATAAGAAATGAACCAAACAGAGTTATTAGAGTCTCAGAGGGAGGTCTGTACCACTGCAGAGGAGGAAGAGGAGGAAGAGGAGAACCAGTTTACTACACAGGAAACAGCAGAGAAGTCACTGTTATGAAAACTGGTGAGTTTAGTCATTTATTATCGAATAAAACAACATTCACTCTTTAAATGTTTCATCTGTTTATCAGTAGAGAACAACATTAACATCTCTTCATGTTGTGTTCAGAAATTCCAAACAAAAATGTGATTTATTTTACATTTTATTCTTTATGTTACTTGTTACCTTTTTTTCCTTCAGTATTACTTAGTCCCATGTTCAATGTAAATAGTGGGACGTCCCAATAGAAAACCTCCTTAAATAGCAGTTAAACACTACAATGTCAAATCAACATGACATTGTGAGTTTAGGTGTTGATTTGTGTTGCTTATGTGTCACTTCATGTTGTGTTTTTTTACTTTTTATTTTAAAAATCTAATTGTCGCTAAGGATAACAAATAGGATTATTATTAGAGATGGTAAGAAAAGTCACTGTTATACTGTTGATGTGATGTTTCTGTCAGTCTCCTTTGGGTGTTGATGATGTTACAGTTTATCATTATTATTTACTGGAGTTACTGTACTCTTGTACATTTAATAATCTTTTTCTTTGAATATTAAATTGCCAATACGGAGCAGAAAAAGAGTTTGATTATTTATCTTTTAATCTTCTAACTGGATATTTTATGTGAACAGTTTCCATCAAGGTCTCTGTGATCCTCCAACCCAACTGGCCTCAGATATTCAGAGGAGAGACAATCACCCTCAGATGTGAGATCCAGGGAGGTGGAGGAACTCAGTGGACGTATGAATGGAAACAAGACAAGTTAAACAAACCTCCAACATCCAGAGAATACAGGATCAACAGAGCTACTGAGACTGACAGTGGAGAATACAGATGTAGAGGCAGAAGGGACTACTCTTTAACAGAGTGGAGTGATGCCATCACACTGACTGTATCAGGTAAGATGAACATCTTTCATTTAGATCAGTGTTATAGTTTTACAGTGTTTTAATAATGTGTCAGACAGTTCTAACACATGACAAATTCACTGCACTAGTAGAACAAATATTATCTACCCTTCTAACAATGTGTCACTTGCTCCTTTTATTTAGAATTAGTTTATTGTAGTTTCTAAATCAATTCATAAATATTTTAGAGACAATGTGGACAAAGATGTGAGTTTCCCAGAATACATGTGTAATAACTGTTAATGTTACAAGTCTGGTCACAGTTTTAAATCTTTTATTTTTTTAATTTGAATGCCTAAATATGTGAAGCAATCAGCAACTTTAAATGTGTGCAGCTACTGTAGGTGGGTTTTCTCTTTCTTTAAGGTTTAATAGCATAATTGATGTTTTAGACTTATTAATCTTATAGCCTGAAATCTTACCAAATCCCCTGATCAGGTGTAACGGGGCAGGGAGAGATGTGTTTGTGTTGTTGAGACAGATAATTACATCATCCACATACAAAGCCAGACGGTGTTCCTGCTCTCCTTTAGTTATACCTGAAATATTATCATGTGATCTTACAGCACTTGCAAATGGTTCCAAAGCCCTGATAAACAACAGCGGGGACAAAGGGCCCCCAACCTCGAGTTATTTTGATAGTTTTTGAAATATTATTATTTGTTAAAATTTCTGCATATGGTTCTTTGTAGTAGTAATCTAATCCAATTACAAAAAGTCACGCCCAGACCAAAACATGCTGGAGTTTCAAACAGATAAGGCCACTGGACTCTGTCGAAGACCCCCCCCCCCCCATATATTAGGCTAATTGGCCTTTCACATATATTATTTGGCTTGCCTGCTTTTGGAATCAAGGTGATTAAAGCTCCTCTTAAAGTGGACGGCGGGATTCCATTTTGAAAGGACTCAGTAAACATTTGTAAAAGTGCAGTCGGTAGTTTAGATTGAAATTTCTCGTAAATTTCAACTGGTAGCCCGTCGGGCCCTGGAGATTTCCCCGTTTTCATACTATCAATTGCTGCAGATATTTTCGCTACTGTCATATCTTTTTCTCAATCAGCCCTCAGAGCTTCAGGTACAATGGGTATATTTATTCTATCTAGGAAGACTTTTAATTCCGAATTGTCCTGAGTTATTACTGAACTATACAGTCCTTCATAAAATGTTCTAAAATTTTCATTTATTTCTCTTGGGTCTACAATAGTTTCTCCTTGATCGTTCTGCAGACAGGCGACAGATCTCTCAGTCTGTCACTGCTTGATGCGCCAGGCCAGCACTTTTCCAGGTTTTTCTACCTGAATGTTTGTTTAAGTCGCAGAAGACTGGCCATCGCTCTGGATGCGGATAGCTCATTATGTTGTGCTCTAAGCAGTAGAAGGTTCTGATGAGCTTCTGGGGACTTTGAACGGAAGTATTCAGGTTCAAGTACCTTTATTCTAGTTTCTAGAATTTTATCCCTTTGAAATGTCTGTTTTGCTTCAGAGCCTCTGATAAAGACTTTGAAGGCTTCCCATCTTATAGCTGGTGATGTTTCTGTTGTATTCATTTTAAAATAGACTTTGATTTGCTCATCCAGGAAGGTGATAAAACCAGGATCAGCCAACCATTTTAGTTTGCAGCGCCAAGTAGTAGCGTCTCTCACCAATTTTGAGTCCTGATATATTATTGAGTTTAGAGCATGATCTGAAATTAGAATAGCAGCATAAGAGCATTCTTTAATTCTATTTAATATTCTATTAATCCAGATGATATTATATTATGGATTGACTGCGAGGGTGAGATTGGTCATCTCCAGTGCTCTGGTCCAACAGTGGATCTAATGTACAGTTAAAATCGCCTTTGAAAAAAGTCTGGATCATCAGTATTTGGTGCTTAAATGTTTGCCAAAATGATTTGTTCCTTTGGTAAACTTCCCTGAATGATAAGGTATCATCCAAACTTGTCTTTAATAACCTAATTCACCTGTAATGGGATCGACTCATGAACCAAAGTAATAACCCCTCTTGGGGAGTTAAATGGTGCTGAGAAGATATTACCTCTCCACCTCCTCCTAACTTTCAGATCATCTTTATGCATCAGGTGGGTTTCTTGCAGAAAAGCTATATTACACTGCAATGATTTAATCCTATTCATGACTTGTTTAACCTTCTTTAATAATGTTTTGTAGCCCCCTGTAGTTCCACGATGTCATTTTAATTTATATTTCAGTGGACATTTTATGTGGCTGGCATTAAATGTCCCCACCATCTTAAAGGATTTGTAAAAAAAAAAAAAAAAAAAGAAATGAAAAACTAACGAAAAAAAAAAACAAACATGGGTAAACTCGAACAATATTACCACAACTAATACAATGACAGAAAATAACATAACCCTTTCAGGTCCCTTGACCTGAATATTATTCCCCTTAATCTGTTGACTTCCAAATAGCTGTTAACTGTTCCACCCTAAAGGCTGGACCAGTACCACTGAGCTACCAGAAAAAATAACTATATAACTAACCCTGAACTCTGGTGCTACCATATTTACACATCTGGCTTTTTAAGGCATTTTCAATAAACTGTGAACTAAATTGTAAAGGCACACTCTCAAAACGTTGTTATGGAAAAGCGTGGAAATGAATGGATCCTAACAGTTTTTGAGAAGAGACAGAGTTATAATCCCTGGGTATTATTTACCAAACAGGAGTAAGCTTGAATATATAATGGCTATGATTTGTGGGAGATCAGCTGATCAGCAGGTTAACATACGACTCAGCTCGCCGCCATCTTGGAATGTTTTAAATCTTTTCTATAACAATGTAGTGAAACCATTTGTTTCTGTGTCTAATCCTGATCATATACTTGTTGTGTTTGACTTCAAACTGAACAGCAAATCAAGCTCAGGCCTCACTGACAGTAGACAACAGAGTCATAGCAGCAGGAGGCAGAGTGACACTGACCTGCTCTGTGGACTCCTCTTCTGGTTGGAAGTTCTGCTGGTTCAGACGTAGATCAGAGTCTGATGGAGCTGAGACAGTAAGAGCTGGAACATCATCCACCACTGAGAGTGTTTCAGAAGGAGGCATCTATCACTGCAGAGGAGGAAGAGGAGACCCAGAGTTCTTCACAGCAGACAGTAATGCTGTCACAATAGAGGAACCAGGTGAGGGTTGTGTTTTGTTTTCAAACTCCACATGTGACCTGCATTCATGATTAATAACATCATGATTAATGTTACATTAACACCTGGTAACTATAGAAGTTTTTTGTTTGTTGTGTCTTTCTACATTGTCTATATCTAGAAGTGTGTTCAACAAGGCTGTTGTCACACAACAACTGGTCTCAAGCACAAAATTAAGATGTGAAGTTCAGGGCAGCTGAATGATTGTATTCATATTTGTTCTTATGTGGTTTCCTACATTTGGCTCCAAGTACCCCATGATTCAACATGAAAGTTAAAAAATAAATAAATACATCTACGACCTTCTGTTGGTATTTCTATGTTCTAACTGGAAACTCTTGAACATGACCAGATCCAAACAGACCTGTTGTGACTCTTCAACCCAACTGGACTCAGATATACAGAGGAGAGACCATCACTGTCAGATGTGAGATCCATGGAGGAGACACTGAGTGGGAGTATGAATGGAGAACAAGCAGCTCCAGGAAACCTTCAAATCAAAATGAATTCAGGATTAGTTCTCTGTCCCACAGTGGAAACTATGAATGTAGGGGCAGAATGAAAAGAGATCAACATAAAACAACAGAGTGGAGCCATTCAGTCACAGTGACAGTAACTGACAGTAAGTCAAATTATATAACAGCTTATTGAAGTATGTTTTTGTTGTTATGGGGAGATGAAATATGATATTTAGATATTCACACAGTTTCTAATTTAAAGTGAATATTCTCATAGAAGTTGTATTCTATGTTAAGAGATGAGACATAACTTGTTTAAAATGTCTTTCAACAGGTCAACCTGTCCTCTCTGTGTCTCCATCATGGCTGAGTCCTGGAGCCTCAGTAACTCTGAGCTGTGAGCTTGAACATCCATCTGCAGGATGGAGGTTTTACTGGTATAAAGCTGTTCCTGATCTATCACACAAGTATCCATCTTACAACTATGAGCTGCTTCCTGGTAGCATCAATGGAACTGAACAAGATTCCTACATCACTGATGGACAGACACACACAGCAGGATATGTGTGTAGAGCTGGAAGAGGAGACCCAGTGTTTTACACTGATTCCAGTCAACCTCAGTTTGTCTGGTCTGGAGGTCAGTTTGTTTCCATCTGTTCTCTCAATAAGTAGATTATATGTCACCTTTCATTTTTTCTCTGTGACCTACATGCAGTATCTTGAAAACTAAAACACATGCTTACAATTCACTGACTGTTCACATTTATGTTCTCCTAATGCAGCAAGATCTTTCTTTTTTGTTACCATCAAACTAATTATCTTGTTACCATTCCATTTTCTTTTCATTGAATTGGATAATATGAAAAACACAAAAAGAGAGTTACAAGACTTTTACAAACCTACAAACACAAATCCTTACATGACAGGGACAAAATAAATTGGTCCAGGACGTCTCTAAAACATAGGAGGTTATATGTGGTGTCTCAGGGTGTGCTGTGTTGTGTGGGTATATGTTGAGTCTGGAAGAAAGTATATGTATGCACAGGAGGAAAAAGGAGAAGAAAATAAAGAAATAAATGAAAGAGGAAAAAAGAAAGTCCAATAATACTAATAATATAATCTGAATATTCTGGTATCAGAAGGTAAGGAATGGCATGTGTTTGAATGTTTCCTCTTCATCTTTGGATACTTCATCAGCTCATGTTACTGCTCTTACTTATCAGATTGTCAGAGTACAGATGTCAGGTAAAAGTATGCAGTTTCTAATTTTACAGACTGCTGCTTGTTGCATATCAATTCAAATACACTTCAATGGTATTATTCATAGTTTGACCAAAACACTGCATCTTGTCATGCTTGTACTAATTTACAGCAATTAAAAAATGAAAGCAAATAAATATTTGCATTGTGGCCTTTTTCAGATTAATATCACTCTTCTTGCTTTGACTCTTTTTCAGATTTCCATTCAGCAGCGTCTCTCTCAGTGAATCCTGACAGAGTGCAGCACTTCACCTCTGACTCTGTCTCTCTGAGCTGTGAGGGAAACTCTACTGAGTGGAGAGTGAGGAGCTTCCCTGAGGACCTCTACCTGTCCTGTTCTGACTGGAAGAGAATGACAGAATTCCCATGTGAATTATCCAGATACCAGTCTAATAATACAGTGTACTGGTGTGAGTCTGGATCAGGAGAGTTCAGCAACGCAGTCAACATCACTGGACATGGTATGTTAGAATAGTTCTTTTCTTTTGTTTGTAAATGATTAAAACATCACATCATGATGACCCAGTTATGTGACATGTTACATAATTGTGACAAAACAGACAACAGTTATTCATAGTCTGTCCTGTTTTAATGCAATCAGAGTAAACTAAGCATCATGCTACTTTTAGTTGGAGGCTTTACTTTACTCCCATCATCTGCTTACAAAACTATTTCTATCCAAACTGTCCCACAATAAATCTCTCTTTCTTTCTTGTTATTTCTGTAATAAATCACTAAAAAGCAGAACATTTCTACCACCAAAGTGTTCCTTCAGCCTATTATGTAAAGACGCTGTAGTCAAGTAGGAACCTGACTAAAATATTCTAGTTAGGTTGGTGTGAAACATTTGCAGGGCTCAGGATTAAAACCAAACTTCTTGGGCAACGTGAGACTTCTTGGTATTGATTGAAGTTTTCCCTTTCTAGTTCAATACAGAGCTTTTTCTGAAACTGGAACTTAAAATGCTTTGACTGTTTTCCAAATGGAGGCATTGATTGAGTTTTGAACTAAAACCACTGTAGCCTATTAAATACTGTATGTCCATATTTGTTCTGTAGCTAATGGGCCCGTATTTGACTTCTCATCTGTGGCTGCAACAAAACATCCTCATCATCACATTCATACTTTCCAAGCACATATTGGTACTTACCACGATGAGGGTTTGTTTTAGTGGAGGTTTGGAGTGTTCAGAAGTTTCTGAGGCTCAACAGGTCCAACGTGATCTAAAGGACATTGTAATAAGCTGTTGGTTATTTGGTGGGAAGGGATAGTTGTAAGATTCATACTGCAGTTTGGAATTATTCAGAAACCAAATGTCTGATATAATATGTATGCATATAGAAACCATTCTCCTCATTGTATGTCAGCTGTTTGAAAAGTCTGACTAAATCATTGTTTGACTGTTTTCCAGGTTCTAATGGTATCATCCTGGTGAGTCCTGTCCATCCTGTGACTGAGGGAGAACCTGTTACTCTGAGCTGCAGGTTGAGACGACAACAAATACTTTCCGATGTGTTTTTCTATCACAATGACAAACTCATCCAAAGCGATACCAGAGGGGAGCTGAATATCTCTGCAGTGTCAAAGACACATGAAGGCTTCTACAAGTGTGAACATTCAGGAAAACAATCACCACAGAGTTGGATGGCAGTTAAACGTGAGCAGGATAAAAACTTTTAATGCATTTTATTTTTTGTAAACATCATGTCAGTTTGAAAATACACATTGTATTTATGTTGATATTTTCTGTGCTAAAGCCTAAACTCATCAGTCATCTGATGAATTATATCATGAACAGTCCAGTATTAATACTTAATGTTTCTGTTTCTAATAGCTGTGCCAGGAGCTCAAAGTTCTTCTTCCCCAGTGCCTTTGATTACTGGACTTCTTTGTGGAATCATACTCATCATTCTCCTGCTCTTGTTGTATCAATACAGACGGTCCAAGGGTGAGACCTTTTTTCTTCTGAGTCTGTATTCTAAAGTATATTTACTACAAACTCCATTTTGATCTCATGACTAAAGAATCTCATAACTAATGTGTCTTTCACAGGTTCATGCTTTCCCAGGTCAGTACAGCACCCTTGTTTTCTCCTCTTAAACATACTGCAGTGTTTTCCTGTTCTGTGTATTTACAGTATTTAATAATTATGTTTCAGGTCGAGTCCAGATTCCATCACAAACCATGGAGTCAGACAAAACACATCTCCCCTCCATGGTCAGTAACTAATGATTATTAAAGACTAAATACAAGTGATTGACATGAAATCCTGTAAAGAAAACTATGTTTATTTCAGATGGAGAAGATGTTAACTACTCTGTCATTAAACTCAAAAAAATTGGAAAGAAGCGTGAGTACTCCAGATACATAGAAAATACAAATAAATAGTTCAGAAATGTTTTAGCCTGCAAATATGAATTCATTGTTTTCTTTTGTGGATTCTTCTGATTATCCTAACAGGGAAGCATCATGAACCAGAGGACAGTGTTGTTTATGATGATGTGAAGACAAAGGGGGCAGGTATGGTCAGTTCCAACACATACTCATTTGCCAGTTCATTAGGTACACAAAGTTAAAACATATGTTTTCTAATATAACAGTCTTCCATTCCTTTTAGCTTCATGAAGGTTCTGGTTTTCAGCATTTGTTTAAAATAACAGAGCTGTCTGAAGGTCCTCTGAAGCTGAAACAACTGCAACTGGACTGTAGTAACTACAGGAAAGTATCTGGTCTTTAACAGACACTAGTCATATGTGTTTGTGATGAGCAACACCCACAGATGTTCATATTTAAACCACACCTCCCCACCGGTCTTAGACCTGAAGAAGGTACTTGGATGAGTGGTGGAATGTCTTCAAGAGACTCTCCATGTCCAGATGCCCTTGTTTCAGCTTTTTGGAGAACTGAGAGCTGTTTATTCAACGGTTTTCATTTTGGAGTTGTATTGTGTTGTACTGACACATGTTTCTATTATTTTGACCCGTTGTAGTCAGAGGGCTCTTTAGTTTTTAATTCAACTCAGTTCAACAGCACCACAAACTACATCCTCTAAAATGATCAAACAGTTGAATTACTACCTTTTTTCATGTTTCAACATAAAATGACCATTATAACAGTCATGAAGGAGGATTTAGAGCAGGACTGTTATATTATTCTGGAGTACTTGATTTGTCAAGTGAGCATATGCACTCTATTGAAATGTGTCATCATACACTGTCTGGCCAAAACAAAGTCACCACGCCAAGTAAATGGGTGCATGTCAATGATTTGACCCTTCTCAAACAGACTAACATCTTTTCCACGACCACAGGATGTGTCTTTAGACATGGTTGTTTAAGAAATGAGAAGCTACTCATTACATCAGTTGGGGTTAAATAACTTGTTGCCAGCTGAAAGATAATCACCCATGCAGTAATTATCCAGTAGGAGGCTTGTACCTGTTTGCTTAGTTAAATCCAGGTGGTGAATCACTGAAGGTCGGTTTATCAGTTCCCTTGTTTAACTGCTACACTACCACTAGATGTCACCAGAGTTGGAAATGATCAAACCGCACACACACCTTTTCTGTCTGTTCCTTTTATATTTCAGTCTCAGAGATATACCATAAAAGTCACACAAACCAGGCGGTGGAATCATAGATGATGGTCTCTGTAGACACATCTTTGAATTTATTTTGGAAATGGTCAACTCTTACACACACCCAGGGCCTCTTGGAGTTTGTTTACCATGTGTTTGTGTCTCAGAGATATCCCATAATGCTAAAGTCATGCTGTTGCAGATTACAAAATAGATTTTATGTAGAACGATTTCCTCCACCTTCTAAATGTTGTCTCACATAAACCAAGTGGCACAATCATAGATGATAGTCTGTCATTTAGCACTTTGTACAAATTTTGCTGCCAGTTTGTGGGTTGCTCTCACATTTTGTCTATTTCCTTTGCACAGTATAATACACAAAGAGTCAGTGTAATTTGTGTGTATTTTTATTTCAACATCTGTCACAGTAGTTGTGAAAATCCTAGTTCTATGAGTCCTTCCATTCATCCAGCTGCTGTATATTTTATGCCTGACAAACAAATATACGTTGAGATCTGGGTTCTGTTTTAGATCCTAATTTGGTTTATGCCCAGATGAACCACGGCAAGAAAGGAAAAGCCAAGAAAAATAAAGGTACGTAAAATTCTACAGCTGTTTTTATTGAAGGATAGTGTATCATAGCTTTTACTCAGTGATTGATATAAACTGGCAGTGCATACATAGAGTATCATTCATTGTATTAGTGAATACATTAACTCTATTATACTGCCTTTTAATCAGGATATCAGACAATTGTGCTAAATATATCATCTCTCCATTTACAGGAAAATCAACTCCTGCAAAAACCGAGGAAGCGGTTTACTGTGAAGTCAAACTAGGATGAGCTCTTGGTAGTGATGCTACCATGTAGGATACAAGCTGTAAGTGTTTATATTCTACAAATGATCTATTGGTTTAGATATATTACATAGAAGCATTCTTGTTTCTTGGATAACTCTGGCTCTGTTTTTGTTGTTGTCTTTGTCCTCCAGGTCTCTGAAGAGAGTTGAATGAACAGCACCAAAGAGAAGCATTCATATAGACTCAATATAGACATTAGACACATCCTCCTCTCCGCAGACTCCGGCCAGCTCACCATCCTCATCCTCCTGGACCTCACTGCAGCTTTCGACACCATAAATCACACCATTCTCCTCTCCCGCCTTGAGTCCTCCCTCGGCATCACTGGCACTGCACTCTCCTGGCTCAAATCATACCTCTCAGACCGACAACAATTCATCCACATCAACAACTGCACCTCCTCCACTGTTCCTCTGTCCCAAGGTGTCCCCCAGGGTTCGGTGCTTGGTCCTCTCCTCTTCATACTTTACCTGCTCCCCCTTGGCAACATCATTCGCCACCACGGTCTCCATTTCCACTGTTATGCTGATGACGTCCAGCTTTATATCTCCACCAACTCCATCACTCCCGCCACTCTTTCCACTCTCTCCAATTGCCTCGCTGACATCAAATCCTGGATGCATATCAACTTCCTCAAACTAAATTGTGACAAATCAGACCTAATCATTATCGGCCCCAAATCCCTCAACAACACCACAGACAGTTTCCGCCTCACCATCGACAACTCCACCTTGTCTCCATCCCCCAACAGCCGCAACCTCGGAGTCATCTTTGACAGTAACCTCTCCTTTGATCATCACATCAATCAAATCACCAGAACTGCCTTCTTCCACCTCAAGAACATTGCCCGACTCCGTCCATCACTCTCCTTCTTTGCTGCTGAAACCCTCATTCACGCCTTCATCACTTCCAGAATTGACTACTGCAACAGCATCCTCTATGGCACACCATCCAAAACTTTAAATAAACTTCAGTACATCCAAAATTCTGCTGCACGTCTGCTCACCCACACCCGCTCCCGTGATCACATCACTCCTGTCCTCCAGAAACTCCACTGGCTCCCAGTTCCACAGCGTATTCAGTTCAAAATCCTCCTCCTCACACACAAAGCCCTCCATAACCAGGCCCCTTCCTATCTCACTGACCTGCTCCATCGCCACAATCCATCCCGCAGCCTCCGTTCATGTGACGCAAACCTCCTTACTCCACCACTCAAGACCAAGCATCGAACCTGGGGCGACAGAGCCTTCTCTGCAGCTGCCCCCTCCCTCTGGAACTTTCTCCCCAAACACATCCGCGACTGTACCGACCTTCCTACCTTCAAATCTCTGACAAAAACACACCTTTTTAAAATTGCTTTTAATGTTTAGCTCAGTTTATTGTGTTTTTGATGTTATATTTCACATTGTTTTGCTAATTTGATGTCCTTTTTATGTAAAGTGTCTTTGAGTATCTTGAAAAGCGCTTTTAAATAAAATGTATTATTATTATTATTATTATTTACATTTATTTCACAGTCTCTTTAGTTTGTTTGGTTCTTTCTTAGTAGTTTGAAATATAGGATCTTGAGTCTCTGTTAGCTTTAAGGTAGGCAGCTTTTGAACTGTTACAAGAGTAAGCTCCAATTATTATCTCACTATATAGCCAATGATCTTCTACATATTCTAGATTTTAAAAATGTATAATATGATGGATGTTGTGTTTTATTTACTCCTGTTTGTTTTTAATGGTTTTATTACATTGTCTTTTAGACCATTTTATGTGTTCAGTATATATTTACTTGGTAGCCAAACTAGATAAAGACCCAACTATCACATGCAGTTATCCAAACAGTAAGTCATGTGTCAACAGTGCAGCTCATTAAATCCTGCTGATACAGTTAAAGAGCTTCAGTTAACGTCTGGGTCAAACAACAGAATGAGGCCAAGATATGTTCTCAGTGACTTTGATAGTGGTGTGATTGTTGATGCCAGACGGACTTCACCTGGGATTTTCACCACAACAAGCTCTGGATGTTACTCAAAGTGGTGAACAAACCTTTTAGTCAGGGGCACTTCTGTGGACTGGACCGCCCTCTTGAGGTCAGAAGAGAATGGTCAGACTGGTTGGAGTTTACAGAAGCGCTGTGGTCACAAAGATATTACCACTCTTTACCAAACTGGACAATGAGTTGTTTGGACTTCAGCAGCCTTACCTATATTAGATCTGAATTCAACAGAACACAGCAGAATACGCAGCCAACAAATCTAAAGAAACCATGGAATGAAGTCATGTCAGCATCAACCACAATCTCATATCAATGTTTCCACCTTTAGAGGAATCCAAGGATTGAGGCTGTACTGAGACAAAAGGAAGGTCCTACCTAGGATTTGTACGGTGTTCCTAATGAACTGTCCAGTATGTGTATAGGTTTAACTTTGACCTAAAGGATGTTTGTTAATCATCTGCTAAATTATTCTGCTTGAATATGTTACCGACAACACACACTTGTGCTATGTTGTGATTATGTTTAACATTTATAAAAAGAGACAAACAAGATCCAAGAATGACGGCCAGTTAAACCACATTCTGCTTTATTTAGAGTTAGGCAGCTTGATACAGCTGACGCAGCTGTGCTCTGCTTTCCAGATATTACAGATGCACAGCGCTTTGGTGTCGCTTCTTTTTATATTAACATTTAATCCTGTTGTTCTCAATGTAAAATTACTCATGGAAGTGTCATTAATTTTTAAAAATATTTCTGTTTTGTATTAAAAAATAAATAAAATCCACACTGTTCCACTTTAATTGGTTTCTGGTGTGATCAGCTTTCTTATAGAGGATGTCTTTTATGAGTCTAACCTCTGTGGCTTTCTGTACAAGTTCTGTATGGCTACATACACCGATCAGCCACAACATTATGATGGAGAAGTGACTAACATTGACCATCTTGTTACAATTCAAAGTTCTGCTGGAAAACTTTTGGACCTGGCATTCATTCATGTGGATGTTACTTAGACATGTAGCACCCACCCAGACCAGACCAGGCACCCCCACCCCATAGCAATGACACTCCTTGATGGCAGCAGCCGTCCCCAGCAGGATGCAGCCTGACACAGACACACACACACAAAAACGCTTTAGGAACAACTAAAAAAACATGAACAGCACAAGGTGTTGACCTGGCCTCCAAATTCGCTAGATCCCAAACTGATGAAGACTCATTCTCTGATGAGTCACAGCTGTTCTGGAGGCACAAGGGAGACCTAGACAATATTAAGAAGGTGGTCATAATGTTATGCCTGATCGGTGTATCTGCTAGTGAATAGATTCCTGCTTTATCAGGTTGGTCCAACACTCCTCTGTCTCATTTACAACGTACTAGAATTACTTTCAGTGATTCTTATTAAATCTACTGTATTCAAATGTTTTGCTTTCACCAGGTCTCAGAGCACAAATCAGAGCTCTGCTACAGACCACATGATCAACCAGGATGAAGGTCAACAGAGTGAATATGCTTCTCCTCTCCACGGTCAGCCTTAACCCTGACTTTTGTTTCTGACAAATCTTTAAAGAGAACAGTTCCATTTTTCTTGTGATCTGATCTGAACCATTACATAACTCACATCATGATATTAAATCCAACCTTGGCTTGATTTTACTCTGTAGGTGATGCTTGTCTCTATGAATCAATCAAAGGCCCTGAAGACACTGAAAGATGTACAGTATGTTCAGTAGTGAGGAAAGGAAAGAAGTGAACCCTTTAGAATTATGTTCATTTATGCATTAGTGTTTTGAAATCAAATTAATTCAATAGACAATCTGCGTCGTTCACATCAGAAATCCTAAGAATATGACTAAGCTGAGTTCTTTCTGGACGAATGCTCCAAAGTTCCTCCTGAACTTTGTGCAGGTCTGATCCACATCTGCTCTAAGGCTTGTTTGAGTTTAATGCAGCTGATGAGGTTTGACCAGTTATTAAATCTAAGAGCTGTTCCACCAGTACATTCCTTGTTTTGTGTGTGAAAATTACAATTATTATTAGTTCAAGCTCTGTGTGTTTTTAAACTTAAAGATCAGATAACATTTTACAACAAACTGAATTTTAAAGGATTTACACACTTTTTCTAGTCAGTGATTCATATTGAACATGAATCAGTTTTAAATACTAGAATGAGATGATTTTCTGTAAATGACTGAAGTTCAAACATGTCACTATATTTCAGATGAATCCAGGGATGCCACATATTCTTTGATTGAGCTTAAAAACATCACTAAGAAGGGTGAGTGTTTTATGTAGAAACAACCACATACAAGATATAGAACAAAGAGTAGCTGAGACACTTTTCTAGACCAGTAGCATCTAAATAACAGATAATATCATCTGATCCTTTTAACAGAGAAGAAACAGAAACCAGAGGAGAGCTGTGTTTACTCTGCTGTGAAGATTGGTTCATCTGCAGGTATGATTCATTCCAACAGTCCTGACTAGACAATGATCCTTCTTCTGTGTTGAACAGTTGAAACCTGAAGTGTGGCTTTTGTTTCAGATGACGGTCTGATGTATGAACAGGTTCTCTTCCACAATAAAGGTAAAGCCAAGAGAGACAAAGGTGAGTCAAGTCTCCGTCCACCTGCAGCAGTGATTGTTGTAACAGGTTGATCTTAATAAGTAATATGACTCACTGGAACCTACTTTAGCTAATATTAGAACTTAGAACATCTTGTCTCTTATATTTTCTTCTGTGCAACATGTTTATTATACACTTTTGTACAGAAGCAAATCATATTAATCATTGCGTTGCCTGTTACTGTCAAACATTTTAAACTGATTCTCTTTCATGACAGGAATATCTGCTCCTGCAACCGCTGATGAAACAGTTTATTCTGAAGTCAAACCAGCAGAACATAGGGGTCAATTGTCTTCATTCTGATTTGCTATATAATCCTATATCTTTTCGTTCTTTGGTTTGGCTCCTGATCAGTAAACAGATTGTTATCAACAAAACCAACTAAATAGAGAAAAAATAAATAAAAAATAGATTTTTATATAAATAGCAAATCATATACAAATACTAACATTAATGAAAATTCCACAAGGCTTCATCAGGTTCATGAAGTTAGAGATCTTGGTCAGTGTTGGTGTCTCAAACCCTTCAATTTCACTGGTAATGTTATGGAGTTAATGTATCAAGTATCTAAAGTAATCTAATCTAATTCATTCATTCATTTTCTGTAATGAATGGAGCAGTTCACTGTGATACTGCACAATCCAGCAGACAGGTTGGAGTGAAGCTCTGATATTATCATCTTTGGTTGCAACACATGCCTACAGGGCAGTGCCTCTCCCTCACCTGGGGCTCTCAGATCACCTCTCTCTGCTCCTCTTTCCTGTCTACACCCCTCTTAGGAGGACAACGAAGCCATGCACAAAAACCATAACAACATGGCCAGAGGGGGCGCTGTCACAACTCCAAGACTGCTTCTCAAGCACTGAATGGTCCCTTTTTGAACAGGGGGATCTCCAGGAGCATACAGATACTGTTCTTTTTTATATAAAGACCTGCATTGACAATGTGACTGTAAATAAACGCATCAGGGTATTTCCTAACCAGAAACCTTGGATGACTTCAGAAGTACACAAACTCCTCAAAGCGCGGGACCGAGCCTTCAGGTCAGGGGACATAGCCCTATACTCCACTGCCAGGACTGATCTGAAGAGGGGAATCAGGACTGCCAAGCTGGCCTACAGAGAGAAAATTGAAAACCATGTCTCGGATAACGACCCGAGACGAGTGTGGCAGGGGTTACAACATCTCACTAACTATCGGGGCAGGAAAAAAACAGTAACAACAGCAAATGGTGCCCTGCTGGCAGAAGAGCTTAACAACTTCTTTGCCCGTTTTGAGACCAAGAGCCCCACTGCTTTATCGCCCCCTGCGGTCACTGACACTTCTGTTCTCACTGTCCAACAACACGAAGTGGGACAGGTTCTTAAAGCAGTGAACCCCAGGAAGGCTGCTGGCCCTGATGGGGTACCTGGGAAGGTACTTAGAGCATGTTGTAATGAACTCTCTGCTGTCTTTACCACCATTTTCAACTTATCTCTCGCTCAGGCCATTGTCCCCTCCTCTCTGAAATCAGCAACTATCATCCCCATACCCAAGAAATCATCATCAAACAGCCTAGCAGACTACAGACCCGTGGCCCTTACCCCTCTCATAATGAAGTGCTTTGAGAGACTGGTACTCAAACACGTGCAAGCTAGTCTCCCTCACTCCTTGGACAATCATCAGTTTGCATACAGGCCAAATAGATCCACAGATGATGCCTTATCTATTACTCTCCGTGCTGCCCTGAGCCATCTTGAACAGAGAAACAGCTACGTCAGGATGCTTTTTGTGGATTATAGCTCCGCCTTCAACACAATTATCCCCGACATCCTGATCAACAAACTACTGACTCTCGGACTCCCCTCACCCACCTGCAGCTGGATAAAAGACTTTTTGTCAAACCGTCCACAGACGGTTCGAATTGGCCCCCACCTGTCTTCCACCATCACACTCAGCACCGGCTCACCTCAGGGCTGTGTGCTGAGCCCTCTTCTCTATTCACTATACACCTTTGACTGCCTACCAACATTCCCCACAAACTCTATCATAAAGTTTGCAGATGACACCACCATAGTAGGACCTATAACGGGCGGGGATGAGTCTGCCTACAGACAGGAAGTACAGAATCTGTCTGAGTGGTGCTCTGCCAATAACCTCATGTTAAATACCACAAAAACAAAAGAACTTATAATTGACTTCAGAAAGCATAGCACCCCCCACCAACCTCTCCTCATAAATGGTGAGTGTGTGGAGAGAGTCAACTCATTCAAATTTCTGGGCATCCATATCACAGACTGTTTCTCCTGGGCAACTAACACCACAGCCATTATCAAAAAAGCTCAGCAGCGCCTTCACTTCCTCAGGATACTGAGGAAAAACAACCTGAATGTGAAGCTACTGGTGTCCTTTTACAGATCCACTATCGAGAGCATCTTGTCATACGGCATCTCTGTGTGGTTTGCTGCATGTTCTGCAGCAGACAAAAAAGCCCTACAGAGAATTATAAAAAATGCAGAGAAAATCACTGGTTGCCCCCTCCCCCCCTGTCAGATATTGCACTCAGCCGTACCCTCTCAAGAGCCAAGAACATCATCAAGGACAATACTCATCCTGGCCACCACTTGTTTCAACTGTTACCTTCTGGTAGGCGTTATAGGTCCATACAATCCAGTACCACAAGATTTAAAAACAGCTTTTTCCCAAACGCAATAGTCTTCCTAAACAAACACTGCTAAACCCAGCCACCTACTGTCACCTCTTGCACTTTAATAGTTGCACTATTTGATCATTGCTCTGTTTTACTCTTTTTACTGTGTTTTATATATGTCCTGATAGTGTGTTTTATATATGTCTTGAAATGTTTATTTATTGTATGTATGCACCCAGTGGAGTAGCGCTCCTAATTTCGTTGTATTGCAATGTACAATGACAATAAAGGCATTCAATTCAACACATGACCAGGAAGATAAATGAATGACTTAATGGCACCCTCTGCTGGTCCTCAGCTGTAAACACAAGCTGGGATTATTCCAGGGGGTCAACTTTTTATTACGACGGAGTATTAGGGCCACATTGAGGGAAAAAAATAATAATCGCAAACTTCGAGAATAAAGTCGTAATTTATGAGAATAAAGTCGTAATTTACGAGAATAAAGTCATAATATTACGAGAATAAAGTCGTAATTTATGAGAATAAAGTCGTAATTTATGAGAATAAAGTCATAATTTTATGAGAAAAAAGTCTAAGTAAAACGGAATCCATGTGCCATAAGGCGTTGGGGCCTCTGCAGGTGTATTGCCGGCGTCGGAGACGCCGTGCTCGCCGGAGCTCGACTCCCTCTGGATCCAGAATCTTAATTATCAGTCGGATTGTTTCTTGAGACACCACGAAACCCCTCTTAATGTCCCGCTGATGCATCCACCGATAACCCTGCAGTTGACCAGTTCCAGCCATTTCCCCCTCCACAAAAGCAACGACTTCCTCCAAGTGCGTCTGGTTCTTTCTCCGGAAAAGATGCATTTTCTTGCATATTCTTTTTAAAGTCCTAATACTTATGATGATGTGATGCTGATGTGCCAAAAGATTAAGTAGGCCTATCTCCTTGTTTGTGAAACCTATCTTAAAGTACAACTCCACAAAATCCTCCACGGCCCTCATTTTACCAACTGTCTTCCTCTAAAACAACAGGTTAGAATATTATGACTTTTTTCTCATAAAATTATGACTTTATTCTCATAAATTACGACTTTATTCTCATAAAATTATGACTTTATTCTCGTAAATTATGACTTTATTTTCATAAATTACGACTTTATTCTCATAAATTACGACACTTTATTCTCAAAGTCTGTGATTTTTTTTTTACCTTAACCCTTTCATGCATAGAGGTCACTACAGTGTACAGCTGTTTAAAAGTGTTTTTTCTCTATATATGCCTGCAATTTTGGGCACTGCTGCATATAGTCCACTCTAGTGGAAGCTATTGCATCATCCCATACAAAAAAATCCCATTGGCTGGTCATTGTAGCGGGAAAAAGTAGTCAGTGAAACCAAGATGGCCGACAGACAGGGAGAAACACAAAACACCTCGGGTATTTCAGTTTCTACGTTCTATAAAAAGACACCATTGCAGGTAAAAAAAATATAATTACATCAAGTAACATCTAAGGTGACATATTATGTAAAGATTTTCCAAGTTTTGATTTTATATTTGGAGGAAATACTGATTAATCATCTGTCCACTCAATTGTACATCATGCATCGCTAGCTATGTTTCAACTTCAATGCAATGTCAATTACTACCAACATTGTTCTTGAAAATAATTCATATCCTATAATGTTTTGGCTGTAAGTCAACTTCTTTATGTTTTTATAATGTAATTTGAGTTTTTTTCTATATATCCTTATATTTTGTAGAGCTCAAAAAGACAGGCATATAGGGTGATACAGGAGTTCCCAGACTCAAGTGAGGAAGACTGTGCTTCTGATAGCAGTGATGAGGAATGGCTGCCAGTACAGACAGGTGCAAGGAGAGAAGTAGGAACAAGCAGTGACAGTGAAGGTGAGGAGTCTGGAAATGTTGCTGAGGGAGTTGAGGCTGAGGAAGGACATGAAGCTGATGAAGGAGATGAGGCTGTTGAACCTGAGGGACCACCACCTCTCAGAGCTCAGGGGAAAAAAGCGAAAGAAAAGAGTGTCAGAAATGTCTGGAAACTAAAGGATAACCAGTTTGAGGGAGACCTGCCTCCTTTCTTAGGAGAGAGCAAGATGAATGTTGAGGGAGCAGATGCAATAGATTTCTTCATGCATCTTTTCACCCAGGATATGATTGATGACATTGTATACAATACAAACCTGTACGCTGTCCAGAAAGGAAAAGACAAGCTGGCATTGACCTCAGAGGAGTTCAAAACATTTCTTGGAATTAATATGGTAATGTCATATGTCAGATATCCTAGATCCAGAATGTACTGGTCATCAGAGACAGGACTTCGTCTTGAACTGATAGCCGATGCAATGCCAGTGAACAGATTCGAGCAAATTCTTAGTTACATGCACTTTGTTGACAACTACTCACTGGACCCCGAAAATGCTGACAGGTTTGTCAAAATCTGTCAGCATTTCTTGGATGCACTCCAGGAAACCTTCCGCTCAGCACTTGATCCAGAAGAATTTCAGTCGGTCGATGAGATGATGATTCCCTACAAGGGACGTCTGTCTATCAAACAATATATCCCCAAAAAACCCAAGCCCTGGGGAATTAAAGTGTGGGTGCGAGCAGGATCCTCTGGGTACATGTACAACTTTGAACCCTATCAAGGTCCAGCTGGGGGACGAGGTGAGATCAGTCAGCTGGGAATGGCTGGAGATGTAGTCATGCGCCTTTGTGAAGATATTCAGGACAAGAATCACAAGGTGTTTTTTGACAATTTATTTTGCACCATTCCCCTCCTTCAGGCACTGGAACACCAAGGGATCTATGGCACTGGCACATGTAGAAGCAACAGGCTCCATGGAGCACAAGAAAATCTGAAAAGAGAAAAGCAAATCAAGCAAGAAGGAAGAGGTTCTGTCTCTGTCGTGACCAATGCGCAAAACATCACTGTCACACGCTGGTTTGATAGTTCAGTGATTCACATGGCCTCATCCTGCACCGGCCTGTCCCCAACAGATGTGGCACAGAGATGGAGCAAGAAAGAGAAGCAAATGCTCAACATCCAAAGGCCATTTTCCGTGAAGCTGTACAATCAGCATATGGGTGGAGTAGATCTCATGGATCAATGTGTTGCCATGTATCCCCACCGACGCAGAAACAAACGGTGGTACGTCAGAGTGTTCTTTCACTTCCTTGATGTCACAACTGTGAATGCCTGGCTCCTTTATAGAATGTCTGGGAATGAAGCGAAGGATCTGCTGCACTTCAAGGCGTCAGTAGCTCGTGCTCTCATCAATGCAGGATCCCTGAAGATACACACCAGAGGCAGACCCAGTGCCACTCCACCACCGGCAAAACGGAGAGCAGTGTCTAAGGCCCCCCCTGAGATCCGGTATGCCCCCGGAAACCAGTGGCCCAGCTCAAGGAAGCAAAAAACGCCAGCAGATGCCAAGATGCTGCGTGCACACGAAGAACCAAGTACATCTGCATGCAGAGTCTTGTAGCTTTGTGCCCCGGATGCTTTGGCAACTATCATAGAAAATAGTCTCAAAAATGAGCAACAAGCATGATTTGACTGGAAATATGATACATGCTATAAGATACTATGAGAGAATATGCTCAGTTCAGACTTAACAGTTCAGAGACTTAACAGTTCAGAGACTTGACAAGAATGTATGATAACAGTATGATAAACACCAGTTAGTCAAAATTCTATGAGGATCTACAGTTCAGAAACTCGTTACTTGTGTGACACTATCTTCCTCAGTTCAGAGAATATGTCTTTATTTTGTTATCTTGTTTTACATCCCTAAAGATGAATAAAAACGCCTAGTGAAAAAAAAGTTTTATGTTTATGTTAACTTAGAGAGGCCTACAGAGTAGTGGAGGAACCACCATTCCAACAGAATACCATATTACAACTGTATAACTAAATAACAACTATACCTATATAACTACCATGTTATTACACTGATTTTTTTTTACAGTACAAAATGCATGAAGTACACTTGAGTGGACAGATAAATATTTCTTTATAGAATAAAGGTGGAAAAATTTTTTTTTTCAAACCTTGTTTATATCCCTAAGGATGTATAAAAACATACATCGTACCTAATACTCCGTCGTAGTATCCTCTGCGGCACTGAATCAGTTGTAATGACACAGTTGGCCACTAGATGGCGCCTCTAATGCAGACGCCGCCTCGCACACGCTTCCACCGGTCTTCTCCACCAGTGAAGAAGAGACGTTGAGCCGTGGCTAAGAGCGGAGGAGAGAGAAAACTTGATCGAGAAAATCATGTCTTTCAGGTGAAAGAAGGTTTTCTGTTCACAGAATGTAAAGGCAAACCTATGTGCTAGTCTGCTTAGAGACGTTATCTGCCATGAAAGATTTCTATTTACGTCGCCGCTACAACACGTTGCACAAAGCTAAATACGAGAAGCATACTGAAGCTGCAAGGGCTGCTATGTAGCGGACCTCAAATCAAAAGTAGGCTACACAAACAAAGGCGGCTTTTTACCAGTGCCCACTGCTGGTAGTGGCGAGGTAGAGTGGGTATACAGGGAAAATGTTAAACATATTAAACTGTTTCCTGGTGGAAAAATGCATTAAGTAAAAAAATAAAAATAAAAAAAAATATCACAGTAAGTGGTTATTTTTTGTTTGCTTCAATAAACACACACATATATAATTATAAATATATATATAAATATATTCTAATTATACACACACAAACCTCATATCTGCATGTGATATCTGGTTAAGTGTGCGGTCCTATGGCCCTCTGGTAGTGTCGATGAAAAATTGTTGCCCCCTCCATCATTTAGGTTGCCCATCCCTGGTCTATGGTCACAGTCAGCAGCAACAAGCTCAGCTGAAGACTGGAAGACTTTTGTTAGAGCACATTGTTTTCTGACCTGTAGGTGTCTCCATGAGTAGAAAGAATGGAGTTACTAACTGTCCATTCTGCTACAGGCTTATTTCTATCTACTGACAATCAATGACCTCATCATTTCTAACTGAGCCACCTTGAAAAGAGGAAATGCAGCCTGTGCTTCAAACTAAATGTCTGCCGTTCAGTAGATGACTTGTTGTATGATATCAACTTTCAGCTCACAGCAGAGAGGTACATTTGTTGCTGCACAAAATATTTTTAATTAGAGTTTTACTACTTTACTTTCTGAAGCAGACGGTTTTCTAATGCATCATTCTTAAAGGCTTAATCATACGACTATGTGCATAGCGCAACAAAGTATTGATAACTGTTCTCTGTTGTAGAATATTTTTTGCATGAATTAGATGAAGCTGAAAGATCAATACTACTGATCAGAAACAGGACGAGAAGCATCAGCGTTTTAAACCCACTGCAGAGGTCTGAGGTTTGTTGAAAAAAAAGAAGGAAGCAGACAGACTGTCTTGATATAGAACAGACACGTAGTGAGGGCTGGATGTGAGGATGATGTCATATTGGTGTGGAGTGCAACTTTATTTTTGTTCTCACGGTTCTTTCTTCCTCTTCAGATGCTGCAGTTGTTGCTTCCTGGTATGAAGTTGAAATCTTTCTCTGAAGCAGAGTGACACGTTGTCAGTGCTGGACGTGAGGATGGGACACACTTTGCTCTGTGTGCTGGGGTTATTGTGTAAGTACATCACTTTCTCACTTTGAATTGTATACATGAAGGAAAATGTTTCAAATGAGAAGAACAGAGTGTCAGAGGTTTGTCTCTCAGAAAGCTTGAACACCACAGACTTGTGGTTTCTATGTTGGTTGTTGAGTTGGTTTGCTTCAGAGTTAAATACACTACTGGACTTTAATAGTGATTATTTACACTAATATATTTGTTCAATGCATGTACAGAATATGTTACTGTGTGTTGTTATTCAAAAACTTATTTTACTGATTGCTTTATTTTCTACTTCCTCTTTATTAACTCAATGATCTGTCTGTATTAAAACTAGTGCAAAGAACATTTCTTTTGTCTTCTTGGTGTTGAGGTTGAGGTGGATGTCGCTGCACCAGTGCTTGGACCTCCTCTCTGTATGGTGTCTCGTCATTGTTGTTGGTAATCCCCCCCATGGTGTTGGAGCCATGGGTTGAGACGCAGACACAGGTGTACAGTGTGTACAAGACTGGACTCAGTACACAGCCCTGAGGAACACCAGTATTAAGGATGATAGTGGAGGATGTGGAGGTGCCCATCCTGACATGATGGGGTCTGTTAGTTAGGAAGTCCTTGATACACAGACAGAGGGAGGTTCCAAGTTGCAGTTGGGGCTGATGGAGTTAAATCCCAAGCTGAAGTCAACAAGCATCATCCTGATGTATGTTTGGGGCTTTCACTATGGCTGAGAGCAGTGTGGAGGGTGATGGAGATGGCAACGTCTGTGGATCTGTTGGACCTGTAGGCAAACTGGTGTTGGTCAAAGCCTGGTGGGATGTGGGCCTTGACATGCTGTAACACCAGTCTCTCCATGTATTTCATGATCACTGGTGTCAGGACCACAGGCTGGTACTCATTCAACCCTGTAATGGCAGAGGATTTGGGCACAGGGATTATGGTGGCAGTTTTCAGGCTGAACGGTTAAAGATGGTTATAGCTCTGACGCCAGCTCGTTTGCCTCGCTTCTGGTGCTTTTCACAGCGCCGCTGTCGCCTCCTCTCTGTCCGGCATATCCTCTCCGGGAACGGTCCAGTGTTTTTCAGGCTGATAAGTTCAGTCTGGGTGTAAGTCCTTCTCAATGTGTAGCTGCTAACTATAGAGGAGCACCGGGTCGCTGCATCTACCCACGCAACCATCTTGAATTCATGTAGCTACATGTTATATTCACTAGCAAAGACCCCAAACAAACAGCGCTGACTGAGTTGAGTCGTGGCCCTGCTCCTAAAAGTTAACTAAGCTCTGCTGATTCCATAGCTGAAGAGATCCAAACTTCCACTGGTATTAATGTAAGCACATAAACTGTGCAGCAGTACCATCATGCAAGCCTCACATCACCAAGTCCAATGCCAAGCGTCAGATGGAGTGGTGTAAAGCACACACTGTGGAGCAGTACAAACGTGTTCTGTGGAGGGATGAATCTTCTCCACAGCTTCTCTGTGTGTCAGTCAGATGGAGGAGTCTAGGCTTGGAAAACGTTACCGACCTGACTGCATTGTGCCAACTGTGAAGTTTGGGTGGAGGAGGGATAATGATATGGGGCTGTTTGTTAGGGTTTGGGCTCGACCCCTATCTCCAGTGAAGGGCAATCTTAATGTTTCAGCATACCAAGACATTTTGGACAATTGCCACATATATTTCCAACTATGAGGCAACAGTTTGGGGAAGGCCCTTTTCTATTCCAACATGAGTGTGCCCCAGTGCACAAAGCAAGGACATTAAAGACATGGTTCCATGTGGAAAAACTTGACTGGTCCACACAGAGCTCTGGCCTCAACCCCACAGAGCACCTTTGGGATGAACTGGAACAGAGATTGTGAGCTAGGCCTTCTCACTGCATTCTTACTGTCCTTTCTACTTGTAGTGCTTTTGTTGTGTGCAGCACTGCCACCATGTGTCACAATGAACAGTCTATGGTCACAGTCAGCAGCAACAAGCTCAGCTGAAGACTGGAAGACTTTTGTTAGAGCACATTGTTTTCTGACCTGTAGGTGTCTCCATGAGTAGAAAGAATGGAGTTACTAACTGTCCATTCTGCTCCAGGCTTATTTCTATCTACTGACAATCAATGACCTCATCATTTCTAACTGAGCCACCTTGAAAAGAGGAAATGCAGCCTGTGCTTCAAACTAAATGTCTGCCGTTCAGTAGATGACTAGCTGACTATCAGCTTTCAGCTCACAGCAGAGAGGAATGAGGAATGCAGACAAAGAGCACAGTCATCATTTAATATGCCTTTAAACTAGAATAACAGGGTTCAGTAACATTTATTTCTTAACATTCATTAATTCAGTTTGTCAAGCAGACAACATGACAGCATCACTAAATCTCTTGGAGAGAGATTTCTTCATTCAAAGTCTCTAAAGGCCTCAGATTTAAAGATCCTCCTCACATATCTCTAAACACATTCAAAGTGCTCCCCCATGGTTCACATGTTCTTTGTTCTCACTGATATTATTTATACAGAGCAGCACTTCCTAACTGATGTGTGAAAGTGACGTGTGCTCAGATCAACCACTGTGATAGAGTTCTGTTGAAACTATTGTTCTCAGGAGCCAACACATGGCCAGGAAGGCCAACAATTCATCCAAGACATTTTAGAAAACTACTCTGTCTACTGTTTTTGTTTGCATGCATACACATATTGTATCTGCACACACCTCCCTTTAGATAACCAGCAGTATGGGTGCAGGTGGAGTGGATGTAACGTTAAATACACAACAGGGAATAGGATTTGATGCAATGAGTGCAAAAAAAAATAGGTTTAAAACATTTTGTATTTTTGTGACAAATTCAAACTACATATTCTCTGTTCCATCTTGATTTATCAGTTTCTACATCTGTTTTATTTCATTGTCTTTTTTTGCATCAAGAGGTAAGTTTGCAGGAGCTGGACAGGAAGTGAGACATTTCTCAGTTCTATCTTTGTCTTCTTATGCTGCAGATGAGTTGCTGCCTCAAATGCAAACAGCAAATTAGATTTAATCAGTGAAAGCAGCGATTTTGGAAACATTTGTCAAGATTTGCATGAAAACAAGAAGAGAAGAAGTCTCCCAGGTTGTTTCTGGTGTAAATGGTGTCATTGTTTCTGGTGTACTTTCTCATAGAGGGGTTCATCAGTTTAATCAGTCTAGCTTCTGCAGGTTCTTCTGCAGTTCTCATCTTAATGATAACCACATTTGATTAGAGCTACAGCTACTTCTAATGCATCAGAGCTGGGAGAGGGGGAAGGACTTCATCATCATGTTCACTCCTTTTTCTCAACACTATTTCTGTTTTGATCACTTCCTGTGAATGAAGTCATGGCCACATTTGACTCCAGAGTTTCAGTAGAAGGAGAAGACATGTAGAGAGTGTTCAGTTTGACAGACTTTACACTGGTGAAGCTCAGCTTTGGGATTTAAGATGAAGAATAATCATATTTTCAGATTGTAGTTTAAAACCTGCATGGATTCCCTCCAGCTGCTGTGCTGAACTTAGTGAGTATGACACCTCTTGTTACCAGTAGGTCCTCTATTCATTCTACATGGAAAAGTATTTATTGTGTCTTTCAAACATGTGATTGTAATGACTTTATGCAGCAGCCTTTCCCGTAGCATCAAGAATCACTGTTTCTTTGTAAGACAGCAGTAGTCTACAGGATGATCATATCTGTGGCAGGAAGAAAATTCAAATCTATTTCTCTGTAGCTTATTGTATGTGACCTCTCTAACACTTCCACCACTTTCTGTGAGTCATCAAGTACTCCGTGCATGTCAGCAGCAGTTGAACTTGTCTGAATGGTCAAGACAAAGATATAAATGTAGAAAGATGGATACATAGATGAACCTTCACATGGATTAAAGTTTTCCGTCCTACGACGGATTTCCGTCAACTCGGGTCTCAAAAGGCTAAAAATGAGATCGGTGCAGATCCGCAGAGAAAAAAAAAGAGAAGAGGGAGGGGGGGAGGGGGGTGGTCTACAACACCGATATGATACGCAACAACTTCTCCTATCAGCTGTGGAATTTTAACTGTCTGAGAGGAGCCAGCCTGCCTGCGCGCGCCTCGGGATGAGCCGAGCTCTCCTCCGGGGAGGAGGGAGACACGCCGCGGCCCTCGAAGAAGGGAGGCATCAGCAGCAGACCAACCTCGCGCCAGGCGCAGGTGGTTGTGCCAGACCGTTAATGATCCTTCCGCAGGTTCACCTACGGAAACCTTGTTACGACTTCTACTTCCTCTAGATAGTCAAGTTTGATCGTCTTCTCGGCGCTCCGCAAAAACAAAATTAAAAATGTAGCTGTACAGATATATACAGAATACAGAAAGTTTTATTAATCCCCAAAGGGCAATTCGGTTTCTAAAGTCCACCATCTAGACATACAACCATTCACACAACAATAGTACATAGCAGGAGTAGCATGATATGGCCTGGGTCCAAGCACAATTGATAAGTAAAAAACATAAGAAGCAGAATAAATAATGATAAAGAGAATACAAATAACCACTTGTCCCGATAGAGAATAAAGTAAGATAAAAAAAAAGATAAAAATAAAAGGTAATGTGTGCTTATTAGAAACACATATTAATAACTAAAAAATTAAAAATTGCCACGTTAACAAAAAAGTAATAAATAACTGAATAAATAAATGGAAGATGAATTGCACATATCTGTACTACCTAAAGTGCATTGTGCCAAGAACAGATCAGTCAATAATCATTTCCTCAGCTCAGTATTTAACAGCGTAATAGCTGAAGGAAAAAATTATCTTGCATAAAGGTTTGTCTTTCTGGGGGGCTGCAAGTAACGCCGACCTGATGGCATAAGAATAAATTAATCTCCAAGAATATGATGTTGGTTCATCAGACGTTTTGCTTTTTGGAGGACACGTTTCTCCCAAAGAGAATTCAGGTCGCACATTTGGATTCTAATAATTTTGGAGCAGATGTCCACAATATTATTTAAACAGTTTCGGTCCTTCACTGTTATATTACCAAACCAACAAATGAAAGAAAAAGTAAGAAGGCTCTCAATATATGACAAGTACACAGTACAAAGTATAGATCTGGAGACCCAGAAGGAAATAATCCTGCACAATAAATGAACTCTCTGCTGGGTACGTTTGACCACTGATTCAGAGTTAATTTCAAACTTCAGCTGAGAATCAAAAGCCGTACCCAGATATTTATAAGAATTTACAATCTCCACATCATGAATCCTGCATATTGAGGTATTTGTCACTCTCCTAAAATCAATGATGAGTTCCTTAGTTTTAAGGACACTGAGGTCGAGAAGGCTGTCGTCACACCACTTTACAAAATCAGGAAGTGCACGTCCGTGATCTGACTCTGCACCATGGAGGAGTGACAGCAAAGCAGTATCATCAGAAAATTTAACAAGAAAACTGTCCTCTTTAAGAGACCTGCAGCTATCTGTGTATAAAATGAACAGCAGCACACGGCTTTGTGGGGAACCTGTGTTGGAGACTGATTTTAGACCTAACACCATTTACTGAATCCTGCTGTGTCCTGTCAGTCAGAAAGTTTAAGAACACGGCTAAAAGATGGTCGGGCAGATTAAAATGAGAAGCAAGCCTCTCAGTTAAAATGTAAGGCTGCATTTTGTTAAAAGCTGATGAGAAGTCAGCAAATAAAAGCCTGGCATGACATTTGGGTTTCTCCAGATGCTTATAAATGTTGTCCAAGATAAAAAGTTTAGCATCATCCACTCCTTTATTACTTTGATCAGCAAATTGAAGTGGGTCGAGTTTGCCCTCGACCAAGCTGAGAACCTCTTCTTTTAGGATTTTCTCCAGGTTTTTTACTACAAGAGAAGTAAGCGCCACAGGTCTGAAATCTTGTAATTCCCTAGCTCTATTTATTTTGGGAATAGGAATAACAGTGGAAAATTTCCAAATTGTTGGGAGGTTGCAGTTGTCAACACACAGTTGAAAAAGACGAGAAAAAACACCACTGAGTTGATCGACCACTATTTTCTTAAATAGAACCTCAACTTGTTCTTGAGATATTTGAATATCACTACATGGTGTCAAAGAGTTCTTCAACCTGGAGACATCTTGCGTGAAATCAGACCTTTCAAATTCTAAAAAGAAGTTGTTAAAAGCATCGGGCAAACAATCATCCTCAACTCTATTAACACTGATAAGTGTTCATTTGGGTTCATTTCCATGCTGATTAATTGCAGCCATAGATTTGATCCCTCGCAATGCTGACCCAAGGTCTCCATTTCCATATTGTTTATCTATTTTTTCCCTATACTTACTTTTGGCTTTGACTATTTCAGCCCTAACCTCTCTGGATACAGACTTTCTCTCCTGTGAGTCACCAGTAAAGAAGGTCTTTTTCTTCTTGTTGATAACTGTTTTTAGATCTTTGGTTACCCATGGTTTATTGTTAGGGAAAGTAACACCAGTTTTGGCTGGGATAACAGTGTCCACACAGAAGGTGACATAGGACGAGACAGTGTCCGAAAGTTCATCAATATTGTCCCCACATCCATCGAAAAAACATTGCCAGTCAGTACACTCAAAACAAGACTGGAGGAAGGATATGCTGTCCTCTGTCCAGAGCTTATCAGTTTTTGATTCTCCCTCCCGACGTCAATATGATGGCACAAGGAAGATGCTGTTGTGGTATGAAGCCCCCAACCCTGGCATGAGAAGAGACTTATATCCTTCTTTTACATTGCCAAGACACAACCCTTAGCAAAAAGTAGTACACTTGAATAAACTACTTTTTGCTAAAGGAAGTCGAGTGTGGTGTTTTTTTTGCGTGGTTTGGCAAGTCACATATTGTTCATATGTCCGCAAGACCTTGTCTAAACGGACATGGTTCATATCCCCCATGTAAAATTTGGGAGCCTCACTGCAAATACACTGAAAAAATAAAAACCTTGGATCAACGTAAAAAAATTTAGGTAATCAATCACACGATATACACTATATTACCAAAAGTATTCGCTCACCTGCCTTTACTCATTCTATGAACTGAAGTGCCATCCCATTCCTAACTCATAGAATTCAATATGATGTCGGTCCACCTTTTGCAGCTATTACAGCTTCAACTCTTCTGGGAAGACTGTCCACAAGGTTGAGGAGAGTGTTTATAGGAATTTTTGACCATTCTTCCAAAAGCGCATTGGTGAGGTCACACACTGATGTTGGTCGAGAAGGCCTGGCTCTCAGTCTCCGCTCTAATTCATCCCAAAGGTGTTCTATCGGGTTCAGGTCAGGACTCTGTGCAGGCCAGTCAAGTTCATCCACACCAGACTCTGTCATCCACGTCTTTATGGACCTTGCTTTGTGCACTGGTGCACAGTCATGTTGGAAGAGGAAGGGGCCCGCTCCAAACTGTTCCCACAAGGTTGGGAGCATGGAATTGTCCAAAATGTTTTGGTATCCTGAAGCATTCAATGTTCCTTTCACTGGAACTAAGGGGCCAAGCCCAGCTCCTGAAAAACAACCCCATACCATAATTCCTCCTCCACCAAATTTCACAGTTGGCACAATGCAATCTGAAATGTACCGTTCTCCTGGCAACCTCCAAACCCAGACTCGTCCATCAGATTGCCAGATGGAAAAGCGTGATTCATCACTCCAGAGAACGCGTCTCCACTGCTCTAGAGGCCAGTGGCGGCGTGCTTTACACCATTGCATCCGACGCCTTGCATTGCACTTGGTGATGTGTGGCTTGGCTGCAGCTGCTCGGCCATGGAAACCCATTCCATGAAGCTCTCTGCGTACTGTACTTGGGCTAATCTGAAGGTCACATGAAGTTTGTAGCTCTGTAGCAATTGACTGTGCAGAAAGTCGGCGACCTCTTTGCACTATGCGCTTCAGCATCCGCTGACCCCTCTCCGTCACTTTACGTGGCCTACCACTTCGTGGCTGAGTTGCTGTTTTTCCCAAACGCTTCCATTTTGTTATAATAGAGCTGACAGTTGACTGTGGAATATTTAGGAGCGAGGAAATTTCACGACTGGATTTGTTGCACAAGTGGCATCCTATGACAGTTCCACGCTGGAATTCACTGAGCTCCTGAGAGCGGCCCATTCTTTCACAAATGTCTTGTTTCACAGTCTGCATGCCTGAGTGCTTGAATTTATACACCTGGGGCCAGGCCAAGTGATTAGAACACCTGATTCTGATCATTTGAATGGGTGAGCGAATACTTTTGGTAATATAGTGTATCTGACATTGACTCAAAGCAAATAATTTAATTTAGTGTAACCTGAAAAGTTTAACTCCATGCAACCACTATTTAAAGGTTGGAGCAAACTTATTATTTTAGGTTGGAGCATAACTATTTTAAGTTGTCTCAAATAAAAAAGTAACGGTTGTCATTATTTGAAATGTATAGTAAATCAAATTTTAAAAATTTGCTTTTAATACATTTTGATCAATGACTACTCAGAACACTTTTCTTAAGAACACATTCATATTTATTGTTCCATAAATTGACAACACTGAACATGTGTTTCAAATGTATGAAGATAAACAGTCTGCTTCAGCTGAACACCAGAAACGAGACTATTGATGTCATCAGAAGACAAATCATCGAGCTGCAATAGTAGCTCAACTCCTAAGACATCACGCAGTACCCATGGCAAATTTACCAGGACATACATTTTCTTATAAGATAAGATAAGAAGATAAGAAAAACCTTTATTCGTCCCACAATGGGGAAATTGCAGTTTGCAACAGCATGCAGAAATTACATAATAATAGATATATAATAATAGATATATTGCACATATTAAGAGTGCTCGTTGTGGAGCCTAACAGCAGCAGGAAGGAAAGACCTTCTGTATCTTTCCTTCACACATCAAGGGTGAAGCAGTCTGTCACTGAAGCTGCTCCTCAGTCCTGTCAGGTCACCATGGAGGGTGTGGGACTCATTGTCCAGCATGGAGGACAGTTTAGCCAGAACTCTCCTGTCACCCAGCTCCCCCACTGAGTCCAACTAGCAGCCCAGGACAGAGCTGGACTTCCTGATGATCTTATCCAGCTTCTTCCTCTCCCTCTCTGTGATGCCACTGCTCCAGCAGACCACTCCATACAAGATGGTTGATGCTACTACAGAGTCATAGAAGGTCTTCAGGAGTGCCCCTTTCACTCCAAAAGACCTCAGTCTCCTCAGAAGGTAGAGCCTGCTCTGTCCTTTCCTATAGAGTGCATCAGTGTGGTGAGACCAGTCCAATTTGGTGTGAGGTGAACACCCAGGTACTTATAAGAGTCCACTTGCTCAATGTCCATTCCCTGGATGTTCACTGGTGAGGGGAGGGCGGAACGGTGTCTTAGAAAATCCACCACCATCTCCTTGGTCTTCCCCGCGTTGATAAGGAGGTGATTTCGCTGACACCAGTCTACAAAGTTCCCCGTCAGTCCTTATTCAGATGTAAGCCTTATTATCAACTAAACACAAAAGCTGTTGCAACTGAGGGCAACTCGTTCAGGACCTCTGTTCCTTCGATGACAGTCTTAATGTCTTTGTGTGGATGGAGAGGATCCTCTTTCTCAGTGATAAAGATCGCCATGGTTTGCTCCAGCTCTTCAACCTCATTTTCCTGCATTAAAAAGAAAGAAGAAGAAAGAAAAGACATGTTATTGTTTCAGAAATCTCCAGATTTCATGTTAGATCATAATATCCTTATGACATTGTAAATAGAACTTACCACAAGCAATGATCACTGGCAGGAGCTTCCAAATGCACATGGTTGCACAGCAGAAACACGACTGATTGGTGGCTGCTTCCCTTAAGTTGAAAGAGAATACATTATTTAGTTTTTAAGTTAGCCATCAAGTGTGTTAGCTACTATCATGATGCACAAATTACCCAACTTTTAACATAAACAGATTTACTTTATTTTATGATTTTAGGGAAGCTGGCTAACATTTTGGTACTTTTCTACCACATGTAAATTCTGTTAACAGTGTAGCATATTAACATTACCAGCAAGAACTAGCTGGGCCTTGTAATATTATGGCTGATAAACACTGAACACAAGATAATTAGGAGGGTGAATAAAAGATCACAGATGCCCTTATGCTATTGACAGCAGAAATTACCATCAGTCAAGTTTGCAGCTTGAACCTGGGGATTAACTAACGTTACCACATGTCAAGTGTCAAAAACACAACAACAACAACAAACTTTGGAGGGTTAACCCCCTTCTTGACAAGCTAGCATGTCATGGTTGGTACTATCTTCAATAGCTTTAACACAGAGCACTTTAAGACAGTAATGTCGGCTCTTCGCGCCACTGTTAACAATTAAAAACACTAAGCAGAGCAAACGCATTTTAAGTCACGAACATAACATTAGCTGTAACGTTAATTAACTTAAACGTGGTAGCTACCATCAATGTCGCCACAAAATAACATTACATTTACAAATGCTAGCTTGAATTTCTTAGTTAGCTAGCGAACTGTGATAACATAACCCACCCACGACCAGAGGACGGCTAATGTAAGTTAACTTTATAGTTTGAATGAAGAATGCTAACGTTAGCGCTAGCTTAACGTTAGCATTTATAAGCTATCAAGCGGGAGTGCTGAGATTACGGCCAGAGTCAAGGCCAGTCAGGTATACTTGGAACAAAGCGTTAACGGTAGACAAAGTTTAATGTTTTTATCTTACCAGTAACAATGTTGCTCGTTGTGTTCTTCTGTGTCGCAGCCTGGATCGAGGGTCTGTTGGAGTGAACCGTCGCGACCGATTGTTCAGTGACGGACGTTTCTTCTTCTTCTTCTTCTTCTTCTTCTTCTTCTTCTTCTTCTTCTTTTGTGTTTTATGGCGGTTGGCAAACCAACTTAACGGTGCATTACCGCCACCGACTGGGCTGGAGTGTGAATCAAGAGATATTGGAATTTAGTACTAACTAAATAAATAAATTAAACAAACAAAAAGGAGAGGAAATAAAATAAATAACTAAATAAAAATAAAATAACACTAAAATAAACCAACTAAATTAAATCCTTTTGGCTAAGTCTGTATCTCTCAGGAACTTAATAATAAAGTGATAAATGTTACTAGATATTTTCCCTAATAAACCTTTCATTGTAAAATTGTTCTGCTTGACCATTCTGAGTGACTGAAAAAGCTGATTTCTTTCTTGGCTATACCTTGGGCAATGAATTAAAATATGCTCTACCGTTTCTAAATGACTGCAATGTTGACATTTCCCTGTTGGATGTTTTCCTATTATCTTCAATGAAGAATTGAGCCCTGTGTGTCCTATTCTTAATCGTGTAATTATACTCTCCTCTCTTCGACTCCTACACTCTGTCCTTCCAATATTCACTTCTGGTTGAATATTATATAAATGTCTCCCTTTGTCATGATCCACCCAATACTCCTGCCATGTTGCTCTCGCATATGTTTTAATGAACATTTTAGCTTCAGATTTGCTATATGGAACCTGTAATATTCTATTGTGTTTCAGTGTTTGTTTTGCAAGTTTATCAACCTCTTCATTCCCTTTCACTCCAACATGTGCAGGTACCCAAAGAAACCTGACTTGTAAACCCTTTGCATTTAGCCTATACAAAACCATATTAATTTCATGAATGATGTCATTTCTTATAGATTTCCCAGTTTTTATGCTTTCTAGTGCTGAATAACTATCAGATATAATCACTGGTTTGTTTAAATCATTTCCCTCTACCCATTCCAAGGCCAACAAAATTGCAACCAGCTCTGTTGTGTATACTGACAAATGATCTGTTAGTCTTTCCTGACATATTACCCCATTCTTTGGAGTATACACTGCTGACCCAACACGTCCTGTCTTTGGATCTTTGGAACCATCTGTAAATATGAATGTGTGATCAGAAAAGTGTATATCCAGATAATATTGAACAATATCCCTCACTGCTACTTCCTTTGATTTATGTTTGATTTCCTTGTGAATGTCTAAATCTACATCTGGTATAGGGAAGAACCATGGGGGAATAGGAGGGACTGAAACCGTTGAACAGTACTGTAATTTCTGTAACCCAATACTCTCAGCTTTGCCATCACCAATCCACCCAAAACTTCTATAATTGGATTTACTATGTTCCCAGCAGTCTTTTAAGATAGCTTTAGCTGGGTGACTATCAACTTGCCCCTTCACATTGATCCAGTATGCTAACATTAGTTGTACCCTTCTGATACTCAGTGGCATCTCACCCATTTCCACTTGCATAGAAGACACTGGGGATGTTTTAAAAGATCCACTACATATCCTTAGCGCCTGAGCTTGCATGACATCCAATGCTTTGATATTAGTCTCTGCAGATGACATATATGCTATACACCCATAGTCAAAGACAGACCTCATTAATGCCCAATATATATTTTGTAACGATGCCCTGCTTGCTCCCCATGCTTGTCCTGATAGACAGCGTAGGATATTAACAATCTTTTTACATTTACTAACCATTTTTTCCAAATGAATCTTCCATGTCAATTTTTCATCAAACCACATCCCAAGAAACCTTATAACCTTCATTTGCTCAAGAGGATGACTGTACAGTTTTAAAGATATAGGTGTGATCTTGTGCTTTTTTGAAAAACATATGACTTGTGTTTTAGACACTGATAGTCTAAATCCCCATTCGTTTGCCCATTTTTCCACTTCAGTAATTGCATCTTGCATTTTTGATTGAACATAAGGTTCATTACGGCCTCTAAACCATAATGCTCCATCATCAGCATACAAGGATTTCCCAATTTTCTGGTCAACATTTGAGAATATATCATTAATCATGATGTTGAACAATAATGGGCTGCATACGCTACCTTGTGGAGTTCCATTCTCAACTGAGTATTCCTCAGAGACTTCTGCACCTACCCTTACCTGTATTTTCCTATCAAACAGAAAATCCAAAATCCAATTGTATACTTTTCCACTAATTCCCAGTCGTTGTAATTTGATTAATAAACCTTCTTTCCAAAGCATATCATATGCTTTCTCAACATCAAAAAATACAGCTATTACCACCTCCCTATTTGTCTGTGCTTTCCTAATATCAGATTCTAAACATAATAATGAATCCATAGTGCTTCGGCCCTTACGAAACCCACTCTGAAATGGAGAAAAAAGGTCATTGCTCTCTAAATAATGGGTCATTCTCACTGTAATTATTCTTTCCATTATTTTACACAACTGCGATGTTAAAGCAATCGGTCTATAACTCGTCGGGTCAGATGGGTTTTTCCCTGGTTTTAAGATAGGAACTATAATTGCATGTTTCCACACTGCTGGAAGATGACCAATTTCCCAAATTTTATTTAAAAATGTTAGTACTATTTCTAGTGTCCCATCTGTCATTTTAGCTATCATTTTGTAACATACCATGTCTTTTCCTGGAGTAGTTTGTTTTGCATTAAGGACTGCTTTTTTCAACTCAAACATATTTAAAGGTACGTCTAATGGATTTCCTGAATGTCCTTTCTTCTCTAAAACATCTGGGAACCTTTCTAACACTTTCCTTCTGTTCACTTGTGCTTCCTTACTGAGATTCTCAGAACTATGCACTTTCCTAAATGTTTGAGCTAACACTTCCGCCTTTTCTAAATTAGTAACTGCCACTTTATCACCACTATTTAATACAGGTAATTCATAATTCCTTCTAACTCCTCCCATCCTCCTTATCATACCCCATATATCAGATAACTTCACTTCCCTTCCTATACTATTGCAGTATTCCCTCCAAAAGTTGCGTTTTTGTGTCTTAATGGTCTTTCTAACTACTGCCTGCTTTCTTTTATACTCTATTAAAGCATCCTGAGAATGATATTTCTTAACATATCTAAAAGCTTTATTTCTTGCTTTAACTGCTTTACTGCACTCATCATTCCACCATGGTACATTTTTACATTTCCTATTTCCTTTACTTTTAGGTATTGTTTCCTCAGCTGACAATATTATTTCATTTACCAATGCCTTATTAAACTCATTTATTTCCAATTCTTTAATCTTCTTAAGTTTAAGACATTTTACTGCACAAATGATCTGAAAATTTTCCCAATTCGCATTCTCTAATTTCCACCTTGGAATATTTTTAATCCTTTCTTGACACACTCCTGATCCAACTTTAATTAGAATAGGGAAATGATCACTACCTATTGTAGTTTCCTTATCTACACTCCATGTACTAATACCTGCTATTGCACTGGACACAAAAGTTAAATCTAGTACTGATTCAGTATTATTTATACTGTTAAACCTAGTTCCCTCACCATTGTTAAGACATACCAAACACTTATCATCAATATATTCTTCTAACACTGAACCATTTGCATCTGTGCTGTTGCTTCCCCATAATGTATTGTGTGCATTAAAATCCCCACACCATATTACTTCATTATGTGGTGAACCCACAACATTTTCCATAATACTTTCCTCTATTTTTCCACACGGATTATAATAATTTATTACATCTATAGAACCTTTGCTAGTCCATATCCTAATCGTGATTGACTCATTCTTATCATTTACAAGTATAATTTTATAACTTAAATCATTTTGTATGAAAGTTACTAATCCTCCCCCTCTACTATTCCCTCTATCTCTTCTAACTGCTGAATATCCCTTAATGATAAAATCTAACTCTGGTTTCAACCATGTCTCTTGTACACATATTATATTAGGTTTTTCTTTTACATCATCTAAATATTTCTTAAATTCTTGGCCATTTTCTATCAAACTTCTAGCATTCCATTGTAGTATACCTACATTTACCATCACTAATCCATACCAGAGCTGTGCTGGGTAGACTGTGTGTCTGTACTCAAGTTATCCCTAACTGTTTCCCAAACCATTCCTTTTATCCCCAAGTATTTCTCAGCTGCTCTCACAATGATTTTAATCCTTTCTGTACGACTCGTTGTCTGTGCTGAACAATTTATAGTTTCTACCATAAAAATTACAAAATCATGTTTGCTTACAACTAAATTGTCTTTCTGTTTCTTTTCATCCTCTTCATCTATTATATCATGTCCATTGCCCTCATTATGCTTTGGTATTACTTTCACTCTGGGGACCAGCTTTACTGCTTCAGAGTAGCTAATGCCTTCTGTTGTCTTAATTCTTTGTACCTCTTTAGCTCTTTTGCTAAATTCACAGCCCTGATAAGCTGCACTGTGCTCCCCTCCGCAATTGCAGCAGTGGTTTCGATCTTTGTCACATTCATCATAATCATGGTCTCCTCCACACTTACTACACCTCTTCTTACCTTTACACACAGCCGCTATATGCCCAAACCGTTGACATTTATAACAACGAAGTGGTGGAGGAATATACAATCTCACCACATAGCTCATAAAGCCAACAAAAACCTTGTCTGGTAAGGTGTCCCCCTCAAACACAAGCATGACAGATAAACTGTCGCAAATGTCTCCATACCTCTTAGTTTTAAGACGTTTCGCTTCACATACTTTAAAGTGCTTAATGTTTGCTATTATTGCGTCTGTCTTTACATTTACCGGAATACCGGTAATGACTCCTTTGATTAATTTCTTATCGTTAGCCTTTGAACACTGCACGTGCTTGTCATGAATTTTACTTATCTAAATTGCTTTCCTAAGTTGTTCTTCGCTTTTACAAAAGACCAGTAGTTGTCCACTTCTTAGTATTTTTGCACTCCTTACCTCTCCAATTTCTTTACTTAAACCTTTTGTGATCTGTATCGGATTCCAATCTCTGAACGAAGCACCTTCTTGCCCCAGCTTAACAAACACCTTATATTTTTCACCATCATCCTTTAAAGGGTTTAAAGAAGCATTTTCACCACAACCAGATGTACTGTTTTCTTTCATTTTCTTTTTACTTAGGTTAGTATTCCACCCCTCGATACTCTCGCTTTCTTCCAACTCTCCAGTACTTTCCAGCTCTCCTGTCTCACTTCCTACTCCTTCACTCCCTTCCTCCATCTCCTGACCATTCACAGCCCAGCTATTGCCAACCGCCTGATTCGGATTCAGTTTCTTCCGTTTGCGCTGTCGACCACCACCTGCCATCACTCGCCGTCCTCTCCCCGGACGTTTTTTTCTTTTTTTTTTTTTTTAATTCCTTTATTTGGACGTAAACAGGTCAGAGAGCGGGATCTCAAACTCAACAATGCGCATGTGCAAATCATGCTTAATCTAATAAAAATGCTTTGATCAAATGAATAAATTCAGTTCAGTGTCCCGCTGGCAATTTATATTGTATCCATATAAAAAAAAAAAAAAAAAAAAAAAAAAAAATAGTTTCAACCATAAATAAATTAGAACGTTTAGTTTAAATGAAAAAATAATAATTTTGGGCTATTAGAGCACGAAAATACACATTAAACGAACAACAGCAATGTTAGACTTTTTTCAGTGTTTTTGGCTCAGACGACGTCTTCAGCATCAGGGAGATCCGATAGCATGGGTCTGTTCAGTGTTTGGACATGGCACCTAAGGTGTAAAAGGTTGATCTGTTAGAAGAGTTTTTCTACAAAACAACTTCGTAAATTTAAATTCCAGAGAGGGGGAGAATTGAGAGGAGACAGGACCCTACACCAGTGAATATCAGAGGCCAGTTAGGTTGCAGGGACACAACTGCCTTGTTGGAGACTGTTCACAAACAGAAGCATAGAAACAGAGGAAATTAGTTTAGGGAATGATTTCTGCATCCAGTGTATTACTCCAAACTAAAGCTCTAAGGACCTTTTAACACCTATACTTTGTTTCCTCTCATCCAAATCAGTTGATCTGAACAGTGTTTCTCCTTAGTTTGGTATCACCACAAATCATGTAAAACGTTGCCTCCACTTATTGGTCAGATGTAGCCATGGTGGGAGCAACTTAGCAACTACTCTGAAGAAACACCTTGAAAATACTCTACAGCTACAGCTGATAGTTGGGTTGGATCAAGGTTGGATAACGTTCCCACCACAATCACAGGTCCTGGTGCAGGATTAGTGGTCCATAACTGAGTGTATTTACGGTGTTCAAGTCTGCCCTAAACAAACCAAACCAACAGGACAAATGCACTGAGGTTCAATTCAAACTGGCTAACATGTGCAGGTGTGAACGCTCACCAACACTCACCTCTTTTCTCAATGGTGACTGCATCACTGTCCTCTGTGAAGAAAACTGGGTTTCCTCTCCCTCCTCTGCAGTGGTACACTCCTCTCTGTGAGACACTGATGACTTGATGAGATTTTCCAAGAAGCTGCATTTCAGAAAGGTCTGAGGTTTGTCTGAACCAGTAGTATTTCCAGGCAGCAGAGTTCACCACAGAGCAGGTCAGGGTTGCATTGCCACCAACTGGAATGGTTCTTCTATCAACCATAACACTGGGTTTGGGTTTAGATGCTGTTTGTTTCAGGGGAGGTAAAGTAACAGTTATTGAAAACTGAGGCATTGAAACACAAACACTTAAAACACAGTGTGAATAAAAGACAATTTGTCTTACACAACACCGTCAGAGTGAAGCCACCGCTCCACAGTGGTTGGTGCCGTTTAAAGTACACATTAGGAATGGATTAGTCATCACTATCTGTAACTGCCCTGTGACTGATCTAATCACTTTCTGCTTCTGCTATCGTTCACACAGCATTTCATACACCCCACCTCCAGTCTAGCATCCACATGCATGCCCCTACAAGGCTACATCTCTGCTGAGATGGACGTACCATAATTAATGCCAAATCTAAACTCTCTATCCTTGAATTATGATCCATTCTGTGTGAGTTTGTTAGATTCACTTCTACAGGGCTACAGCTGGTACTACACATTATTAAAACAGAGCTCTTACACCTGCAAGGCTAATTTTAGTCAGAATGCTCTAGACTAGACTAGCTAGGTTTGAAAACCACTAGAAAAGTAATCTAAAAGTAGCTATACTTTAGCTGTTTTATGATAATGATTAAAAAAACTTTTAGATGATATTTTATAATAATGATTAATAAAATAATTAGATTATATTTTATAATAATGGTTAAAAATCAATAAATTATATTTTTTTCACTTTTCAAATTTTTTTTTTCTTATTTTCCCTCCAATTGTCTGAGGCCCCCCTAGCGCCCCCTGGCGTTTTAGTTTTTTATATATAGCTAGAAAACTAAGTTTTCAAAGCTAGCTTTAGCCGTTCAATAGTGTTTTGCTTCAGCTTGGTGAGGCTGATGTGTTGCTAATACAACATTCATAACTTTTATTGGAAGTATATTGATTCACTGAATACTGTAGCTGTGTATAAAAGTTCTTAATATTTAACATGTGTGGTAGACAAATATCTTTATGCATGCTCACATTTACCACCACAATACAGCTCTGCTGATACTATTGATCATATCAGATTCACCGCCTACTGCATGTGTTTGTATATATACACATACTGTACATGTAGAAAACTAGCAGTATTACTGCATACGGTATGCGTAACAATTTATTTTGTCTTCCACAGTTTGATTAGTTCAATATTTTCTTTACCATCAAGAGTTAACATAGTTTGTATTAGCAGTAGCTGGACAGTAAGTGCCAGCGTGTTAAACCCAGAGCAGTGGTGTGAGATTTGTTGAAAAAAGAAGGAAGCTGACAGAGACTATCTTGATACAGAGCAGGTTGACACATAGTGAGGGCTGGATGTGAGGATAATCTCAGAGTGATGTGAAGTGTAACTTCTTTTTTCTCTCAGTTCTTTCATCCTCTTCAGATGCTGCAGTTGTTGCTTCCTGGTATGAAGTTGAAATCTTTCTCTGAAGCAGAGTGACACGTTGTCAGTGCTGGATGTGAGGATGGGACACACTTTGCTCTGTGTGCTGGGGTTATTGTGTAAGTACATCACTTTCTCACTTTGAATTGTATACATGAAGGAAAATGTTTCAAATGAGAAGAACAGAGTGTCAGAGGTTTGTCTCTCAGAAAGCTTGAACACCACAGACTTGTGGTTTCTATGCTGGTTGTTGAGTTGGTTTGCTTCAGAGTTAAATACACTAATGGACTTTAATAGTGATTATTTACACTAATATATTTGTTCAATGCATGTACAGAATATGTTACTGTGTATTGTTTTTCAGAAACTTATTTTGCTGATTGCTTTCTTTTCTACTTCCTCTTTATGAACTCAATGATCAGTTTGTGTTAGAGGGATGATTTGTTCACTAAATAGAATACACTGCAACTATATAACTATATCAGCTGTGTGTGGATGTAGCTACATGTTATATTCACTAGCAAAGAGCCCAAACAAACAGTGCTGACTGAGTTAACCTGGTATAAGTTAGCTTGACGGATATTAAAGGAAGAGTGGTTGAGTCGTGGCCCTGCTCCTGAACCTTAAAACAGACACATACACACTTCTTCACAATAAAGGAACAGTGCACTGGACGTATTCAATATAACATGAACAAATATATACACACAATGTAAAATGTGATGCAAACTGTAAATAAGTATTTCCACTAAGTACTTATGGTTGTCAGTTTCATAGAATCAAGTGTGAACTGAGTTTGTATTTGCAGTAGGAGGACAGGAAGTGTCAGAGTGTTGTGTGGTCAAACCCAGTGTAGTGGTTTGAGTTTTGTTGAAGACAGAAGGAAGTAGGATGGACCAGTGCCATCGAGAGAGAGAGTTGCGACACTCCCATAGACCTCCGTTTTAAAAAATGGCGGCGCTTTTAACCGCCTACTTCCGGGATTTGAAAATCGGATTAGTTCCAAACACTGTCATTTGGGCGTTGGACCTCATTCACTTACATTGCTGTGCATTGAGTTGTTCCAGAGCTAAGTTGCTGAAATATCGACCTCTTTTGAATTGTCAACTGTCTATATTGTATCAGAGGCCCTTTGCGATGCTTATACTGGTCTTCATTTGTATATGCACAGCGTAATTATTTATATTTTATCTTGGTTGTTTCAACCAATTTTCTAGCATTGCCTGCTAGCTAATTAGCCAGCGCGACTTCCCCTGCTGTGAAGGTAGTTCGGTGATGAATCGCTACCACCTTTATAGCAACTTTTATTTAATTGAATTTTGGGATATAGTAACTTTTCATTATGTGACGTGTTGGCTGTACTTAATTTGTTGTCAATTTGCCCAGCGCTACTTGCTGATGCTTGATGACTCGTGACTTGTGACTCGTGACTTGAGAGAGGGTTATTTAATTAGGAATGACGGGAATTTTCGGACTGGCGAGTTTGGCGTTGCGGTCCTGGGGTGGCCACTCATCAGAAGAAGTGAGCTAGCTTCTAGGCGAATTCTGAACGGACCGCCATGGCAGACCTCTTTGCGTTATCACGAAGGTAGGCTAATAGCTGAATCGGAATTTATAAGCAAAATCACGGGAATCAATAGCCTAATACAGCCCAGTTGTGCTCAAATGAATATCGTGAGACGTCTGCCATCAGATGAATGATATGGAAAAGTTAAGTTAGAGCCTCTAAAGCCAGTGCTACTACCCATGCGAACATGAACACTAAGATTTTCCTTCCAAAAATGTAGCCTAAAAATTATCTAAGTAAGTTTTTCGTTGTCACCCTGCCTCTCCAAATGCAAAACTGACATTAACAAAAATGCAATAATGTAATAACAGCTGAAAAAGTACTTGGGTGTGTGTTTTATTTTATATTTACTGTTCAATAATGCAATCGCTGCTGTCTGTCCCATAGAAGAACATGACAGCCAGCGTATGTTTTGGAACTAATTGGGTTTACATGAACCACGTGACAGCCATAGCGGCGACATCAACGAGTGTCGCAACTCTCGCTCTCTATGGCACTGGGATGGACTAACCAGACAGAAATAAAACATTAGCAGAACCCTAGTGATCTCATACTGACATGCATCTTCTTTTTGTCCACACAGTTCACTGTTTCTCTTCATAGACTGCAGTTTCAAGTTTCTCTTGATAGAAACAGGAAGTATTTCTCAGTCAGATCAACAGAGTGTCAGTGCTGGATGTGAGGATGGGACACACTTTTCTGTCTGTGCTGTTGTTGACCTGTGAGTACCAGAGACTTTTCACCAACTATTTAGCTTCGTTCATGTAGGCAGGGTTTTGGCAGGTGATCTGTTCTACTATATGGACAAAAGTATTTGGCCACACGTGTTAATTCTTGAATTCAGGTGTTTCAATCAGACCCGTTGTCACAACCAAGCACCTAGCCATGCAGTCTTTATTTGCAAACATGTGTTGTTCTGAAGAGCTCAGTGACTTCAAGTGTGCTACTGTGATAGGATGGTAATAGGACAATTGCTGAAATTTCATCCCAGCTGGATATTCTACGGTCAACTGTAAGTGATATTATTAGAAGGTGGAAGTGTTTAGGAACAACAGCAACTCAGCCACGAAGCAGAAGACCATGTAAAATGACAGAGCTGGTCAACGACTGATAAGGCGCATGGAGCGTTACCAACACTCTGCTGATTCCATAGCTGAAGAGTTCCAAACTTCTGGCATTAATGTAAACACATAAACTGTACGGCAGGCCTAGCAGCTGCATGCAAGCCTCACATCACCAAGTCCAATGCCAAGCGTCAGATGGAGTGGTGTAAAACACACTGACACTAGACTGTGGAGCAGTGGAAACGTGTTCTGTGGAGGGATGAATCTTCTCCACAGCTTCTCTGTGTGGCAGTCAGATGGAGGAGTCTATGTTTGGAAAACTTTACCTGCCTGACTGCATGGTGCCAACTGTGAAGTTTGGTGGAGGAGGGATAATGTTATGGGGCTGTTTGTTAGGGTTTGGGCTAGACCCCTATCTCCAGTGAAGGGCAATCTTAATGTTTCAGCATACCAAGACATTTTGGACAATGCTATACTTCCATCTTTCTGGCAACAGTTTGGGGAAGACCCTGTTCTATTCCAACATGAGTGTGTCCCAGTGCACAAGAACTTGACTGGTCCACATGGAGCTCTAACCCCTTCGAGCACCTTTGAGATCAACCGGAAAGGAGATTTTAAGCTGGGCATCTCGTCCAACATCAGTGCCTGACCTCATAAATGTTTCACGTAATGAATGAGCACACATTCAAAATCCTGTGGAAAGCCTTCCAAGAAGAGTGAAAGCTGTTATAGCAGCAAAACTCCATTGTAGAAGAGAAATGCTTGACACTGAGTGTTGGTCAGAACACAAGACTGGAGACTGTACTGTTGCTCTTTCTTGGTGGGCGCCTTTTAAAGTACTCAAGGTGATACATAAATCATCATAAGAATAAAACATACAGTGCAATATTATAAAATCAGATTTAAGTCCATGAAAATGAGCGGGTTAAATGGAGGAAGCTATTTTACAAAGATGAGCGCAATCAAATGCAAGCATCTCAGGAAAAAGTGATGAAATAAGCAAAAACTGGACATCCAGTCTGAGGCATCTGGTGTTTATGAATGCCAACCTGCATTAAAGACTTTTATCTAAAGTGTCATAATGTTAACAGTTTGATTGCTGTGGTTCAGTTGTTCATAGCTTTGATTGAAATGTTAAACAACAGTGACAAATCATAGGCATGCATCAAGCAGAGAAAACATCTAAGGAGATTGAAGAAACTACTAAAATTGGGTTATGAACTGTCCAACACATTATTAAAAACTGGAAGGATAGTGGGGAACTTAAACGGCGATTACTTAAACATTTGGTGAAATCAAATCAAAGAAAAACAACAGTAGAACTCAGGGCTATGTTTAATAGTGAAGGTAAGAACATTTCCACACGTACAATATGAAGGGAACTCAAGGGATTCGGACTGAACAGCTGTGTAGCCTTAAGAAAACCACTAATCAGTGAAGCTAACTGGAAAAAAAGGCTTCAATTTGCTAGGGAGCATAAAGATTGGACTCCGGCACAATGGAAGAAGGTCATGTGGTCTGATGAGTCCAGATTTTTTTCCTAAACTGGTCACCTGATGGCTTTGACCTTTTTCTGTCCATCTCTGCGTTTATTTGACACTCGACAATCAACAGATTTCCATCCCCCAGCGCTGTCACTCACGACCAGAAGTCAAGACTAAACCAATTCATCTTGGTGACCACATAATCGTTTTGTATTACCTATTTTTATTTGGCCATTTCACACAATTCATAAAAACGTGCAGACGTTATAGGCCTGTATTTATAATTTTATGAATGAAATGTGCGTTATATGGAAGAAAGTCAAGGTGTGACTGACTTTAGCCCTTTTATAAAATGGACCCCCCCCCCCTCCCTTTCTCGCACACACCTTCTGTGCACGGCACCTTCTCAGCAAGCAGGGGCGCCTGCAGCTGCAGGGGGCGACGATTTGCCAATTCCCTACACAGATATGACAGATCTGGGGTTGCTGCAGTTGGTCAGGTCTAGGTTCAGCAACATTATGTGACCAAAGAATGAGGTCAGCTGACTACCTGAATATACTGAATGACCAGGTTATTCCATCAATGGAGTTTCTCTTCCCTGATGTTCCAAGATGACAATGCCAGGATTCATGGGACTCAAATTGTGAAAGAGTGGTTCAGGGAGCATGAGAAGGCTTTGCGCAGTGGTCAGACTCTCCCATCATCAATACAGGATCTTGGTGAAAATTTAATGCAACAATGGATGGAAATAAATCTTGTGATACTGCAGAAGCTTGTCAAAATAATGCCACAGTGAATGCGTGCTGTAATCAAAGTTAAAGGTGGTCCAACAACATACTACAGTCATTTTGAAGGCAAATATTATTGGAAAAATATTATATGGACATAAAATCCTTATTTTTCCTTGTATTTAAACTCCTTTTACTCAGTGCCAGTAGCACTTAGACAGATTCTAAAAAGATAAAATTCTGAATGTTATCTTTCAAAAGAGGCCTTGCCTGTACTCCAAATGGTTCAAGAACAGCTTTACATTTACTTGGCGTATGCCTTTTTTAGGCATTTTAGGCAAAAATTACAGGAATGTTAATAGGTTAAACACAGTGCTGTTAATGTTTTTGTTAAGTGCACAGTATATGTATATAGTTAAAGATAGTATATGTATATATGGATTGGAAACATTATTTCTTTGTCATTTGTTTTTCTGCTTCATGTGTTTTTTAAATATATTTTATTGTTTCGTGTTTGTCTTTATTTTAGTGATCAGTACCCTCTTCTGTGGAAACGCTCAAGATGAGAAAGGTCTGTTCCCCCTTTTTTTTTTTAAATATAGTGTATAATGTATGTATTAACAATGCTCAGGTGGTGGTATGTATCAAACTAACATCCACATAAATGCCAGGACCCAGGTTTCCCTGAAGAACGTTATATTGTAATGAGATTGATTGATGCTGTAATGAGAGTGGTTTTAATATTGTGGCTGACTATGGGGTATACACCAATCTGCCAGTGCATATAGTGGGGGTTCCTTGCATCCTACGCAAAAACTGTGATGCACTGTGAGACACCTTTGTGTCAGAACCAGCATTTGCTAGCAGCTTGTCTGTTGGATCGATGCATCAATGTTGCATCAATATGCTTTGGCAACCCATGACCCCATCACTGCTTCACAACTGCAGACCAGGACCACCCCAGAGCACCCATTGTGGAGACTCTCTGTTGTCTAGACATCACTTGTTTCAGCTTCTAACATCAACTTTGAGGAAAATATTCAGTGGTTCCCTAGAATATCCATCCTACTGACAGGAGCCATCAGAGTCAGATAATCAGTGTTATTCACTTTGTCAGTCATAATGTTATGCAATGTTATGCATATTATGTATTATATCTATCTGCTATTGATCATCTTTAATTATCTGTGTAATGTGTGTGTTAGCTCTATTTTTGCATCCATCCTTTGTCTAAACCCAACAAGGTGAGAACTAGTGTTGTAGCCAATCTTCAAACACACTTCACCCTCGCCCCCGTCAAAAAACAAACAAAAAGAAAATCTCCAAGCTAAGTTCATAACTTGAGAGCCCTGGGTATCAAGGTACCAAGTTTTTCAGATGGTTATACACACACATAGGCCTGTACATTGGTTGAACAGTTTTAATTTGGGGGTAGCTGTACAGTGGTTCAGGATGCGGCTTGGGGCCAAAGGGTCACAGGTCCGCACCCCTCCCCCCCACGTCCATGGCATAGGTGCCTTGAGCAAGTAATGTTACCCCCCAATTTCACTAAAAGTGGCAGCCCACTTTTAGTGAAATTTCCCAGTTTGTGATTAATAAAGAAACTATCTAATTATCTTTATGTTATTGTTTTATATCAGGCATGTACCGAAATGAAAATTCTTGGCCGAAACTGAAAACTAAAAATGAGGAAACCAAGGCTGAAAAACAAAAAACAAAACACCGAAAGAAATTATTGTGCCAATGAAATCCCACATCTTCTACAACAGATAACGGCTGATCATCTAAGGCAGGGATTCCCAAAGTGTGTCGGGGGTGTGCAAGCTGCCTCTAGGGAGTGCGCAAGATGAAAAATGTAATGGCGGCGAAGAAGTTATCTTCTTCTACGTACTGTATATGCACACCTAGCTGAGCTACCTGCGCTGCTCTTGAAAATCCTCAGATGTATTTTTTTTATTTTTTTATTTTTAATCTGTTCCTGAGCCTATGCTCTTTGTTAGTGATGGGTAGATGAGGCCTCGTGAAGCGTTGCGGCACATTACCCAAACGGCATCGATACTGTGTCGGTAGCCTACTGTGTCACTCAATAGGGACACCTGCTGGACCGTAAACAGTATTGCAGGCAATCCAGTTGAGAGACTCCACTGACATACTGATTAAATGACCTAGTATATACACAATAATATTAGGCTATTTGTTATTGTAGTTTATATTGTATTATTTTATATCTTAATCTAAGTGTAATATCTTTCACAGATGGGCTTCTTTATAAACACAGTTTGGCGCCTAAGTGACGGACGAAACAGCGTCTGTATCGGTCACGTGACGAGCTCGACACATGCGCCGACGCATCTGTGTTTCCGGACCCATCATCACTACTCTTTGTTATTTATGTTGTGGGTCGTGTGTAACGTTATAGAGAGCCGAAGTCCCGCCCCTCTACTTCCGGGTTATGGGACCTATCTTTCGAAAAAATATGAACGGCAGTCTATGGCGAGATCATAATTATTTTTTGGTCCCGATCGAATTGTGGCAGGAATTTCACATATGATGTGTGTGGATTTAAAAGATAATTTTTCACGTCAAGAAATAAATTATTTGACGTAAATAAGCTGAACAACATTAGGTTTTGTATGAGATCGCTTAGTGAACTACATCTCTCGTCTGAGAACTATGGCTGTCTCCTTGTTGAGCTTTACCGTCTTCTTCCAGGACGAAGGCAGAAGCATCAAACGAGGTGAAAATCATTATAAATCGGGTCATGTCGAGAGCTGTAGTTACACAAAGGGAGTTTTGGTCGGTTCTGTACGCGCCAGCATGCGGGACTTGTAGTTCGTTTAATTACGTATTTTTTATAGCGTTTTACTGAACTATCTTGCGACAAACTGTGACATTCTTGACATGTAAAATCATTTTTTATTCTGAAAAACAACATATGTATAATCCAAGGCACAAGTCGATCGGGACCAGAAAATAATTTATCTTTCGTCATAGACTGCCGTTCATATTTTTTCGATAGATAGGTCCCATAACCCGGAAGTAGAGGGGGCGGGACTTCGGCTCTCTATTGCAATTTAAATCAAATAACTGGCGTTCTAATTGTGGAGTGGCCGTGCTCAGAGGGATTTTCCTTTTCTGTGCCGCTGCCGCATCCCTCTCATATTCAGCATAGCGATCTGGATGTTTGGATTTCAGGTGATAAATTAAACCCGACGTGGAGAAATTCTGCAGATGCACCCCCTCTTTAAATGTCAGCATTACACCTTTTGCAAATCGCTATTGAAAATGCGGTCTCGAGACCAAGACCGGACACTATTGTCAACTCAACATGACATTGTGAGTTTAGGTGTTGATTTGTGTTGCTTATGTGTCACTTCATGTTGTGTTTTTTTACTTTTTAATTTGCACATCGAATTGTCGCTAAGGGTAACAAATAGAATTACTAGATGGTAAGAAAAGTCACTGTTATTCTGTTGATCTGATGTTTCTATTAGTCTCCTTTGGCTGTTTATGTGCTGATGTTACAGTTTATCATTATTATTTACTGGAGTTATTGTAGCCTACTCTTGTATCTTTAATAATCATTTTCTTTGAATATCAAATTGCCAATACGGAGCAGAAAAAGAGTTTGATTATTTGTCTTTTAATCTCCTAACTGGATATTTTTCTATGAACAGTTTCCAACAAAGTCTCTGTGATCCTGAAACTCAACTGGCCTCAGATATTCAGAGGAGAGACAATCACCCTCATAACTGAAATAATTTGTTAAAAAGAATCACAGTTTAAAAAGCCACTAAGTTCTTCATGAATTTAATCTTGTTAACCCACAACCAAACTGACACCAGGAACTAGTTTTGATGTTTATTTATTAGGCTACGTCTGTAATAGTTCAGCTGCTGTTCAACTTGTCATCCTTCACTACTACTCAGCCCAACCTTTTAACCAAGAAGCTTTTGTTCTGTCAGACTAGATTTGAAATAGTTTGGATGGCTTTTAGATTTTTTTAATAAATATATCTCAAAATGTGAGTTGTGGTTTTCAGTTGAATGTTTTTGCTGCATTTGCTCACTTTAAGATTATTGTTTATGATGTGAACTTGTGAATTATCTGAGAGTAAAGTAACTTAAAAGGACAAATGTGTATGTGTGATATTAAACTTTAGGGTTTGGTTAAAAGAAAACAATATTTTGTCTTTGTCTTTAAAACATGTCACAAAACCCACAGTGTTTGTTTACATAATGAGACTTTGGGTGTGTATGTGCTGATGTTAGGGTTTATTATTATTTCTTAATGTCTTTGTTCGTTTTTGGAGTCACTGTACTCTTGTATATTCACGAATTATTTTTTTTTCTTTTCTTATTATTTGAAAAGATAATTGCCAACTCTAATGTGTCTCATTCAGGGTTATTGATTTGTGTTTGGTTCTAGTAGTTAAATGACTTAGTGGATTTTTAAACTGTGATTATTACCATGAACAAATAATGATTATATTTATCTTCCTACCCCCCTACCCCTTCCATGTTGTCTAAAGGTTCAAGCACCACTTACACACATTTAGTTTTGACTTGATTCTAATATTTTCATAATTATATTTTTTTCCTTTAAATTTGCAAATTGTCACCGAAGGAGAATAAATATGATTACTATCAGAAATGGAAGTGGAAAAAAAAAAAAAAAGTTTTTCAGTTGATGTGATGTTTCTTTTAATCTCCTAACTGGATATTTTTATGTCAACAGCTCCCAGTAAGGCCACAGTGATCCTCCAACCCAACTGGCCTCAGATATTCAGAGGAGAGACAATCACCCTCAGATGTGAGATCCAGGGAGGTGGAGGAACTCAGTGGACATATGCATGGATACCAGACAAGTTAAACAAACCTCCAACATCCAGAGAATACAGGATCAACAGAGCTACTGAGACTGACAGTGGAGAATACAGATGTATAGGCAGAAGGAACAACTCTTTTACAGAGTGGAGTGATGCCATCACACTGACTGTATCAGGTAAGATGAACATCTTTCATTTAGATCAGTGTTATAGTTTTATAGTGTTTTAATAATGTATCAGACAGTTTTAACACATGACAAATTCACTGCACTAGTAGAACAAATATTATCTACCCTTCTAACAATGTGTCACATGCTCCTTTTATTTAGAATTAGTTTATTGTAGTTTCTAAATCAGTTCATAAATATTTTAGAGACAATGTGGACCAAGATGTGAGTTTCCCAGAATACATGGGTAATCACTGTTAATGTTACAAGTCTGGTCACAGTTTTAAATCTTTCATTTTCTAATTTGAATGTCTAAATATGTGAAGCAATCAGCAACTTTAAATGTGTGCAGCTACTGTAGGTGGGTTTTCTCTTTCTTTAAGGTTTAATAGCATAAATTATGTTTTAGACTTATTAATCTTATAGCCTGAAATCTTACCAAAGTCCCATATCAGGTGTAACAGGGCAGGGATAGATGTGTTTGTGTTGTTGAGACAGATAATTACATCGTCCACACACAAAGCCAGACGGTGTTCCTGCTCTCCTATAGTTATACCTGAAATATTATCATGTGATCTTACATCACTTGCAAATGGTTCCAAAGCCCTGATAAACAACAGCAGGGACAAAGGGCCCCCTTGTCCACAACCTCAAGTTATTTTGATAGTTTTTGAAATATTATTATTTGTTAAAATTTCTGCATATGATTCTTTGTAAAGTAATGTAATCCAATTACAAAAAGTCACCCCCAGACCAAAGCGTGCTAGAGTTTCAAACAGATAGGGCCATTGGACTCTGTCAAAGGCCTTTTCAGCATCCAATGACAGTAGGGCAGCATCTGGTGCCCCCTTTTGATTATATACAACATTCAAAAGTCTCCTGACATTATGAAACTCTTATCAGCCACAAATAAAACCGTTCTGACCCCCCCCCCCCCTTATCTTTGGTATTATTCCTTCAATCCTTCTTGCCAAAATCTTATAGACTATTTTAAGTCTGCATTTATTAGGCTAATTGGCCTTTCACATTTATTATTTGGCTTGAATGCTTTTGGAATCAAGGTGATTAAAGCTCCTCTTAAAGTAGACAGCAGGATTCCATTTTGAAAGGACTCAGTAAACATTTATCTTAAATTTCAATTGGTAGCTCATTATGCTGTGCTCTCTCAGCCAGTGGTTTTCAAAGAGGGGGGCCGCCAGGGGGCGCTAGGGGGGCATCAGAAAATTGGAGGGAAGATAAGAAAAAAAAATTAGAAAAATGAAAGAAATATAAAATAATTATTTTTAATCATTATTATAAAATATAATCTAATTATTTTTTAAATCATTATCAAAAAACATAATTATTAATAATATATCATATCTAAATGTTATTTGCCATGCTTATCTTTCTGATTCCCTGCCAGTCAAAACATCGTTCATGACCTCATAATCTGTGTAGACCTGGCGGTGGCACCATTTATCAAGTTGCTTTGCTCCTCAGGCTAGCATGTAGCTAGCATGTAGCTAGCATGTAGCTAGCACAAAATGGCCAGGTTTTTGACAAGAAAGAGACCGAAGGAACAGACCAACAGCCCTGTTGTGGAGGACACTGCTGCTGCTGCTGCAAAAAAAAAAAAAAAACTAAGAACTCCTGGCCAACTAAAATCAGAAAATATGAGGCAGCACTTATGCTAAACAAATGTAATAGTTATTGAATAGTGAATAAAAGAAAAAAAAATACATTATAAAAGATGACGTTTCTTTACATATTTTGTAGCATTGTCTGTAGGTTTGCAAAGGGGGTCCCCGGCCAGAAGCTAATGCTGTTTGGGGGCCTTGGCATGGAAAAGTTTGGGAACCCCGTAGAAGGTTCTGATGAGCTTCTGGGGACTTTGAACGGAAGTATTTAGGTTCAAGTACCTTTATTCTAGTTTCTATAATTTTGGCCCTTTGAAATGTCTGTTTTGCTTCAGAACTAGTAATGTTGATAATTTGGCCTCTGATAAAGGCTTTGAAGGCTTCCCATCTTATAGCTGGTAATGTTTCTGTTGTATTCATTTTAAAATAGACTTTGATTTGCTCATCCAGGAAGGTGATAAAACCAGGATCACACAACCATTTTAGTTTGCAGCACCAAGTAGTAGCGTCTCTCATCAATTTTGAGTCATGATATATTATTGAGTTTGGAGCATGATCTGAACTTAGAATAGCAGCATAAGAGCATTCTTTAATTCTATGTCTTAATCCAGATGATATTATATTATGGATTGACTGTGAGGGTGAGACTGGTCATCTCCAGTGCTCTGGTCCAACAGTGGATCTAATGTACAGTTAAAATCACCTGCCACTATACAAGTGGACAAAGTAAGAAACAGATTTTGAAAAAAGTCAGGATCATCAGTATTTGGTGCATAAATGTTTGCCAAAATGATTTGTTCCTTTAGTAAATTTCCCTGAATGATAAGGTATCATCCAAACTAGTCTTTAATAACCTAATTCACCTGTAATGGGATCGACTCATGAACCAAAGAAATAACCCCTCTTGCTTGGGAGTTAAATGGTGCTGAGAAGATATTACCTCTCCACCTCCTCCTAACCTTCAGATCACCTTTATGCATCAGGTGGGTTTCTTGCAGAAATGCTATATTACACTGCAATGATTTAATCCTATTCATGACTTGTTTAACCTTCTTTAACCCTCATACCTGATTTTAAAATAGTTACGTTGTTACCACTAAGGGACAAAAGTGTCCTCTTTTAAGATGCCATAAAAATGGCATATGTTAATATTTTTTTCTGCTTTTTTTTACATAAATCTTTTCATCTACTTCAGTCCTAATCATAAATACCAAATGTTTGATTATTTTCAATATTTTAACCCTTTATATGCCAGTGTTTGTGATGGCATCCAAAATGTATCGTAAAAAAACACACAAAAAATGAAATATTTTCAATAATCTAAATGCAAAGTTGATTTTGCTTGGGGGGATTATTAGAGCCTTGGATATGTCAATAAATGGAAGCAAGATTGATTTTGATGGATTATTATTAGTAGTATTAGTATTGTTTTTTTTGTGCTGTGTATAAACAACTCCCATTAAATTCCAATGAACCTTCAGTTTTGTACTTTGCACCTGCACCTGTGTGTCTTTGAAGTAAAAGGATAAATGTTATAGATCAAACGCCTCAATTAGACACACACTGCATCACTGTGTGGTACGGCAGCACTATGGCCGGGACCCCAAACGCCTGCAGAAAGGATCACCAGGACTCTACTGCCCTCTCTGCAGTATATCTACAAGCATAGAGTCCACAGGAGAGCTGCCTCCATAACTAAAGACCCCACATGCCACTAACACAGACTGTTCACACCCCTACCTTCAGGAAGGAGGTACAGGAGTGTGAAATATAGGACCTCGTGACTGTTCTTCTTCCCCACTGCCATCAGAGTCCTTGAGCTGACAGGAGTCTACAATCACAGAGTAAAATCATGCCATGTTCACTTTCTAGCTTCTGTTTACATTTTTTCAGTACATTGTTTTCATTTCATTTGCATATCGATATTTGCACTTCGTCTTCATCTTCTCGCGCTTATCCGGGTCCGGGTCGCGGGGGCAGCAGCTTCAGCAGGGAAGCCCAGACAGCCCTCTCCCCAGCCTCTTCAGCCAGCTCCTCTTCATAAATCCAGGCTGAGTTTGCCACGTTTAGCAGACAGATAGCTTGCAGACAAGCAGCCTGTTATCACACAGCCTAGGCTATTTTTTAGGCATTAGGCAAACTAAGCTACATGTCTGCTGATAGTTAGATTCTCACATTTCGTTTTAGCAAGAAGAATGAATGATGGAAGTAATGCATCACCGAAGGATTTACGCAGCGGATTACAAATTGAGCGGCCGCGAGGAGAACGCGACCGGCCTGAGCTTATCAGAATCATTGACGTTACTAAATTCTCCGCGAATAGCGGCCAAATGCTCCCATATATATATTATTTAGTATTATATTAAGGGGGGGGGGGGGGGGGGCGGTGCGGTCAGAATTTTCCCGGTGGATTTTAGTGCCCCACTCCGCCCCTGAGAGGGAGAGACAATTAAGGCAGGATAGGGATATTGATGTAGGGATTTTCATGACTCAAGTCATGTTTTTCTGTGTTATTAGTAGTAGTAGTTAAGGTGATTGAGTGCTGTATTTCAGTGTTTTACTTCTTTGTGTATATAAAGACCCTGTTATTCTCAGTCCTTCATATAGCCCGTGAGTTTTGTTTTTTTTTTTGGGGGGGGGGGGGGGGGGGGGGGCTTTTTTCAGGTCAGAGCAACTGCCCCTCAAAATTCCTGTGCACGTCCCTGTCCAGGAGGCATCCTTACCAGATGCCCTAGCCACCTCAACTGACTCCTCTCGACGTGGAGGAGCAGCGGCTCTACTCTGACCTCCTCCCGTATGTCCGAGCTCCTTACCCAATCTCTAAGGCTGAGCCCGGCCACCCTGCGAAGGAAACTAATTTCGGCCGCTTGTATTTGCGATCTTGTTCTTTCGGTCATTACCCAAAGTTCATGACCATAGGTGAGGGTTGGAACGTAGATCGACCGGTAAATTGAGAGCTTCACCTTTCGGCTTAGCTCTCTCTTCACCACGACCGACCGGTTAAGTATCCACATCACTGCAGATACTGCTCCGATCCGCCTGTCGATCTCCTGCTCCCTCCTACCTTCACTCGATACGATATTTGCACTAGTTATCTTATATTTTTGTATTATATGTATCTTTTTATATTCTAATTGTAAGATTTTTTTTATATTCGTAGGCATTTGGGTGGACGGCAAAAGAAGAATTTCATTGTACAGGGAAACATGTTTTGTACACTGAGCACATGAAAATAAACTCTTTGAATCTTGAACATACACACACACGCGCACACACACCCACACAGGGACGTGCACAGGAATTTTGAGGGGCAGTTGCTCTGACCTGAGAAAAGGGCAGCCCCCCCCCCCCAAAAAAAAAAACTCACGGGCTATATGAAGGACTGAGAATAACAGGGTCTTTATTAAAATATATATACACAAAGAGTTAAAACACTGAAATACAGCACTCAATCACCTTAACTACTACTAATAATAACACAGAAAAACATGACTTGAGTCATGAAAATCCCTACATCAATATCCCTATCAATATCCTATCAAGTCACTGATACTGTGGTTTCTCCAAATTTACATACTAAACATGAAAACTTACAATACCTAAAATAGTGATAGGATTTAACCATTTTGAATAAAATAATTAATGTGATGCATTACTTCCATCATTCATTCTTCTTGCTAAAACGAAATGTGAGAAACTAACTATCAGCAGACATGTAGCTTAGTTTGTCTAATGCCTAAAAAATAGCCTAGGCTATATAACGGGCTGCTTGTCTGCAAGCTATCTGTCTGATTATTTAGGCAAAACGTGGCAAACTCAGAATATAATAATTACCGTATTTTCCGGACTATAAGGCACACCTGAATATAAGCCGCACCAGCTAAATTTGGGGGAAAAGACAGATTGTGCCATAAACCGCACCCGACTAGCCGCACCTGACTATAAACCGCTGGTGTTTTAATGTTTAATTACCGTAAGGGTTTCTTCTACCACGGAGGGGATTGTCGGGACAGAAATGACTGTTTGGAAACGCAAAGCGTCCCATTTATTTACTTTTGACAAACATAAATCTTTCGATCAATCAAACAAAAAATCAATTGATCAAACTTTCACATCTTTGACATTAAACAGCATTCGTGCAGTGCACAGATAATACAACGGTGCGCTCCTAGCGCACTTCCTGCAGTCATAGTACCGTAGTAGTGCAGTATAACAAAAAACAAAGCTTACAACGCTTGACGAGGCAATAACGTTAAATGGCTAAATTTAATTTGTTTGTAAAAGTGCTTGCCTGTAACACGGCTGCAAAAGTGCAGTAACCCGGCTGCTCAACTAAATAACCAGCATCTTATTACATCGTTTTCGAAAACAGCCAACACAGCAGTAAAGGTGCAGTAACACGGCCGTTTACTGTATCAAAATAACCAGCCTACTATACCAGAAAAGACAGTTCTTAATCCTCGTGTCATCGTCCATGACATGATAGTGCGCCCTTGGTGACCGTCCGCCGTTGTATAAGCCGCAGGGTCCAAAGCAAGTGACAAAAGTAGCGGCTTATAGTCCGGAATTTACGGTAATGTGATGCATTACTTCCATCATTCATTCTTCTTGCTAAAACGAAATGTGAGAAACTATCTGTTGCGATAGACTACTCACACTGTTAATAATCTATCCTGTACGACAAACCGGATACCAGCACCGTAACTTTGTAGCTGTCTGTAGCTCCGCTACTCTTTATTTCTTTCTCACTCCGGCAACAGTAACCATGGACATACATTTGTAACATTCTACTCCGGTACTGGAGTTTCAGAATAAAAGCATAGCATGGAACATCATGGAATATTACATCTCCCTTCAACAAAAAAAAAATAAGCTGTGCATATGCAAGTCACAAATAACAAATATAATAGATACTTTGACTACATCAAATAACACAGTAGCCTATGCTGCTATCTCAAGTGTTCCATACAAATGTTCTATTGTGATGTTTAGGAACACCCACACACCAAATGTGTCTTATTCTTTCAAGGACATTTATTTTTTTTTTTTTTCAAAACACAAGTTAAAAATTCATTCATTTTCGTTTAAATGCATATTCAAATTCAATTTTCATTCAAAATGCAATATTCAATTTCACAGCTACATGACATACATTTTTTTTTTTTTTTTTTTTTCAAATAAGTTAGTTTATAAGTCAAAGGCTTTCCTTGGCTTAATCACACGGCCGTATCTGGTACGATAAGGCCCCGAGGGATCTGGCTCACTCACAGACACAGGTTGTTGCTGTTCATTTTCTGTGTCTCGTCCAGCGTCGTCCTCACTGATCTCTGGCTGCTGTATGACAGGTGTGTTGTTGTTGATCAGATGACGTCGGTTGCGCCTGAAAGTCTGTCCATCGCCAGTTCTGATGTGGTAGCTACGTGGTGTTTCAGCTGGTTGGATGACTGTTGCTGGTTTCCATGTGCCATCTCCTTGCTGGAAACGGATGGGTGCCCCGGCATGTAGTGATGATAAGGGTTTTGTAGATCTGCTGTAGTGCTCTTTTTGGCGCTGTTGGCAGCTCTCTCTCCTTGCTCGTACAGTGTCCTGGGGGGTTACCTGAGGTCGTAGTTGTTGAGTTGTGTTGGGCAGGATGGAGCGTAGCCTGCGACTCATCAGGATTTGAGCTGGTGATTTGAGTCCATCAACTGGAGTGTTTCTATACTCCAGCAGGCTGAGGTACGGGTCTCTCTTGTCCTCCTTGGCCTTGGTGAAGATCCGCTTTGCAGTCTGAACAGTCTTTTCTGCAAGGCCGTTGCTCTGCGGATGATGTGGGCTTGAGGTGACATGCTGGAATCCCCATGAGTCTGCAAATTGTTTAAACTCATGTGAGCGGTAGCATGGCCCGTTGTCACTAATCACTTTTTTTGGGATGTCATGCCTTGCAAATACTGCTTTCATTCTGTGAATGACAGCATTGGTGGTGATGTGTGTTAGGCGTTCTACCTCAAAGTACCTGCTGAGGTAGTCACAGATCACTATATAGTTCTCTGAGTTCCATGAGAATAGGTCTGTTCCTACAGTCTCCCACGGGTTCTCTGGAATCTCATGTGAGAGCATGGGCTCCTTTGTGTTGGCGCTGCGGTGTGTTTGGCAGATGTCACATTGTTTAACCATTTCTTCTATCTGCTGACTCATGCCTGGCCAAAACATAACGTCCCGTGCTCTGTGCTTGCTTTTCTCCACTCCAAAGTGTCCAGTGTGTATGCAGCGTAACATGTGAGGTCTGAGGCTGTGTGGAATGATGATCTTCTCACCTTTTAGAAGGATGCCCTCAGCCTCAGTGATTTCATCACGGTGGTTCCAATACTCACTGACATGTGGGTGGCACTTTTTTCTTGTCTCCGGCCAGCCTGACCAGATGACCTGCTTGAGAGTGGACAGTTGCTCGTCTTGAGCAGTTGCTGTTCTGATGTCGTTCATCCTGTCTGCGCTTACAGGTGCTGCACTGATGACTGTGTGTATCTGAGTCTCCATAGCTTCAGATAGTGAGCTGTCCTCATCATCCATGGACTTCCTGGACAATGTGTCGGCCACCGGGATTTCCTTGCCCGGCTTGTGGATGAGAGTGATGCTGTATTTCTGCAGTGCCAGCATCATGCGCTGTAAACGTGGTGGTGCAAGGGCTAGTGGTTTTCGGAGTATGGACTCCAGTGGTTTGTGGTCTGACTCCACAGTTACATTTCGCCCATAGAGGTACTCGTGAAACCTCCTACACCCAAATAAAACTGCATACAGTTCCTTCTCTATTTGGGCGTAATTCTGCTCTGTCTTATTAAGCAGCTTTGATGCATATGTAACTGGCCTGCCTTCCTGCATGATGGTTGCACCCAGGCCATTTTTTGATGCATCTACTTGCAGTGTCACTTCTTTTTCAGGATCGAAGTAGGCCAACACCGGCCCTGGCTCCGCTGTGATGATCTCCTTCATCCGCTGGAATGCACTCTCGTGTGTATTGTTCCACTTGAACTCTGTGTCCTCCTTCAGTAGCTGTCTTAGTGGTGCTGTTACCTCAGATAGATTGGGAGCAAACCTAGCTAAGTAAGTCACCATACCAAGAACAGTGTCCAACTCTGCCTCACTTTTGGGCGGTGACATCTCTCTGATTGCTTTCACTTTAAGTGGGTCTGGTCTTAGGCCGTCTGCTGTCAGCCTATGTCCAAAGTAGCTCACTTCAGGAACGCAGATGCGACACTTCTCGGGATTCAGTCTCATTCCTCGCTCTCTGGTCCTGCTGAGCATTGCTCTGAGGTTGCGGTCGTGTTCCTCCTTTGTTTTTCCAAAAACAACGATGTCATCAACTATCCCAGCCACGCCCCTAAGGCCTTCATATGTCTCATCTACTCGCCTCTGAAACTCATCTTGGGCTGATACAATGCCAAAGGGTAGCCTGAGAAAGCGATATCTACCGCATGTAGTGTTAAATGTGGTGAGTAGCGATGACTCCTCGCTTAACTTAATAGCCCAATAGCCTGATCTCGCATCTAAGATGCTGAAAAACTTTGCCCCTGCTAACTTGGATGTTACATCCTCAAGTGTGGGTAGGGGGTAGTGTGGCCTCATTATTGCCTTATTTAAGGGTCTTGGGTCCAGGCATATTCTAAGCTTGCCTGTCTTTGGTTTCTCACACACTACTAAGGCATTAACCCACTGTGTAGGCTCAGTTACTTTACAGATTATGCCTTCTCTCTCCATGTTGTCTAACTCTGTTTTTAGACGATCTTTTAGTGCAAATGGTACTCTGCGTGGTGGACAAACCACTGGTGCTACCTCTGGGTCAATAGTGAAACTACATTCACCTGGGAATGTGCCGATGCCTTTAAAAACATCTGCATACTCACTAAAAATGTTGTCTGACTGAGTGGTTCTCTCTTTGTCACTGCTCACTGCATATATTACTTTAATTAGCCCTAGCGCTTTACATGCTCTGAAGCCTAGGATAGGGGGGCCATTACAGTTCACTACATAGAACTTCTGGATGGTTGACCTCTCTTTATACCTCCCTTCTATGTTGCAGTAGCCTTTCACTTCAAGTGAGTGTCCCCCATAGCCTGTTAACCTATGATCTGGGGCTTTTAACTGTGTTTTGGGCATGAGCGTGGCAAAGACAGCGGCTGGGATTATGCTGGCTTGAGCTCCAGTGTCCAGCTTGAACTTCAGCTGTCGGTTCTGTGGTCCCAGTCCGATGTCTGTATATGCACTTTCCTCATCCTCTTCCTCTGCAGTAACAGTGTCCACATACAGCTCAGAATCGTAGTCCTCATCGACCTCTTCAACAGTGTGAACGTTCTTGTATCTTCCTCTATTCTGAGTCTGAGGCTTTGTTTTACACACTCTTGCATAGTGGTTGAACTTCTTGCACTTCATACACTGCTTGCCTTTTGCAGGGCACTCTGCTGTGTAGTTGTGGTTTCCTCCGCACATACTACAGGCTTTCTCCTGAGTTTTCTGGTAGTCATTTGCCTTGTTACTAGCACCTCTCCTGGCCCCTGGCTTTACCATCTTGTGGTGGACTGCATGCACTTGACATTCATTTGCCATAGCCTTTAACTGTGCTTGTGATAGTTCATGGGAGCGCGCTATGTCTATTGCTTTCTCCAGCGTCAGCTCCGGTCCGTTGCTAAGCAACTTCTCTCGCACTCTAGGTGAGTTGGTGGCGAACACTATACGGTCCCTGACCATTTCATCACTGTTTGCGTAGCCACAGTCCTTCACAAGCAACTTCAGTTCAGTCACAAAATGTTCAAAAGACTCACTGCTTCCTTGTGTCTTCTCATGGAACTTGTACCTGGCAAAGATGGGGTTTGCTTTAGGGGTGAGGTACTCCGTGAATCTGTCGTAGTACGTCTTTAACGTCTTCGCCTCGTCAGCCGTTAGTGTCCAAGTGTTGCTGATGTCGCGTCCTTTATCACCGATCCACAGCAGAAGAAAGCTGCATTTCTCCTCTTCTGACTTTGCCTTAAGTGGTCCGGTAAACATGAGCTCGACGTGTTGTCGAAATCTCCGCCATCCATCCGGTAAATTGGTCGAGTCCCAATCCATTTTGGGGGTAGGAACACCGAAGGCTTCCATTTCTTCTTACCGTTGTTTTTTTCTTTTCAGCGACACACTTTCACCGACACTTTTTCACGTCTTCCTTTCTCTTTTTTTTTTTTTTTTTTTTTTTTTTTTTTTTTTACGCGGCGGGTCCGTAGTCTAGCGACTAGTCTCTGACACCATGTTGCGATAGACTACTCACACTGTTAATAATCTATCCTGTACGACAAACCGGATACCAGCACCGTAACTTTGTAGCTGTCTGTAGCTCCGCTACTCTTTATTTCTTTCTCACTCCGGCAACAGTAACCATGGACATACATTTGTAACATTCTACTCCGGTACTGGAGTTTCAGAATAAAAGCATAGCATGGAACATCATGGAATATTACACTATCTATCTGCAGACATGTAGTTTAGTTTGCCTAAGGCCTAAAAAATAGCCTAGGCTGTGTGATAACAGGCTGCTTGTCTGCAAGCTATCTGTCTGCTAAACGTGGCAAACTCAGCCTGGATTTATGAAGATTTTAATTCATTTAATAAAACTTGATGATGATGATCGTTCGTTTGTTATACATCACAAACTCACCTTCTCCGACAACGTTGAGTCGTCTCACCCGACAACCCTATCTTTTACTGTCTATGCGACAACCTCGACGTGCTCCTACTAGGGCCGCTGCCGGTCGCGTGCAGCGCTGCAGCCACGTAAACAGAGTTTGCCCCTACTGACTTTCACTTTCGGTGTCCGAATGGAAGTGAATGAGGCTTTGCGATTATTTATTTTTTTATCTAGGCCTACGTGAAATTCTGCATCCATTGTACTTTTTTTTTTTTTTTTTTCCCCTCAGAAGGGCAACGTGAGTCGAGAAGGACATATGGGCAGTTGCCCGAGCAACCTGAGCAACCCCCCTGTGCACGTCCCTGCACCCACACACACACACACACACACACACACGCGCGCACACACACGCACAATCAATGCAAGGATCCTTTTCTCCTCATGACCAATAACATCACTTTTATATCATAAGAAACTTGGGAGCTCCAAATCACAGCAACTGTGGAAAATACATTTGCAAAGTTCACACATCCTTTTGCTGCAGTTCCTGTGTATGAGGGTGAACTGAACTCACACACACATACACACACGCACAAACACACACAACATTCCTGATGCCATTGATGTACTTTTCTGTTCCACATTTTTAAATATTTATGTATTTATGTTTTACTTCTAGAGTGATTGAAGTTGTTGGACACTGCACTCCTAATTGAAATGCATTGTATGTAATGCATTGTGATGCCATCACAAACACTGGCATATAAAGGGTTAAAATATTGAAAATAATCAAACATTTGGTATTTATGATTAGGACTGAAGTAGATGAAAAGATTTATGTAAAAAAAAGCAGAAAAAAATATTAACATATGCCATTTTTATGGCATTTTTGAAGGGGACACTTTTGTCCCTTAGTGGTAACAACGTAACTATTTTTGTAAATCTGACACTACAAAAAAACTAAAAATCCATCCAAATCAATCTTGCTACTGTTCATTGATATATCCAAGGCTCTAATAATCCCCCCAAGAAAAATCCACTTTGCATTCAGATTATTGAAAATATTTCATTTTTTGTGTGTTTTTTTACGATAAATTTTGGATGCCATCACAAACACTGGCATATAAAGGGTTAAAATATTGAAAATAATCAAACATTTGGTATTTATGATTAGGACTGAAGTAGATGAAAAGATTTATGTAAAAAAAGGAGAAAAAAATATTAACATATGCCATTTTTATGGCATTTTAAAAGAGGACACTTTTGTCCCTTAGTGGTAACAACGTAACTATTTAGGTTACACAGTGTAAAAATAGAGTATTATGGGATTTGTTTTTGAAATATCAAAATTTGTTCAAAAATACACACCTTTACCAAATATCATAGCAGCAAGCATAACCAACACTGAGTAATCAAAAAAATAAAAATTGAAAAGGACACTTTTGTCCACATCAGGTATGAGGGTAAGGTTTTTGTAGCCCACTGCAGTTCCATGATGTAATTTTAATTTTTATTTCAGTGGACATTTTATGTAGCCGTGTAGCTGTGCATGGCACATATATTACTATTGCTTTGCGTTTATTATCGTGTATTGTTGGAAGGTGCTAACATAAAACAAATAGGCAGAAGCCAACAGAACCAAAACCCATGCTGGAGGAGTCCAGCTTGAAGATGAGAGTGCGTGAGGATCGTGACTGCCAGATTTTATAAGCTCAGGGAGACTGGCCAGGTGCTCCCAATTGCCCAAAATTAGACCCGCCCACTGAGGTACCTGCAGAAACAGACAAGACAAGGGGAAAACACAAAACAGGCCCTAGTGGCAGGCGGCCGTCACAGGAGTGAAACCATTTGTTTCTGTATCTAATCCTGATCATACACTTGTTGTGTTTGACTTCAAACTGAACAGCAAATCAACCTCAGGCCTCACTGACAGTAGACAACAGAGTCATAGCAGCAGGAGGCAGAGTGACACTGACCTGCTCTGTGGAATCCTCTTCTGGTTGGAAGTTCTACTGGTTCAGACGTAGATCAGAGTCTGATGGAGCTGAGACAGTAAGAGCTGGAACATCATCCACCACTGAGAGTGTTTCAGAAGGAGGCATCTATCACTGCAGAGGAGGAAGAGGAGACCCAGAGTTCTTCACAGCAGACAGTAATGCTGTCACAATAGAGGAAACAGGTGAGTGTTTTTGTTTTGTTTTCAAACTCCACATGTGACCTGCATTCATGATTAATAACATCATGATTAATGTTACATTAACACCTGGTAACTATAAAAGTTTGTTGTTTCTTTCTACATTGTCTATATCTAGAAGTGTGTTCAACAAGGCTGTTGTCACACAACAACTGGTCTCAAGCACAAAATTAAGATGTGAAGTTCAGGGCAGCTGAATGATTGTATTCGTATTTGTTCTTATGTGGTTTCCTGCATTTGGCTCCAAGTACCCCATGATTCAACATGAAAGTAAAAAAATAAATAAATACATCTACGACCTTCTGTTGGTATTTCTATGTTCTAACTGGAAACTCTTGAACATGACCAGTTTCAAACAGACCTGTTGTGACTCTTCAACCCAACTGGACTCAGATATACAGAGGAGAGACCATCACTGTCAGATGTGAGATCCATGGAGGAGACACTGAGTGGGAGTATGAATGGAGAACAAGCAGCTCCAGGAAACATTTAAATCCAAATGAATTCAGGATTAGTTCTCTGTTCCACAGTGGAAGCTATGAATGTAAGGGCAAAATGAAAAGAGATCAATATAAAACAACAGAGTGGAGCCATTCAGTCACAGTGACAGTAACTGATAGTAAGTCAAATTATATAACAGCTTATTGAAGTATGTTTTTGTTATTATGAAGAGATGTGAAATATGATATTTAGATATTCACAAAGTTTCTAATTTAAAGAGAATATTTTCATAGAAGTTGTATTCTATGCTAAGAGATGAGACATAACATGTTTAAAATCTCTTTCAACAGGTAAACCCCAACCTGTCCTCTCTGTGTCTCCATCATGGCTGAGTCCTGGAGCCTCAGTAACTCTGAGCTGTGAGCTTGAACATCCATCTGCAGGATGGAGGTTTTACTGGTATAAAGCTGTTCCTGATCTATCACACAAGTATCCATCTTACAACTATGAGCTGCTTCCTGGTAGCATCAATGGAACTGAACAAGATTCCTACATCATTGATGGACAGACACACACAGCAGGATATGTGTGTAGAGCTGAAAGAGGAAACCCAGTGTTTTACACTGGTTACAGTCAACCTCAGTTTGTCTGGTCTGGAGGTCAGTTTTTTTTTTGTTTGTTTGTTTTTTACTTACTGCCTTTTTACACTTTCTATTTCATTTTTTCTTCAGTCTGCTTGTGACATGTGTCTTATCTACTTTTACAGCTATTCATTTACTTTTATTTTATTTCTTTTTTAATTGTATCTGACTTCATTTCATTTTTGGACCTGATGTGGAAAATAATAATTTCTGTTGTGTTTCTAATGTTATTGTACAATAAATTTCATGTTGTCTGACTCTTCATCATGGTTCATTTTTCAGATTTCCATTCAGCAGCGTCTCTCTCAGTGAATCCTGACAGAGTGCAGCACTTCACCTCTGACTCTGTCTCTCTGAGCTGTGAGGGAAACTCTACTGAGTGGAGAGTGAGGAGGTTTACTGATGATGGCTTCCTGTCACACTGTTCTACCTGGGGGACAATGACTGGATCAACATGTAATGTTAATAGTTTAGGGGACAGTAATGCAGTGTACTGGTGTGAGTCTGGATCAGCTTTCAGCAACGCAGTCAACATCACTGGACAGAGTAGTAGTAGGTGTTCATTTCTTGTGTTTTATCCTTTCACATATAACACTAATTCTGAACATCCCAGTGTGTCATATAACATTTCACGTTATCTTGAATTATTTTATTTAGAATGGAATATTTATAATTTTATAAATGTTTAAAATGAAAATTAATTCATAATTTCAGGTGTCAGTCATGAAAGCTTCCCACTCATTGTACCATTCATCATTGGACTGGTTTGTGGAATTTCACTAATTATTATTTTTCTTCTGCTGGTGAGGTGCTACAGAAAGGGTGAGTCCTTTTCTTATTAATACTGTGATAATATGAGATGACATGTTTATGTGTTGTATTTGTCTCTTTTCCAGATGCATGCAGTAACAGGTTGGTCCAACACTCTTGTCTCATTTTGATTCTAATAACAATACTTTCCATGTTCCTTATTAAACTCCTTCATGCTTTAGTCTCACTCAGTCTCTGAACATCAATCAAGGCTCTGCTACACAGCAAACAGTGAACCAGAATGAAACTCAAGTTTACTCCTCTCTTCTCCATGGTCAGCCTTTCCAATCATTCTTTTCACAATAATTTCTAACACCCACTTTGACTTTTTCAAACCAAAGCTGAAGTGACTCATTGGATGTTGTCTTGATTTTCTCTGACCTGTAGCTGATGTTTCTGTCTATGAATCAATCAGAGGCTCTGGAAACACAGGAAGTGGTAAAGTATAAACTTTGATTCATGTGGAGCTGTCAGACATTAGATTATTATCAGTGACTGATCTAAATTCATGGAACATTATGGAGGCATTTACTGATGCATTTATCTTAACAGGTAGACATGATGAGACAGAGGAGAGCTCTGACTACAGTAATGTGAATCTTGAAACAGCCAAAGGTAAAGATGTTAACACTACACCCACTAGATCAGTAGTAATCAAATTACATTTATTTACATTATGCGCCAGAATGGATTTATTTAATTTCTGCAACAAACTTTTAAAATTTTCATCACAGAGAGAATAGATTGTTAAAATAACCTTTAATTTATTTAACAAATATTATTTTTCTTACCTTTAAATAATCTACAAAACCAACAATGTATTATATTATCATAATGTTAACCAACAATGCTCAGAATTAGAAACTGTGCAATAGTCCATTATTCCTGAAAGATTATAAGAAACAAACATCATGACTACTATTACATTACTGCAGCAAATACAACAATACAACAATAATCTATCTCTTGATCTAGCTCAGATGTTCAAAAGAGTGATCTAAATTTACCTATATAGCTTTTATAGCTATAGTAGTTGTGTGTATGAGAGTCAAACTGCGTACTGCAAACTGAGTATTGTGACATATCATAATCAAAATGGTGACAAAATTGTCCAGATTGATACAAATACTGAAGCTGTATGATGTAGTTTCTGAGCTATGACCATCTGTTCAAAAGTGCTACAGTTGCAATCAATATTATTCAACCCCTACTGCAAATTAGGTTTATTGGCTAAATGTACCACTATGTCTTTGTTTTTCACTTTCATACTTTTACTGATAGTGATTTTTGTTTCAGGTCCATAAAGAGAAGAGCATCATCAGCACAGCAAGAGACTGGTGGACGATGACATGAAAGCCAACATTTTTCTTTAAGCTGTGTTGACAACATACACTGCCTGGCCAAAAAAAAACAAAAAAAAAATGTCACCACCTGGATTTAACTAACAAATAGGTACGAGCCTCCTACTGGATAATTACGGTTATCTTTCAGCTGCAACAAGTTATTTAACCCCAACTGATGCAATGAGTAGCTTCTCATTTCTTCAACAACCATGTCTGAAGACACATCCTGTGGTCATAGAAAAGATGTTAGTCTGTTTGAGAAGGTTCAAATCATTGGCATGCATCAAGCAGAGAAAACATCTAAGGAGATTGTAGAAACTACTAAAACTGGGTTAAGAACTGTCCAACGCATTATTAAAAACTGGAAGGATAGTGGGGAACCATCATCTTCTAGGAAGAAATGTGGGAGGAAAAAAATCCTGATGGATCGTAATGGGCAATCACTTAAATGTTTGGTGAAATCAAATAGAAGAACAACAACATTATGTGTCCAAAGAATGAGGTCAGCTGACTACCTGAATATACTGAATGACCAGGTTATTCCATCAATGGATGTTTTCTTCCCTGATGGCACGGGCATATTCCAAGATGACAATGCCAGGATTCATGGGGCTCAAATAGTGGAAGAGTAGTTCAGGGAGCATGAGACATCATTGTCACACATGGATTGGCCACCACAGAGTCCAGACCTTAACCCCATTGAGAATCTTTGGGATGTTCTGGAGAAGGCTTTGTGCAGTGGTCAGACTCTTCCCATCATCAATACAAGACCTTTTTTTTGTGGCAGTTTAGTACGTCTTTTCTGTTCTGATGGATACACAGTGTTTTGATCAGTTTCTTAACAAACCATGTGGAAGATTTAAATGATCTCACACAACTTGAGTCAAGACTACTCAAGTGATTTGTGTTTGCGCTCATTATACACTTCTACGTCTCAGTCATTGTTATTTACATGCATGGCTTGTCTTGTCAGTTACATTATGACTTGTTTTTACGTTTGATTTTGATAATTTTATATTGTGTAAAATCATCAGCTACAGATTTTCTATAAAGCTTTTGATTAATAGTCCTATAAGCACAGCTTCAAACATCTAATGGAGTCCATGTCGCTGGCTCAGGGCAGTTTTGACAGCAAAAGGGGACCCACCCAACATTAGACAGGTGGTCATATTGTTATGGCTGATTGATGTATATTTGCTTGATAATATAGTTTGTGCATGTGCTATGTTCATGCATCTGTGGCATTTGTATACAAAATAAAAAAATAAAAATCCTCTGGAATAAAATAAATGTGTGTATATATGGAGACAAGTTATGACCGATTTAAAACATACAGTATGTTTTCCCAAGGATTTAAAATGGGATTTTAGCTGACAGCTGTAGCTGTAGTAAGTAAATCCTATGTCATGTTGTGTTATACTGTATAGCTTTGTATATTTTCACTCTGAATGGACTCCATGACTCTCACAGTGAAAACAGAATTCGGCTCGATTCTGGCGTTTTATGTAATTATACTGAATATTAACTAAAAAAAACTAAACAGAAAAAAGACACATCTCTGTGTGGCAACACCTGAAAGTATGTGTCAAGCTGTGAACAAGCAAACGTGTTTCTTGCTTCCTATACAGGATTGTGAAATAGATGTTGGCAGTCTACTTTCCACCTAAGCCACCTCCACCAGAGATGCTCTGAATGAACATTTGACTGGTTTAATGGCTTTCTCCTTCGTTTTTGTACAAAGAATTGCTTTAACATTCATATTTATCATATATGTTGATGACCCAGACATTGAATTCTCACATGCATGTTATTCATCACCGGGTGCCTTGTGACTGACTCTAATTACCCCAACACATGTATGCATGTGAACTATCTGTAAATATGTTATGTGCCTTAAAACTCCAATTTTCAGACTTTGACGTAGCAGAGAAACATTGCAGGAGGTGCAACTGTTGACCCTTTTAAGGCCCAGCAGTAGCTGAGGGATGATAAATATCTGCCTCAGGAAGGAAATTAGAACGACTTCTACAGCATGACGAACCATGTGACCTCCTCTCCACTTTTCACCCTCCTCATTTATCAGTGGGTGCAACACTTCTATGTGATAGTCCCTGCTGGAGGAATATCAAGCTGTCAACTTACAGGTGAGAGGGCTGTGCATCCAAACTTTGAACCCATTAGTTATTTTATAGTATAGTTTGACATATTGCTGGGTTGTAGACTAAAAGCTTCCACTATGCACAAACTCAGTTACTTTTTAGTTTACATTTGTAAGTCTTTGATTTAAATTAGAGTTGCAGTTAACACCTCTGTTAAAACAGCAGATTCTTTTTATTAAAGTATAGTTATGTGTTAGCCCCGTGACAGGACCAAACGGGTATAGAGGATGAATGAATGAATGAGTTATGTGTTAGTAGTTTGGCATATTGCAGCATTGTAGACTAAAAGCTTCCAGACAACTCAAACCCAGAATTTTAGAGCTGTTGGATTCATTTCTGTGTGAAGTGTCATTTTATCATCAACAGTCGTCTTCATTTGATGCAGTTTCAGTGTTTTAGAGCTGGATCAGGATGAGACACACTTTGTGCAGCGTGCTGGGGTTATTCTGTGAGTACATCCTTATTTTATGTATTAGTATGGAACGCTAACAAGGACAGAGGAGAAGCTTTTTGTAGAGTTTTAACTTCAACACTCTTCAATAGACTCAGTTTAGAGTAGATAACTCAAATGTTTTATACTGCTCAGTATTATATTCATATCTGCCTCTTACTAAATAACAGCTGCCATTGATCATTTCCTCTCTTTATTTTATATTTCTGTCATTTTGATAACATCTAATGAAAAGTCAGTCTCCTCTCTAAATGTTGCTGAAGAGACTCCTCAGGCAGAGACAAACGTGAGCAGATCATCCCATGTGTCAGAACAAACAACTATATCATCAAGGTATGCTTCACAATACGACAAACCACAAAGAACAACATTCATCAGTCACTGAAAAGTTGCTGCTGCATTATACTTGCCAGCATCCCTTTAGCAAATCTGACTTTGTAACAAATGTGGCTGCTCCGACACGATCCATGCAATCCTCCATCCATGGAAGTGGATAACTCAGGTTTTGTCACACAGTTGACTTTTCTGAAATCTGTACAGAAACGATCTTCATCCAGTTCGTTCAGTCTTACCATTTCCTCAGAGACTCAGTTTACTGATGTGGAGTTTTTAAAGTAATAGTAATTACTATGTTAATAGTGAAAAATAGTAATTGCCTCAGCCTTTTATTCAGTATCAGATCGACACCAAGTCATTATTCAAGGTCAACCGGCAAGGTTCGTTCGACTCTAATCTTTCAGCACAATTCACTATAATATCCTGTATATTTGTGTTTGGTTTTCACTGCAATAAAAAAATATGTTCTTCTAAATCACTGTTCAATCTTTATTTGTTTTATATAGACATTGTGTTCAGCAACCACTGTTTAACATATTCAACAGAACACTACACTGCTGTGAAGCAACTGTTGAGGCTGACAGTTTAGCACCAGCATAAAGCAGGAAATGTAAACGTATGTAAGCACAGTGAATGACGCCTGTTGTCTTCTTGTGAACACATTAGCTGTGGTTTAAATGTGATGATGCCTAATACTTGCTATCACTCCTCTGTGTGTGAAGAGGAACTATCAGTTTCTTTACAGGCCATCCTTACCAAGTGAACTGGACGGCACAACTGAGCAACACACGGTTTATTTCAGTGCTTTGTTTAATTGATTTCCCCTCTATGTATCTAATCTCTAAGTTTCTGTAGAAATAAAAGTTAAACACTAAGGAATGTCTGCTCTCTACTCAGTACTCCCATTTTATAGATGGGCCAGATGCAGATAAATGGAAAGGGAACAGAGTAAGACGTGAGTAGAAGGATTAAAAGGTTAGTTTGGAACGTTAATTTGGTCAATAATGACCCTTTCAGTAATTATCTGTGTGCATTGTAACTCTACACTGTAAACAATTTTCCTGTAAAATAACAGTAAAGAGCTGGCAGCACAGACGCCAGCAGTATACCGTTATTTTAACGGTATTTAAATGTAAAATACTTTACGGTATTAGTCTGTAAACCATAAAAACAGTATATTCCTGTATTTCTATAATTTACAGTAAAGAGCTGGCAGCAAAGACGCCAGCAATATACTGTAATTTTACAGTAGTAGTGTGTAAACCAGACATACAGTATATTTCTGTATTCATACTGTTATTATACAGTCTATTACAGTAAAAAATAAATGCTGCATATTTCTGTGATTATTTGGAAATTAAAATAATATTTTGTTTAGGTTGTTACTTTGTAGACAGTGCCTGTCTACAGTAAACAAACAATTTCAACCTGACCCTAAGCCTGGATTCAAGTGTCTCTCCACTGAAAAAATAAAAAACTTGGATCAACTTAAAAAAATTGAGGTAATCGATCACACGAAATATCTGACATTAACTCAAAGCAAATAATTTTATTTCGTTTAACCTGAAAAGTTTAACTCCATGCAACCACTAATTAAAGGTTGGAGCAATCTAATTGTTTTTAGGTTGGAGCAAACTAATTATTTTAGGTTGGAGCTTTAGGTTGGAGCAAACTAATTATTTTAGGTTGGAGCATAACTATTTTAGGTTGTCTCAAATAAAAAAGTAACAGTTGTCATTATTTGAAATGTATAGTAAATCAAATTTTAAAAAATTGCTTTCAATACATTTTGATCAGTGACTACTCAGAACACTTTCCTTAAGAACACATTCATATTTATTGTTCCATAAAGTGACAACACTGAACATGTGTTTAAAATCTATTTAGATAAACAGTCTTCTTCAGCTGAACACCAGAAACGAGACTATTGATGTCATCAGAAGACAAATCATGGAGCTGCAATAGTAGCTCAACTCCTAAGACATCATGCCAGGACATACATTTTCTTATTCAGATGTAAGCCTTATTATCAACTAAACACAAAAGCTGTTGCAACTGAGGGCAACTCGTTCAGGACCTCTGTTCCTTCGATGACAGTCTTAATGTCTTTGTGTGGATGGAGAGGATCCTCTTTCTCAGTGATAAAGATCGCCATGGTTTGCTCCAGCTCTTCAACCTCATTTTCCTGCATTAAAAAGAAAGAAGAAGAAAGAAAAGACATGTTATTGTTTCAGAAATCTCCAGATTTCATGTTAGATCATAATATCCTTATGACATTGTAAATAGAACTTACCACAAGCAATGATCACTGGCAGGAGCTTCCAAATGCACATGGTTGCACAGCAGAAACACGACTGATTAGTGGCTGCTTCCCTTAAGTTGAAAGAGAATACATTACTTAGTTTTTAAGTTAGCCATCAAGTGTGTTAGCTACTAACATGATGCACAAATTACCCAACTTTTAACATAAACAGATATACTTTATTTTATGATTTTAGGGAAGCTGGCTAACATTTTGGTACTTTTCTACCACATGTAAATTCTGTTAACAGTGTAGCATATTAACATTACCAGCAAGAACTAGCTGGGCCTTGTAATATTATGGCTGATAAATACTGAACACAAGATAATTAGGAGGGTGAATAAAAGATCACAGATGCCCTTATGCTATTGACAGCAGAAATTACCATCAGTCAAGTTTGCAGCTTGAACCTGGGGATTAACTAACGTTACCACATGTCAAGTGTCAAAAACGCAACAACAAAAAACTTTGGAGGGTTAACCCCCTTCCTGACAAGCTAGCATGTCATGGTTGGTACTATCTTCAATAGCTTTAACACAGAGCACTTTAAGACAGTAATGTCGGCTCTTCGCGCCACTGTTAACAATTAAAAACACTAAGCAGAGCAAACGCATTTTAAGTCACGAACATAACATTAGCTGTAACGTTAATTAACTTAAACGTGGTAACTACCATCAATGCCGCCACAAAATAACATTACGTTTACAAATGATTGCTTTTATTTCTTAGTTAGCTAGCGAACTGTGATAACATAACCCACCCACGACCAGAGGACGGCTAATGTAAGTTAACTTTATAGTTTGAATGAAGAATGCTAACGTTAGCGCTAGCTTAACGTTAGCATTTATAAACTATCAAGCGGGAGTGCTGAGATTACGGCCAGAGTCAAGGCCAGTCAGGTATACTTGGAAACAACGTTAACGGTAGACAAAGTTTAATGTTTTTATCTTACCAGTATCAATGTTGCTCGTTGTGTTCTTCTGTGTCGCAGCCTGCATCGAGGGTCTGTTGGAGTGAACCGACCGCCGCCCACTGATTGTTCAGTGACGGACGTTTTTTTTTTAACTCCTTTATTTGGACGTAAACAGGTCAGAGAGCGGGATCTCAAACTCAACAATGCGCATGTGCAAATCATGCTTAATCGAAAAATACTGTAGTGTGCTGTAATTTAAAACATCACCATACTGTTTGGGGCCTCTGTCCTGTTGCTCCAAGTTAAGCAGCCCACAATGCATTGCTGACTACAGTACTAAGCTGTTTAACACGAAAACAGTATTTTAATGTTGAAAATTAGCTGTAAATTTACAGCAATTGCTTACAGTGTATATACATACTGTATGTAGGTATGTCTACACAACACACACTGCATCAGTACAGACAGTGGATGCAACAGCAGTAGACATACTGCAACACATTATTTGTTCTGATTCTTCTTTCTGTGGTGCTGTTGTCACTTCCGGTGGCAGTTTCCTGGAAGTGTTTTTGGTATCCATCAATGTGTGTCTCTTGTGCTGCTTTTGCTGCATTCTTACTGTCCTTTCTACTTGTAGTGCTTTTGTTGTGTGCAGCACTGCCACCATGTGTCACAATGAACAGTCTATGGTCACAGTCAGCAGCAACAAGCTCAGCTGAAGACTGGAAGACTTTTGTTAGAGCACATTGTTTTCTGACCTGTAGGTGTCTCCATGAGTAGAAAGAATGGAGTTACTAACTGTCCATTCTGCTACAGGCTTATTTCTATCTACTGACAATCAATGACCTCATCATTTCTAACTGAGCCACCTTGAAAAGAGGAAATGCAGCCTGTGCTTCAAACTAAATGTCTGCTGTTCAGTAGATGACTTGTTGTATGATATCAACTTTCAGCTCACAGCAGAGAGGTACATTTATTGCTGCACAAAATATTTTTAATTAGAGTTTTACTACTTTACTTTCTGAAGCAGATGGTTTTCTAATGCATCATTCTTAAAGGCTTAATCATACGACTATGTGCATGGCGGAAGAAAGTATTGATAACTGTTCTCTGTTGTAGAATATGTTTTGCATGAATTAGATAAAGCTCAAAGATCAATACTACTGATCAGAAACAGGACAAGAAGCATCAGTGTTTTGAACCCACTGCAGAGGTCTGAGGTTTGTTGAAAAAAAGAAGGAAGCAGACAGAGACTATCTTGATATAGAACAGACTCGTAGTGAGGGCTGGATGTGAGGATGATGTCATATTGGTGTGGAGTGCAGCTTCATTCTTTTCTCACGGTTCTTTCTTCCTCTTCAGATGCTGCAGTTGTTGCTTCCTGGTATGAAGTTGAAATCTTTCTCTGAAGCAGAGTGACACGTTGTCAGAGCTGGATGTGAGGATGGGACACACTTTGCTCTGTGTGCTGGGGTTATTGTGTAAGTACATCACTTTCTCACTTTGAATTGTATACATGAAGGAAAATGTTTCAAATGAGAAGAACAGAGTGTCAGAGGTTTGTCTCTCAGAAAGCTTGAACACCACAGACTTGTGGTTTCTATGTTGGTTGTTGAGTTGGTTTGCTTCAGAGTTAAATACACTACTGGACTTTAATAGTGATTATTTACACTAATATATTTGTTCAATGCATGTACAGAATATGTTACTGTGTGTTGTTATTCAAAAACTTATTTTGCTGATTGCTTTATTTTCTACTTCCTCTTTATTAACTCAATGATCTGTCTGTATTAAAACTAGTGCAAAGAACATTTCATTTGTCTTCTTGGTGTTGAGGTTGAGGTGGATGTCGCTGGACCAGGCCACTAGTGCTTGGACCTCCTCTCTGTATGGTGTCTCGTCATTGTTGTTGATAATCCCCCCCCATGGTGTTGGAGCCATGGGTTGAGACGCAGACACAGGTGTACAGTGTGTATAAGACTGGACTCAGTACACAGCCCTGAGGAACACCAGTATTAAGGATGATAGGTTGATCCACAGACAGAGGGAGATTCCAAGTTGCAGTTGGGGCTGATGGAGTTAAATCCAGAGCTGAAGTCAACAAGCAACAACCTGATGTATGTTTGGGGGCTTTCACTATGGCTGAGAGCAGTGTGGAGGGTGATGGAGATGGCAACATCTGTGGATCTGTTGGACCTGTAGGCAAACTGGTGTTGGTCAAAGCCAGGTGGGATGTGAGCCTTGACATGCTGTAACACCAGTCTAGATAGATAGATAGATAGGTTTTATTTATCACATGTACAGCTATACATAGTACAATGCACAGTGAAATGTATTGTTGTACCTGCAGCCAGTAGTATAAAAAAAATAAAAAATATAAGTACTACAGTAAACAGTAGTTTCCACACAAGATAAGCAATATAAGTGTAATGTACACCGATAGAGAAATAAAATATAAAATAAAAATAAGAATAAAAATGAAAATATAGACTGAACTTAGAGGGGGTGTAGTTGTATATGTACATAAATTTACAGTATTTAGTATTTAGCATTTAGCAGCTACATGAATAAAGTGCAGTGATATTTTAAGTCCAGTTAAGGCTCAGAGTTGAGCAGGCGGATGGCATGGGGATAGAAACTCTTCTTTAGCCTCTCAGTCTTTGTCCTCAGGCATCGGAAACGCCGGCCTGATGACAGTAGAGAGAAGAGAGAGTGTCCGGGGTGACTGGGCTGTTCCAGGATCTTCTTGGCCTTTAACCTGCAACGTTTGGTGTAAATGTCCTGCAGGATGGGCAGGGGGGTTCTAATGGTCCGCTCCGCTGAACGGACCACCCTCTTGAGGGCCAGGAAGTCCTGCCTGGTACAATTTCCCATCCAGGTGGTGATGCTCCCACACAAGATGCTCTCGATGGTGCAGGTGTAAAAGTTCCTGAGCACCTTGAGAGGGAGCTTAAAGTCTCTGAGGCGTCTGAGGAGGTAGAGACGCTGTCTGGCCTTCTTGTCGGAGCAGGTACGACGGCCGCTGACCTCACCGGCGCCATCTTGGTTTGTGAGCTCTCCATGCATTTCATGATCACTGGTGTCAGGACTACAGGCTGGTACTCATTCAACCCTGTAATGGCAGAGGATTTGGGCACAGGAATTATGGTGGCAGTTTTCAGGCTGAACTGTTAAAGATGTTAGTGAATACTGCAGCAAGCTGATGGGCTCATGATTTCAGCACCTTCCCTGGTACTCCATGCGGTCAGTAGTACATGATGTTGGATGGTGAGGGGCTGGTCATGCTCTGATGGTGTCAGCTGTGTGTCCTCTGTCTGTCTGCCGTCCGTCTGCCGTCCTCTTCAAAGCAGGAGAAAAAGGTGTTGAGCTGGTCTGGGAGAGAAGTGTTGGTAGAGAGGGGGTGTTGTAGCACTGTTTGTAGTCCGTAATGTGCTGGATGCCTTTCCACATGGAGCTGGGGTTGCTTTCCTTGAAATTGGCCTCTATCTGCTTTCTGTACCTTGTTTTAGCAGCCTTGGTGCCTCTGTTCAGGTCTGCTCTAGCCTTCCTGTAGGCCTACCTGTCTCTTGACCTCAGTGCTGCATCCCTGGCCTGGAGTAGTGCTCTGATGTTGGTGTTGCCTCCTCAGTCCAGCACTCCACTGGCTTGTACTGTGGCTTAGACCTGCAAATGAGGGGCTTGTAAACTGGTGTCAGGAACAGGGAAAGATGGTCTGAGTGTCTGAGGGGAGGGGAGGGGCGGGCTTTGTAGGCTCCCGAAATGTTGGTGTAGACCTGGTCTAGTGTTCTGCCCTTCCTTGATTTAATATCCACATTCTTGTAAAATCTGGGGAGCACAGTCTTTAAGGTGGTATGATTAAAGTCTCCAGCCACGATGAAGAAGCCCTCTAGGTGTTTGTTCTGCTGATGCTGTCATGCAGCCTGCTCATTGCTACGTTAGCATTAGTGGATATACACAGCAGCTACAGACACTTGAGTGATTTCCCTGGCATGATAAAAAGGTCTGCATTTTAACAGTAAAAAATCCAGGTCTGGACAGCAGTGTCTCTCAATAACGGCAGAGTCCGTGCACTAACTGTTGTTAATATAGATGCACAAGCCCCCTCCTCTCGTCTTACCCTTGCGGGCTTGGAAAATGTTACCTGTCTGACTGCATTGTGCCAACTGTGAAGTTTGGTGGAGGAGGGATAATGGTATGGGACTGTGTTTTAGGGTTTGGGCTAGACCCCTATCTCCAGTGAAGGGCAATCTTAATGTTTCAGCATACCAAGACATTTTGGACGATTGCCACATATTTTTCCAACCATGTGGCAACAGCTTGGAAAAGGCCCTTTTCTATTCCAACATTAGTGTGTCCCAGTGCAAAAAGCAAGGACTATACACAGTCACTGAAGACTGGAAGACTTTTGTTAGAGCACATTGTTTTCTGACCTGTAGGTGTCTCCATGAGTAGAAAGAATGGAGTTACTAACTGTCCATTCTGCTCCAGGCTTATTTCTATCTACTGACAATCAATGACCTCATCATTTCTAACTGAGCCACCTTGAAAAGAGGAAATGCAGCCTGTGCTTCAAACTAAATGTCTGCCGTTCAGTAGATGACTAGCTGACTATCAGCTTTCAGCTCACAGCAGAGAGGAATGAGGAATGCAGACAAAGAGCACAGTCATCATTTAATCTGCCTTTAAACTAGAATAACAGGGTTCAGTAACATTTATTTCTTAACATTCATTAATTCAGTTTGTCAAGCAGACAACATGACAGCATCACTAAATCTCTTGGAGAGATATTTCTTCATTCAAAGTCTCTAAAGGCCTCAGATTTAAAGATCCTCCTCATATATCTCTAAACACATTCAAAGTGCTCCCCCATGGTTCACATGTTCTTTGTTCTCACTGATATTATTTATACAGAGCAGCACTTCCTAACTGATGTGTGAAAGTGACGTGTGCTCAGATCAACCACTGTGATAGAGTTGTGTTGAAACTATTGTTCTCAGGAGCCAACACATGGCCAGGAAGGCCAACAATTCATCCAAGACATTTTAGAAAACTACTCTGTCTACTGTTTTTGTTTGCATGCATACACATATTGTATCTGCACACACCTCCCTTTAGATAACCAGCAGTATGGGTGCAGGTGGAGTGGGTGTAACGCTAAATACACAACAGGGAATAGGATTTGATGCAATGAGTGCAAAAAAAAAAAAATAGGTTTAAAACATTTTGTTTGTTTTGACAAATTCAGACTACATATTCTCTGTTCCATCTTGATTTATCAGTTTCTACATCTGTTTTATTTCCTTGTCTTTTTTTTTTTTTGCATCAAGAGGTAAGTTTGCAGGAGCTGGACAGGAAGTGAGACATTTCTCAGTTCTATCTTTGTCTTCTTATGCTGCAGATGAGTTGTTGCCTCAAATGCAAACAGTAAATGTTTCTCTGAAGCAGGAGAAATTAGATTTAATCAGTGAAAACAGTGATTCTGGAAACATTTGGCAAGATTTGCATGAAAACAAGAAGAGAAGAAGTCTCCCAGGTTGTTTCTGGTGTAAATGGTGTCATTGTTTCTGGTGTACTTTCTCATAGAGGGGTTCATCAGTTTAATCAGTCTAGCTTCTGCAGATTCTTCTGCACTTCTCATCTTAATGATAACCACATTTGATTAGAGCTACAGCTACTTCTAATGCATCAGAGCTGGGAGAGGGGGAAGGACTTCATCATCATGTTCACTCCTTTTTCTCAACACTATTTCTGTTTTGATCACTTCCTGTGAATGAAGTCATGGCCACATTTGACTCCAGAGTTTCAGTAGAAGGAGAAGACATGTAGAGAGTGTTCAGTTTGACAGACTTTACACTGGTGAAGCTCAGCTTTGGGATTTAAGATGAAGAATAATCCTATTTTCAGATTGTAGTTTAAAACCTGCATGGATTCCCTCCAGCTGCTGTGCTGAACTTAGTGAGTATGACACCTCTTGTTATCAGTAGGTCCTCTATTCATTCTACATGGAAAAGTATTTATTGTATCTTTCAAACATGTGATTGTAATGACTTTATGCAGCAGCCTTTCCAGTAGCATCAAGAATAACTGTCTCTTTGTAAGACAGCAGTAGTCTACAGGATGATCATATCTGTGGCAGGAAGACAATTCCAATCTATTTCTCTGTAGCTTATTGTATGTGACCTCTCTAACACTTCCACCACTTTCTGTGAGTAATCAAGTACTCCGTGCATGTCAGCAGCAGTTGAACTTGTCTGAATGGTCAAGACAAAGATATAAATGTAGAAAGATGGATACATAGATGAACCTTCATGTGACTTCCATCCTGTATACTGTGTGTATAAATTGACATTTCTAGTTTTTTACTTGGTGTTTCTTTCATGTGGATGTTCTGGTGTCAGAAACCTCTTGGCTGTTCTTGACCTCTTGATGTTTCTATGCTCAAGTTGTTTTGTTCATGTCTTGTTGTCTGTTGCTATCATGTTTGAGTTTATTTAAAGCGATGAACAGACCTTTGTGTGAGATGCAGTCTGATATATTTATATATTTCTGCAGTGCCATGAGAGGGTTGGCTGTGGTCAGACTATGGTTAGTTTTGAACTTTGTGCAAAAGGAACGAAGCTGAGACAGAACAAGCTGAACGTTATTTATTTTCTTTTGCGGTTTCTGCAGTTTCATCAGATGAAATCTTGATGTGAGGATGGGACACACTTTGCTCTGTGAGCTTTGCTTATTCTGTGAGTATGTTACTGACATACACCCCCCAATGACATCACAGGTGATGGTCTGGTCCATTTCCTGGTCCACTGCAGTGTGTGGGAGGGTCTGCAGCCATAAACATATCTTCCTCTATTGAATGTTGTGAGGGTGGATGCATGTCTCTATATTTTATTTCAAATGTGGAGCTGTAGATACTGCCATCACATTGGCTCAGATTCCTCAGAGAGTTTTCCTCTCATATCTCAGGAACACTTGGTTCTGTTTGTAGTAGTGATCCTTTAATGCATCCTTCATGCTCATGTTACACATTAAATATTTCTTATTAAATATTAGAGTTTGTTTTAGTCTCTTAATGTCTGACATCTCCTCCTTTATTGTAGTGCTCTATACACTCCTCTACAAAGGACATGCTCAAGGTGATTAAACAGTTTGAACTTTCTTGTCTTTGTTTTTAATTATTCTCTAAAAACTAATCTCAACCTACTGCATCATGTTTCTTTTTACTGTATGTACTGACACAGATTGTGTCTACCATATTTCCTAAAAGTGTTTTTCATTCCTAACTGTATGTTCATGTTGCTGCTAGATTCTGTGCTGACTACTGACCCCTACTGGTCACCTTTGTTCACTGGAGAGTCTGTTACCTTCATATGTGACGTGAAGGAAGGAGGAGACACTGACTGGGATTATTATCTCTACAAGGATGGACAAGGACTTATTCCCTACAACACACATCAACGATACACATTAAGACCTCTGTCTACAGGTGACAGTGGTGGATATCAGTGCTGTGGTCTCCACAGGATATATCAGACATATCCAAAGTGTAGTAATACTGTCACTTTAACTGTATCTGGTAAGACCTGGATATTTTATCAACAACACTAATTAATGATTCCTGTTGAAATATGCATATTAATTATCTAATACTTTGAACATTTAATTACTTCTACACTACTGTAAAACTTGAACCTTTGACCAGGACCTGAGCTACTTTTCTCACTTCCTGATACTGTTATCTAGAATGACCACACGTATGATCTTTGATATAAAATAAAAGGTATTGTAGATAAACATGTGAAAAATAAACTGAGAAAAGATGTGACTGAACTGGACATATCAAGAATTACACGTCAAGGTAACTTTTTAGTTCTAATTATTACAGAAGCAGTCATACTGTGTTTATTTTGAGATTCCAAACCAAAGTTGATGGAGCTCTGACACCTTGATGAAATGGACCCAAATCACAGATGATTCAAAATATCTGAAAGTACAGAGAAAATAACCATTAATTAACATAGAGGGATTCTCAGGGTGGAGAGCAGTTACATATTTTAGAATTTGAAGAATAGGAAGAATTTAGAGTTTAAAAACATAAAACAAATCCCGTAAATATTATATTTAATGTATTTTTTTCACAACAGCAAATCAAGCTCAGGCCTCACTGACAGTAGACAACAGAGTCATACCAGCAGGAGGCAGAGTGACACTGACCTGCTCTGTGGAATCCTCTTCTGGTTGGAAGTTCTACTGGTTCAGACGTAGATCAGAGTCTGATGGAGCTGAGACAGTAAGAGCTGGAACATCATCCACCACTGAGAGTGTTTCAGAAGGAGGCATCTATCACTGCAGAGGAGGAAGAGGAGACCCAGAGTTCTTCACAGCAGACAGTAATGCTGTCACAATAGAGGAAACAGGTGAGTGTTGTGTTTTTGTTCTGAAATAAAGCATCTTGGATCCATGTTTAACAGTACCACCTGATAACTGTGAAGGTTTATCTGTTGATTCTGTTCTTTATTTGAACCACATTGTGTATTTGTGGGGAAATGTTTTAATGTGTCTCATTCAGGGTTACTGATTTGTGTTTGGTTCTAGTAGCTAAATGACTTAGTGGATTTTTAAACTGTGATTATTTTAACAACGTTTGTTATGAATTAAGTGTCATTCTCATGACATTGTTTTATTTTTTGTTTTATACTCAACACAAAGTAAACCCACAACCAAACTGACAGCAGGAATTAGTTTAGTCATTTGTTCAGGAGTAAAACATCGAACAGTCATTATCTGTTTATCAGTAGTGTAGAAAAGAGATTATTGGCTCCAACAGAAAAAATTCCAATGAGCAAATAATGATGATAATTCTTAACTCCTACTGCTCTGATGGATATGTGGGTCGTTAGATGTTTAAACCCCCTGTCATGTTGTGTAATGGTTCAAGCTCTGCTTACACACATTTAACTTTGATCTGATGCTAATATTTTGATAATTCTATTATCATTTTTCCATTTTAATTTGCAATGAAATTGTCACAGAAAGAGAATAAATATGATTACAATCAGAAATAGTTTGTTTGTTTGTTTGTTTTTCAGTTGATTTGATGTTTCTTTTAATCTCCCAACTGGATATTTCTATGTGAACAGTTTCCATCAAGGTCTCTGTGATCCTCCAACCCAACTGGCCTCAGATATTCAGAGGAGAGATAATCACCCTCAGATGTGAGATCCAGGGAGGTGGAGGAACTCAGTGGACGTATGAATGGAAACAAGATGAGTTAAACAAACCTCCAACATTCAGAGAATCTACAGAGTATCTACAGATCTACAGAGCTACTGAGACTGACAGTGGAGAATACAGATGTAGAGGCAGAAGGGACTACTCTTTAACAGAGTGGAGTGATACCATCACACTGACTGTATCAGGTAAGATGAACATCTTTCATTTAGATCAGTGTTATAGTTTTACAGTGTTTTAATAATGTGTCAGACAGTTCTAAAACATGACGAATTCACTGCACTAGTACACTGAAAAAAAAAAAGGCTGTTGGATCTACATGAAAAAAGTATGTACATCGGTTGCACATATTAAAGTTATGTTTCCTTAAAATTATTTATTTAATTTAAATATACTGAATTACTTTTTGTTAAAGAAACATGACTTTTGTATGTTAATTCAACAATTTTCTTTAATGTTAAATGTATTCAATTACTCTATGTTAAACCAACAATTATTTTAAATGTTACTTTAAAGCTTTTTATGCTTGCTATATTCAATTATCATCTGTTAAAGCAACATAAGCTTTTTACATAAATTACACACACTGTTGTTCTGTTAAATATCGACTCATGTACCAACCCCTCTTGCTTGGGAGTTAAATGGTGCTGAGAAGATATTACCTCTCCACCTCCTCCTAACTTTCAGATCATCTTTATGCATCAGGTGGGTTTCTTGCAGAAATGCTATATTAGACTGCAATGATTTAATCCTATTCATGACTTGTTTAACCTTCTTTAATAAGGTTTTGTAGCCCCCTGCAGTTCCATGATGTCATTTTAATTTTTATTTCAGTGGACATTTTATGTAGCCAGCATTAAATGGCCCCACCGTCTTAAAGGATTTGTAAAAAAGAGAAAAAAAAAAAAGGAATTAAAAACTAACGAAAAAATTAAACAAACATTGGGTAAACACGAACAATATTTCCACAACTAATACTGTGACAGAAAAAAACAGAACCCTTTCAGGTCCCTTGACCTGAATGTTATTCCCCTTAATCTGTTGACTTCCAAATAGCTGTTAACTGTTCCACCCTAAAGGCTGGACCAGTACCACTGAGCTACCAAAAAAACAACTATATAACTAACCCTGAACTCTGGTGCTACCATATTTACACATCTGGCTTTTTAAGGCATTTTCACTAAACTGTGAACGACATTGTAAAGGCACACTCTCAAAACATTGTTATGGAAAAGCGTGAACAGAAATGAATGGATCCTGACAGTTTTTGAGAAGAGACAGAGTTATAATCCCTGGGTATTATTTACCAAACAGGAGTAAGCTTGAATATATAATGGCTATGATTTGTGGGAGATCAGCTGGTCAGCAGGTTAACATACGACTCAGCTCGCCGCCATCTTGGAATGTTTTAAATCTTTTCTATAACAATGTAGTGAAACCATTTGTTTCTGTATCTAATCCTGATCATACACTTGTTGTGTTTGACTTCAAACTGAACAGCAAATCAAGCTCAGGCCTCACTGACAGTAGACAACAGAGTCATAGCAGCAGGAGGCAGAGTGACACTGACCTGCTCTGTGGAATCCTCTTCTGGTTGGAAGTTCTACTGGTTCAGACGTAGATCAGAGTCTGATGGAGCTGAGACAGTAAGAGCTGGAACATCATCCACCACTGAGAGTGTTTCAGAAGGAGGCATCTATCACTGCAGAGGAGGAAGAGGAGACCCAGAGTTCTTCACAGCAGACAGTAATGCTGTCACAATAGAGGAAACAGGTGAGTGTTGTGTTTTTGTTCTGAAATAAAGCATCTTGGATCCATGTTTAACAGTACCACCTGATAACTGTGAAGGTTTATCTGTTGATTCTGTTCTTTATTTGAACCACATTGTGTATTTGTGGGGAAATGTTTTAATGTGTCTCATTCAGGGTTATTGATTTGTGTTTGGTTCTAGTAGCTAAATGACTTAGTGGATTTTTAAACTGTGATTATTTTAACGTTTGTTATGAATTAAGTGTCATTCTCATGACATTGTTTTATTTTTTGTTTTATACTCAACACAAAGTAAACCCACAACCAAACTGACAGCAGGAATTAGTTTAGTCATTTGTTCAGGAATAAAACATCGAACAGTCATTATCTGTTTATCAGTAGTGTAGAAAAGAGATTATTGGCTCCAAAAGAAAAAATTCCAATGAGCAAATAATGATGATATTTCTTAACTCCTACTGCTCTGATGGATATGTGGGTCGTTAGATGTTTAAACCCCCTGTCATGTTGTGTAATGGTTCAAGCTCTGCTTACACACATTTAACTTTGATCTGATGCTAATATTTTGATAATTCTATTATCATTTTTCCATTTTAATTTGCAAATGAAATTGTCACAGAAAGAGAATAAATATGATTACAATCAGAAATTGTTTGTTTGTTTGTTTGTTTTTCAGTAGATTTGATGTTTCTTTTAATCTCCCAACTGGATATTTCTATGTGAACAGTTTCCATCAAGGTCTCTGTGATCCTCCAACCCAACTGGCCTCAGATATTCAGAGGAGAGACAATCGCCCTCAGATGTGAGATCCAGGGAGGTGGAGGAACTCAGTGGACGTATGAATGGAAACCAGACAAGTTAAACAAACCTCCAACATCCAGAGAATACAGGATCAACAGAGCTACTGAGACTGACAGTGGAGAATACAGATGTAGAGGCAGAAGGGACTACTCTTTAACAGAGTGGAGTGATGCCATCACACTGACTGTATCAGGTAAGATGAACATCTTTCATTTAGATCAGTGTTATAGTTTTACAGTGTTTTAATAATGTGTCAGACAGTTCTAAAACATGACGAATTCACTGCACTAGTACACTGAAAAAAAAAAAGGCTGTTGGATCTACATGAAAAAAGTATGTACATCGGTTGCACATATTAAAGTTATGTTTCCTTAAAATTATTTATTTAATTTAAATATACTGAATTACTTTTTGTTAAAGAAACATGACTTTTGTATGTTAATTCAACAATTTTCTTTAATGTTAAATGTATTCAATTACTCTATGTTAAACCAACAATTATTTTAAATGTTACTTTAAAGCTTTTTATGCTTGCTATATTCAATTATCATCTGTTAAAGCAACATAAGCTTTTTACATAAATTACACACACTGTTCTGTTAAATATCGACTCATGTACCAACCCCTCTTGCTTGGGAGTTAAATGGTGCTGAGAAGATATTACCTCTCCACCTCCTCCTAACTTTCAGATCATCTTTATGCATCAGGTGGGTTTCTTGCAGAAAAGCTATATTACACTGCAATGATTTAATCCTATTTATGACTTGTTTAACCTTCTTTAATAAGGTTTTGTAGCCCCCTGTAGTTCCACGATGTCATTTTAATTTTTATTTCAGTGGACATTTTATGTTGTCGGCATTAAATGTCCCCACCGTCTTAAAGGATTTGTAAAAAAAAGAAAAAAGAGAAACAAAAAAAAAAGGAATTAAAAACTAACGAAAAAATTAAACAAACATTGGGTAAACACGAACAATATTTCCACAACTAATACAATGACAGAAAAAAACAGAACCCTTTCAGGTCCCTTGACCTGAATATTATTCCCCTTAATCTGTTTACCTCCAAATAGCTGTTAACTGCTCCACCCTAAAGGCAGGACCAGTACCACTGAGCTACCAAAAAAACAACTATATAACTAACCCTGAACTCTGGTGCTACCATAGTTACACATCTGGCTTTTTAAGGCATTTTCACTAAACTGTGAACGACATTGTAAAGGCACACTCTCAAAACATTGTTATGGAAAAGCGTGAACAGAAATGAATGGATCCTAACAGTTTTTGAGAAGAGACAGAGTTATAATCCCTGGGTATTATTTACCAAACAGGAGTAAGCTTGAATATATAATGGCTATGATTTGTGGGAGATCAGCTGATCAGCAGGTTAACATACGACTCAGCTCGCCGCGATCTTGGAATGTTTTAAATCTTTTCTATAACAATGTAGTGAAACCATTTGTTTCTGTGTCTAATCCTGATCATACACTTGTTGTGTTTGACTTCAAACTGAACAGCAAATCAAGCTCAGGCCTCACTGACAGTAGACAACAGAGTCATAGCAGCAGGAGGCAGAGTGACACTGACCTGCTCTGTGGAATCCTCTTCTGGTTGGAAGTTCTACTGGTTCAGACGTAGATCAGAGTCTGATGGAGCTGAGACAGTAAGAGCTGGAACATCATCCACCACTGAGAGTGTTTCAGAAGGAGGCATCTATCACTGCAGAGGAGGAAGAGGAGACCCAGAGTTCTTCACAGCAGACAGTAATGCTGTCACAATAGAGGAAACAGGTGAGTGTTGTGTTTTGTTTTCAAACTCCACATGTGACCTGCATTCATGATTAATAACATCATGATTAATGTTACATTAACACCTGGTAACTATAAAAGTTTTTTGGTTGTTGTGTCTTTCTACATTGTCTATATCTAGAAGTGTGTTCAACACGGCTGTTGTCACACAACAACTGGTCTCAAGGACAAAATTAAGATGTGAAGTTCAGGGCAGCTGAATGATTGTATTCGTATTTGTTCTTATGTGGTTTCCTGCATTTGGCTCCAAGTACCCCATGATTCAACATGAAAGTTAAAAAATAAATAAATACATCTACGACCTTCTGTTGGTATTTCTATGTTCTAACTGGAAACTCTTGAACATGACCAGCTCCAAACAGACCTGTTGTGACTCTTCAACCCAACTGGACTCAGATATACAGAGGAGAGACCATCACTGTCAGATGTGAGATCCATGGAGGAGACACTGAGTGGGAGTATGAATGGAGAACAAGCAGCTCCAGGAAACCTTCAAATCAAAATGAATTCAGGATTAGTTCTCTGTCCCACAGTGGAAACTATGAATGTAGGGGCAGAATGAAAAGAGATCAACATAAAACAACAGAGTGGAGCCATTCAGTCACAGTGACAGTAACTGATAGTAAGTCAAATTATATAACAGCTTATTGAAGTATGTTTTTGTTTTTATGAAGAGATGTGAAATATGATATTTAGATATTCACAAAGTTTCTAATTTAAAGAGAATAGTTTTATAGAAGTTGTATTCTATGTTAAGAGATGAGACATAACATGTTTAAATGTCTTTCAACAGTTAAACCCCAACCTGTCCTCTCTGTGTCTCCATCATGGCTGAGTCCTGGAGCCTCAGTAACTCTGAGCTGTGAGCTTGAACATCCATCTGCAGGATGGAGGTTTTACTGGTATAAAGCTGTTCCTGATCTATCACACAAGTATCCATCTTACAACTATGAGCTGCTTCCTGGTAGCATCAGTGGAACTGAACAAGATTCCTACATCATTGATGGACAGACACACACAGCAGGATATGTGTGTAGAGCTGGAAGAGGAGACCCAGTGTTTTCCACTGATTCCAGTCAACCTCAGTTTGTCTGGTCTGGAGGTCAGTTTGTTTCCATCTGTTCTCTCAATAAGTAGATTATATGTCACCTTTCATTTTTTTATCTGTGACCTACATGCAGTATCTTGAAAACTAAAACACATGCTTACAATTCATTGACTGTGCACATTTATGTTCTCCTAATGCAGCAGGATCTTTCTTTTTTGCTACCATCACACAAATGATGGTAAATGGCCTTGCTTTTATACAGCACCTTTCTACCTATTGGCTCTCAAAGCGCTTTACAGTCATGGACGCATCTACCCATTCGTTCACACAAGCACACACACATTCACACACCAGTGCCACGCACTGGGAGCAACTGGGGGTTCAGTGTCTTCCTCATGGACACTTCGGCATGTGGCACATTCCGGGGATCGAACCACTAACCCTCTGGTTTGTGGACAACCCGCTCTGCCACAGCCGCCCTGCTTATTACCATTACATTTCTTTTCAATGTATCAGATAAAATGAAAAACACAAAAAGAGAGTTACAAGACTTTGAAACTTGTTTTTAATTGAACACAAATCCTTACATGACAGGGACAAAATAAATTGGTACAGGACATCTCTAAAACATAGGAGGTTATATGTGGTGTCTCAGGGTGTGCTGTGTTGTGTGGGTATATGTTGAGTCTGGAAGAAAGTATATGTATGCACAGGAGGAAAAAGGAGAAGAAAATAAAGAAATAAATGAAAGAGGAAAAAAAAAAGTCCAATAATACTAATAATATAATCTGAATATTCTGGTATCAGTAGGTAAGGAATGGCATGTGTTTGAATGTTTCCTCTTCATCTTTGGATACTTCATCAGCTCATGTTACTGCTCTTACTTATCAGATTGTCAGAGTACAGATGTCAGGTAAAAGTATGCAGTTTCTAATTTTACAGACTGCTGCTTGTTGCATATCAATTCAAATATACTTCAATGGTATTATTCATAGTTTGACCAAAACACTGCACCTTGTCATGCTTGCACTAATTTTCCGCCATTAAAGAATTAAAGCAAATATTTGCATTGTGGCCTTTTTCAGATTAATATCACTCTTCTTGCTTTGACTCTTTTTCAGATTTCCATTCAGCAGCGTCTCTCTCAGTGAATCCTGACAGAGTGCAGCACTTCACCTCTGACTCTGTCTCTCTGAGCTGTGAGGGAAACTCTACTGAGTGGAGAGTGAGGAGCTTCCCTGAGGACCTCTACCTGTCCTGTTCTGACTGGAAGAGAATGACAGAATTCCCATGTGAATTATCCAGATACCAGTCTAATAATGCAGTGTACTGGTGTGAGTCTGGATCAGGAGAGTTCAGCAACGCAGTCAACATCACTGGACATGGTATGTTATGTTGGGCCTGGTACTAAGGCACTCAGTATTGGGGTTTGGCTATCATGAATAATTAATAATTATCAAAAATAATTATTTATTATTAAATAATTGGATCTGAATTACTAGATCACCTCGGGGCACCACCCTTCTAGGAAGGGAAAAGATAGCCAATTAATCAAAACAGTCTCATAAATTATACTAAATTGTCAATTTGGAGTTCGGATTAATAATTAACTTAATCAAAATTACCATGTTAACAACTAGTTACAGTTGAAGGAATTTGGAGTTCTTGACAGTGTAGAGGTTGGCAACATTCACTCTTGTGCAATATTAAACAGACAGGTATGTTTAAAAGACATTTATTAACAAGAATAAAAGTAAACATACAAGCTAACTACAGCGTACTCAATACAGGTGTGTGTGTGTGTGTGTGTGTGTGTGTGTGTGTGTGAGAGAGCCAAAATGGCCGCTGGTTGTGTGTGAGCCAAAATGGCCGCCGGTTGTGGGCGTGTCAAGATGGCCGCCGGTTGTGGGCGTGTCAAGATGGCCGCCGGTCTTTGAACACAAAGGAAACAATGGCTGCTGAGTGGGGACACTCAGACCATGTGCTGGCCAGTAGATATGTGGAATGTGATAAGGGTTTTATGAGGTGCCAGGTTAGAGGAAGAGTGGTTAGTTAAGCATGCAAGACCCTGAGTCTATGTGTAGCATAATTTAAACTAACATCAAACCACTATACTATAAACAACTCAATATAAACAAATATCACATCAAATCAACATTTCTAACTCTAGCTTAGCTTAGCTTGACTAGGCCCAGGTCATACTACCAGATTTGGTGGAAAGTCAATTTCTGGTGTGTTGCTCCTTTAGCTGGCAGTTCCTGATGGAAGGCCAAACTGGGAAAAGTTGTAGTCCTTGCTGTGTTTTCCTGATGGCAGACGTTGGAGGGAAACTGGCCGCTCCTTGAAGTCCTTTGAAGTGGCTTGTTAGCAGCTCGGTGCTAACTAGCCGTGTGGCTCCTGTTGTTGGGAGTTTAGCCTGCAAACCTTCTGTTTGTTGGCCAAAAGACCTGGTGTAGATTCCTCAGCAGGATCTCGCTTCGCTGCTGTAAGGAGAACAGGCCTGGCACCCAGCTGCAGCCGAGCGGCTGGGGGTCTCCACGTGGAGGTGTGGAGTTGTAGAGGGTAGGAGGATAAGAGAATAAGAGAGAGGACACTGGCAAAACAGCGCATTTTATATGACCTGATGACCTCAGAGGTTACATGCCACTGTCAGCCAGTGAACTGCTTGGTCAGTTTCACTCCTGGAGGATTGTGGGAGTTCTGGTGCTTCCCTTTGTTTCCAAGACATGTGGTTAACTTGGTTATGCATGGTGAGCTTCCATAGCTCACCCCCAGGTTCAGATCCCAACATTTATAATAGTTCTTTTCTTTTGTTTGTAAATGATTAAAACATCACATCATGATGACCCAGTTATGTGACATGTTACATAATTGTGACAAAACAGACAACAGTTATTCATAGTCTGTCCTGTTTTAATGCAATCAGAGTAAACTAAGCATCATGCTACTTTTAGTTGGAGGCTTTACTTTACTCCCATCATCTGCTTACAAAACTATTTCTATCCAAACTGTCCCACAATAAATCTCTCTTTCTTTCTTGTTATTTCTGTAATAAATCACTAAAAAGCAGAACATTTCTACCACCAAAGTGTTCCTTCAGCCTATTATGTAAAGACGCTTTAGTCAAGTAGGAACCTGACTAAAATATTCTAGTTAGGTTGGTGTGAAACATTTGCAGGGCTCAGGATTAAAACCAAACTTCTTGGGCAACGTGAGACTTCTTGGTATTGATTGAAGTTTTCCCTTTCTAGTTCAATACAGAGCTCTTTCTGAAACTGGAACTTAAAATGCTTTGACTGTTTTCCAAATGGAGGCATTGATTGAGTTTTGAACTAAAACCACTGTAGCCTATTAAATACTGTATGTCCATATTTGTTCTGTAGCTAATGGGCCCGTATTTGACTTCTCATCTGTGGCTGCAACAAAACATCCTCATCATCACATTCATACTTTCCAAGCACATATTGGTACTTACCACGATGAGGGTTGGTTTTAGTGGAGGTTTGGAGTGTTCAGAAGTTTCTGAGGCTCAACATGTCCAACGTGATCTAAAGGACATTGTAATAAGCTGTTGGTTATTTGGTGGGAAGGGATAGTTGTAAGATTCATACTGCAGTTTGGAATTATTCAGAAACCAAATGTCTGATATAATATGTATGCATATAGAAACCATTCTCCTCATTGTATGTCAGCTGTTTGAAAAGTCTGACTAAATCATTGTTTGACTGTTTTCCAGGTTCTTATGGTATCATCCTGGTGAGTCCTGTCCATCCTGTGACTGAGGGAGATTCTGTTACTCTGAGCTGCAGGTTGAGACAACAACAAATACTTTCCAATGTGTTTTTCTATCACAATGACAAACTCATCCAAAATGATACCAGAGGGGAGCTGAATATCTCTGCAGTTTCAAAGACAGATGAAGGCTTCTACAAGTGTCAGTCCTCAGGAAAACAATCACCACAGAGTTGGATGGCTGTAACATGTGAGGAATCTGTTCAGTTATTATTGATAGTACAAGGGATCTTTGTAAATTGTGCTGATGTCATTTTTTACATACTACATTTAACTGAATCTCATCATTTATTTCCAGCAGTGTCCAGGTCTGAAAGCTCTTCATTTCTTGTTCCATTGATCGTTGGACTGGTTTGTGGAATTTCACTGATTCTTCTTCTGCTGCTGTTGTGTCTCTACAAACAGTCAAAGGGTGAGAACATTTCCTCCTGATATTACATTGATTATAGTCTAATGATCAACATCACTGATGTAATCTGATTACTCTATGAGTACTGTGAAAACAATCGAACAATTAGTTTAAAATCATGTCTCTTTTCACAGATTCCTGCTTTATCAGGTTGGTCCAACACTCCTCTGTCTCATTTTCAACGTACTAGAATTACTTTCAGTGATTCTTATTAAATCTACTGTATTCAAATGTTTTGCTTTCACCAGGTCTCAGAGCACAAATCAGAGCTGTGCTGCAGACCACATGATCAACCAGGATGAAGGTCAACAGAGTGAATATGCTTCTCTTTTCCACGGTCAGCCTTAACCCTGACTAGCCTGGCTCCGCCTGCCTACGTACTTCCGCTCATTTGCATTCCCTGCGAAGTCAGAGAGTCTGGTATCCAGGCTAAACCCTGACTTTTGTTTCTGACAAATCTTTAATGAGAACAGTTCCATTTTTCTTGTGATCTGATCTGAACCATTACATAACTCACATAATGATATTAAATCCAACCTTGGCTTGATTTTACTCTGTAGGTGATGCTTGTCTCTATGAATCAATCAAAGGCCCTGAAGACACTGAAAATGGTACAGTATGTTCAGTAGTGAGGAAAGATAAGAAGTGAACCCTTTAGGATTATGTTCATTTATGTCTCAGTGTTTTTTTGAAAACCTTCATTCAACAGACAATCTGTGGAATGACCTGAAAAGATTCATTCACACCAGAAATCCCTAGAATATGGCTAGTTCTCCTGTAACTCATATTTAACATGAATCAGTTTTAAATACTAGAATGAGATGATTTTCTGTAAATGACTGAAGTTCAAACATGTCACTATATTTCAGATGAATCCAGGGATGCCATATATTCTTTGATTGAGCTTAAAAACATCACTAAGAAGGGTGAGTGTTTTATGTAGAAACAACTGTTACTTTTATTACTACTCCATAAGTTACCACATGCATTAAATCTCTGTATAATATTCCCTATATTATACAGACAGTTGTTTGTGGGTTGTATATAACCAGCACAATATCATATACATACTAGAACAACTCTTGATGGCATCCTAGGACCATGTTATTACCTGGATTGTCATCTCTTAGTCAAATGGTCCTGTATTTATATGCTGCTTTTCTACCTATTGATACTCAAAGAGCAACTTTGTCTTCAGTGTCTTTCTCAAGGACACTTGGACATGTGGTCCACAACCTTCTAAACCTACAGAACCATAGCCCCAAAGACCATATAGTCCTTATTTATTAACGTCCATTCTAAGAAGATAAGCAGCAGATAGTCTTCCTGACTGAACTTTTGCTAAACTTTATTGCATGTAATAACCTGAAGGGAATTCCACCACTCTTTTAAATCCATCCATACATTGATGCATTCACTGTGTTGTACAATATAAACCTGAAGTGTGGCTTTTGTTTTAGATGACGTTCTGACGTATGAACACGTAACCTGCCACAACAATGCTAAAGCCAAGAGAGACAAAGGTTAGTCAAGTCTACGTCCTCCTGTTCAACAATTGGTTGGTCTTCAAGTAATGAGACTCACTGTAGACCTACTCCAACAAAGAACCTGAGAACCATACTCTCTCCTGTGATTTCTTTTCAACTTTTTGCTGAAGGGAACTGTATGTGTCAGTCAGTTTAAACTAACAGTCTCTTTATTCACAGGAAAATCAGCTCCTACAAAAGCTGATGAAGCAGTTTACTCTGAAGTCAAACCAGGAACATCTCATGGTATGTTTACATTTAGTACATCATGCATATTTTTTACCCAATAGAATGATTTATTCTGGGTTAAGACTACAAGAGTTTGGGGCCAACTTGTCACCAGATTCAGCCCTCCTGACAATCAGAAGTAATCCTTGCTCTGTACTGAGGTTTGGCCTCGACTGTCTGATCATGTGAGGGTTTCTAGATCTGCACGGAGACCTCTGAAAAAATCACACAATCATTGAGGCCTCCCTGATTAATATGAAACATGTTTTGAAAGCTGTATGATTGCATCCTTACTTTTACAATAACCAATGAGAGAAGTTAGTCTTCAAGGACATGGAGCAGTAGAAAAGACACTCCATGTTGACACTCATTTAACTTTTCCACTAAAGTCACAGTATTACAGAGTTAATTCATTTCTTAGCCCCACATTCTGTGTTTTATTTACATCCACTTCAGTTAGAGAACACATGAGGTGGTGCATTCATGGCTCCCTGATCTGGCACAATAACCTCAATAATCCTGTAGTGTGTGATACGCTATGATTTTCAAATCTTATCTTGTGGTGTGTGGAAGTTTGAGATTACAAAGAAGAATGTCTGAGAAGTTTCCTTGAGTGTGGGATACACCCTGATTTTAAACTCCTGTAGTCTGAGCTCAGCTTCACTTTAACTGACACTTTAATCAGTTAAAAATGGAAGTAACATGTTATAAATGTGAGCTGTTAAAAATCCTTCATTTCTTTATTTTATTCCAGATCAATAAGATGAGAAGAGAGAATGAGATCTGTGTCCACGAAACCAACGTAATGGATGACAAAATAAAAATCCAGTTTAATAGCAGCTTCTGCACTAATACCAACATTAAAGCTGGACATCATCTACATGTTAACTTCTGTGTATGAAGTAAATCTTCCATTGTGTGACTATTCATTGTATGTATGTACTGTATATTTCATAAAAAGCCTCGGCTTATATTAATTCAATGATAGTGTGGATTTAATATCAACATTTTTCTCAGTTCCTCATCTGTTATCAAACAGTATCCTGTTACATGAACAATTATAGCAGCTGTCATTGTTAAAATGAACTGAAATGTATTTTATAGTATCAGAATAGTATTTTATGTTTCCCTGAAGAATGAACATATCACTTGTTGTATATATTTTTTTAAAGCTTGTCCTTTTATAAGAATATAATGCATCAATAAACCTCTTGTGACCTGCTGTAAGTTGTCAGTAGCTTTGATTGTGTTTCTGTAAATGTCTGTGCACAGATAACTTAACATGTTGTAGTTCAACTCTAACTGATTAACATTTTAGGGTGTAGACTCTGTCTGAACTGAACTGAGACATAATTACATTTATTTCTGCTGCTAATGTTCAAGTATGAGTACTGTAGTGAATTTGTAGTCTAATGATCATGTTATTACATGCTATATGATTACTGTAGTTATCATATAGCATCTGTTTATTCATTCCTATTGCCACAGCTTGGCTCAGTTGATGCTCTGCATATACTCCTGGTTTAGTGAGGGATTGTTTTTACAGTTATCCTATCCTACTGATGCTAGGTCAACAGAATAACTTTAGCTAATAACCTTCCCATCACTCTGTATGTAGCAGGTCTCTCTCTTTCTTCTGCTCAAAAGCACCTTGGTGGAGGATTTCTTCTACTGACCTTGCAGCAGTCTTCCTGGTCCAGTTTCTCCCTGCAAACATGATGGAGCACAGTGTACAGGCTTTTATTGTCATTCACTGCCTCATTCTTCCAGTGGGCCAGTATGTGAAAGCTTTGCAGACAGCAAATAGCTGAGCCTATCAGCACCAGTAACAAGCAGTTTTGTTAATAACACAAGCTTAGAATGCTTAGAACGGCCATGAGCAGACAGAGTAGAGATATTTCAGAAATTAAAATCCAGGAGGAAAAAAAAAGTGGAAACGAGTTGTGCTTGACCTCGTACCTGCAGGTGATTCAATGATCACATCAGAGTAAACAGGACTCATCCCTGGTTCATTGTTCTGTCCTGTTAGACACAAATGAACACATGAAATATGTTTAGGTCAGTCAAAGAGTTTGTGATATCCTGGGATTCATTAATTCTTAAGACATGTTTATTGATCCCACGTATGGGAAATTAACTTGTCACAGTAGCACAGTGTTCATAATCATCTTAAATCTCTGGCTGCTGCTTCATGATCAATTTTCTCTGTTTTTTGCCCCAGACTGTGTGACATCATCCATAGTTTGTACAGAATCAATTTAAAGCCTCCAGTTTGAAGATATTTGCATTTTTTGAAAGTAGATTTGACAGAAAACCAGAGGACACAGTGGACCTTCATATGATAGAGACTTGTCCAGCACAGATATTCATTCATTTATTCATTCATTCATCCTCTATCCCCGCTTTAGTCCTGTTAAGGGTCGCGGGGGTCTGCTGGAGCCTATCCCAGCTGTCATAGGCGAGAGGCGGGGATACACCCTGGACAGGTCACCAGTCCATCGCAGGGCTAACACAGACACACCTTAAAGCATACTGTTATACCTCACTGCCCCCTAGTGGCCTTCCAGAGGCAGTGCAAGTGTATTTGTCCAGTGCATGGGCTGAATTACCTTCACCTAAAGGGCAGGACTGCAAAGGTCCAGGGAGACTCTTCAGCTGCAGAAGCTCATCAGTCTTTTTTTGTCATTTGTTAGTGTGTAATTGAAATTCATAGAATAAACTTTCATTTTTTACTGTTTTTACTCTGATGTTCTTGTCTCCACTTTATGTTGCAACCCTCTAACCAGGTCATAACACGTACCATCAAATGAGGATAGTTTTCTCACAGGCTTGACTTTTGCAACCAGTGGAGTCACACGCCCCCATCGCTCTGGAACAGGGTAAATCTGGACTCATTAGACCACATGACCTTCTTCCATTGCTCCAGAGTCCAGTCTTTATGCTCCCTAGCAAACTGAAGCCTTTTTTCCAGTCAGCCTCACTGATCAGTGGTTTTCTTAAGGCTACCCAGCTGTTCAGTCCCAATCCCTTGAGTTCCCTTCACATTGTACGTGTGGAAATGCTCTTACTTTCACTATTAAACATAGCCCTGAGTTCTACTGTTGTCTTCCTTCGATTCGAGTTCACCAAACGTTTAAGTGATCGCTGATCACAGTCAATCTGGATTTTTTTCCGACCACATTTTTTCCTCAAAGTCGATGGTTCCCCACTATCCTTCCAGTTTTTAATAATGCGTTGGACAGTTCTTAACACAATTTAAGTAGTTTTTTGCTGTAATCCATATCTGTGTTATTGTTAAAGAAAAACAACTGTCAACTGAGCCACGTAGCATGTAAAATATTATTGCCCAAGGAAACCACACACCTTAAAAGCTAATTTTCGCTGTAGTGCTTTTTAAATTTATTTGTTCTTCTGGTGTGTTTTTCATCAGATATGAAGTCAGCGGCGTCTCTCAAAGTGAATCCTGACAGAGGGTCTGTCACTCTGAGCTGTGATGGAAACTCCAAAGAGTGGAGAGTGATGACGTTTATTAAAGACTTCTTGATGGAGTGTTTAGACTGTGAAAGAAAGACTGCATCTACATACATCTACAGTGTAGAGGACAGTGATGGAGTGTACTGGTGTGAGTCTGCATCAGGAGAGCTCAGCAATGCTGTCAACATCTCTGTCCAGGCAAGCCCGGATCTATCATATGGGCAATCTGGGCACGTGCCTAGGTGCCCTTGGGCAGAAAAGGGTCCTTCACAATCGGAGTTTTTTTTTTTCAGAATCAGAATCAGAAAAGACTTTATTGCCAAGCATGATCGTACATACAAGGAATTTGCTTTGGTGTTGTTACGCATAAAATTAAATAAAATAAAATATAGAAACTATATTATAGAATAAATATAGAAACTTCCTCTCAGATATATAAAATATAAAAATACAACAAAATACAAAAATATATACACAGTATATATATGTATATTCCACCAGAACATTTACTGTGGGATGGTAGTGGGTTTGATGTGTTCATGGGGGGGGGCTGGCATTGTTGAGCAGACGGACTGCGGATGGAAAAAAACTGTTCGCCATGCGAGTGGTCCTGCACTCGATGGATTACAGCCGTCTGCCAGAGGGGAGTCTGTTAAATAGTCCGTGTCCAGGATGAGAGGGATCAGCCACAATCTTAGCTGCACGCTTCAGAGTCCTGGAAGCGTCCAGCTCGTCGAGAGACTTCAGACTGCAGCCAATCACCTTCTCTGTGAGCGAATGACACGCTGCAGTCTGCTCTTGTCCTTAGCAGAGGCTGCAGCATACCAGGTGGTGATGGAGTTGGTGAGGATGGACTCAATGATGGCAGTGTAGAAGTGAACCATCATTGTCTTTGGCAGGTTGAATTTCTTCAGCTGCCGCAGGAAGTACATCCTCTGCTGTGCTTTTTTAATTAGGGCGCTGATGTTCAGCTCCCATTTGAGGTCCTGGGAGATGATGGTGCCCAGGAAATGGAGGGACTCCACAGTGTTGACTGTAGAGTCAGACAGGATGATGGGAAGGAGTGGGGCTGTGTTCTTCCTGTAGTCCACGATCATCTCCACTGTCTTGGAAGCGTTCAGCTCCAGGTTGTAGCGGCTGCACCAAGTCACCAAGCGGTCAATCTCCAATCTGTAAGCACTCTCATCTCCACCTGAGATGAGCCCGACGAGGGTGGTGTCATCCGCAAACTTCAGGAGCTTGACAGACTCGTGACTGGAGGTGCAGCTGTTGGTGTACAGGGAGAAGAGCAGAGGAGAAAGGACACAGCCTTGAGGGGAACCCGTGCTGATGGTACGGGAGTCTGAGATGTGTTTTCCCAGCCTCACATGCTGCCTCCTGTCAGACAGGAAGTCTGTGATCCACCTGCAGATGGAGTCAGGCACGGTCAGTTGGGAGAATTTGTCCTGTAGTAGAGACGGAACGACCGTGTTGAAGGCCGAGCTGAAATCCACAAACAGGACCCTGACATATGATCTGGGGGAGTCCAGGTGCTGGAGGATGAGGTGGAGGGACAGGTTGACGGCGTCATCCACAGATCTGTTTGATCTGTAGGCGAACTGCAGGGGGTCCAGGAATGGGTCTGTTAAATCCTTGGGGTGAGAAAGCACAAGGCGTTCAAAAGACTTCATCACAACCGATGTCAGGGCAACAGGGCGGTAGTCATGGAGACCAGTAGTCCTTGGCTTTTTGGGGACTGGGATGATGGTGGAGGCCTTGAAGCAAGCTGGCACGTGACATGACTTCAGTGAGATGTTGAATATATCCGTGAACACTGAAGACAGTTGATCAGCACAGTGCTTCAAGGTGGATGGAGACACAGCGTCTGGTCCAGCAGCCTTGCGGGGGTTCTGCCTCGTAAACTGCCTCTTCACATCCTTCTCCAGGACGGTAAGAGGTGAGATTTCTCCCCAAGGTTTAAACGTGACTTGCCCCTTGTGCTTGATTAGTACCCAATCAGGAGATAAAAACAGTTGTTGACAAAAATTCAGTCTCTCGATTGCCTGTTTTGTCAGTTTGTTGACTGGACAGTAATGATTGGCAGCAGGCTGCAATGCACTGTGTTGATTAGCGAGTGGTAAAGGTGGTTGGGCATAGAGCGGGTGGTAGCTACGTCTTGCTGGTTCAAGATCAGTTAAAGTTTGCGTGGAAGATGGATAGCGGTATTGACGGAAACCAGAAGCCCAGCGGGGCTGCAAAAAGAAAGAAGAAACGAGAAAAGGAGGAGAAAGAAGCAGCTGCATTAAAAAATGTCCCGTTAATAAGTAGCTTTTTCAAAAGAGCGAGAAATGAAGAGGAGGAGGATGTCGAGCTAGACAACGTTAGCTCGCCCTGCTCGAGCAGTGATGCTCAACCTATGTCACTCTGCACTAATAATACAAACACTACCTGCTGTGATCTGTGTGTGTCTGTTTACCATGTCACATGCTCTCAGTGGCGGCTGGTGAATTTTGTATTAGGGGGGGCGCAAAGTTTGTAAATCAAACCCCTGTAGGGGGCTCTGGGGGCATCCTCCCCCAGTAGATTTTTTTTGTGATTTTCACGTACAAACTAAGCATTCTGGTGCATTCTGACAAAATAATAAAGACAAAATAGAACATCTCCTTACAAAGACAAATGGGGCCATGGAACTAAGTTTTAACTTAATTTATTTGCCTTGTAAAATCCAGCAAGTTTAAAAGTGCTAATACATCAAACATTTTAATCGCATATAAATATTTGACCTGAGAACAGTGAGAAGTTATTTTTTCATATGGATTTTTAGTATACCATTGAATAATGACTGAAATTTCCCATCCACGGGGCCAACCAAAGCGGTCTCATCAGCTTCTTCGTTCATGTTCACTGTGGTTTGTTGTTGTCTGAAGTAATGACGCTAGTTGGTGCTCCAGTATAATCGGTCCGCCGAAACTCATCCAGTGAGAAACGTTCCGCGGTGCAAAAATAAGTGTGATTAAAATGCGTAAAAAATGATTAACCCGTTATTTTTGTGTAATTAATTAATCTTAATTAACAAGTTAAAGTCCCGGCCCTAGTTTTAAGTCCTTCATCCCCGTTGTAGTCCATAACATCTTTGTCCCGGGACTTTGAAACAGCACGCAGTGGAAACAAAAAAAGCCGTTTAGCATACACGTTTGAGGTGAAGCTCCTTGTGTATGTCCTCCCACAATCAGTAGCCTGCTGCGAAATGTTTAAGTCCGGACAGTCGGGTCCCAACTCCTTCACCCTTTTCTTCTCCACAGCCGACCGACGAAAAAATGGAGTTTTTTTAAGTGAAATAATTGAGTTTTCCTTAAGTCTCCGCTATTAACGTTAGCCATCTTGTCTCTTAGAACGAGTTACAGCTGTGGCGCGAATGCTTCCTGATGGACGTGATTGATTGATGAATTGTCCAATCAAGCAGCCATCTCTTTGCTCAGTTACGTATGACCAGAGAACGTCTAATATGGGGAGAAGTTCCACTCTCACTGAACTTCCGGGTTCTGAACTGTTGCAGTTCCACTCTGATTCCATATGAGGGCGCTCTCAGGACGAGTGCAGAATGAATGGCGGTCTATGGAGCAATACCCCTCAAATACCACTTTTCTCAGGATATAATTTTTTGTGCAGTAATTTGAATATTGAATTTGAAAGGAGATGCAAAGAAATTACACACTGCTGGGTGTTAGATTTTTTAGAGTCACTTATTTTGCTTTAAAAAGTATTTTAAAATGTCAATGACGTCATACACATCGTACGACCAGATACTGCTTTACGGCAATCCTTCAGTCACTGCTTTGGTGCTTTCGCGCTCTGCACTTTCTTTTCTCTGAGGCATGGACAACACAGCTGACACGGGTAAATAATCGTGCTAGAATAGTTTCTGTTTCGTTGTTTTAAAAGACCGGGCCGAAAAAAAACAAACTTGGGCGAAAAAGTCCGTCTTAACATTCTGGTCCCGCTTCGGATGCCACGATGCCGTCAAGCGGGATCTGGTCGTAATCAGTCCTTCACTGACCAATCAGCGTTCATTAGCACAATGCTAGCGTGTTATGGGCAACAACAACTCAACCTGTAAGAAAACGAAAGGACATAAGTTCTCGTTCATTCAACTTTTGACCTATAACCCATGTTGAACTTGCAAAACCTACAATCAAATCTGAGATTTCTCAACGACAATCGGGTGAAAGAGACACATTTAGCCGTTTAGCTCCATAGAGTCCCATTCATGTTGCACTCATGGCGATCGCCCCCAGTGGAAATCTGGTGGAACTGCAACCAAAATTCGTTACAATGGGACTTAATAGAGAGTGGGAAGGCTCTCCGTAGACGGGCTCTGGTATGACTCAAGCGCGTCAGGGCGAGCCCCAAATCCTCATTGAAAATGCATTGAAGGCTCATTTTCCGAAAAAAAAAGTTTTAACATGAGAGTCAATGGGAGAAGCTGGGGCGATTTTCCACGTTGATGAATTCGCCCAGAGAGGCGGGACCATTTGAAACGCGACTTGAACCTGACGATTCTGATTGGACAATGACAGATATTATGTCTAGAACACTGAAAACTACTTTTGCTGTGATAGAATTTGTAAAAAAAAAAATCCTCTTTCTCCCAGCTGGTAGGGCGTCGCCCAAATCGCCCCTATACACCATCCGCCCCTGGGGCTGGATGTGAGGATGATCTCAGAGTGATGTGAAGTGCAACTTCATTTTTTTCTCTCAGTTCTTTCTTCCTCTTCAGATGCTGCAGTTGTTGCTTCCTGGTATGAAGTTGAAATCTTTCTCTGAAGCAGAGTGACACGTTGTCAGTGCTGGATGTGAGGATGGGACACACTTTGCTCTGTGTGCTGGGGTTATTGTGTAAGTACATCACTTTCTCACTTTGAATTGTATACATGAAGGAAAATTTTTCAAATGAGAAGAACAGAGTGTCAGAGGTTTGTCTCTCAGAAAGCTTGAACACCACAGACTTGTGGTTTCTATGTTGGTTGTTGAGTTGGTTTGCTTCAGAGTTAAATACACTACTGGACTTTAATAGTGATTATTTACACTAATATATTTGTACAAGGCATGTACAGAATATGTTACTGTGTATTGTTGTTTTTCTTATTTTGTCATTTGCTTTCTTCTACTTCCTCTTTATTAATTGCATCATCAGTTTGTGTGAGTTTCTTAAAGAGTCTTTTAGCTGCTCTTCTTCTGTTACACTGCAGACAACATGTTTGTAATATTTTCATGGAGAGAGATGATTTGTCCACTGAATTAAATACTTCATTTATTACCAGCTGTGTGTGAATGTAGCTCCATGTTATATCCACTAGCAAAGAGCCCAAACAAACAGTGCTGACTGAGTTAACCTGGTATAAGTTAGCTGACGGATATTAAAGGTAGAGTGGTTGAGTCGTGGCCCTGCTCCTGAACCTTAAAACAGACACATACACACTTCTTCACAATAAAGGAACAGTGCACTGGACGTATTCAATATAACATGAACAAATATACACACAATGTAAAATGTGATGCAAACTGGAAATAAGTATTTCCGCTAAGTACTTATGGTTGTCATTTTCATAGAATCAAGTGTGAACTGAGTTTGTATTTGCAGTAGGAGGACAGGAAGTGTCAGAGTGTTCTGTGGTCAAACCCAGTGTAGTGGTTTGAGTTTTGTTGAAGACAGAAGGAAGTGGAATGGACTAACCAGACAGAAATAAAACATTAGCAGAACCCTAGTGATCTCATACTGACATGAATCTTCTTTTTGTCCACACAGTTCACTGTTTCTCTTCATAGACTGCAGTTTCAAGTTTCTCTTGATAGAAACAGGAAGTATTTCTCAGTCAGATCAACAGAGTGTCAGTGCTGGATGTGAGGATGGGACACACTTTTCTGTCTGTGCTGTTGTTGACCTGTGAGTACCAGAGACTTTTCACCAACTATTTAGCTTCGTTCATGTAGGCAGGGTTTTGGCAGGTGATCTGTTCTACTATATGGACAAAAGTATTTGGCCACACATGTTAATTCTTGAATTCAGGTGTTTCAATCAGACCCGTTGTCACAGGTGTATAAAACCAATCACCTGGAGGGATGAATCTTCTCCACAGCTTCTCTGTGTGTCAGTCAGATGGGGAAGTCTAGGTTTGGAAAATGTTACCTGCCTGACTGCATTGTGCCAGCTGTGAAGTTTGGTGGAGGAGGGATAATGGTATGGGGCTGTTTGTTAGGGTTTGGACTAGACTTCTATCTCCAGTGAAGGTGAATCTTAATGTTTCAGCATACCAAGACATTTTGGACAATGCTATACTTCCAACTCTGTGGCAGCAGTTTGGGGAAGGCCCTTTTAACATGAGTAGTGTAGTAACATGAGTGTGTCCCAGTGCACAAAGCAAGGACTATAAAGTCATGGTTCCATGTGGAAGAACTTGACTGGTCCACATGGAGCTCTAACTCCAACCCCATCGAGCACCTTTGATATGAACTGGAAAGGAGATTTTGAGCTCGGCCTTCTTGTCCAACATCAGAAGAAGTAGAAGAAGAATGCTTGACGCTCACCACTGAGTGTTGGTCAGGACACAAGACTGGAGACTGTACTGTTGCTCTTTCTTCTTTAATGATCATTCTTAACAATACAGTAGTAGGCCTGTAGGTGTGTGTATGTGTGTGTAGGTGGTCCTACAGCAGCAACAAAGAGAAACAACACCACTAATGTCAGCTGACTAACTTTACATAGCTGGCAGTTAGTCTATACTATAGTCAACAAGTATTCAATGACTCACATGTGTTAAACCTATGTTAACAAGTCTATACTGAAACATACATTTTTTATTTTTTTTTTGTGGGTGCCTTTAAAAGCACTCAAGGTCATCTTACATTAAATAGTGATACATGTAGCCCTTGCTGATTGATTTATTTTCATAAAAGTTAATTATTATCGAAGGGTATAAAAATTCAGTTAAAATACAGAACACTTTAAAAATGTTAAAAAGTGATGTTAAAATAAGTTAAAATAAGTCATTTCATGTAAAAACAAGAGTTTTTGTGAGATACGAGTCATTGCATGATAGATAGATAGATAGATAAATAGGTTTTATTTGATTAAGGTCACATCATTATTACTTGTTTGATGAGTTGTCAATCAATAATGTCTTTAATAGTATTGGCATGTTTAGAGCTCCGGTGACTCCGACCAATCACAGGGCAGCCTGAGGTGAGAGGGCGGGAGATAGAGGAATGGTGTTGGTGAAGCAGAGGAGAAGAAGAGAAACACGAGTTACCGTGACCGAGTCAATGTTGGAGTGATTTACTGACCAAGGTTCTTGTTTTTATGGTGAACAGCCAGTTATCTGACGCAAAGAACTTTGTGAACAACAAAGAGGTAAATATGAGCATGTGAGTGTTTTAAAACTGTGACTAAGCGGAACAGTGTAAACCGAACTGCTAATGCTAATCGTGACTAGCCGTTAGCTTTCGTTTAGCGCTGTATGCGATTCACTTGCATTGTGTTCATGCTAAATCAGTCTGAAACAACATATGGACTTGGTATTTAGCTTGTGTATCTAATTAGGAAAGAAAGACGGACATTTTGACGGCATGAAGCTCCTGTGAACTACGTAGGAACTGCGTCCATTGCTGCTGCGAGTGTGAGCTGTGGATGGTGTTGGTCGTGTGGATTGTGTATCGCTGCTGCGCCCTGTCGGTGACATTGTCATTCCCCCTTTTCACCACTAACTGTCAGGAGCCGTGAGTACCGACATGATTTTGCACGTCCATTTTATTTTCTGCTTGTTAAAAGTGAAGCGGTCAGTTGGTTTTAGGCCTCAACGCACCCAAGCTACGACACAGGCCTGCACCAGGGGTTTTAGTGATTAATAGAGACTGTTGTGGACCAAGTGTGTGTGTGAGAGTGTGTGTGGGTCCATCATTTGTTTTTCTTGCTTCGTCTTATTTGAGGATTTAAACATAAGAGACTGAGTAATAGTAAACCAGGTACCATCTCTGTTAAACATTATTATTCAGGTGGTTTATTTCATCTTATTTTATTCATTTTGGAACTTAAATTTTATTTCTAACTAAAGAAGAGTCTTTACATTTCAAGTTTTGTTGTGTGGTGTTTTATTGAAATATTCATATTTTATTTAAAAGCATTAAAAAAGGGAATATCATAAGAGTAACCCAGGCCCTGCCCCATAGGTACATGAGACAGGTGTTACATGTGTTTCCTGTGGCACAGGCTCGTAAACTGGGAGAAGTTGTTGATTTGTCTGAGTCGTTCATGGCTACATTAGCTGAGGGTGAACTTTGCTCTTCAGTGTCCCCCACCACTGAGAGTCAGAATGCGTCTAAATGTGTCCAGTCCGATCTTTTTCCTGCTGATGCATAGATTGTGTGGGTCCACTGCCAAAAACTAAATCTGGACATCAGTATATTCTGACTGTGATGTGTATCCTGAGGCCATCCCACTGTGCACCATCAAAGTAAAACCTGTTGTGAAAGCTCTTATTAAGTTCTTTTTAACTTTTGAAGGAGCTAAAAGTTAAACATGTGAAATCAAGCCCTTACCATCCAGAGTCCCAAGGCGCTCTTGAGAGGTTCCACTAAACACTTAAATCCATGTTGTGAAAGTTCTGTCTCTAGTCCAACAAAGAGTGGGATGAGGGTCTCCCTCTCCTGTTGTTCACTGTGCAGGAAACTCCTCAAGAATCTTTAGGTTTCAGTCCCTGTGATCTGGTCTTCGTCCATACAGTGTGCGGTCCCCTTAGGCTCCTTGAGGAAATGTGGTTGTCAGAGTCACCAAAAAATTAGCATAATGTTTTGGATTATGTTAGCACCTTTCGTGAGCGTCTCCACCACGCCTGTCTTTTGACCCGTGAAAATCTGGCACAAAGCCAAACAAAAATGAAGCGTCCATATGACAAGAAGTCTGTCCTCTGTGTATTTCACCCAGGTGAAGAAGTTCTGGTGCTGCTTCCACTACCTGGATCCAGTTTACAGTCCCAGTTTTCCGGTCCATACACGGTGGAAAGAAAACTTAGCGACACAGATCTTGTGGTCCAAACCCCCGATCAAAAGAGAAAGTCCAGAGTTTGTCACATTAACATGCTAAAACGTTACTTTTCCAGAGAGAGTGTTTCCCCGCTGCCTCCGGTGCCTGTGATGTTCGTATCTGTTGCTCCTCTCCAGTAACATCTTTCTGACGACGGGTTGTCGGAGAAAAGTGGTTTGATGCCTGCCGCTCGTTTGCAAAACTCAGAGGTACTGAATGATTTGGAGGGTTTTTTGGCTCATCTGTGCGATTCAGCTCGTGCAGATATTATTGCTTTGATTGAAGATAACTTGTTGCTTTTCTCCGATCATCCCCGTCAAACCTCTGTCCTGTGCCATGACATTGACGTGGAGGGACACCAACCCATTAAGCAGCATGCATATGGAGTCAGTCCCACTAAAAGGCCATGATGCAACAAGAGGTGAACTATCTTGTTGAACATGGTTTAGCTGTTCTCAGTACGAGTGCGTGGACTTCTCCCTGTGTTTTGGTCCTGAAACCCGACAACACTCCTCGCTTTTGCAGCGATTACCTAAAAGTAAACTCTGTCATCAAACCCGACTCTTATCCGCTTCCTAGGATGGAGGATTGCATTGATCGAGTTGGCTCCGCCACATTTGTGACAAAGCTAGACCTGTTAAAAGGTTACTGGCAAGTTCTTTTAACCTCACAGGCCTCCGAAATATCTGCTTTTGTCACCCCCGACACTTTCCTCCAATACACGTTATGCCATTCAGGTTGCGTAACGCTCCTGCCACGTTTCAGCGTCTCATACATAGCGTTTTATTAGGAGCTGAAAGTTGTGAAGCCTATTTAGATGACGTGTTTGTCTACTCCTCCACCTGGTCTGACCATCTCCACACACTGTCCCTCGTTATCAGCCGTCTCCGTGAGGCCTCCCTCACCCTCCACGGCTACTGTAACCTATTTAGGTAAACAGGTAGGACAGGGACAGGTGCGCCCGTTAGCTGAAAAGGTGCAGGCGATTATTGATTTTCCAGTCCCACAGTCCAAGAAAGCGCTGCTCCGGTTCCTGGGGATGTGTGGTTATTATCGAGGTTTCTATAGAAACTTTTCAGATGTGGTAGCTCCTCTCACTGGTCTAGTTAGCCCGTTGAAAAGTTTAGTTTGGTCCCCTGCTTGCCAGGCTGCTTTTGAATCTGCCAAGGCCTTACTGTGTTGTGCACCTGTCCTCGCTGAGCCCAGCTTCACGAGGCCCTTCAAGTTAGAGGTAGACGCTAGCGTGTGTGGTGCAGGTGCTGTACTCCTGCAGGAAGATGATCAGGCTATTGACCACCCTGTCTGTTATTTCTCTAAAAAGTTTAGTAAGCACCAGCTCAACTACAGCACCATAGAGAAGGAAGCTCTCACCCTCCTGCTTGCTTTGCAGTATTTTGAAGTTTATCTTGGGTCCAGTTCACAGCCTGTCCAAGTGTTCACTGACCATAATCCCTTTGTGTTTCTTGCCTATATGCGCAACTCCAACCAGCGGCTTATGTGCTGGTCTCTTCTTCTGCAGGATTTCAACCTTCATATTGTTAAAAAGGGCTCAGAAAACGTAATGGCTGATACTCTGTCTAGAGTTTCTTAAAGACATGTGACCTCCCCAACACTTTACATCTTTATTTAATCTGTACATTTCTCAGTGTTTGCTGGAATATGAATACAAGACATCTGTGCAGTAGTGTCTGCTGGAGGGATATCAAGCTGAGAAACTTTAAACTCATTAGTTATGTGTTAGTAGTTTGGCATATTGCAGCATTGTAGACTAAAAGCTTCCAGACAACTCAAACCCAGAATTTTAGAGCTGTTGGATTAATTTCTGTGTGAAGTGTCATTTTATCATCAACAGTCGTCTTCATTTGATGCAGTTTCAGTGTTTTAGAGCTGGATCAGGATGAGACACACTTTGTGCAGCGTGCTGGGGTTATTCTGTGAGTACATCCTTATTTTATGTATTAGTATGGAACGCTAACAAGGACAGAGGAGAAGCTTTTTGTAGAGTTTTTACTTCTACACTCTTCAATAGACTCAGTTTAGAGTAGATAACTCAAATGTTTTATACTGCTCAGTATTATATTCATATCTGCCTCTTACTAAATAACAGCTGTCGTTGATCATTTCTTCTCTTTATATTATATTTCTGTCATTTTGATAACATCTAATGAAAAGTCAGTCTCCTCTCTAAATGTTGCTGAAGAGACTCCTCAGGCAGAGACAAACGTGAGCAGATCATCCCATGTGTCAGAACAAACAACTATATCATCAAGGTATGCTTCACAATACGACAAACCACAAAGAACAACATTCATCAGTCACTGAAAAGTTGCTGCTGCATTATACTTGCCAGCATCCCTTTACCAAATCTGACTTTGTAACAAATGTGGCTGCTCCAACACGATCCATGCAATCCTCCATCCATGGAAGTGGATAACTCAGGTTTTGTCACACAGTCGACTTTTCTGAAATCTGTACAGAAACGATCTTCATCCAGTTCGTTCAGTCTTACCATTTCCTCAGAGACTCAGTTTACTGATGTGGAGTTTTTAAAGTAATAGTAATTACTATGTTAATAGTGAAAAATAGTAATTGCCTCAGCCTTTTATTCAGTATCAGATCAACACCAAGTCATTATTCAAGGTCAACCAGCAAGGTTCGTTCGACTCTAATCTTTCAGCACAGTTCACCATAATATCCTGTATATTTGTGTTTGGTTTTCACTGCAATAAAAAAACATGTTCTTCTAAATCACTGTTCAATCTTTATTTGTTTTATATCGACACTTTGTTCATCACCCACTGTTTAACATATTCAACAGAACACTACACTGCTGTGAGGCAACTGTTGAGGCTGACAGTTTAGCACCAGCATAAAGCAGGAAATGCAAACGTACACTCACCGGCCACTTTATTAGGTACACCTGTCCAACTGCTCGTTAACTTAAATTTCTAATCAGCCAATCACATGGCAGCAACTCAATGCATTTAGGCATGTAGACATGGTCAAGACGATCTGCTGCAGTTCAAACCGAGCATCAGAATGGGGAAGAAAGGTGATTTAAGTGACTCTGAACGTGGCATGGTTGTTGGTGCCAGACGGGCTGGTCTGAGTATTTCAGAAACTGCTGATCTACTGGGATTTTCACGCACAACCATCTCTAGGGTTTACAGAGAATGGTCCGAAAAAGAGAAAATATCCAGTGAGCGGCAGTTCTGTGGGCGCAAATTCCTTGTTGATGCCAGAGGTCAGAGGAGAATGGCCAGACTGGTTCGAGCTGATAGAAAGGCAACAGTTACTCAAATAACCACTCGTTACAACCGAGGTATGCAGAAGAGCATCTCTGAACGCACAACACGTCGAACCTTGAGGCGGATGGGCTACAGCAGCAGAAGACCACACCGGGTGCCACTCCTGTCAGCTAAGAACAGGAAACTGAGGCTACAATTCGCACAGGCTCACCAAAATTGGACAACAGAAGATTGGAAAAACGTTGCCTGGTCTGATGAGTCTCGATTTCTGCTGCGACATTCGGATGGTAGGGTCAGAATTTGACGTCAACAACATGAAAGCATGGATCCATCCTGCATGTATCAACGGTTCAGGCTGGTGGTGGTGGTGGTGTAATGGTGTGGGGGATATTTTCTTGGCACACTTTGGGCCCATTAGTACCAATTGAGCATCGTGTCAACGCCACAGCCTACCTGAGTATTGTTGCTGACCATGTCCATCCCTTTATGACCACAGTGTACCCATCTTCTGATGGCTACTTCCAGCAGGATAACGCGCCATGTCATAAAGCGTGAATCATCTCAGACTGGTTTCTTGAACATGACAATGAGTTCACTGTACTCAAATGGCCTCCACAGTCACCAGATCTCAATCCAATAGAGCACCTTTGGGATGTGGTGGAACGGGAGATTCGCATCATGGATGTGCAGCCGACAAATCTGCAGCAACTGCGTGATGCTATCATGTCAATATGGACCAAACTCTCTGAGGAATGTTTCCAGTACCTTGTTGAATCTATGCCACGAAGGATTAAAGCAGTTCTGAAGGCAAAAGGGGGTCCAACCCGGTACTAGCAAGGTGTACCTAATAAAGTGGCCGGTGAGTGTATGTAAGCACAGTGAATGACGCCTGTTGTCTTCTTGTGAACACATTAGCTGTGGTTTAAATGTGATGATGCCTAATACTTGCTATCACTCCTCTATGTGTGAAGAGGAACTATCAGTTTCTTTACAGGCCATCCTTACCAAGTGAACTGGACGGCACAACTGAGCAACACACGGTTTATTTCAGTGCTTTGTTTAATTGATTTCCCCTCTATGTATCTAATCTCTAAGTTTCTGTAGAAATAAAAGTTAAACACTAAGGAATGTCTACACTCTCTACTCAGTACTCCCATTTTATAGATGGGCCAGATGCAGATAAATGCAAAGGGAACAGAGTAAGACGTGAGTAGAAGGATTAAAAGGTTAGTTTGGAACGTTACTTTGGTCAATAATGTGTCACACCGCGGTCAATTGTTTTCGTTATTGTCTCGTGATTTCCTGTTTTATTTTGAAAGTACTAACTCTCCTCTCGTTTCAGGTCACTTGCCCTTCCTCTTGTGTCACCGGTCTGATTGTCTCCCCTGATTCCTGATTGTTTCCACCTGTTCCTCATTACCCTCCTGTGTATATATGGTCTGCGTTTTCCCCTGTCTTGTGCCAGTGTGTTACGTTTTGTTTTCGTCTCGTCGTTCATACCAGCCTGCGTATTCCAAGCCATAGCTAAGTTTTGAACCTTTGAACTCTTTGTCTAGTTTTTGCCTCCTCGGAGTGATTTTTTGTTAGTTATTTTGTTTACCACCTTGTTGGAGTTTTATTTTGGAATTATTAAAGACCTTTTTTTTTTCTAACTGCCTCTGCGACTGAGTCCTCCCTTTTGTCCAGGTCTGTCAGTTAACACTGGCCAGTATGGACCCAGCAGAGGCAGACTCCATGACGGCGGCTCTTCGGGCACAAGAGGACCGCATTTCTCGGCAGGGTCTTCTCTCGTCTAGAGTACAATCTCTGCTTGACCATTTCGCCAGAGAGACCGTACCACCTTCAGCACCTGAACCACCTACAGCACCTGAATCTCCGGCAGCAGCTGCTGTTCCTGCCCAGACTGTGCCTGTTGTCGGTGCATGTATTAAATCAGCCTCTCCTGAGCGTTACTCAGGAGAGCTGGGACTCTGTAAACCTTTTTTGATAGATTGCTCAATCCATTTTGAACATTCACCCCACGCCTTCCCCACAGACCGATCAAAAATTGCATTTATAATATCCCACCTGTCAGGAAGAGCTCGAGCTTGGGCCACAGCCGAATGGTCTCATAACTCACCACTATGCAGCTATCTCCCAGTATTCACAGGCAGACTACAGCAAGTATTCGACCCAGTTTCTACCGACCGAGAAAAGGCAAGGGAGCTTAACGGACTAAAACAGGGCCACGACTCAGTATGTGACTACGCCATCTGCTTCTGCACCTTGGCCGCGGAGAGCGGGTGGAATTCTACGGCTCTCTATGATGTCTTCCTCCAAGGGCTAGCTACACCCATCCAACGGTCCTTAATACCCCTAAATCCGATCTCCAATAGAACTCAACAACAGAATCCGATCTCAATTTACACAGCAGTGAAACCACGACGGAACCTTCACCAGACTGGTCAGTCTCCAGCCGTGGACGGTCTATGGAGGGTGAGGAGGAGCCCATGCAGGTGGGTAGGGCCTGACTGACACAAGAGGAGCGGCGGCGACGACAGCAGGAGGGTCGCTGCTTTTACTGCGGAGGGTCCGGTCATCTCATCGCTTCCTGTCCTGCCAAGAAATCCACAGTGGTGGATGCCAATTCACGGCATCAAGCTCCGCACCACGAAATCTCACCTCGGTTAAGGTAACGCACAACACCGTTTCTACTGAACTTAAAGCCCTCATAGACTCAGGGGCAACCCCCATATTGACTGGTTAACGGGAAATATCTTGGGGTGGGGAAAGGACTGTATGGTTAACTGTTTCACTACCCCACCTCAGGGTGAAGAATTAACCAAGATTCACTATGTTTCTGCTACACCTGCCACAGAGTCTGAATACCCGGACCTGAGCGCTGTTCCCTCCTGTTACCACCGCCTCCGGGAAGTTTTCAATAAAACCAAGGCAACTTCACTCCCTCCACATCGACCATATGACTGTGCCATAGACTTGATCCCCGGCTCCACAATACCCAAATCACGTCTGTATTCAGTTTCCAGTCCTGAAAAAGCTGCAATGAAAGAATACATTGAAACCTCTCTCAAAGCAGGGCTTATCCGCCCCTCATCGTCTCCAGCAGGTGCAGGATTATTTATTTTTTTTGTTGCTAAGAAAGACGGTTCTCTAAGACCATGCATAGACTACAGCCCTCTAAATGATATCACCATCAAAAATCGTTACCCCCTCCCTCTCATGACCTCAGTTTTTGATCAGCTTCAGCAGGCCAAAATCTTCACTAAATTAGATCTCCGCAACGCTTACCACCTGATCAGAATTCGGGAAGGGGACGAATGGAAGACAGGGTATAAATTACACCTAGTGGACATTATGAGTATTTAGTTATGCCATTCGGACTCACCAACGCACCAGCAGTTTTTCAGGCAATGATCAGTGATGTTTTAAGAGACTTTCTTGACCGGTTTGTGTATGTGTACCTTGACGATATTCTCATCTACTCTCCTGACATTGATTCACATATTAATCACGTGACTCAAGTTCTGAAAAAAATGTTGGATAATGGACTGTATGTTAAAGTCGAAAAAAGTGTTTTTCATGCTGACACCGTCTCCTTCCTGGGCTTCATCGTAGCCCCTGGAAGAGTGCAGATGGATCCAGCTAAAATATGCGCTGTGACTGAGTGGCCCACTCCTGATAACCGTAGAAAGGTTCAGCAGTTCCTCGGGTTTGCCCGCTTTCACAGGCGGTTTATCAGAGGTTTTGGCGCTATAGCCGCTCCCCTCCATGCTCTTACCTCTCCTCAGGTGCGGTTCCACTGGTCGCCAGAGGCAGAGACGACTTTCCGGACCCTCAAGCGCCGTTTCACCTCGGCTCCCATCCTCACCTTACCAGATCCCCAGCGGCAGTTTGTCGTCGAGTTCGATGCATCCAACGAGGGGATCGGGGCGGTCCTTTCTCAGCGATCAGAGCGGGATGGGAAGATGCACCCCTGCGCCTTCTTGTCTCGGCGACTGTCCAAGGCAGAGCGGAACTACGACTTCGGCAACCGTGAGCTGTTGGCGGTCAAGGTGGCTTTGGAGGAGTGGCGGCATTGGCTGGAGGGGGCTGAACACCCATTTATAGTTTGGACGGACCATAAGAACTTGGAATACATCAGGAAGGCAAAAAGACTGAACTCACGTCAGGCCAGGTGGGCGCTGTTCTTTAACAGATTTTCTTTTGTCCTCTCTTACAGGCCGGGGTCTCGGAATGCCAAGCCAGACGCCCTGTCACGAATTTACGACCCCGAGCCGATGGCCAAGGAACCAGAACCTATCCTTCCACTGACCTGTGTGGTTGGAGTGGTGACTTGGCCGATAGAAAAGGAGGTAAAGCAGGCTAATGGTGAGGCTCCGCCACCTAGTGGGTGTCCCGAGAATCGATTGTTCGTTCCCGTGGAGTTACGCCCACAGGTGATTCATTGGGCTCATACCTCACTGCTTTCCTGCCATCCGGGAGTTCGGAGAACCATGTTCGCTATCTCCTGGAGATTCTGGTGGCCGTCCATGGAGCCGGAGGTCCGGGAGTACGTAGAGGCTTGTTCAGTCTGCGCCAGGAACAAGACGTCCTCCGGTGCACGCATGGGACTGCTGAAGCCACTTCCTATTCCTTCCAGACCGTGGGTTGACATTTCCATGGACTTCATCACGGGGCTCCCGATCTCTCAAGGTAACACCACTGTGCTCACAGTTGTGGACAGATTTTCTAAGATGGCAAGGTTCATTGCTCTGCCGAAACTGCCTTCAGCCAAAGAAACAGCAGACATTATGATTAACCATATCTTCAAAGTCCATGGATTTCCTAAAGACATCGTCTCTGATCGGGGGCCCCAGTTTGTATCCCGGTTCTGGAAGGAGTTCTGTCGTCTCATTGGAGCCAAAGCCAGCCTGACCTCGGGATACCACCCAGAGGCCAACGGCCAGACCGAACGCCTTAACCAACAACTGGAAACCGGCCTCCGGTGTCTAGTGTCTCAGAATCCCTCTACATGGAGCAAACACCTGGTCTGGGTTGAATACGCCCACAATTCCCTTCCCACTTCTGCCACAGGGTTTTCGCCATTTAAGTGTGTTTTTGGATACCAGCCACCTGTCTGTGCAGATAATGAGCTGGAAGTGTCAGTTCCCTCAGCCTATGCCTTGATCCGCCGCTGCCGCCATATCTGGACAGCCGCCCGACAGGTGTTAATCCACCAAGGGGACCGCGTTAAGAAGGCTGCTGACCGCAGGAGACGGCCCGCTCCCATCTACCAGCCTGGCCAGAAAGTTTGGCTTACTGCAGTAGACATACTGCAACACATTATTTGTTCTGATTCTGTTCAGTTTGAAAATCTAAGGTTTCTTGCATGAGCAATGATTATTGTTTACCGTGTCTAAATGTCATTTTTTTTTTAACTGGACCAGGCATCAACTTTTGCAGAAGAAACAAGCTAATAATATTTGCTGTGGACAGGAAATGTAGGGTGTCAAACAACTGCTGCAGGCAAGTTTATAGAAGTTGTTTTAGCTTTCTGTAAAAGGGAAGGAAGCACAGAGAGGCTGTACTATGAAAGACAAAAAAAGAAGTGTAACTTGTCTCATCATTTTGCATTTCTTTCTCTTAGAACAGTTTGACATGAGCAGTGCAGCACAGTGAAGCAGAGCTGGATGTGAAGATGGGACAGACTGTGCTCTGTGTGCTGGCCTTATCCTGTTAGTACATTTCTGACTTTTTCTCTTTGAACGGTGCAGATCAAGTCAGTGAATGGTGAGGATTACAGATATCACTGGTTTAATTTGTCTCTGAGCCTGAACAGAGCAGACTTTTATCAACATGGAGCCTGGTTCCTGTGTCTTAACCCCGTCTAACTGGGGATTAACTCAGCCCTCTGTCTATGTGCCAACACTGGTTATACATCATTGGAAAGCTTGATTTTTTTGAGATTAGAATGATGCACAACATTTCAGGATATAATCATTACTGCAGGCTCAGTAACAAACACAAAACTGTATACGACTCATCTTCTGAGCATCACAGTATTCCAAGAGCAGATAAAACTCAAAGTGGTCCTGTTACATTGTCTGGGGTCCAGTAAATGTCCTCCTGTAAAATAGTTAGTCCACACCAAGCATTTGAGTTATACATACAATCAAACAGGAAAGGGGAAAGCTCTTTAACATGACTGCCTGGCTATTTTTTTTTTTTTTTTTTTTTTTTCCGTCTGCTTTCAGCAGTGCTGTTGTCACTTCCGGTGGCAGTTTCCTGGAAGTGTTTTTGGTATCCATCAATGTGTGTCTCTTGTGCTGCTTTTGCTGCATTCTTACTGTCCTTTCTACTTGTAGTGCTTTTGTTGTGTGCAGCACTGCCACCATGTGTCACAATGAACAGTCTATGGTCACAGTCAGCAGCAACAAGCTCAGCTGAAGATTGGAAGACTTTTGTTAGAGCACATTGTTTTCTGACCTGTAGGTGTCTCCATGAGTAGAAAGAATGGAGTTACTAACTGTCCATTCTGCTCCAGGCTTATTTCTATCTACTGACAATCAATGACCTCATCATTTCTAACTGAGCCACCTTGAAAAGAGGAAATGCAGCCTGTGCTTCAAACTAAATGTCTGCCGTTCAGTAGATGACTAGCTGACTATCAGCTTTCAGCTCACAGCAGAGAGGAAGGTTTATTGCTGCACAAAATATTTTAATTATTGTTTTACTACTTTACTTTCTGAAGCAGACGGTTTTTATAATGCATCATTCTTAATTGTTGTTTTATATTTATTGACTGCATCATACGACTGTGCATAGTACAACAAAGTATTGATAACTGTTCTCTGCTGTAGAATATTTTTGCATGCATTAGATAAAGCTCAATGATCAATACTACTCAGAAACAGGACAGGAAGCATCAATGTTTAACCCACTGCAGAGGTCTGAGGTTTGTTGAAAAAAGAAAGAGCAGACAGAGACTATCTTGATATAGAACAGACAGACACATAGTGAGGGCTGGATGTGAGGATGATCTCATATTGGTGTGAAGTGCAACTTCATTTTTTTCTCTCAGTTCTTTCTTCCTCTTCAGATGCTGCAGTTGTTGCTTCCTGGTATGAAGTTGAAATCTTTCTCTGAAGCAGAGTGACACGTTGTCGGTGCTGGATGTGAGGATGGGACACACTTTGCTCTGTGTGCTGGGGTTATTGTGTAAGTACATCACTTTCTCACTTTGAATTGTATACATGAAGGAAAATGTTTCAAATGAGAAGAACAGAGTGTCAGAGGTTTGTCTCTCAGAAAGCTTGAACACCACAGACTTGTGGTTTCTATGTTGGTTGTTGAGTTGGTTTGCTTCAGAGTTAAATACACTACTGGACTTTAATAGTGATTATTTACACTAATATATTTGTTCAATGCATGTACAGAATCTGTTACTGTGTGTTGTTATTCAAAAACTTATTTTGCTGATTGCTTTATTTTCTACTTCCTCTTTATTAACTCAATGATCTGTCTGTATTAAAACTAGTGCAAAGAACATTTCTTTTGTCTTCTTGGTGTTGAGGTGGAGGTGGATGTCGCTGCACCAGGCCACCAGTGTTTGCCCCTACTCTCTGTATGGTGTCTCGTCATTGTTGTTGATAATCCCCCCCCCCATGGTGTTGGAGCCATGGGTTGAGACACAGACAAAGGTGTACAGTGTGTACAAGACTGGACTCAGTACACAGCCCTGAGGAACACCAGTATTAAGGATGATAGGTTGATCCACAGACAGAGGGAGATTCCAAGTTGCAGTTGGGGCTGATGGAGTTAAATCCCGAGCTGAAGTCAACAAGCAGCATCCTGATGTATGTTTGGGGGCTTTCACTATGGCTGAGAGCAGTGTGGAGGGTGATGGAGATGGCAACGTCTGTGGATCTGTTGGACCTGTAGGCAAACTGGTGTTGGTCAAAGCCGGGTGGGATGTGGGCCTTGACATGCTATAACACCAGTCTCTCCATGCATTTCATGATCACTGGTGTCAGGACCACAGGCTGGTACTCATTCAACCCTGTAATGGCAGAGGATTTGGGCACAGGAATTATGGTGGTAGTTTTCAGGCTGAACGGTTAAAGATGTTAGTGAATACTGCAGCAAGCTGATGGGCTCATGATTTCAGCACCTTCCCTGGTACTCCATCCGGTCCTGGTACTTTGCTGATGTCGATGCCGCGCTGGACCAGCGGTACATGATGTTGTTGGATGGTGGGGGGCTGGTCATGCTCTGATGGTGTCAGCTGTGTGTCCTCTGTCTGTCTGCTGTCCTCTTCAAAGCAGGAGATAAAGGCGTTGAGCTGGTCTGGGAGAGAAGTGTTGGTAGAGAGGGGGTGTTATAGCACTGTTTGTAGTCCGTAATGTGCTGGATGCCTTTTCACACGGAGCTGGGATTGTTTTCCTTGAAACTGGCCTCTATCTGCTTTCTGTACCTTGTTTTAGCAGCCTTGGTGCCTCTGTTCAGGTCTGCTCTAGCCTTCCTGATGGCCTCCCTGTCTCTTGACCTCAGTGCTGCATCCCTGGCCTGGAGTAGTGCTCTGATGTTGGTGTTGCCTCCTCAGTCCAGCACTCCACTGGCTTGTACTGTGGCTTAGACCTGCAAATGAGGGGCTTGTAAGCTGGTGTCAGGAACAGGGAAAGATGGTCTGAGTGTCCGAGATGAGGGGAGGGGCGGGCTTTGTAGGCTCCCGCAATGCTGGTGTAGACCTGGTCTAGTGTTCTGCCCTTCCTTGATTTAATATCCACATTCTTCTAAAATCTGGGGAGCACAGTCTTTAAGGTGGTATGATTAAAGTCTCCAGCCACGATGAAGAAGCCCTCTAGATGTTTGTTCTGCTGATGCTGTCATGCAGCCTGCTCATAGCTACGTTAGCATTAGTGGATATACACAGCAGCTACAGACACTTGAGTGATTTCCCTGGTATGATAAAAAGGTCTGCATTTTAACAGTAAAAAATCCAGGTCTGGACAGCAGTGTCTCTCAATAACGGCAGAGTCCGTGCACCAACTGTTGTTAATATAGATGCACAAGCCCCCTCCTCTCGTCTTACCCTTGCAGTTTTGGAAAATGTTACCTGTCTGACTGCATTGTGCCAACTGTGAAGTTTGGTGGAGGAGGGATAATGGTATGGGACTGTGTTTTAGGGTTTAGGCTAGACCCCTATCTCCAGTGAAGGGCAATCTTAATGTTTCAGCATACCAAGACATTTTGGAAGATCCAACTATGTGGCAACAGCTTGGAAAAGGCCCTTTTCTGTTCCAACATGAGTGTGTCCCAGTACACAAAGCAAGGACTATAAAGACATGGTTCCATGTAGAAGAACTTGACTGGCCCACACAGATCCCTGGCCTCAAACCAACAGAGCACCTTTGGGATGAACTGGAACAGAGATTGTGAGCTAGGCCTTCTCTCTGCATTCTTACTGTCCTTTCTACTTGTAGTGCTATTGTTGTGTGCAGCACTGCCACCATGTGTCACAATGAACAGTCTATGGTCACAGTCAGCAGCAACAAGCTCAGCTGAAGACTGGAAGACTTTTGTTAGAGCACATTGTTTTCTGACCTGTAGGTGTCTCCATGAGTAGAAAGAATGGAGTTACTAACTGTCCATTCTGCTCCAGGCTTATTTCTATCTACTGACAATCAATGACCTCATCATTTCTAACTGAGCCACCTTGAAAAGAGGAAATGCAGCCTGTGCTTCAAACTAAATGTCTGCCGTTCAGTAGATGACTAGCTGACTATCAGCTTTCAGCTCACAGCAGAGAGGAATGAGGAATGCAGACAAAGAGCACAGTCATCATTTAATATGCCTTTAAACTAGAATAACAGGGTTCAGTAACATTTCTTTCTTAACATTCATTAATTCAGTTTGTCAAGCAGACAACATGACAGCATCACTAAATCTCTTGGAGAGATATTTCTTCATTCAAAGTCTCTAAAGGCCTCAGATTTAAAGATCCTCCTCACATATCTCTAAACACATTCAAAGTGCTCCCCCATGGTTCACATGTTCTTTGTTCTCACTGATATTATTTATACAGAGCAGCACTTCCTAACTGATGTGTGAAAGTGACGTGTGCTCAGATCAACCACTGTGATAGAGTTCTGTTGAAACTATTGTTCTCAGGAGCCAACACATGGCCAGGAAGGCCAACAATTCATCCAAGACATTTTAGAAAACTACTCTGTCTACTGTTTTTGTTTGCATGCATACACATATTGTATCTGCACACACCTCCCTTTAGATAACCAGCAGTATGGGTGCAGGTGGAGCGGGTGTAACGTTAAATACACAACAGGGAATAGGATTTGATGCAATGAGTGCAAAAAAACAAAAAAACAACTATGTTTAAAACATTTTGTATTTTGTGACAAATTCAAACTACATATTCTCTGTTCCATCTTGATTTATCAGTTTCTACATCTGTTTTATTTCTTTGTCTTTTTTGCATCAAGAGGTAAGTTTGCAGTAGCTGGACAGGAAGTGAGACATTTCTCAGTTCTATCTTTGTCTTCTTATGCTGCAGATGAGTTGTTGCCTCAAATGCAAACGGTAAATGTTTCTCTGAAGCAGGAGAAATTAGATTTAATCCGTGAAAACTGTGATTCTGGAAACATTTGGCAAGATTTGCATGAAAACAAGAAGAGAAGAAGTCTCCCAGGTTGTTTCTGGTGTAAATGGTGTCATTGTTTCTGGTGTACTTTCTCATAGAGGGGTTCATCAGTTTAATCAGTCTAGCTTCTGCAGGTTCTTCTGCACATCTCATCTTAATGATAACCACATTTGATTAGAGCTACAGCTACTTGTAATGCATCAGAGCTGGGAGAGGGGGAAGGACTTCATCATCATGTTCACTCCTTTTTCTCAACACTATTTCTATTTTGATCACTTCCTGTGAATGAAGTCATGGCCACATTTGACTCCAGAGTTTCAGTAGAAGGAGAAGACATGTAGAGAGTGTTCAGTTTGACAGACTTTACACTGGTGAAGCTCAGCTTTGGGATTTAAGATGAAGAATAATCATATTTTCAGATTGTAGTTTAAAACCTGCATGGATTCCCTCCAGCTGCTGTGCTGAACTTAGTGAGTATGACACCTCTTGTTACCAGTAGGTCCTCTATTCATTCTACATGGAAAAGTATTTATTGTATCTTTCAAACATGTGATTGTAATGACTTTATGCAGCAGCCTTTCCAGTAGCATCAAGAATCACTGTCTCTTTGTCAGACAGCAGTAGTCTACAGGATGATCATATCTGTGGCAGGAAGACAATTCAAATCTATTTCTCTGTAGCTTATTGTATGTGACCTCTCTAACACTTCCACCACTTTCTGTGAGTAATCAAGTACTCCGTGCATGTCAGCAGCAGTTGAACTTGTCTGAATGGTCAAGACAAAGATATAAATGTAGAAAGATGGATACATAGATGAACCTTCATGTGACTTCCATCCTGTATACTGTGTGTATAAATTGACATTTCTAGTTTTTTACTTGGTGTTTCTTTCATGTGGATGTTCTGGTGTCAGAAACCTCTTGGCTGTTCTTGACCTCTTGATGTTTCTATGCTCAAGTTGTTTTGTTCATGTCTTGTTGTCTGTTGCTATCATGTTTGAGTTTATTTAAAGCCATGCACAGACCTTTGTGTGAGATGCAGTCTGATATATTTATATATTTCTGCTGAGACAGAACAAGCTGAATGTTATTAATTTTATTGTGGTTTCTGCAGTTTCATCAGATGAAATCTTGATGTGAGGATGGGACACACTTTGATCTGTGAGCTGGGCTTATTCTGTGAGTATGTTACTGACATACACCCCCCCATGACATCACAGGTGATGGTCTGGTCCATTTCCTGGTCCACTGCAGTGTGTGGGAGGGTCTGCAGCCATAAACATATCTTCCTCTATTGAATGTTGTGAGGGTGGATGCATGTCACTATATTTTATTTCAAATGTGGAGCTGTAGATACTGCCATCACATTGGCTCAGATTCCTCAGAGAGTTTTCCTCTCATATCTCAGGAACACTTGGTTATGTTTGTAGTAGTGATCCTTTAATGCATCCTTCATGCTCATGTTACACATTAAATATTTCTTATTAAATATTAGAGTCTCTTTTAGTCTCTTAATGTCTGACATTTCCTCCTTTATTGCAGTGCTCTATACACTCCTCTACAAAGGACATGCTCAAGGTGATTGAACAGTTTGAACTTTCTTGTCTTTGTTTTCAATTATTGTCTAAAAACTAATCTCAACCTACTGCATCATGTTTCTTTTTACTGTATGTACTGACACAGATTGTGTCTACCATATTTCCTAAAAGTGTTTTTCGTTCCTAACTGTATATTCATGTTGCTTTTAGATGCTGTGCTGACTACTGACCCCTACTGGTCACCTTTGTTCACTGGAGAGTCTGTTACCTTAATATGTGACATGAAGGAAGGAGGAGACACTGACTGGGAATATATACTCTTCAAGGATGGACAAGGATTTACTCCCTACAGCACACATCAACGATACACATTAAAACCTCTGTCTACAGGTTACAGTGGTGGATATCAGTGCTATGGTCGCCACAAGAGATCATATCAGACAAAGTGGAGTAATACTGTCACTTTAACTGTATCTGGTAAGACCTGGATATTTGATCAACAACACTAATTAATGATTCCTGTTGAAATATGCATATTAATTATGTAATACTTTGAACATTTAATTACTTCTACACTCTAAACATTTATTAGAATACTGTAAAACTTGAACCTTTGACCAGGACCTGAGCTACTTTTCTCACTTCCTGATACTGTTATCTAGAATGACCACACGTATGATCTTTGATATAAAATAAAAGGTATTGTAGATAAACATGTGAAAAATAAACTGAGAAAAGATGTGACTGAACTGGACATATCAAGAATTACATGTCAAGGTAACTTTTTAGTTCTAATTATTACAGAAGCAGTCATACTGTGTTTATTTTGAGATTCCAAACCAAAGTTGATGGAGCTCTGACACCTTGATGAAATGGACACAAATCACAGATGATTCAAAATATCTGAAAGTACAGAGAAAATAACCATTAATTAACATAGAGGGATTCTCAGGGTGGAGAGGAGTTATATATTTAAGAGTTTCAAAACATAAAAACAAATCCCATGAATATTATATTTAATGTATTTTTTTCACAACATCAGATAGACCCAGGGCCACACTGACAGCAGGACCAACAACCATAGCAGCAGGAGGCAGAGTGACACTGACCTGCTCTGTGGAATCCTCTTCTGGTTGGAAGTTCTACTGGTTCAGACGTAGATCAGAGTGTGATGGAGCTGAGACAGTAAGAGCTGGAACATCATCCACCACTGAGAGTGTTTCAGAAGGAGGCATCTATCACTGCAGAGGAGGAAGAGGAGACCCAGAGTTCTTCACAGCAGACAGTAATGCTGTCACAATAGAGGAAACAGGTGAGTGTTGTGTTTTGTTTTCAAACTCCACATGTGACCTGCATTCATGATTAATAACATCATGATTAATGTTACATTAACACCTGGTAACTATAGAAGTTTTTTGTTTGTTGTTTCTTTCTACATTGTCTATATCTAGAAGTGTGTTCAACAAGGCTGTTGTCACACAACAACTGGTCTCAAGGACAAAATTAAGATGTGAAGTTCAGGGCAGCTGAATGATTGTATTCGTATTTGTTCTTATGTGGTTTCCTGTATTTGGCTCCAAGTACCCCATGATTCAACATGTAAATAAATAAATAAATAAATACATCTACGACCTTCTGTTGGTATTTCTATGTTCTAACTGGAAACTCTTGAACATGACCAGATCCAAACAGACCTGTTGTGACTCTTCAACCCAACTGGACTCAGATATACAGAGGAGAGACGATCACTGTCAGATGTGAGATCCATGGAGGAGACACTGAGTGGGAGTATGAATGGAGAACAAGCAGCTCCAGGAAACCTTCAAATCCAAATGAATTCAGGATTAGTTCTCTGTCCCACAGTGGAAACTATGAATGTAGGGGCAGAATGAAAAGAGATCAACATAAAACAACAGAGTGGAGCCATTCAGTCACAGTGACAGTAACTGATAGTTAGTGTTGTTTTTGGCGGCCTGTTTTAATTTTAGTTTTAGTCTAGTCTTTGTGTCAAGCTGTCATTTTAGTTTTTATTAGTTTTAGTCATGTTCATACTCTTTTTAGTCTAGTCAAGTTTCAGTCAACTAAAAGTCTGAGCATTTTAGTCTTATTTTAGTCAGAATTATCCATGACTATTTTCGTCTAGTTTTAGTCGATGAAAACTGATGACATTTTCGTCTAGTCTTAGTCAACGAAAACTGATGACATTTAGTCTAGTTTTGGTCAACGAAAATGGAGAGACATTTTAGCATAGTTTTTATTTTGTAAACCACATTTAGTCTCGTTTTTATTCGTCAACAATATTGCATTATACATTTAATTATAGTCATCGTCGCAAGACCAGCATTTACGTTACGTCTCGTCTCGTTTTAGTCACGTGATAAAGGTTCGTTGACGACAATATTTAGTCATAGTTTTCGTTGACGAAAGCAACACTACTGATAGTAAGTCAAATTATATAACAGCTTATTGAAGTATGTTTTTGTTTTTATGAAGAGATGTGAAATATGATATTTAGATATTCACAAAGTTTCTAATTTAAAGAGAATATTTTTATAGAAGTTGTATTCTATGTTAAGAGATGAGACATAACATGTTTAAATGTCTTTCAGCAGGTAAACCCCAACCTGTCCTCTCTGTGTCTCCATCATGGCTGAGTCCTGGAGCCTCAGTAACTCTGAGCTGTGAGCTTGAACATCCATCTGCAGGATGGAGGTTTTACTGGTATAAAGCTGTTCCTGATCTATCACACAAGTATCCATCTTACAACTATGAGCTGCTTCCTGGTAGCATCAATGGAACTGAACAAGATTCCTACATCATTGATGGACAGACACACACAGCAGGATATGTGTGTAGAGCTGGAAGAGGAGACCCAGTGTTTTACACTGATTCCAGTCAACCTCAGTTTGTCTGGTCTGGAGGTCAGTTTTTTTTTTTGTTTGTTTGTTTTTTGGTTACTGCCTTTTTACACTTTCTATTTCATTTTTTCTTCAGTCTGCTTGTGACATGTGTCTTATCTACTTTTACAGCTATTCATTTACTTTTATTTTATTTCTTTTTTAATTGTATCTGACTTCATTTCATTTTTGGACCTGATGTGGAAAATAATAATTTCTGTTGTGTTTCTAATGTTATTGTACAATAGATTTCATGTTATCTGACTCTTCATCATGGTTCATTTGTCAGATTTCCATTCAGCAGCGTCTCTCTCAGTGAATCCTGACAGAGTGCAGCACTTCACCTCTGACTCTGTCTCTCTGAGCTGTGAGGGAAACTCTACTGAGTGGAGAGTGAGGAGGTTTACTGATGATGGCTTCCTGTCACACTGTTCTACCTGGGGGACAATGACTGGATCAACATGTAATGTTAATAGGTTAGGGGACAGTAATGCAGTGTACTGGTGTGAGTCTGGATCAGCTTTCAGCAACGCAGTCAACATCACTGGACAGTCTACTAGTAGGTGTTACTTTCTTGTTTTTTATCCTTTCACATAGAACACTAATTCTGAACATCCCAGTGTGTCATATAACATTTCACATTATCCTGAATTATTTTATTCAGAATGGAATATTTATAATTTTATAAATGTTTAAAATGAAAACTCACTCATCATTTCAGGTGTCAGTCATGAAAGCTTCCCATTCATTGTACCATTCATCATTGGACTGGTTTGTGGTATTTCACTAATTATTGTTTTTCTTCTGCTGGTGAGGTGCTACAGAAAGGGTGAGTCCTTTTCTTATTAATACTGTGATAATATGAGATGACATGTTTATGTGTTGTATTTGTCTCTTTTCCAGATGCACGCAGTAACAGGTTGGTCCAACACTCTTGTCTCATTTTGATCCTAACAACAATACTTTCCATGTTCCTTATTAAACTCCTTCATGCTTTAGTCTCACTCAGTCTCTGAACATCAATCAAGGCTCTGCTACACAGCAAACAGTGAACCAGAATGAAACTCAAGTTTACTCCTCTCTTCTCCATGGTCAGCCTTTCCAATCATTCTTTTCACAACTATTTCTAACACCCACTTTGACTTTTTCAAACCAAAGCTGAAGTGACTCATTGGATGTTGTCTTGGTTTTCTCTGACCTGTAGCTGATGTTTCTGTCTATGAATCAATCAGAGGCTCTGGAAACACAGGAAGTGGTACAGTATAAACTTTGATTCATGTGGAGCTGTCAGACATTAGATTATTATCAGTGACTGATCTAAACTCATGGAACATTATGGATGCATTTACTGATGCATTTATCTTAACAGGTGGACATGATGAGACAGAGGAGAGCTCTGACTACAGTAATGTGAATCCTGAATCAGCCAAAGGTAAAGATGTTAACACTACACCCTCTAGACCAGTAGTAATCAAATTACATTTATTTACATTATGTGCCAGAATGGATTTATTTAATTTCTGCAACAAACTTTTAACATTTTTTTTCATATAAAACACCACAGAGAGAATAGATTGTTAAAATAACCTTTAATTTATGTAACATATATTATTTTTCTTACCTATAAATAATCTACAAATCCAACAATGTATTATATTATCACAATGTTAACCAACAATGCTCAGAGTTAGAAATTGTGCAACAGTCCATTATTCCTGAAAGATTATAAGAAACAAACATCATGATTACTATTACATTACTGCAGCAAATACAACAATACAACAATAATCTATCTCAGATGTTCAAAAGAGTTATCTAAATTAACCTCTATAGCTTTGAGTAGTTGTGTGTGTGAGAGAGTCAAACTGCGTACTGCAAACTGAGTATTGTGACATATTATCAAAATGTTCAGTCAATTGTCCAGATTGATACATATACTGAAGCTGTATGATGTAGTTTTTGAGCTATGACCATCTGTTCAAAAGTGCTACAGTTTCAATCAAAATGATTCAACCCCTACTGCAATTTAGATTTATTGGCTAAATGTACCACTATGTCTTTGTTTTTCACTTTCATACTTTTACTGATAGTGATTTCTGTTCCAGGTCCATTAAGAGAAGAGCATCATCAGCACAGCAAGAGACTAGTGGACGATGACATGAGAGCCAACATTTTTCTTTAACCAGTGTTGACAACATACACTGCCTGACCAAAAAAAAAAAAAGTCACCACCTGGATTTAACTAACAAATAGGTACGAGCCTCCTATTAGGTAATTACTGCATGGGTGATTATCTTTCAGATGGCAACAAGTTATTTAACCCCAATTGATGCAATGAGTAGCTTCTCATTTCTTCAACAACCATGTCTAAAGACACATCCTGTGGTCGTGGAAAAGATGTTAGTCTGTTTAAGAAGGGTCAAATCATTGGCATGCATCAAGCAGAGAAAACATCTAAGGAGATTGTAGAAACTACTAAAACTGGGTTAAGAACTGTCCAACGCATTATTAAAAACTGGAAGGATAGTGGAGAACCATCGTCTTCTAGGAAGAAATGTGATTGGAAAATAATCCTGATGGATCGTAACGGGCAATCACTTAAATGTTTGGTGGCATCAAATCGAAGAACAACAACATTATGTGTCCAAAGAATGAGGTCAGCTGACTACCTGGATATACTGAATGACCAGGTCATTCTATCAATGGATGTTTTCTTCCCTGATGGCACGGGCATATTCCAAGATGACAATGTCAGGATTCATGGGGCTCAAATTGTGAAAGAGTGGTTCAGGGAGCATTAGACATCATTATCACACATGGATTGGCCACCACAGAGTCCAGACCTTAACCCCATTGAGAATCTCTGGGATGTGCTGGAGAAGGCTTTGTGCAGTGGTCAGACTCTCCCATCATCAATACAAGACCTTTTTTTTGTGGCAGTGTTTTATTTATTTTTTATTTTTTTGGCCAGGTAGTATTTATAACAGTTTAGTACGTCTGTTCTGCTGGATACACAGTGTTTTGTTCAGTTTCATAACAAACCATGTGGAAGATTTAAATGATCTCACACAACTTGAGTCAAGACTGCTCAAGTGATTTGTGTTTGTGCTCATTATACACTTCTACGTCTCAGTCATTGTTATTTACATGCATGGCTTGTCTTGTCAATTACATTATGACATGTTTTTATGTTGCATTTTGATCATTTTATATTTTGTAAAATCATCAGCTACAGATCTTCTATATAGCTTTTGATTAATAGTCCTATAAGCACAGCTTCAAATATCTAATGGAGTCCATGCATCGCTGGCTCAGGGCAGTTTTGACAGCAAAAGGGGACCCACCCAACATTAGACAGGTGGTCATATTGTTATGGCTGATTGATGTATATTTGCTTGATAATATAGTTTGTGCATGTGCTATGTTCATGCATCTGTGGCATTTGTATACAAAATAAAAAAATAAAAATCCTCTGGAATAAAATAAATGTGTGTATACAGGTCCTTCTCAAAAAATTAGCATATTGTGATAAAGTTCATTCTTTTCCATAATGTAATGATAAAAATTAAACTTTCATATATTTTAGATTCATTACACACAACTGAAGTAGTTCAAGCCTTTTATTGTTTTAATATTGATGATTTTGGTCAAGAAAAAGTCAAGAAAAACCAAAAATCCCTATCTCAAAAAATTTGCATATTTCATCCGACCAATAAAAGAAAAGTGTTTTTAATACAAAAAAAGTCAACCTTCAAATAATTATGTTCAGTTATGCACTCAATACTTGGTCGGGAATCCTTTTGCAGAAATGACTGCTTCAATGCGGCGTGGCATGGAGGCAATCAGCCTGTGGCACTGCTGAGGTCTTATGGAGGCCCAGGATGCTTCGATAGCGGCCTTAAGCTCATCCAGAGTGTTGGGTCTTGCGTCTCTCAACTTTCTCTTCACAATATCCCACAGATTCTCTATGGGGTTCAGGTCAGGAGAGTTGGCAGGCCAATTGAGCACAGTAATACCATGGTCAGTAAACCATTTACCAGTGGTTTTGGCACTGTGAGCAGGTGCCAGGTCGTGCTGAAAAATCTTCATCTCCATAAAGCTTTTCAGCAGATGGAAGCATGAAGTGCTCCAAAATCTCCTGATAGCTAGCTGCATTGACCCTGCCCTTCATAAAACACAGTGGACCAACACCAGCAGCTGACATGGCACCCCAGACCATCACTGACTGTGGGTACTTGACACTGGACTTCAGGCATTTTGGCATTTCCTTCTCCCCAGTCTTCCTCCAGACTCTGGCACCTTGATTTCCGAATGACATGCAAAATTTGCTTTCATCCGAAAAAAGTACTGTGGACCACTGAGCAACAGTCCAGTGCTGCTTCTCTGTAGCCCAGGTCAGGCGCTTCTGCCGCTGTTTCTGGTTCAAAAGTGGCTTGACCTGGGGAATGCGGCACCTGTAGCCCATTTCCTGCACACGCCTGTGCACGGTGGCTCTGGATGTTTCTACTCCAGACTCAGTCCACTGCTTCCGCAGGTCCCCCAAGGTGTGGAATCGGCCCTTCTCCACAATCTTCCTCAGGGTCCGGTCACCTCTTCTCGTCGTGCAGCGTTTTCTGCCACACTTTTTCCTTCCCACAGACTTCCCACTGAGGTGCCTTGATACGGCACTCTGGGAACAGCCTATTCGTTCAGAAATTTCTTTCTGTGTCTTACCCTCTTGCTTGAGGGTGTCAATGATGGCCTTCTGGACAGCAGTCAGGTCGGCAGTCTTACCCATGATTGCGGTTTTGAGTAATGAACCAGGCTGGGAGTTTTTAAAAGCCTCAGGAATCTTTTGCAGGTGTTTCGAGTTAATTCGTTGATTCAGATGATTAGGTTAATAGCTCGTTTAGAGAACCTTTTCATGATATGCTAATTTTTTGAGATAGGAATTTTGGGTTTTCATGAGCTGTATGCCAAAATCATCAGTATTAAAACAATAAAAGACCTGAAATATTTCAGTTGGTGTGCAATGAATCTAAAATATATGAAAGTTAAATTTTTATCATTACATTATGGAAAAGAATGAACTTTATCACAATATGCTGATTTTTTGAGAAGGACCTGTATATGGAGACAAGTTATGACAGATTTAAAACATACAGTATGTTTTCCCAAGTATTTAAAATGGGATTTTAGCTGACAGCTGAGAAGTTAATCCTATGTCATGTTGTGTTATACTGTATAGCTTCGTATATTTTCACTCTGAATGGACTCCATGACTCTCACAGTGAAAACAGAATTCGGTTCGATTCTGGCGTTTTATGTAATCATACTGAACATTAACTGGGAAAAAAAACTAAACAGAAAAAAGACACATCTCTGTGTGGCAACACCTGAAAGTATGTGTCAAGCTGTGAACAAGCAAACGTGTTTCTTGCTTCCTATACAGGATTGTGAAATAGATACTGGCAGTCTACTTTCCACCTAAGCCACCTCCACCAGAGATGCTCTGAATGAACATTTGACTGGTTTAATGGCTTTCTCCTTAGTTTTTCTACAAAGAATTGCTTTAACATTCATATCATAATCTGAACATTTATCAGTGGGTGCAACACTTCTATGTGATAGTCCCTGCTGGAGGAATATCAAGCTGTCAACTCACAGGTGAGAGGGCTGTGCATCCAAACTTTGAACCCATTAGTTATTTTATAGTATAGTTTGACATATTGCTGTGTTGTAGACTAAAAGCTTCCACTATGCACAAACTCAGTTACCTTTTTAGTTTACATTTGTAAGTCTTTGATTCAAATTAGAGTTGCAGTTAACACCTCTGTTAAAGCAGCAGATTCTTTTTATTAAAGTAAAATCAAAGATGACTCATATCAGAACTTATGCCACATTATTTTAAAAAGTATATTACATGCCTCAACATATGCATGCATCCAAACAACATTTCTATATGCTATGTTTAAATTAAAGCTCCAGTTTCTATCATGTGAAGCAGCAAAGCAACATTGCAGCTGTCATGGTTCTGTTTCTGTGTTCACGTTTTGAGTTTTGTTCATGTTTCTTGTCTTCCTGTTTCCTGTTTTATTTTGTTGAGTTTTTGATTTCCTGTTTTACTCCCTGTGTTTCTGTGATTGTGTAATTGGTTTCACCCTGTGCCTCTTGATTTCTGTCACCTGTGTCTCGTCACCCCTTGGTTCCTTGTGTGTGCATATATAGCCCTGCCTTCCCCTTTGTTCCTGTCGTGTCATTCCCTATGGTTTGTTACCCTGTGTCCTCATGGTTTTTGGTCTTCTGTGTTTTTGCCAACCCGATGTGTTTCTAGTGTTTTTTGCCTGAGTCTCTTGCCTCATTTATTTTGTCTTTTGAGAGTTTTTGATTTTAGTTTCTTGGAATTCCTGCTTTTTTCAGCAGCGCCTTTTGTTCCCTTTTTATTTTATTAAACACCAGTTTCTTTCACTCCTGCCTCGTCATCTTTTGTCCTGCACTTGGGTCCAACCTCAACTCCCCCTCGGACTAAACCGTAACGGCAGCACCTGCAGCCACTGACACTTTCACTCAGAGCAGTAGCTGAGAGGACGATAAATGTTTATCTCAGGAAGGAAATGAAAATGACTTCTTGTCTAAAGCCTGATAAGACATGTGACCTCCGCTTTTCATCTTTATTTCAGTGACTTAATCTGTACATTTCTCAGTGTTTGCTGGAATATGAATACATGACATCTGCACGGTGTCTGCTGGAGGGATATCAAGCTGAGTGTTAGAGAATAATTTCTCTTCCCTATGTGTAGTTAATGTTCGACTACTGCTGGGGTCAGTTATCTGCCCTATTTTCTCTCTGAGGAACATGCCAAGGCCATGGTCCCTTTGGCGTCTCCAATCTCAATCTCATCTCTGGCTGTCAACAGACACAGCTGTAGAGTTAGATGATAACGTCCTCCGTTCCTGGAAGACACTTTGTGTTTCCTAGTTGGTGAGAGTCCTTATCTTCATGTTTATGTACAATAGCCAATGGATATGTACACATCTCTGAGTTCACTGTTTGTCCCTTAGAATTGAGGTGGACTCATGCACTTATGTTGTGATGACGAAGCTTCTGTTCTCCTCGTACGAGCCTAAATAAACTCCTTCAACATAAGACATACAGGACTCTGGTGCTTCGTCTTCTTCATCGGCATCACCACAAATTCCTCCCTAACACTGAGAAACTTTAAACTCCTTAGTTATGTGTTAGTAGTTTGGCATATTGCAGCATTGTAGACTAAAAGCTTCCAGACAACTCAAACCCAGAATTTTAGAGCTGTTGGATTCATTTCTGTGTGAAGTGTCATTTTATCATCAACAGTCGTCTTCATTTGATGCAGTTTCAGTGTTTTAGAGCTGGATCAGGATGAGACACACTTTGTGCAGCGTGCTGGGGTTATTCTGTGAGTACATCCTTATTTTATGTATTAGTATGGAACGCTAACAAGGACAGAGGAGAAGCTTTTTGTAGAGTTATTACTTCTACACTCTTCAATAGACTCAGTTTAGAGTTGATAACTCAAATGTTTTATACTGCTCAGTATTATATTCATATCTGCCTCTTACTAAATAACAGCTGTCATTGATCATTTCTTCTCTTTATTTTATATTTCTGTCATTTTGATAACATCTAATGAAAAGTCAGTCTCCTCTCACTGTACAGGAGCACGATGTCAGACAGGTGCTCCTGGCAGTGAACCCCAAGAAAGCTGCCGGCCCAGACGGAGTTTCTGGCAGGGTGCTTAGAGCGTGGGCCTACCAGCTCACCCCCACCTTCACCAGCCTCTTCAACCTCTCCCTGGCCCAGGCAGTCATTCCACCCTGCCTAAAATCAGCAACAATAATCCCGGTGCCAAAGACGTCTCCCATCACCAGCCTGAACGATTACCGTCCAGTGGCCCTTACTCCGGTAATCATGAAGTGCTTTGAGAGACTAGTTCTTCAGCACATCAAGGACTATCTCCCCCCTGACTTCGACCCTCACCAGTTCGCATATCGTGCGAACAGATCCACAGACGACGCCATAGCTGTAGCTCTCCACTCTGCGCTGAACCACCTGGAGCAGCAGCAGAGCTACGTCCGGAGGCTCTTTGTGGATTACAGTTCATCCTTTAACACAATAATCCCGGACAGACTCATCATGAAACTGGACACTCTCGGCCTTCCCCCTCTCACATGTGCCTGGATGAAGGACTTTCTCACCAACCGACCCCAGACTGTGACACTTGGCCCCCACCTCTCCTCCACCCGCACGCTGAGCATCGTCTCCCCACAGGGCTGTGTGCTGAGCCCCCTCCTGTACTGCCTCTACACCCACGACTGCAGTCCGGCCCACAACGACAACCTCATCGTCAAGTTTGCTGACGACACTACAGTGGTCGGACTCATCTCCAGGGTTGATGAGGCTGCCTACAGAGAGGAGGTCCTGAAGCTGGCAGCCTGGTGTTCGGAGAATAACCTCGCTCTGAACACCAAGAAAACCAGAGAGATTATCATCGACTTCAGGAAGCACAGCACTGACCCAGCCCCCCTTTACATCAATGGCGAGAGAAAAAACCTTAACTCCGACCTGCTGCTGACCTTCTACCGCTCATCCATTGAGAGCCTGCTGACATACTGCATCACAGCATGGTACGGCAGCTGCACCGTTGCAGACAGGGAGAGGCTGCAGAGAGTCGTAAAGGCAGCACAGAAGATCATTGGCTGCCCTCTCCCCTCCCTGACTGATATTTACACCTCCCGCTGCCTCAGCTCCCACCCTTTTTGTTCCGTGTCCTCTGGTCGGGCAGGGTGGGGCCGCGGGGTGGTGGACTTCTTCTCTGTGTCTCTGGACAGAGCTTTCCTCATGTCTGCAGGGAGACAGGAGGAGGAGTGTTAGTCCTGGAGGAGCAGCGCCCTCCTCTGGTGGTTTCATATCAGAGCAGAGATTTTGGCCAGCTCCCACCCTGGCTCTGACCTGTTTGACCTGCTGCCCTCTGGGATTTGCTACAGGTACATCAGGACGAAAACAAACAGATTAAAAAACAGCTTCTTTCCGAAAGTAACATCCACCCTGAACTCCCACATGCACTGATTTTTTCATGGACTCTCTTCAATCTCCACTGTAACACTGTTTAAAAAAACCTCTGTGCAACACCTTTTAATGTGCAATATTCCAAATCATCACGATCCATGCAATCCTCCAGCCATGGAAGTGGATAACTGGTTTTGTCACACAGTTGACTTTTCTAAACCCGTACAGAAACGATCTTCACCGTTACTTTTATCAACAAGCAAACATGGAGAACTCCAAACACTACAGCTGGGCTCAGCAATGCCATGCTGCATCATGTACTCTACCTGCTGCTTAAAACAATGATGTTAGTCAGGGTTAACTGGATATGGATGCTGTTTGATTGGCTGGGAGTCACCCACGTCGATATCGTGCATTAGCAAATGAGTCTGGGATATCAGCAAACAAGGATTTACTAGACACAATTGACTCTACCAGATCAGAACGCTGCTCATCAGAAACATGACCCAAGTAACCTGAGAGATTGTTCAAAATATCTGAAATTTCCTTGAGTCAAGGCCACTGACAAACCACAGCCACTCACTCTAGCACCAGACAGCTCCTCTGAACCCCTCTCTACTACCAGGCTCACACAAGGGGAGGTAACTTCAGCACCAGACAGCCTCACAGGGGACACATCAACTTCACATGTCTCAGCTTCAGGCTTTAGTTGTGGATCTGGATCTCACAAAATAACCCACTGACAAAGACTGAGCACCATCTCCCACTACTGGAGCTTTGAGTAAAGCAGATAAGCTAGCATCACCTTTTTACTCAGCAATCAGCTGTTCACCAGACAAAGACAGGTGCTCCAATTCAGTAACACTCTTTGAACTGACATCCTCTACCACTCCTGAAGAACACAAGTAACCAACACTAGAATCAGAAAGAAAACTGTCACTCAACTCAACCTGGTCCTGGTCCAGTTTACACATAGATCAAGCTGCAAAAACTGTTGGAAACCTCTACTCAAGCTCATCTGGAGACTGTCTAACAGGGATCAGAGTCACTTCAGGTGTAGCCACAACCTTTCCACCTGCTAAATCATTCCCCATTAGAAAGTCAATCCCCTTAATCAGAAAACTGGGATGAACTCCCACAGCCACTTCACCTGACACCAAGTCTGATTCCACAAGGACTTTATGTAACAGAACACCAACATCGTTCATACCAAAACCTACCACTGGCACATCAGAACCTACAGCAGATCCATTATCAAAGGGTAAAGCTCCCTCCAAAATGAAAGACTGAGAGGCAGCCGAATCTAACAAACTCTGGTAATGACTTTATGATCATTACCAGGCAACGAGACAACACCATCCATAACACATGGAGCTGTCAAATCAGTGGCCAGCTCTTCAGACACCACAGGTTTGTCTAAAGTGTTATCAAATGTATTTACCAGAGCTACTGGTTTTACTGGTCGTTTTTCAATACAGGACAATGTGCCACACACCCTCTCTGGGAATTAATTGTTAAACTTCTCCATTAAGACCGACTTCTTTAACCTATAGATCTTCTGACAATATGCTTCTGGCACCAGTTCATATGCTCTAAGCACCGTTGCTTTTACTTTCCCAGAATCAAGACTTTCCTCTGCTGGAAGTGCTGGTTTAGATCAGGACAGATGAACAGTATCAAATCACTCTTCAATCTTTATTTGTTTTATATAGACATTTTGTTCAGCACCCACTGTTTAACATATTCAACAGAACACTACACTGCTGTGAGGCAACTGTTGAGGCTGACAGTTTAGCACCAGCATAAAGCAGGAAATGCAAACGTATGTAAGCACAGTGAATGACGCCTGTTGTCTTCTTGTGAACACATTAGCTGTGGTTTAAATGTGATGATGCCTAATACTTGCTATCACTCCTCTATGTGTGAAGAGGAACTATCAGTTTCTTTACAGGCCATCCTTACCAAGTGAACTGGACGGCACAACTGAGCAACACACGGTTTATTTCAGTGCTTTGTTTAATTGATTTCCCCTCTATGTATCTAATCTCTAAGTTTCTTTAAAAATAAAAGTTAAACACTAAGGTATGTCTGCACTATTCAGTACTCTACTAAAAGGTTAGTTTGGAACGTTAATGTTAATGATCCTTTCAGTAATTATCTGTGAGCATTGTAACTCTATATACATACTGTATGTAGGTATGTCTACACAACACACACTTCATCAGTACAGGCACTGTGGATGCAACAGCAGTAGACACACTGCAACACACTGGGGCGCCGAAAAGGGGGGGCAAAGGAGACGGATTCTAGGGGCCCATGATTGAGGGGGGCCCAGAGAGGCCTCTAATGATGATGAAATTATAATACAGAAAAGATAATGACACTAAGTTATTAACTAACATATAATCACGAATGTTTTATTTTCAATGTCCTGGTAACAATAACTTTATTTGATTTGGAAACGTCAACGCCTGCAGGGCCCCCCTCTATTTATGTAAAATGGTTCAGTCCGACTGGATCAGCTGCAGGTAGCGCACCGGCGGTTTGTCACACAGCGCCACAGCGGGCAATGAGGAGGAGACGGCAGTATGCCTCAAAAATCAGGCAGCCAAAAAAGAAAAGAAAAGAAATTAAGAGAGGAGAAGGAGTTGAAGGGTCGACAATATGCCACCCAGTATTTAAAAAAAAAAAAAGGTGTTAGTTGTGGTGGAAAGTTATGGAATATTAACTTTCTCCGTCTGTGGTCTATAAGCTAGCTCACTTTTCTCACCATTTTAGCTCAAGAAAACTCTGGATTTTTACATTTTACTGCTATATTAGTTAAATAATCAATCCAGTCAAACATTTATCAAGCTGTTCTTATTCAATAATAGTTGATCTCCCCTCTGTCAAAATGATGCCTCATTGGTAATGGTAATGACAGTCAAAAATACCATTAAAATGCATAATTATATGTAAAATAGCATCAAAAAAATTCGCCGCTGTGTTGGGGGGCCCTGTAAAGATTCTTTTCATGGGGCCCAAAATCTCTAGCGGCGCCCCTGGCAACACATTATTTGTTCTGATTCTATTCAGTTTGATAGTCTTAGGTTTCTTGCAATGATTATTGTTAATCGTGTCTAAATGTCATTTTTTAACTGGACCAGGCATCAGCTTTTGCAGAAGAAACAACAATATCTGCTGTGGACAGGAAATGTAGGGTGTCAAACAACTGCTGTGGTCAAGTTTATAGAAGTTGTTTCAGCTTTTTGTAAAAGGGAAGGAAGCACAGAGAGGCTGTACTATGAAAGACAAAAAAAGAAGTGTAACTTCTCTCATGACTTTGCATTTCTTTCTCTTAGAACAGTTTGACATGAGCAGTGCAGCACAGTGAAGCAGAGCTGGATGTGAAGATGGGACAGACTCTGCTCTGTGTGCTGGCCTTATCCTGTAAGTACATTTCTGACTTTTTCTCTTTGAATGGTGCAGATCAAGTCAGTGAATGGTGAGGATTACAGATATCACTGGTTTAATTTGTCTCTGAGCCTGAACAGAGCAGACTTTTATCAACATGGTGCCTGGTTCCTGTGTCTTAACTTTGTCTAACTGGGGATTAACTCAGCCCTCTGTCTATGTGCCAACACTGATTATACATCATTGGAAAGCTAAATTTTTTGAGATTAGAATGATGCACAACATTTCAGGATATAATCATTTAAGCTCAGTAACAACACTTGGTAACAAACACAAAACTGTATACGACTCCTCTTCTGATCATCACAGTATTCCAAGAGCAGATAAAACTCAAACAAAGTGGTCCTGTTACATTGCCTGGGGTCCAGTAAATGTCCTCCAGTAAAATAGTTAGTCCACACCAAGCATTTGAGTTATACATACAATCAAACAGGAAAGGGAAAAGTTCTTTAACATTGCTGCCTGGCTATTTTGTTTTTTTCGTCTTCTCTCGGTGGTGCTGTTGTCACTTCCTGTGGCAGTTTCCTGGAAGTGTTTTTGGTATCCATCAATGTGTGTCTCTTGTGCTGCTTTTGCTGCATTCTTACTGTCCTTTCTACTTGTAGTGCTTTTGTTGTGTGCAGCACTGCCACCATGTGTCACAATGAACAGTCTATGGTCACAGTCAGCAGCAACAAGCTCAGCTGAAGATTGGAAGACTTTTGTTAGAGCACATTGTTTTCTGACCTGTAGGTGTCTCCATGAGTAGAAAGAATGGAGTTACTAACTGTCCATTCTGCTCCAGGCTTATTTCTATCTACTGACAATCAATGACCTCATCATTTCTAACTGAGCCACCTTGAAAAGAGGAAATGCAGCCTGTGCTTCAAACTAAATGTCTGCCGTTCAGTAGATGACTAGCTGACTATCAGCTTTCAGCTCACAGCAGAGAGGAAGGTTTATTGCTGCACAAAATATTTTAATTATAGTTTTACTACTTTACTTTCTGAAGGTTTTTCTAATGCATCATTCTTAATTGTTATTGTTTTATATTTATTGACTGCATCATACGACTATGTGCATAGTACAACAAAGTATTGATAACTGTTCTCTGCTGTAGAATATTTTTGCATGCATTAGATAAAGCTCAATGATCAATACTACTCAGAAACAGGACAGGAAGCATCAATGTGTTAAACCCACTGCAGAGGTCTCAGGTTTGTTGAAAAAAGAAAGAGCAGACAGAGACTATCTTGATATAGAACAGACAGACACATAGTGAGGGCTGGATGTGAGGATGATCTCATATTGGTGTGAAGTGCAACTTCATTTTTTTCTCTCAGTTCTTTCTTCCTCTTCAGATGCTGCAGTCGTTGCTTCCTGGTATGAAGTTGAAATCTTTCTCTGAAGCAGAGTGACACGTTGCCAGTGCTGGATGTGAGGATGGGACACACTTTGCTCTGTGTGCTGGGGTTATTGTGTAAGTACATCACTTTCTCACTTTGAATTGTATACATGAAGGAAAATGTTTCAAATGAGAAGAACAGAGTGTCAGAGGTTTGTCTCTCAGCAAGCTTGAACACCACAGACTTGTGGTTTCTATGTTGGTTGTTGAGTTGCTTTGCTTCAGAGTTAAATACACTACTGGACTTTAATAGTGATTATTTACACTAATATATTTGTTCAATGCATGTACAGAATATGTTACTGTGTGTTGTTTTTCAAAAATGTATTTTGCTGATTGCTTTCTTTTCTACTTCCTCTTTATTAACTCAATGATCAGTTTGTGTTAGAGGGATGATTTGTTGGTTCCAGCAGCAGTCTTTTCACAGCCATGGGGAAAAAGCTGTGCTTAAGTCTGTTTGTGCGGTCTCGCATGACTCTGTGTCTGCCAGAGGAAAGGCTGGTGAAAAGAGAGTGTCCTGGGTGGGTGGGGTTGTCCTGGATCTTTGTGGCCCGGATGGCATACCACACTGTACATCCGTAGGTCAGGACACTCTCTGTTGTGCAGTGGTAAAGGTTTTTCAGCTGAGGTGGGGGGAGTTTGTTCCTCCTCAGCGTTCTCAGGAAAAAGAGACGCTACTGGGCCTTTTTAATAATGTGGTGTTCACAGTTCAGTCCAGGTCCTCTAAGATGTACAGTTCGAGAAACTTGAAGTTTGTGACCCGCTCAACTTCTTCCCCATTGATGCTCAGGCCTGAGTGCAGTGTGGTCCTCGACTTCCGGAAGTCGATGATGAGTTCTTTTGTCTTCTTGGTGTTGAGGTTGAGGTAGTTGTCGCTGCACCAGGCCACCAGTGCTTGGACCACCTCTCTGTATGGTGCCTCATCATTGTTGCTGATCAGCCCCACAACGGGTGTATCGTACGCAAATTTGATGAGGGTGTTGGAGCCATGGGTGGCGACGCAGACATAGGTGTGCAGTGTGTACAAGACTGGACTCGGAACAGAGCCCTGAGGAACACACGGTATACACAACCATTATCTCACATCTTTCTAGTTGCAATACTTGGTAATACAACTCCCATTGGAGTTTGTTGTTTTACTCATGATATTCATGAATGTCAATATATATATGTTTAACCTCCTTAACACCTCAACCCTCAATCTACACAAGTTGGTTGTTTCAACTTCTGACTAGCCACTGTCATTTTTACCTGATGCAGGATGTAAATATTTTTTGTACATAACATATTTGTCTGCTGTATAATATTTTTTTGTATCTTTTTTGCATCATGCACTGTTGTTTCCTGCCGCTGTAACACCCTAATTTCCCCACGGGGATGAATAAAGTCCTATCTTATCTTATCTTATCTTATCTTATCTTATTAAGGATGATAGTGGAGGATGTGGGGGTGCCCATCCTGACATGATGGGGTCTGTTAGTCAGGAAGTCCTTAATCCACAGACAGAGGGAGGTTCCAAGTTGCAGTTGGGGCTGATGGAGTTAAATCCCGAGCTGAAGTCAACAAGCATCATCCTGATGTATGTTTGGAGGCTTTCACTATGGCTGAGAGCAGTGTGGAGGGTGATGGAGATGGCAACGTCTGTGGATCTGTTGGACCTGTAGGTGGGGGGCTGGTCATGCTCTGATGGTGTCAGCAGTGTGTCCTCTGCCTGTCTGTCGTCCTCTTCAAAGCGGGAGATAAAGGTGTTGAGCTGGTCTGGGTGTTGGTTGAGAGGGGGTGTTGTAGCACTGTTTGTAGTCCGTAATGTACTGGATGCCTTTCCACATGGAGCTGGGGTTGTTTTCCTTGAAACTGGCCTCTATCTGCTTTCTGTACCTTGTTTTAGCAGCCTTGGTGCCTCTGTTCAGGTCTGCTCTAGCCTTCCTGATGGCCTCCCTGTCTCTTGACCTCAGTGCTGCATCCCTGGCCTGGAGTAGTGCTCTGATGTTGGTGTTGCCTCCTCAGTCCAGCACTCCACTGGCTTGTACTGTAGCTTAGACCTGCAAATGAGTTGCTTGTAAGCTGGTGTCAGGAACAGGGAAAGATGGTCTGAGTGTCCGAGGTCAGGGGAGGGGCGGGCTTTGTAGGCTCCCGCAATGCTGGTCTAGACCTGGTCTAGTGTTCTGCCCTTCCTTGATTTAATATCCACATTCTTGTAAAATCTGGGGAGCACAGTCTTTAAGGTGGTGTGATTAAAGTCTCCAGCCACGATGAAGAAGCCCTCTAGGTGTTTGTTCTGCTGATGCTGTCATGCAGCCTGCTCATTGCTACGTTAGCATTAGTGGATATACACAGCAGCTACAGACACTTGAGTGATTTCACTGGTATGATAAAAAGGTCTGCATTTTAACAGTAAACTGCTGTCCAGGTCTGGACAGCAGTTTCTCTCAATAACAGCAGAGTCCGTGCACCAACTGTTGTTAATATAGATGCACAAGCCCCCTCCTCTCGTCTTACCAGAGTCTGATGTGCGGCGTGCCCGGAAAATTCAGGCTGATAAGTTTGGTCTGGTGTAAGTCCTTCTCAATGTGTAGCTGCTAACTATAGAGGAGCACCGGGTCGCTGCGTCTACATGCGCAACCATCTTGAATTCATGTAGCCACATGTTATATTCACTAGCAAAGACCCCAAACAAACAGTGCTGACTGAGTTAACCTGGTATAAGTTAGCTGACGGATATTAAAGGAAGAGTGGTTGAGTCGTGGCCCTGCTCCTAAAAATGCCCATAGCTCTTCTGATTCCATAGCTGAAGAGATCCAAACTTCCACTGGCATTAATGTAAGCACATAAACTGTGCAGTAGCTGCATGCAAGCCTCACATCACCAAGTCCAATGCCAAGTGTCAGATGGAGTGGTGTAAAGCACACTGACACTAGACTGTGGAGCAGTGGAAACGTGTTCTGTGGAGGGATGAATCTTCTCCACAGCTTCTCTGTGTGTCAGTCAGATGGAGGAGTCTCGGCTAGGAAAATGTTACCTGCCTGACTGCATTGTGCCAAATGTGAAGTTTGGTGGAGGAGGGATAATGATATGGGGCTGTTTGTTAGGGTTTGGGCTAGACCCCTATCTCCAGTGAAGGACAATCTTAATGTTTCAGCATACCAAGACATTTTAGAGAATTGCCACATATATTTTCAACTATGTTGCAACAGTTTGCGGAAGGCCCTTTACTATTCCAACATGAGTGTGCCCCAGTGCAAAAAGCAAGGACTATAAAGACATGGTTCCATGTGGAAGAACTTGACTGGTCCACACAGAGCCCTGGCCTCAAACCAACAGAGCACCTTTGGGATGAACTGGAACAGAGATTGTGAGCTAGGCCTTCTCTCTGCATTCTTACTGTCCTTTCTACTTGTAGTGCTTTTGTTGTGTGCAGCACTGCCACCATGTGTCACAATGAACAGTCTATGGTCACAGTCAGCAGCAACAAGCTCAGCTGAAGACTGGAAGACTTTTGTTAGAGCACATTGTTTTCTGACCTGTAGGTGTCTCCATGAGTAGAAAGAATGGAGTTACTAACTGTCCATTCTGCTACAGGCTTATTTCTATCTACTGACAATCAATGACCTCATCATTTCTAACTGAGCCACCTTGAAAAGAGGAAATGCAGCCTGTGCTTCAAACTAAATGTCTGCCGTTCAGTAGATGACTAGCTGATTATCAGCTTTCAGCTCACAGCAGAGAGGAATGAGGAATGCAGACAAAGAGCACAGTCATCATTTAATCTGCCTTTAAACTAGAATAACAGGGTTCAGTAACATTTATTTCTTAACATTCATTAATTCAGTTTGTCAAGCAGACAACATGACAGCATCACTAAATCTCTTGGAGAGATATTTCTTCATTCAAAGTCTCTAAAGGCCTCAGATTTAAAGATCCTCCTCACATATCTCTAAACACATTCAAAGTGCTCCCCCATGGTTCACATGTTCTTTGTTCTCACTGATATTATTTATACAGAGCAGCACTTCCTAACTGATGTGTGAAAGTGACGTGTGCTCAGATCAACCACTGTGATAGAGTTGTGTTGAAACTATTGTTCTCAGGAGCCAACACATGGCCAGGAAGGCCAACAATTCATCCAAGACATTTTAGAAAACTACTCTGTCTACTGTTTTTGTTTGCATGCATACACATATTGTATCTGCACACACCTCCCTTTAGATAACCAGCAGTATGGGTGCAGGTGGAGTGGATGTAACGTTAAATACACAACAGGGAATAGGATTTGATGCAATGAGTGCAAAAAAAAAATAGGTTTAAAACATTTTGTATTTTGTGACAGATTCAAACTACATATTCTCTGTTCCATCATGGTTTATCAGTTTCTACATCTGTTTTATTTCATTGTCTTTTTTTTGCATCAAGAGGTAAGTTTGCAGGAGCTGGACAGGAAGTGAGACATTTCTCAGTTCTATCTTTGTCTTCTTATGCTGCAGTTGAGTTTTTGCCTCAAATGCAAACGGTAAATGTTTCTCTGAAGCAGGAGGAATTAGATTTAATCAGTGAAAACAGTGATTTGAAGAAACATTTGTCAAGATTTGCATGAAAACAAGAAGAGAAGAAGTCTCCCAGGTTGTTTCTGGTGTAAATGGTGTCATTGTTTCTGGTGTACTTTCTCATAGAGGGGTTCATCAGTTTAATCAGTCTAGCTTCTGCAGGTTCTTCTGCACTTCTCATCTTAATGATAACCACATTTGATCAGAGCTACAGCTACTTGTAATGCATCAGAGCTGGGAGAGGGGGAAGGACTTCATCATCATGTTCACTCCTTTTTCTCAACACTATTTCTGTTTTGATCACTTCCTGTGAATGAAGTCATGGCCACATTTGACTCCAGAGTTTCAGTAGAAGGAGAAGACATGTAGAGAGTGTTCAGTTTGACAGACTTTACACTGGTGAAGCTCAGCTTTGGGATTTAAGATGAAGAATAATCATATTTTCAGACTGTAGTTTAAAACCTGCATGGATTCCCTCCAGCTGCTGTGCTGAACTTAGTGAGTATGACACCTCTTGTTATCAGTAGGTCCTCTATTCATTCTACATGGAAAAGCATTTATTGTATCCAGTGATAGGAATAACAGTGTTAAAATAAATGGCGTTACTAACGATGTTAGGGGGTAGCCGCATAAGTGATGATGATTGGCTAAGGGAGGGTAAGATTTCATGCTAAGCCAATCAGCGGCAGGGCAGTGTTCAGTTGGGCGGGTGTTGTTTACACACAAATGCTCAGAGATAGACTGCAGAAGTGGAGTTCGGAGCATTCAGAGGTAAAGTTGCCGTTTTCAAGGTGGAAGTATAGGCACTACTTTAACCTCACTGAGGTAAAAGGCAAGAACGTACATGTGAAGTGTACATCTCGCTCAGAAAAAATTTCTAATTCTTAGACGTATTTAAAAAGTAACGCAATAGTTACTTTCGCTGGTAATTAGTTACTTTTATAGTGGAGTAATTCAGTTACTATTTCAGTTACTTTTTGGGAGAAGTAACTAATAACTATAACTAATTACTTTTTAAAAGATTGTGTCTTTGAAACATGTGATTGTAATGACTTTATGCAGCAGCCTTTCCAGTAGCATCAAGAATCACTGTCTCTTTGTAAGACAGCAGTAGTCTACAGGATGATCATATCTGTGGCAGGAAGACAATTCAAATCTATTTCTCTGTAACTTATTGTATGTGACCTCTCTAACACTTCCACCATTTTCTGTGAGTAATCAAGTACTCCGTGCATGTCAGCAGCAGTTGAACTTGTCTGAATGGTCAAGACAAAGATATAAATGTAGAAAGATGGATACATAGATGAACCTTCATGTGACTTCCATCCTGTATACTGTGTGTATAAATTGACATTTCTAGTTTTTTACTTGGTGTTTCTTTCATGTGGATGTTCTGGTGTCAGAAACCTCTTGGCTGTTCTTGACCTCTTGATGTTTCTATGCTCAAGTTGTTTTGTTCATGTCTTGTTGTCTGTTGCTATCATGTTTGAGTTTATTTAAAGCGATGCACAGACCTTTGTGTGAGATGCAGTCTGATATATTTATATATTTCTGCAGTGCCATGAGAGGGTTGGCTGTGGTCAGACTATGGTTAGTTTTGAACTTTGTGCAAAAGGAAGGAAGCTGAGACAGAACAAGCTGAATGTTATTTATTTTCTTTTGTGGTTTCTGCAGTTTCATCAGATGAAATCTTGATGTGAGGATGGGACACACTTTGCTCTGTGAGCTGGGCTTATTCTGTGAGTATGTTACTGACATACACCCCCCCCCCCCCCCCCATGATGTCACAGGTGATGGTCTGGTCCATTTCCTGGTCCACTGCAGTGTGTGGGAGGGTCTGCAGCCATAAACATATCTTCCTCTATTGAATGTTGTGAGGGTGGATGCATGTCTCTATATTTTATTTCAGATGTGGAGCTGTAGATACTGCCATCACATTGGCTCAGATTCCTCAGAGAGTTTTCCTCTCATATCTCAGGAACACTTGGTTATGTTTGTAGTAGTGATCCTTTAATGCATCCTTCATGCTCATGTTACACATTAAATATTTCTTATTAAATATTAGAGTTTGTTTTAGTCTCTTAATGTCTGACATTTCCTCCTTTATTGTAGTGCTCTATACACTCCTCTACAAAGGACATGCTCAAGGTGATTAAACAGTTTGAACTTTCTTGTCTTTGTTTTTAATTATTCTCTAAAAACTAATCTCAACCTACTGCATCATGTTTCTTTTTACTGTATGTACTGACACAGATTGTGTCTACCATATTTCCTAAAAGTGTTTTTCATTCCTAACTGTATGTTCATGTTGCTTCCAGATGCTGTGCTGACTACTGACCCCTACTGGTCACCTTTGTTCACTGGAGAGTCTGTTACCTTCATATGTGACATGAAGGAAGGAGGAGACACAAACTGGGAATATATACTCTACAAGGATGGACAAGGATTTACTCCCTGCAGCACACATCAACGATACACATTAAAACCTCTGTCTACAGGTCACAGTGGTGGATATCAGTGCTGTGGTCTCCACAAGAGATCATATCAGACAAAGTGTAGTAATACTGTCACTTTAACTGTATCTGGTAAGACCTGGATATTTTATCAACAACACTAATTAATGATTCCTGTTGAAATATGCATATTAATTATGTAATACTTTGAACATTTAATTACTTCTACACTCTAAACATTTATTAGAATACTGTAAAACTTGAACCTTTGACCAGGACCTGAGCTACTTTTCTCAGTTCCTGATACTGTTATCTAGAATGACCACACGTATGATCTTTGATATAAAATAAAAGGTATTGTAGATAAACATGTGAAAAATAAACTGAGAAAAGATGTGACTGAACTGGACATATCAAGAATTACACGTCAAGGTAACTTTTTAGTTCTAATTATTACAGAAGCAGTCATACTGTGTTTATTTTGAGATTCCAAACCAAAGTTGATGGAGCTCTGACACCTTGATGAAATGGACACAAATCACAGATGATTCAAAATATCTGAAAGTACAGAGAAAGTAACCATTAATTAACATAGGGGGATTCTCAGGGTGGAGAGCAGTTACATATTTTAGTATTTGAAGAAGAGGAAGAATTTAGAGTTTAAAAATATAAAACAAATCCCATAAATATTACATTTAATGTATTTTTTTCACAACAGCAAATCAAGCTCAGGCCTCACTGACAGTAGACAACAGAGTCATAGCAGCAGGAGGCAGAGTGACACTGACCTGCTCTGTGGAATCCTCTTCTGGTTGGAAGTTCTCCTGGTTCAGACGTAGATCAGAGTCTGATGGAGCTGAGACAGTAAGAGCTGGAACATCATCCACCACTGAGAGTGTTTCAGAAGGAGGCATCTATCACTGCAGAGGAGGAAGAGGAGACCCAGAGTTCTTCACAGCAGACAGTAATGCTGTCACAATAGAGGAACCAGGTGAGTGTTGTGTTTTGTTTTCAAACTCCACATGTGACCTGCATTCATGATTAATAACATCATGATTAATGTTAGATTAACACCTGGTAACTATAGAAGTTCTCTGTTTGTTGTTTCTTTCTACATTGTCTATATCTAGAAGTGTGTTCAACAAGGCTGTTGTCACACAACAACTGGTCTCAAGCACAAAATTAAGATGTGAAGTTCAGGGCAGCTGAATGATTGTATTCCTATTTGTTCTTATGTGGTTTCCTGCATTTGGCTCCAAGTACCCCATGATTCAACATGAAAGTTAAAAAAATAAATAAATACATCTACGACCTTCTGTTGGTATTTCTATGTTCTAACTGGAAACTCTTGAACATGACCAGATCCAAACAGACCTGTTGTGACTCTTCAACCCAACTGGACTCAGATATACAGAGGAGAGACGATCACTGTCAGATGTGAGATCCATGGAGGAGACACTGAGTGGGAGTATGAATGGAGAACAAGCAGCTCCAGGAAACCTTCAAATCAAACTGAATTCAGGATTAGTTCTCTGTCCCACAGTGGAAACTATGAATGTAGGGGCAAAATGAAAAGAGATCAACATAAAACAACAGAGTGGAGCCATTCAGTCACAGTGACAGTAACTGATAGTAAGTCAAATTATATAACAGCTTATTGAAGTATGTTTTTGTTTTTATGAAGAGATGTGAAATATGATATTTAGATATTCACAATGTTTCTAATTTAAAGAGAATATTTTTATAGAAGTTGTATTCTATGTTAAGAGATGAGACATAACATGTTTAAAATCTCTTTCAACAGGTAAACCCCAACCTGTCCTCTCTGTGTCTCCATCATGGCTGAGTCCTGGAGCCTCAGTAACTCTGAGCTGTGAGCTTGAACATCCATCTGCAGGATGGAGGTTTTACTGGTATAAAGCTGTTCCTGATCTATCACACAAGTATCCATCTTACAACTATGAGCTGCTTCCTGGTAGCATCAATGGAACTGAACAAGATTCCTACATCATTGATGGACAGACACACACACAGCAGGATATGTGTGTAGAGCTGGAAGAGGAGACCCAGTGTTTTACACTGATTCCAGTCGACCTCAGTTTGTCTGGTCTGGAGGTCAGTTTTTTTTTTGTTTGTTTGTTTTTTGTTTACTGCCTTTTTACACTTTCTATTTCATTTTTTCTTCAGTCTGCTTGTGACATGTGTCTTATCTACTTTTACAGCTATTCATTTACTATTATTTTATTTCTTTTTTAATTGTATCTGACTTAATTTCATTTTTGGACCTGATGTGGAAAATAATCATTTCTGTTGTGTTTCTAATATTACTGTACAATAGATTTCATGTTGTCTGACTCTTCATCATGGTTCATTTTTCAGATTTCCATTCAGCAGCGTCTCTCTCAGTGAATCCTGACAGAGTGCAGCACTTCACCTCTGACTCTGTCTCTCTGAGCTGTGAGGGAAACTCTACTGAGTGGAGAGTGAGGAGGTTTACTGATGATGGCTTCCTGTCACACTGTTCTACCTGGGGGACAATGACTGGATCAACATGTAATGTTAGTAGGTTAGGGGACAGTAATGCAGTGTACTGGTGTGAGTCTGGATCAGCTTTCAGCAACGCAGTCAACATCACTGGACAGTGTAGTAGTAGGTGTTACTTTCTTGTTTTTTATCCTTTCACATATAACACTAATTCTGAACATCCCAGTGTGTCATATAACATTTCACATTATCCTGAATTATTTTATTCAGAATGGAATATTTATAATTTTATAAATGTTTAAAATGAAAACTCACTCATCATTTCAGGTGTCAATCATGAAAGCTTCCCATTCATTGTACCATTCATCATTGGACTGGTTTGTGGTATTTCACTAATTATTCTTTTTCTTCTGCTGGTGAGGTGCTACAGAAAGGGTGAGTCCTTTTCTTATTAATACTGTGATAATATGAGATGATATGTTTATGTGTTGTATTTGTCTCTTTTCCAGGTGCTCGCAGTAACAGGTTGGTCCAACACTCTCGTCTCATTTTGATCCTAATAACAATACTTTCCATGTTCCTTATTAAACTCCTTCATGCTTTAGTCTCACTCAGTCTCTGAACATCAATCAAGGCTCTGCTACACAGCAAACAGTGAACCAGAATGAAACTCAAGTTTACTCCTCTCTTCTCCATGGTCAGCCTTTCCAATCATTCTTTTCACAACTATTTCTAACACCCACTTTGACTTTTTCAAACCAAAGCTGAAGTGACTCATTGGATGTTGTCTTGATTTTCTCTGACCTGTAGCTGATGTTTCTGTCTATGAATCAATCAGAGGCTCTGGAAACACAGGAAGTGGTACAGTATAAACTTTGATTCATGTGGAGCTGTCAGACATTAGATTATTATCAGTGACTGATCTAAATTCATGGAACATTATGGATGCATTTACTGATGCATTTATCTTAACAGGTGGACATGATGAGACAGAGGAGAGCTCTGACTACAGTAATGTGAATCCTGAATCAGCCAAAGGTAAAGATGTTAACACTACACCCTCTAGACCAGTAGTAATCAAATTACATTTATTTACATTATGTGCCAGAATGGATTTATTTAATTTCTGCAACAAACTTTTAACATTTTTTTTCATATAAAACATCACTGAGAGAATAGATTGTTAAAATAACCTTTAATTTATGTAACATATATTATTTTTCTTACCTATAAATAATCTACAAATCCAACAATGTATTATATTATCACAATGTTAACCAACAATGCTCAGAGTTAGAAATTGTGCAACAGTCCATTATTCCTGAAAGATTATAAGAAACAAACATCATGATTACTATTACATTACTGCAGCAAATACAACAATACAACAATAATCTATCTCAGATGTTCAAAAGAGTTATCTAAATTAACCTCTATAGCTTTGAGTAGTTGTGTGTGTGAGAGAGTCAAACTGCGTACTGCAAACTGAGTATTGTGACATATTATCAAAATGTTCAGTCAATTGTCCAGATTGATACAAATACTGAAGCTGTTTGATGTAGTTTTTGAGCTATGACCATCTGTTCAAAAGTGCTACAGTTTCAATCAAAATGATTCAACCCCTACTGCAATTTAGATTTATTGGCTAAATGTACCACTATGTCTTTGTTTTTCACTTTCATACTTTTACTGATAGTGATTTTTGTTTCAGGTCCATTAAGAGAAGAGCATCATCAGCACAGCAAGAGACTAGTGGACGATGACATGAGAGCCAACATTTTTCTTTAAGCAGTGTTGACAACATACACTGCCTGACCAAAAAAAAAAAAAGTCACCACCTGGATTTAACTAACAAATAGGTACGAGCCTCCTATTAGGTAATTACTGCATGGGTGATTATCTTTCAGATGGCAACAAGTTATTTAAACCCAATTGATGCAATGAGTAGCTTCTCATTTCTTCAACAACCATGCCTAAAGACACATCCTGTGGTCGTGGAAAAGATGTTAGTCTGTTTAAGAAGGGTCAAATCATTGGCATGCATCAAGCAGAGAAAACATCTAAGGAGATTGTAGAAACTACTAAAACTGGGTTAAGAACTGTCCAACGCATTATTAAAAACTGGAAGGATAGTGGGGAACCATCGTCTTCTAGGAAGAAATGTGATTGGAAAATAATCCTGATGGATCGTAACGGGCAATCACTTAAATGTTTGGTGGCATCAAATCGAAGAACAACAACATTATGTGTCCAAAGAATGAGGTCAGCTGACTACCTGGATATACTGAATGACCAGGTCATTCTATCAATGGATGTTTTCTTCCCTGATGGCACGGGCATATTCCAAGATGACAATGTCAGGATTCATGGGGCTCAAATTGTGAAAGAGTGGTTCAGGGAGCATTAGACATCATTATCACACATGGATTGGCCACCACAGAGTCCAGACCTTAACCCCATTGAGAATCTCTGGGATGTGCTGGAGAAGGCTTTGTGCAGTGGTCAGACTCTCCCATCATCAATACAAGACCTTTTTTTTGTGGCAGTGTTTTATTTATTTTTTATTTTTTTGGCCAGGTAGTATTTATAACAGTTTAGTACGTCTTTTCTGTTCTGCTGGATACACAGTGTTTTGTTCAGTTTCATAACAAACCATGTGGAAGATTTAAATGATCTCACACAACTTGAGTCAAGACTGCTCAAGTGATTTGTGTTTGTGCTCATTATACACTTCTACGTCTCAGTCATTGTTATTTACATGCATGGCTTGTCTTGTCAATTACATTATGACATGTTTTTATGTTGCATTTTGATCATTTTATATTTTGTAAAATCATCAGCTACAGATCTTCTATATAGCTTTTGATTAATAGTCCTATAAGCACAGCTTCAAATATCTAATGGAGTCCATGCATCGCTGGCTCAGGGCAGTTTTGACAGCAAAAGGGGACCCACCCAACATTAGACAGGTGGTCATATTGTTATGGCTGATTGATGTATATTTGCTTGATAATATAGTTTGTGCATGTGCTATGTTCATGCATCTGTGGCATTTGTATACAAAATAAAAAAATAAAAATCCTCTGGAATAAAATAAATGTGTGTATACAGGTCCTTCTCAAAAAATTAGCATATTGTGATAAAGTTCATTCTTTTAAAACATTCTTCTTTAATAGCTCGTTTAGAGAACCTTTTCATGATATGCTAATTTTTTTAGATAGGAATTTTTGGTTTTCATGAGCTGTATGCCAAAATCATCAGTATTAAAACAATAAAAGACCTGAAATATTTCAGTTGGTGTGCAATGAATCTAAAATATATGAAAGTTTAATTTTTATCATTACATTATGGAAAAGAATGAACTTTATAACAATATGCTGATTTTTTGAGAAGGACCTGTATATGGAGACAAGTTATGACAGATTTAAAACATACAGTATGTTTTCCCAAGTATTTAAAATGGGATTTTAGCTGACAGCTGAGAAGTTAATCCTATGTCATGTTGTGTTATACTGTATAGCTTTGTATATTTTCACTCTGAATGGACTCCATGACTCTCACAGTGAAAACAGAATTCGGTTCGATTCTGGCGTTTTATGTAATCATACTGAACATTAACTGGGAAAAAAAACTAAACAGAAAAAAGACACATCTCTGTGTGGCAACACCTGAAAGTATGTGTCAAGCTGTGAACAAGCAAACGTGTTCCTTGCTTCCTATACAGGATTGTGAAATAGATACTGGCAGTCTACTTTCCACCTAAGCCACCTCCACCAGAGATGCTCTGAATGAACATCTGACTGGTTTAATGGCTTTCTACTTAGTTTTTGTACAAAGAATTGCTTTAACATTCATATCATAATCTGAACATTTATCAGTGGGTGCAACACTTCTATGTGATAGTCCCTGCTGGAGGAATATCAAGCTGTCAACTCACAGGTGAGAGGGCTGTGCATCCAAACTTTGAACCCATTAGTTATTTTATAGTATAGTTTGACATATTGCTGTGTTGTAGACTAAAAGCTTCCACTATGCACAAACTCAGTTACTTTTTAGTTTACATTTGTAAGTCTTTGATTCGAATTAGAGTTGCAGTTAACACCTCTGTTAAAGCAGCAGATTCTTTTCATTAAAGTAAAATCAAAGATAACTCATATCAGAACTTATGCCAAATTATTTTAAAAAGTATATTACATGCCTCAACATATGCATGCATCCAAACAACATTTCTATATGCTATGTTTAAATTAAAGCTCCAGTTTCTATCATGTGAAGCAGCAAAGCAACATTGCAGCTGTCATGGTTCTGTTTCTGTGTTCACGTTTTGAGTTTTGTTCATGTTTCTTGTCTTCCTGTTTCCTGTTTTATTTTGTTGAGTTTTTGATTTCCTGTTTTACTCCCTGTGTTTCTGTGATTGTGTAATTGGTTTCACCCTGTGCCTCTTGATTTCTGTCACCTGTGTCTCGTCACCCCTTGGTTCCTTGTGTGTGCATATATAGCCCTGCCTTCCCCTTTGTTCCTGTTGCGTCATTCCCTATGGTTTGTTACCCTGTGTCCTCATGGTTTTTGGTCTTCTGTGTTTTTGCCACCCCGATGTGTTTCTAGTGTTTTTTGCCTGAGTCTCTTGCCTCATTTATTTTGTCTTTTGAGAGTTTTTGATTTTAGTTTCTTGGAATTCCTGCTTTTTTCAGCAGCGCCTTTTGTTCCCTTTTTATTTTATTAAACACCAGTTTCTTTCACTCCTGCCTCGTCATCTTTTGTCCTGCACTTGGGTCCAACCTCAACTCCCCCTCGGACTAAACCGTAACGGCAGCACCTGCAGCCACTGACACTTTCACTCAGAGCAGTAGCTGAGAGGACGATAAATGTTTATCTCAGGAAGGAAATGAAAATGACTTCTTGTCTAAAGCCTGATAAGACATGTGACCTCCGCTTTTCATCTTTATTTCAGTGACTTAATCTGTACATTTCTCAGTGTTTGCTGGAATATGAATACATGACATCTGCACGGTAGTGTCTGCTGGAGGGATATCAAGCTGAGTGTTAGAGAATAATTTCTCTTCCCTATGTGTAGTTAATGTTAGATTACTGCTGGGGTCAGTTATCTGATCTATTTTCTCTCTGAGGAACATGCCAAGGCCATGGTCCCTTTGGCGTCTCCAATCTCAATCTCATCTCTGGCTGTCTACAGACACAGCTGTAGAGTTAGATGATAATGTCCTCCGTTCCTGGAAGACACTTTGTATTTCCTAGTTGGTGTGAGTCCTTATCTTCATGTTTATGTACAATAGCCAATGGATATGTACACATCTCCCCTTTGCTGCCTCGGCCCACCTTTCTAGTATAAGAATCTGAGTTCACTGTTTGTCCCTTAGAATTGAGGTGGACTCATGCACTTATGTTGTGATGACGAAGCTTCTGTTCTCCTCGTACGAGCCTAAATAAACTCCTTCAACATAAGACATACAGGACTCTGGTGCTTCTTCTTCTTCATTGGCATCACCGTAAATTCCTCGCTAACACTGAGAAACTTTAAACTTTAAACTCATTAATTATGTGTTAGTAGTTTGGCATATTGCAGCATTGTAGACTAAAGGCTTCCAGACAAGTCAAACCCAGAATTTCAGAGCTGTTGGATTCATTTCTGTGTGAAGTGTCATTTTATCATCAACAGTCGTCTTCATTTGATGCAGTTTCAGTGTTTTAGAGCTGGATCAGGATGAGACACACTTTGTGCAGCGTGCTGGGGTTATTCTGTGAGTACATCCTTATTTTATGTATTAGTATGGAACGCTACTCAGTTTAGAGTTGATAACTCAAATGTTTTATACTGCTCAGTATTATATTCATATCTGCCTCTTACTAAATAACAGCTGTCATTGATAATTTCTTCTCTTTATTTTATATTTCTGTCATTTTGATAACATCTAATGAAAAGTCGGTCTCCTCTCACGGTACAGGAGCACGAGGTCAGACGGGTGCTCCTGGCAGTGAACCCCAAGAAAGCTGCCGGCCCAGACGGAGTTTCTGGCAGGGTGCTTAGAGCGTGCGCCTACCAGCTCGCCCCCACCTTCACCAGCCTCTTCAACCTCTCCCTGGCCCAGGCAGTCATTCCACCCTGCCTAAAATCAGCAACAATAATCCCGGTGCCAAAGACGTCTCCCATCACCAGCCTGAACGATTACCGTCCAGTGGCCCTTACTCCGGTAATCATGAAGTGCTTTGAGAGACTAGTTCTTCAGCACATCAAGGACTATCTCCCCCCTGACTTCGACCCTCACCAGTTCACATATCGTGCGAACAGATCCACAGACGACGCCATAGCCGTAGTTCTCCACTCTGTGCTGAACCACCTGGAGCAGCAGCAGAGCTACGTCCGGAGGCTCTTTGTGGATTACAGTTCATCCTTTAACACAATAATCCCGGACAGACTCATCATGAAACTGGACACTCTCGGCCTTCCCCCTCTCACATGTGCCTGGATGAAGGACTTTCTCACCAACCGACCCCAGACTGTGAGACTTGGCCCCCACCTCTCCTCCACCCGCACGCTGAGCATCGTCTCCCCACAGGGCTGTGTGCTGAGCCCACTCCTGTACTGCCTCTACACCCACGACTGCAGTCCGGCCCACAACGACAACCTCATCGTCAAGTTTGCTGACGACACTACAGTGGTCGGACTGATCTCCAGGGTTGATGAGGCTGCCTACAGAGAGGAGGTCCTGAAGCTGGCAGCCTGGTGTTCGGAGAATAACCTCGCTCTCAAAACCAAGAAAACCAGAGAGATTATCATCGACTTCAGGAAGCACAGCACTGACCCAGCCCCCCTTTACATCAATGGCGAGAGAAAAAACCTTAACTCCGACCTGCTGCTGACCTTCTACCGCTCATCCATTGAGAGCCTGCTGACATACTGCATCACAGCATGGTACGGCAGCTGCACCGTTGCAGACAGGGAGAGGCTGCAGAGAGTCGTAAAGGCAGCACAGAAGATCATTGGCTGCCCTCTCCCCTCCCTGACTGATATTTACACCTCCCGCTGCCTCAGCTCCCACCCTTTTTGTTCCGTGTCCTCTGGTCGGGCAGGGTGGGGCCGCGGGGTGGTGGACTTCTTCTCTGTGTCTCTGGACAGAGCTTTCCTCATGTCTGCAGGGAGACAGGAGGAGGAGTGTTAGTCCTGGAGGAGCAGCGCCCTCCTCTGGTGGTTTCATATCAGAGCAGAGGTTTTGGCCAGCTCCCACCCTGGCTCTGACCTGTTTGACCTGCTGCCCTCTGGGATTTGCTACAGGTACATCAGGACGAAAACAAACAGATTGAAAAACATCTTTTTTTCCGAAAAGCAATATCCACCCTGAACTCCCACATGCACTGATTTTTACATGGACTCTCTTCAATCTCCACTGTAACACTGTTTAAAAAAACCTCTGTGCAACACCTTTTAATGTGCAATATTCCAAATCATCACAATCCATGCAATCCTCCAGCCATGGAAGTGGATAACTGGTTTTGTCACACAGTTGACTTTTCTAAACCCGTACAGAAACGATCTTCACCGTTACTTTTATCAACAAGCAAACATGGAGAACTCCAAACACTACAGCTGGGCTCAGCAATGCCATGCTGCATCATGTACTCTACCTGCTGCTTAAAACAATGATGTTAGTCAGGGTTAACTGGATATGGATGCTGTTTGATTGGCTGGGAGTCACCCACGTTGATATCGTGCATTAGCAAATGAGTCTGGGATATCAGCAAACAAGGATTTACTAGACTCAATTAACTCTACCAGATCAGAACGCTGCTCATCAGAAAGATGACCCAAGTAACCTGAGGGATTGTTCAAAATATCTGAAATTTCCTTGAGTCAAGGCCACTGACAAACCACAGCCACTCACTCCAGCACCAGACAGCTCCTCTGAACCCCTCTCTACTACCAGGCTCACACAAGGGGAGGTAACTTCAGCACCAGACAGCATCACAGGGGACACATCAACTTCACATGTCTCAGCTTCAGGCTTTAGTTGTGGATCTGGATCTCACAAAATAACCCACTGACAAAGACTGAGCACCATCTCCCACTACTGGAGCTTAGAGTAAAGCAGATAAGCTAGCATCACCTTTTTACTCAGCAATCAGCTGTTCACCAGACAAAGACAGGTGCTCCAATTCAGTAACACTCTTTGAACTGACATACTCTATCACTCCTGAAGAACACAAGTAACCAACACTAGAATCAGAAAGAAAACTGTCACTCAACTCAACCTGGTCCTGGTCCAGTTTACACATAGATCAAGTCACAGCACAAGCTGCAAAAACTGTTGGAAACTTCTACGCAAGCTCATCTGGAGACTGTCTAACAGGGATCAGAGTCACTTCAGGTGTAGCCACAACCTTTCCACCTGCTAAATCATTCCCCATTAGAAAGTCAATCCCCTTAATCGGAAAACTGGGATGAACTCCCACAGCCACTTCACCTGACACCAAGTCTGATTCCACAAGGACTTTATGTAACAGAACACCAACATCGTTCATACCAAAACCTACCACTGGCACATCAGAACCTACAGCAGATCCATTATCAAAGGGTAAAGCTCCCTCCAAAATGAAAGACTGAGAGGCAGCCGAATCTAACAAACTCTGGTAATGACTTTATGATCATTACCAGGCAACGAGACAACATCATCCATAGCACATGGAGCTGTCAAATCAGTGGCCAGCTCTTCAGACACCACAGGTTTGTCTAAAGTGTTATCAAATGTATTTACCAGAGCTACTGGTTTTACTGGTCGCTTTTCAATACAGGACAATGTGCCACACACCCTCTCTGGGAGTTAATTGTTAAACTTCTCCATTAAGACCGACTTCTTTAACCTATAGATCTTCTGACGATATGCTTCTGGCACCAGTTCATACGCTCTAAGCACCATTGCGTTTACTTTCCCAGAATCAAGACTTTCCTCTGCTGGAAGTGCTGGTTTAGATCAGGACAGATGAACAGTATCAAATCACTGTTCAATCTTTATTTGTTTTATATAGACATTTTGTTCAGCACCCACTGTTTAACATATTCAACAGAACACTACACTGCTGTGAGGCAACTGTTGAGGCTGACAGTTTAGCACCAGCATAAAGCAGGAAATGCAAACGTATGTAAGCACAGTGAATGACGCCTGTTGTCTTCTTGTGAACACATTAGCTGTGGTTTAAATGTGATGATGCCTAATACTTGCTATCACACCTCTATGTGTGAAGAGGAACTATCAGTTTCTTTACAGGCCATCCTTACCAAGTGAACTGGACGGCTCAACTGAGCAACACACGGTTTATTTCAGTGCTTTGTTTAATTGATTTCCCCTCTATGTATCTAATCTCTGAAGTTTCTTTAAAAATAAAAGTTAAACACTAAGGAATGTCTGCACTCTCTACTCAGAACAGAACAGAACAGAGTAACATGTGAGTAGAAGGATTAAAAGGTTAGTTTGGAACGTTAATTTGGTCAATAATGATCCTCAGTAATTATCTGTGAGCATTGTAACTCTATATACATACTGTATGTAGGTATGTCTACACAACACACACTTCATCAGTACAGGCACTGTGGATGCAACAGCAGTAGACATACTGCAACACATTATTTGTTCTGATTCTATTCAGTTTGATAGTCTTAGGTTTCTTGCATGAACAATGATTATTGTTAATCGTGTCTAAATGTCATTTTTTAACTGGACCAGGCATCAACTCTTGCAGAAGAAACAAGCTAATAATATCTGCTGTGGACAGGAAATGTAGGGTGTCAAACAATTTCTGCGGTTGAGTTTATAGACGTTGTTTTCGCTTTCTGTAAAAGGGAAGTAAACACAGAGAGGCTGTACTATGAAAGACAAAAAAGAAGTGTAACTTGTCTCATCACTTTGCATTTCTTTCTCCTAGAACAGTTTGACATGAGCAGTGCAGCACAGTGAAGCAGAGCTGGATGTGAAGATGGGACAGACTGTGCTCTGTGTGCTGGCCTTATCCTGTTAGTACATTTCTGACTTTTCCTCTTTGAACGGTGCAGATCAAGTCAGTGAATGGTGAGGATTACAGATATCACTGGTTTAATTTGTCTCTGAGCCTGAACAGAGCAGACTTTTATCAACATGGAGCCTGGTTCCTGTGTCTTAACTTTGTCTAACTGGGGATTAACTCAGCCCTCTGTCTATGTGCCAACACTGGTTATACATCGTTGGAAAGCTTGATTTTTTTAGATTAGAATGATGCACAACATTTAAGGACACAATCATCTACGCTCAGTAACAACACTCAATAACAAACACAAAACTGTATACGACTCATCTTCTGAGCATCTCAGTATTCCAAGAGCAGATAAAACTCAAAGTGGTCCTGTTACATTGTCTGGGGTCCAGTAAATGTCCTCCAGTAGAATAGTTAGTCCACACCAAGCATTTGAGTTATACATACAATCAAACAGGAAAGGGAAAAGTTCTTTAACATTGCTGTCTGGCTATTTTGTTGTTTTTTCGTCTTCTTTCTGTGGTGCTGTTGCCACTTCTGGTGGCAGTTTCCTGGAAGTGTTTTTGGTATCCATCAATGTGTGTCTCTTGTGCTGCTTTTGCTGCATTCTTACTGTCCTTTCTACTTGTAGTGCTTTTGTTGTGTGCAGCACTGCCACCATGTGTCACAATGAACAGTCTATGGTCACAGTCAGCAGCAACAAGCTCAGCTGAAGACTGGAAGACTTTTGTTAGAGCACATTGTTTTCTGACCTGTAGGTGTCTCCATGAGTAGAAAGAATGGAGTTACTAACTGTCCATTCTGCAGCAGGCTTATTTCTATCTACTGACAATCAATGACCTCATCATTTCTAACTGAGCCACCTTGAAAAGAGGAAATGCAGCCTGTGGTTCAAACTAAATGTCTGCCGTTCAGTAGATGACTAGCTGACTATCAGCTTTCAGCTCACAGCAGAGAGGAAGGTTTATTGCTAAACAAACTGTTTTATATTTATTCACTGCATCATACGACTATGTGCATAGTTCAACAAAGTCTTGATAACTGTTCTCTGTTGTAGATTGGAGAATATTGTTGGCATGCATTAGATAAAGCTATGCTGATACTATTGATCAGAAACGAGACAGACATAAAATGATATAAATCAACATGCAAATATTTTCTTTACCATCAAGAGTTAACGTAGTTTGTATTAGCAGTAGCTGGACAGGAAGTGCCAACGTGTTAAACCCAGAGCAGTGGTCTGAGGTTTGTTGAAAAAAGAAGGAAGCTGACAGAGACTATCTTGATACAGAGCAGGTTGACACATAGTGAGGGCTAGATGTGAGGATGGTCTCATAGTGATATGAAGTGTAACTTCTTTTTTTCTCTCAGTTCTTTCTTCCTCTTCAGATGCTGCAGTTGTTGCTTCCTGGTATGAAGTTGAAATCTTTCTCTGAAGCAGAGTGACACGTTGTCAGTGCTGGATGTGAGGATGGGACACACTTTGCTCTGTGTGCTGGGGTTATTGTGTAAGTACATCACTTTCTCACTTTGAATTGTATACATGAAGGAAAATGTTTCAAATGAGAAGAACAGAGTGTCAGAGGTTTGTCTCTCAGAAAGCTTGAACACCACAGACTTGTGGTTTCTATGTTGGTTGTTGAGTTGCTTTGCTTCAGAGTTAAATACACTACTGGACTTTAATAGTGATTATTTACACTAATATATTTGTTCAATGCATGTATAGAATATGTAACTGTGTATTGTTTTTCAGAAACTTATTTTGCTGATTGCTTTCTTTTCTACTTCCTCTTTATTAACTCAATGATCAGTTTGTGTTAGAGGGATGATTTGTTCACTAAATAGAATACACTGCAACTATATAACTATATCAGCTGTGTGTGAATGTAGCTACATGTTATATTCACTAGCAAAGAGCCCAAACAAACAGTGCTGACTGAGTTAACCTGGTATAAGTTAGCTTGACGGATATTAAAGGAAGAGTGGTTGAGTCGTGGCCCTGCTCCTGAACCTTAAAACAGACACATACACACTTCTTCACAATAAAGGAACAGTGCACTGGACGTATTCAATATAACATGAACAAATATACACACAATGTAAAATGTGATGCAAACTGTAAATAAGTGTTTCCACTAAGTACTTATGGTTGTCAGTTTTATAGAATCAAGTGTGAACTGAGTTTGTATTTGCAGTAAGAGGACAGGAAGTGTCAGAGTGTTCTGTGGTCAAACCCAGTGTAGTGGTTTGAGTTTTGTTGAAGACAGAAGGAAGTGGGATGGACTAACCAGACAGAAATAAAACATTAGCAGAACCCTAGTGATCTCATACTGACATGAATCTTCTTTTTGTCCACACAGTTCACTGTTTCTCTTCATAGACTGCAGTTTCAAGTTTCTCTTGATAGAAACAGGAAGTATTTCTCAGTCAGATCAACAGAGTGTCAGTGCTGGATGTGAGGATGGGACACACTTTTCTGTCTGTGCTGTTGTTGACCTGTGAGTACCAGAGACTTTTCACCAACTATTTAGCTTCGTTCATGTAGGCAGGGTTTTGGCAGGTGATCTGTTCTACTATATGGACAAAAGTATTTGGCCACACATGTTAATTCTTGAATTCAGGTGTTTCAATCAGACCCGTTGTCACAGGTGTATAAAACCAAGCACCTAGCCATGCAGTCTCTATTCGCAAACACTTGTGATACAAAATGTGTTGTTCTGAAGAGCTCAGTGACTTCAAGTGTGCTACTGTGATAGGATGGTAATAGGACGGTTCCTGAAATTTCATCCCTGCTGGATATTCTAGGTCAACTGTAAGTGATATTATTAGAAGGAAGAAGCATTTAGGAACAACAGCAACTCAGCCACGAAGCAGAAGACCATGTAAAATCACAGAGCTGGTCAATGACTGATGAGGTGCATGGAGCGTAAAAGTTACGAACACTCTGCTGAAGAGTTCCAAACTTTCACTGGTATTAATGTAAACACAATGAGTTTTACTTACAGCTGCATGCAAGCCTCACATCACCAAATCTAATGCCAAGCGTCACATGGAGTGGTGTAAAGCACACTGACACTAGACTGTGGAGCAGTGGAAACGTGTTCTGTGGAGGGATGAATCTTCTCCACAGCTTCTCTGTGTGGCAGTCAGATGGAGGAGTATAGGTTTGGAAAACATTACCTGCCTGACTGCATTGTGCCAACTATGAAATTTGGTGGAGGAGGGATAATGGTATGGGGCTGTTCTTTAGGGTTTTGGCTAGACCCCTACCTCCAGTGAAGGGCAATCTTAATGTTTCAGCATAGCAAGCCATTTTGGACAATGTTATACTTCCAACTTTGTGGCAACAGTTTGGGGAAGGCCCTTTTCCATTTCAACATGAGTGTGCCCCAGTGTAAAGCAAGGACTATAAAGACATGGTTCCATATAGAAGAACTTGACTGGTCCACACAGAGCCGTGGCCTCAACCCCACAGAGCACATTTGGGATGAACTGGAACAGAGATTGTGAGCTATGGGGCTACTATGGTTTTGTTAATGTATGGGATGCTGAGCTCTCATGAGCAGCATAGCTGTATTTGAAGCAAATCAGGTCTCTCTGCACCCTAGAAAGAGTCAGACATTCTGACTGCTGCTATACACACCTCCCAAATTTAATTAATGATAGCTCATTAATTACAATTATTTTCATAATGCACTTGTTCTTCTTTGTACTAAAACGCTTTGACGTGGCTTTCCACTTCCGAAACCCACCTCAAAACACAGGTAACTCTTAGTTCTCTCAGGTACACACAATCAAACAGGAAAGGAAACGTTTTTTAGCATGACTGCCTGGCTTTTTTTTATTTTTTTTTTTTTCCGGCTTCTTTCGGTGGTGCTGTTGTCACTTCCGGTGGCAGTTTCCTGGAAGTGTTTTTGGTATCCATCAATGTGTGTCTCTTGTGCTGCTTTTACTGCATTCCTACTGTCCTTTCTACTTGTAGTGCTTTTGTTGTGTGCAGCACTGCCACCATGTGTCACAATGAACAGTCTATGGTCACAGTCAGCAGCAACAAGCTCAGCTGAAGACTGGAAGACTTTTGTTAGAGCACATTGTTTTCTGACCTGTAGGTGTCTCCATGAGTAGAAAGAATGGAGTTACTAACTGTCCATTCTGCTCCAGGCTTATTTCTATCTACTGACAATCAGTGACCTCATCATTTCTAACTGAGCCACCTTGAAAAGAGGAAATGCAGCCTGTGCTTCAAACTAAATGTCTGCCGTTCAGTAGATGACTAGCTGACTATCAGCTTTCAGCTCACAGCAGAGAGGAATGAGGAATGCAGACAAAGAGCACAGTCATCATTTAATCTGCCTTTAAACTAGAATAACAGGGTTCAGTAACATTTATTTCTTAACATTCATTAATTCAGTTTGTCATGCAGACAACATGACAGCATCACTAAATCTCTTGGAGAGATATTTCTTCATTCAAAGTCTCTAAAGGCCTCAGATTTAAAGATCCTCCTCACATATCTCTAAACACATTCAAAGTGCTCCCCCATGGTTCACATGTTCTTTGTTCTCACTGATATTATTTATACAGAGCAGCACTTCCTAACTGATGTGTGAAAGTGACGTGTGCTCAGATCAACCACTGTGATAGAGTTCTGTTGAAACTATTGTTCTCAGGAGCCAACACATGGCCAGGAAGGCCAACAATTCATCCAAGACATTTTAGAAAACTACTCTGTCTACTGTTTTTGTTTGCATGCATACACATATTGTATCTGCACACACCTCCCTTTAGATAACCAGCAGTATGGGTGCAGGTGGAGTGGGTGTAACGTTAAATACACAACAGGGAATAGGATTTGATTTGAGTGGAAAAAAAGATGCTTAAAACATTTTGTATTTTGTGACTAATGTCAAACTACATATTCTCTGTTCCATCTTGATTTATCAGTTTCTTCATCTGTTTTATTTCATTGCCTTTTTTGCATCAAGAGGTAAGTTTGCAGTAGCTGGACAGGAAGTGAGACATTTCTCAGTTCTATCTTTGTCTTCTTATGCTGCAGATGAGTCGTTGCCTCAAATGCAAACGTTAAATGTTTCTCTGAAGCAGGAGAAATTAGATTTAATCAGTGGAAACAGTGATTTTGGAAACATTTGGCAAGATTTGCATGAAAACAAGAAGAGAAGAAGTCTCCCAGGTTGTTTCTGGTGTAAATGGTGTCATTGTTTCTGGTGTACTTTCTCATAGAGGGGTTCATCAGTTTAATCAGTCTAGCTTCTGCAGGTTCTTCTGCACTTCTCATCTTAATGATAACCACATTTGATTAGAGCTACAGCTACTTCTAATGCATCAGAGCTGGGAGAGGGGGAAGGACTTCATCATCATGTTCACTCCTTTTTCTCAACACTATTTCTGTTTTGATCACTTCCTGTCAATGAAGTCATGGCCACATTTGACTCCAGAGTTTCAGTAGAAGGAGAAGACATGGAGAGAGTGTTCAGTTTGACAGACTTTACACTGGTGAAGCTCAGCTTTGGGATTTAAGATGAAGAATAATCAAATTTTCAGATTGTAGTTTAAAACCTGCATGGATTCCCTCCAGCTGCTGTGCTCAACTTAGTGAGTATGACTCCTCTTGTTATCAGTAGATCCTCTATTCATTCTACATGGAAAAGTTCATTCATTCATTCATCTTCTATACCCGTTTAGTCCTGTTAAGGGTCACGGGGGTCTGCTGGAGCCTATCCCAGCTGTCATCGGGCGAGAGGCAGGGGTACACCCTGGACAGGTCGCCCGTCCATCGCAGGGCTAACACAGAGACAGACAACCATTCACACTCGCACTACGGCCAATTTAGAATCACCAATGAACCTAATGAGCATGTCTTTGGATGGTGGGACACACGCTGACACAGGGAGAACATGCAAATTCCGCACAGAAAGGCCAGCCGGCCCATGGATTCGAACCGGTGACCTTCTTGCTGTGAGGCATCAGTGCTAACCACCTCGCCACTGTAACTAATAACTATAACTAATTACTTTTTAAAAGATTGTGTCTTTCAAACATGTGATTGTAATGACTTTATGCAGCAGCCTTTACATTAGCATCAAGAATCACTGTCTCTTTGTAAGACAGCAGTAGTCTACAGGATGATCATATCTGTGGCAGGAAGAAAATTCAAATCTATTTCTCTGTAGCTCATTGTATGTGACCTCTCTAACACTTCCACCACTTTCTGTGAGTAATCAAGTACTCCGTGCATGTCAGCAGCAGTTGAACTTGTCTGAATGGTCAAGACAAAGATATAAATGTAGAAAGATGGATACATAGATGAACCTTCATGTGACTTCCATCCTGTATACTGTGTGTATAAATTGACATTTCTAGTTTTTTACTTGGTGTTTCTTTCATGTGGATGTTCTGGTGTCAGAAACCTCTTGGCTGTTCTTGACCTCTTGATGTTTCTATGCTCAAGTTGTTTTGTTCATGTCTTGTTGTCTGTTGCTATCATGTTTGAGTTTATTTAAAGCGATGCACAGACCTTTGTGTGAGATGCAGTCTGATATACAGTATTTATATATGTCTGCAGTGCCATGAGAGGGTTGGCTGTGGTCAGACTATGGTTAGTTTTGAACTTTGTGCAAAGGAAGGAAGCTGAGACAGAACAAGCTGAATGTTATTTATTTTATTGTGGTTTGTGCAGTTTCATGAGATGAAATCTTGATGTGAGGATGGGACACACTTTGCTCTGTGAGCTGGGCTTATTCTGTGAGTATGTTACTGATATTTTCTACTTCATTCATTCAGATTAATGATTTGATGATGACAGAAGAACTTGGCTTCCAGGGACTGAGAATCAAGATCAGGAATAATTTATTGTCATTATGTGAGAACATAACAAAATTTTGGGCGGTAGCTCCTCTCTTAAATAGCGCAAAAATAGAAATTTAACAAAATTAAAAATGTAGCTGTACAGATACATACAGAATACAGAAAGCTTTATTAATCCCCAAAGGGCAATTCAGTTTCTACAGTCCACCATCTAGACATACAACCATTCACACAACAATAGTACATAGCAGGAGTAGCATGATATGGCCTGGGTCATCACTTCAAATACAGCTATGCTGCCCATGAGAACTCAGCATCCCATACATTAACAAAACCTCTGTAGCCCCATAGTTCTTTACTCGTAACAAGGAGACACATTATGACAAATATACTTCTAGAAGCACACATAACATTTATTTTTGACCAGGTGTTGAATTTAATATAAAAAAAAAACTAAAAAATATTGTGTTGGAACTCATTTGAATCCAGTTCACAATGTCTTAACAGTACTCACAGTTCCTGGGATGCAGAGTGCTGTTAGATATGATCTGGCGAACCCCTCCTTCAGCAGTGTTCCATCACTGTGGTGTAGAAACACGTCCTCATGCTCCATCCACATTCATAAGCATCCAGTGAGTTCTCAGCAGGTTGATGCAGTAAGTGTTTCCCAAACTCAAGTCTTTCACACTGCTAGCACGAGTAGCTAACTAGCAACAATCTGCAGTGTGGTCACGGTTTAGCATCAATTAAGTAGAATTCCCGTCGTCAAAGGCCTCCACTGAGGGTCCAGTCTCTCCAGCAAACAAATACACTAAGTCATGCAGAAAGGCACATAACTAAATCACACGTAAATGCAACTTAAATAAATATAGCTTATTGAACTAAGTTTTAGTGGTGACTTTCTTTCGCACTCTGTCTCTTTCCTCTCGGTCCCACCCACCTGTTTACCTGGTAGGTTAACTTGAACATCACTAATATGCTAATCAAACAGACTGACACCTGTCCATAGCATTTACAACACAAGACCATGGTGCGTTCAGGAACCATGTTAAATATAGGACAATCCATATACTTAATGAACAGTCCCAAATACAGTGGCGGCGCCAGGGAGGAGCTAGATGGTGCTGTAGCTCCCCCTACAATAGCCATAGCACCTGCCCAGCACCCCCAAGAAATGTCTGTGATTTTTTATATTTATATTTTAATGTCGTATTTGAATAGTATTTTTCATGTAGTTTAAAAATGTGAATTAAATAATAATAATAATAAAAATATTTTAGTCTAAAAAAACACGAGGCCCAAACAGGTGAACTCCTTTGGCCAACGGGCGCAGTGCGCTGTGAAGCTTTCCACTGAGGATGCTGACGTTACGGTTTGTGCTGCAGGTGATATTAGCAATAGTTCATCATTAGACTAGCGTTGGTAACTGGCTGTGTGAGTTCGTGATCGGAGCATTTTAGGCCGAAGTGTGCACAGTGTCTGTTGCCTTCTGTTGCTGCTGTTTGCTGCTCCGTTGTATTCAGGACTCGACTGTGACAGAATTGTGTGAAATATTATTTTCAGAGGTTTACATTGGCAGGGTTATGTTGTATCTATAGCCCTTTTGTTTAGGGTTGCCAACCGTCCCTTGAAACGGAATCGTCCCGTATTTAGAAACAAAAGTATGCGTCCCGTATTGAGCTGAAACAGGACGCACTTTGTCCCGTAATACCGTGAGAATCCAAAATAGTGTGTAAAATGTCAATGGAATGAATGAATAACAGGACGCTTTATATGAACTTTTACGGTAAACTTATTCCCAGGCCGTCTCCTGCTCTGCAACCGGGTCGGCTGGCCCTGCCAATGAAGTGTCAGTTATTGTCAGTTAAACACACCAAAATTCAAAGCACCTTCTCTTAAGTGTTGAGCATCCCCATAGCACCTGCAACAGAGCCGCCACTGCCCAAATGCCACATTGGCAAATTCATACCACAGGTCAGATTAGATCCTCTGGCGGGCCTGCAGGCCGTATGTTTGACACCCCTGCTTTAATGCATCCTTCATGCTCATGTTACACATTAAATATTTCTTATTAAATATTAGTTTGTTTTAGTCTCTTAATGTCTGACATTTCCTCCTTTATTGTAGTGCTCTATACACTCCTCTACAAAGGACATGCTCAAGGTGATTAAACAGTTTAAACTTTCTTGTCTTTGTTTTTAATTATTCTCTAAAAACTAATCTCAACCTACTGCATCATGTTTCTTTTTACTGTATGTACTGACACAGATTGTGTCTACCATATTTCCTAAAAGTGTTTTTCATTCCTAACTGTATGTTCATGTTGCTTCTAGTTGCTGTGCTGACTACTGACCCCTACTGGTCACCTTTGTTCACTGGAGAGTCTGTTACCTTCATATGTGACATGAATGCAGGACGAGACACTGACTGGGATTATATACTCTACAAGGATAGACGAGGACTTACTCCCTACTTCAGACGTCAACGATACACATTAAAACCTCTGTCTACAGGTGACAGTGGTGGATATCAGTGCTGTGGTGTCCACAAGAGATCACGTCAGACAAAGTGGAGTAATACTGTCACTTTAACTGTATCTGGTAAGACCTGGATATTTTATCAACAACACTAATTAATGATACCTGTTGAAATATGCATATTAATTATGTAATACTTTGAACATTTAATTACTTCTACACTCTAAACATTTATTAGAATACTGTAAAACTTGAACCTTTGAGCTACTTTTCTCAGTTCCTGATACTGTTATCTAGAATGACCACACGTATGATCTTTGATATAAAATAAAAGGTAGATAAACATGTGAAAAATAAACTGAGAAAAGATGTGACTGAACTTGACTTGAGGGATTCTTAGGGTGGCGAGCAGTTACATATTTTCGAGTTTAAAAAAGAGGAAGAATTTAGATTTTAAAAATATGAAACAAATCCCATAAATATTACATTTAATGTATTTTTCACAAAATCAGATAGACCCAGGGCCACACTGACAGCAGGACCAACAACCATACCAGTAGGAGGCAGAGTGACACTGACCTGCTCTGTGGAGACCTCTGCTGGATGGAAATATGAGTGGTTCAGACGTACCACAGACACCTCTGAAGTTCAAGTCAGAAGAAATGATGGAGAAAACAGAGTTATCAGTGTATCACAAGGAGGAATCTACCGGTGCAGAGGAGGAAGAGGAGAACCAGTTTACTACACTGATCACAGTGATCCAGTCACCATTGAGATAACCTGTGAGTTCAGTTATTTAGTTTGAAATATTCATGAGTTCATGATTATCATTAGAATTAGTGATGAAACCTACAATGTTCAGTTTTCTCTGTTGATTTCATGTTTCTATTTGTGTCCCAACTGTTCATATCTGGTGGAAACAGTTTCCAACAAGGCTGTTGTAACACGACAACCCGACTGGCCTCAGATATTCAGAGGTGAGAAGATCACTCTGACATGTGAGGTCCAGGGAGGTGAAGACACTGAGTGGATGTATGAATGGAGAACACCCAGGTCATCTATAGACTGGACATACAATAAATACTGGACTTTCACTGCTTCTGAGTCCAGCAGTGGAGACTACATGTGTAAGAGTAGACACAGAGATGACTCATATTCTTCAACAGAGTGGAGTAAAGCCATCACATTGTCAGTATCTGGTAAGTCATGTTTGTTGTTGTCTGTTCTGATTTCCTTATACAGTAAAATTATTTTGGTCCTTGAATAGAATACATTAAAAAGTCTCAGAAGTTTGTCATGTCTTCAGTCTAACCATGAGTTGCACCTGATCGTCAGTAGCTGATAAATAGTTTGTCCTGAAGGCAGCCAGTCTGTAGAATGAATGGTCAGTCAGCATAGGGATGACAACAACATCACTTCAGTTAAAATAAATGTAAGAATTATTACAATTACAGTTTTATTAGACAAAACACACATTTAACTGTCAAAACAGGGTTGACTCTGTGATGACCAGATATCAGAGAATGAGTCATGTGTAGGGCGGCACAGTGGTTAGGTGGTTAGCACTGATGCCTCACAGCGAGAAGGTCCCTAGTTTGAATCCATGGGCCGACTGGGCCTTTCTGTGTGGAGTTTGTATGCTCTCTGGGTTCTCTGGGTGGGCCAACTAAACCAAAGGCCCACCATCCAAAGACATGCTCATTAGGTTAATTGGTGATTCTAAACTGGCCATGAGTGTGAGTGTGAATGGTTGTCTGTCTCTCTGTGTTGGCCCTGCGATAGAGGTGTACCCTCACCCGATGACAGCTGGGATAGGCTCCAGCAGACCCCCGCGATCCTTAACAGGAATAGGCGGGTAAAGAGTCATGTCTAAAGATTAGACACAAGCATCAGGGAAGGTCTAAAATCTATCCAGTATTTTGATGCAACTAATGTCCATTCAGAGTATGACAGTGAAGGAAGTAAGACAGACCAGACAGGGCCTGACAAAACAAAAATAAATAAAAAGTAGGGATTATGTTTTTGAATGTTTCTGTTCCATTCTACAAGTTCATAAAACAAATGGTTAGGGGAGAATAACATTACATTCAGTATTCAAAGTACATTAATTGGTGGGGTCACATAAACCATTGAATGGAGACTTTGAATTTACATACTTTGCTATGATTAATGGTGATTTACACAAGTTAGAGACAGAGACAATTTATCCTAAACTCAACAGCAACTAAACCAAAGGCCCAACTGAGAGCTGACACCAGAGACATTCCAGTAGGAGGCAGTGTGACCCTGACCTGCTCAGTGAAGCCATCATCTGGATGGAAATACTACTGGTACAGAGATGAGAAGTCCTCTGAACCTCTGACCACACAACATGCTGGTTTCTATTCAAATGGACAAACCAGAGTCTCACAGGAAGGACTCTACTGGTGCAGAGGAGGAAGAGGAGACCCAGTTTACTACACAGAGTACAGTGATTCAATCAGGATCAATAGAAATGGTGAGTTGGTGGTTGAGTTGGAGAGTTTTAGATTAATAATAAATGTAGAAACACCCAGTGTGGATTTATGAAAGTGGGTTGATGTTGATTTTTGTGTCTTTATTTATGATTCTTGAACATGGACAGTTCCAAACAAGGTGACTGTGACTCTCCAACCCAACTGGCCTCAGATCTACAGTGGAGAGGAGATTACTCTCAGATGTGAGATCCATGGAGGAGACACTGAGTGGGAGTATGAATGGAGATCTACCAGTTCATACAAACCTCCAAATCTAAAGGAATTCAGGATTAAATCTGATTCTTCACTCCACACTGGAGACTACAAGTGTAAAGGTAGAATGAAAAGTGGACAACAGTCTTCAACAGAGTGGAGTGATTCCTTCAGACTGACTGTAGTCATCAGTAAGTCACATCATATTTCACCTCTCATGACTGTTATTTAACTGTGTAACTTAACATTTGTGTCATATATTCAGATAGCGGACAACCATATTTAGATAAATAATGCTTCACAAGACTCACATGTTGACTGTAATCTACCATCTCAAAATGTCTTTCAACAGGTCAACCTGTCCTCTCTGTGTCTCCATCATGGCTGAGTCCTGGAGCCTCAGTAAATCTGAGCTGTGAGCTTGAACATCCATCTGCAGGATGGAGGTTTTACTGGTATAAAGCTGTTCCTGATCTATCACACAAGTATCCATCTTACAACTATGAGCTGCTTCCTGGTAGCATCAATGGAACTGAACAAGATTCCTACATCATTGATGGACAGACACACACAGCAGGATATGTGTGTAGAGCTGGAAGAGGAGACCCAGTGTTTTACACTGATTCCAGTCAACCTCAGTTTGTCTGGTCTGGAGGTCAGTTTGTTTCCATACAATTCATTGACTGTGCACATTTATGTTCTCCTAATGCAGCAGGATCTTTCTTTTTTGCTACCATCAAACTAATTATCTTATTACATCACAAAAAGAGAGTAACAAGACTTTGAAACCTTCTTTTTTAATTGAACACAAATCCTTACATGACAAAATAAATTGGTACAGGACGTCTCTAAAACATAGGAGGTTATATGTGGTGTCTCAGGGTGTGCTGTGTTGTGTGGGTATATGTTGAGTCTGGAAGAAAGTAAATGTATGCACAGGAGGAAAAAGGAGAAGAAAATAAACAAATAAATGAAAGAGGAAAAAAGAAAGTCCAATAATACTTATAATATAATCTGAATATTCTGGTATCAGTAGGTAAGGAATGGCATGTGTTTGAATGTTTCCTCTTCATCTTTGGATACTTCATCAGCTCATGTTACTGCTCTTACTTATCAGATTGTCAGAGTACAGATGTCAGGTAAAAGTATGCAGTTTCTAATTTTACAGACTGCTGCTTGTTGCATATCAATTCAAATATACTTCAATGGTATTATTCATAGTTTGACCAAAACACTGCACCTTGTCATGCTTGTACTAATTTACAGCAATTAAAGAATGAAAGCAAATAAATATTTGCATTGTGGCCTTTTTCAGATTAATATCACTCTTCTTGCTTTGACTCTTTTTCAGATTTCCATTCAGCAGCGTCTCTCTCAGTGAATCCTGACAGAGTGCAGCACTTCACCTCTGACTCTGTCTCTCTGAGCTGTGAGGGAAACTCTACTGAGTGGAGAGTGGGGAGGTTTACTGATGATGGCTTAATGTTACACTGTTCTACCTGGGGGACAATGACTGGATCAACATGTAATGTTAATAGGTTACGGGACAGTAATGCAGTGTACTGGTGTGAGTCTGGGTCAGGAGAGTTCAGCAACGCAGTCAACATCACTGGACATGGTATGTTATAATAGTTCTTTTATTTTGTTTGTAAATGATTAAAACATCACATCATGATGACCCAGTTATGTGACATGTTACATAATTGTGACAAAACAGACAACAGTTATTCATAGTCTGTCCTGTTGTAATGCAATCAGAGTAAACTAAGCATCATGCTACTTTTCGTTGGAGGCTTTACTTTACTCCCATCATCTGCTTACAAAACTATTTTTATCCAAACTGTCCCACAATAAATCTCTCTTTCTTTCTTGTTATTTCTGTAATAAATCACTAAAAAGCAGAACATTTCTACCACCAAAGTGTTCCTTCAGCCTATTATGTAAAGACGCTGTAGTCAAGGAGGAACCTGACTAAAATATTCTAGTTAGGTTGGTGTGAAACATTTGCAGGGCTCAGGATTAAAACCAAACTTCTTGGGCAACGTGAGACTTCTTGGTATTGATTGAAGTTTTCCCTTTCTAGTTCAATACAGAGCTCTTTCTGAAACTGGAACTTAAAATGCTTTGACTGTTTTCCAAATGGAGGCATTGATTGAGTTTTGAACTAAAACCACTGTAGCCTATTAAATACTGTATGTCCATATTTGTTCTGTAGCTAATGGGCCCGTATTTGACTTCTCATCTGTGGCTGCAACAAAACATCCTCATCATCACATTCATACTTCCCAAGCACATATTGGTACTTACCACGATGAGGGTTTGTTTTAGTGGTGGTTTGGAGTGTTCAGAAGTTTCTGAGGCTCAACAGGTCCAACGTGATCTAAAGGACATTGTAATAAGCTGCTGGTTATTTGGTGGGAAGGGATAGTTGTAAGATTCATACTGCAGTTTCGAATTATTCAGAAACCAAATGTCTGATATAATATATATGCATATAGAAACTATTCTCCTCATTGTATGTCAGCTGTTTGAAAAGTCTGACTAAATCATTGTTTGGCTGTTTTCCAGGTTCTTATGGTATCATCCTGGTGAGTCCTGTCCATCCTGTGACTGAGGGAGAACCTGTTACTCTGAGCTGCAGGTTGACACAACAACAAATACTTTCCAATGTGTTTTTCTATCACAATGACAAACTCATCCAAAATGATACCAGAGGGGAGCTGATCATCTCTGCAGTGTCAAAGACACATGAAGGCTTCTACAAGTGTGAACATTCAGGAGAACAATCACCACAGAGTTGGATGGCTGTAACATGTGAGGAATCTGTTCAGTTATTATTGATAGTACAAGGGATCTTTGTAAATTGTGCTGATGACATTTTTTACATGCTACATTTAACTGAATCTCATCATTTATTTCCAGCAGTGTCCAGGTCTGAAAGCTCTTCATTTCTTGTTCCATTGATCGTTGGACTGGTTTGTGGAACTTCACTGATTCTTCTTCTGCTGCTGTTGTGTCTCTGCAAACAGTCAAAGGGTGAGAACATTTCCTCCTGATATTAGATTGATCATAGTCGAATGATCAACATCACTGATGTAATCTGATTACTCTATGAGTACTGTGAAAGCAATAGAACAATTAGTTTAAAATCATGTCTCTTTTCGCAGATTCCTGCTTTATCAGGTTGGTCCAACACTCCTCTGTCTCATTTTCAACGTACTAGAATTACTTTCAGTGATTCTTATTAAATCTACTGTATTCAAATGTTTTGCTTTCACCAGGTCTCAGAGCACAAATCAGAGCTCTGCTACAGACCACATGATCAACCAGGATGAAGGTCAACAGAGTGAATATGCTTCTCTTTTCCATGGTCAGCCTTAACCCTGACTTTTGTTTCTGACAAATCTTTAATGAGAACAGTTCCCTTTTTCTTGTGATCTGATCTGAACCATTACATAACTCACATCATGATATTAAATCCAACCTTGGCTTGATTTTACTCTGTAGGTGATGCTTGTCTCTATGAATCAATCAAAGGCCCTGAAGACACTGAAAATGGTACAGTATGTTCAGTAGTGAGGAAAGGAAATAAGTGAACCCTTTAGGATTATGTTCATTTATGTCTCTGTGTTTATTTGAAAACCTTCATTCAACAGACAATCTGTGGAATGACCTGAAAAGATTCGTTCACACCAGAAATCCCTAGAATATGGCTAGTTCTCCTGTAACTCATATTTAACATGAATGAGTTTTAAATACTAGAATGAGATGATTTTCTGAAAATGACTGAAGTTCAAACATGTCACTATATTTCAGATGAATCCAGGGATGCCATATATTCTTTGATTGAGCTTAAAAACATCACTAAGAAGGGTGAGTGTTTTATGTAGAAACAACTGTTACTTTTATTACTACTCCATAAGTTACCACATGCATTAAATCTCTTTATAATATTCCCTATATTATACAGACAGTTGTTTGTGGGTTGTATATAACCAGCACAATATCATATACATATTAGAACAACTCTTGATGGCATCCTAGGACCATGTTATTACCTGGATTGTCATCTCTTAGTCAAATGGTCCTGTATTTATATGCTGCTTTTCTACCTATTGATACTCAAAGAGCAACTTTGTCTTCAGTGTTTTTCTCAAAGACACTTGGACATGTGGTCCATAACCTTCTAAACCTACTGAACCATAGCCCCAAAGACCATATAGTCCTCATTTATTAACGTCCATTCTAAGAAGATAAGCAGTAGATAGTCTTCCTGACTGAACCTTTGCTAAACTTCATTGCACGTAATAACCTGAAAGGAATTCCTCCAAATCCATCCATACACCGATGCATTCACTGTGTTGTACAATACAAATCTCAAGTGTGGCTTTTGTTTTAGATGACGGTCTGACGTATGAACACGTAACCTGCCACAACAATGCTAAAGCCAAGAGAGACAAAGGTTAGTCAAGTCTACGTCCTCCTGCTCAATGATCGGTTGGTCTTCAAGTAATGAGATTCACTGTAGACCTACTCCAACAAAGAACCTGAGAACCATACTCTCTCCTCTGGTTTCTTTTCAACTTTTTCTAAAGGGAACTGTATGTGTCAGTCAGTTTAAACTAACAGTCTCTTTATTCACAGGAAAATCAGCTCCTACAAAAGCTGATGAAGCAGTTTACTCTGAAGTCAAACCAGAAACATCTCATGGTACGTTTACATTTAGTACATCATGCATATTTGTTACCCAATGGAATGATTTATTCTGAGTTAAGACTACAAGAGTTTGGGGCCAAATTGTCACCAGATTCAGCCCTCCTGACAATCAGAAGTAATCCTTGCTCTGTACTGAGGTTTGGCCTCGACTGTCTGATAATGTGAGGGTTTATAGATCGGCACAGAGACCTCTACCACTAAAGTCACAGTATTACAGAGTTAATACATTCTTTGCCCCACATTATGTGTTTTATTTACATCCAGAACACGAGGTGGTGCATTCATGGCTCCCTGATCTGGCACAATAATCTCAATAATATCCTGTAGTGTGTGATGCGCTATGATTTTCAGATCTTATCTTGTGGTGTGTGGAAGTTTGAGATTACAAAGAAGAACGTCTGAGAAGTTTCCTTGAGTGTGGGATGCACCCTGATTTTAAACTCCTGTAGTCTGAGCTCAGCTTCACTTTGACTGACACTTTAATCAGTTAAAAATGGAAGTAACTTGTTATAAATGTGAGCTGTTAAAAACCCTTCATTTTTTTTTTATTCCAGATCAATAAGATGAGATGAGAGAATGAGATCTGTGTCCACGAAACCAACGTAATGGATGACAAAATAAAAATCCAGTTTAATAGCAGCTTCTGCACTAATACAGACATTAGCTGGACATCATCTACATGTTAACTTCTGTGTATGAAGTAAATCTTCCATTGTGTGACTATGCATTGTATGTATGTACTGTATATTTCATAAAAAGCTTTTTTAATTCAGTGATAGTGTGGATTTAATATCAACATTTTTCTCAGTTCCTCATCTGTTATCAAACAGTATCCTGTCTCATGAACAATTATAGCAGCTGTCATTGTTAAAATGAACTGAAATGTATTTTATAGTATCAGAATAGTATTTTATGTTTCCCTGAAGAATGAACATATCACTTGTTTTGTTTTTGTTTTTTTAAAAGCTTGGCCTTTTATAAGAATGTAATGCATCAATAAACCTCTTGTGACCTGCTGTAAGTTGTCAGTAGCTTTGATTGTGCTTCTGTAATTGTCTGTGCACAGCCTATCAGCACCAGTAACAAGCAGTTTTGTTAATGACACAAGCTCCTTTGCAGGATCCCATTGTGTCCATCTTAAGGTTTTTAAGTATGCAGTCTTGGCTCAGTAGTGGACTGATGGCAATGATTTGTATCCCTATCAATCACGTACACCCAAATGCATCAGAAGAATAGCGTAACTTAAAAAAAAAGTATGATATCCTTTGAGCATGTATGTATGCTGTCACCAACATGAATAAGTAACTTAAGTCACTCAATGTATTTGTCCAGTGCATGGGCTGAATTACCTTCACCTAAAGGGCAGGACTGCAAAGGTCCAGGGAGACTCTTCAGCTGCAGAAACTCATCAGGACTTTTTTGTCATTTGTTAGTGTGTTATTGAAATTCATAGAATAAACTTTTATTTTTTACTATTTTTACTCTGATGTTCTTGTCTCCACTTTATGTTGTGACCCTCCAACCACGTCATAACATGTAGTGTTAGTTTTCTCACAGGCTTGACTTTTGCAACCAGTGGAGTCACTGGCCTTTAAATTTTAACACTGGTTCCTTTTTTTCCAAAACTAAAAGCCACCTATGTCCACCTAATCTATTAACTGTTAGATTGAGGCTCATTTGATTCATGTTCCTTAAAGATAGAAGTTAAGTCAAACATCTAACATAAAAAGTGTAAAAAAAATAAATAAAAAAATAGAATTCCTGTTTAATGTTCTAGCTTTAGGCGGCACAGTGGGGAGGTGGTTAGCACTGATGCCTCACAGCAAGAAGGTCACCTGTTCGAATCCATGTGCCAGCTGGCCTTTCTGTGTGGAGTTTGCATGTTCTCCCTGTGTCTGTGTGGGTTCTCTCCGGGTGCTCCGGCTTCCTCCCACCATCCAAAGACATGCTCATTAGGTTCATTGGTGATTCTAAATCGGTGAATGGTTGTCTGTCTCTGTGTTAGCCCTGCGATGGACTGGAGACCTCTCCAGGTGCACCCCTGCCTCTCGCCCGATGACAGCTGGGATAGGCTCCAGCAGACCCCCGTGACCCTTAACAGGAATAACCGGGTATAGAGAATGAATGAATGAATGTTCTAGCTTTTCAAACTAACCTGGTCATTCAGTATATTCAGGTAGTCAGCTGACCTCATTCTTTGGACACATAATGTTGCTGAACCTAGACCTGAGCAACTGCAGCAACCCCAGATCATAGCACTGCCCCCACAGGCTTGTACAGTAGACACTAGGCATGATGGGTGCATCACTTCATCTGCCTCTCTTCTTACCCTGATGCCCCCATCACTCTGGAACAGGGTAAATCTGGACTCATCAGACCACATGACCTTCTTCCATTGCTCCAGAGTCCAGTCTTTATGCTCCCTAGCAAATTCGAGTCTTTTTTTCCGGTTAGCCTCAATGATTAGTTATTTTCTTAAGACTACACAGCTGTTCAGTCCCAATCCCTTGAGTTCTCTTCACATTGTACGTGTGGAAATGTTCTTACTTTCACTGTTAAATATAGCCCTGAGTTCTACTGTTGTCGTCCTTCAATTTGATTTCACCAAACGTTTAAGTGATCGCTGATCACAGTCAATCAGGATTTATTTCCGACCACATTTTTTCCTCAACGACGATGGTTCCCCACTATCCTTCCAGTTTTTAATAATGCGTTGGACAGTTCTTAACACAATTTTAGTAGTTTCTACAATCTCCTTAGATGTTTTCTCTGCTTGATGCATGCCAATGATTTGACTCTTCTCAAACAGACTAACATCTTTTCCACGACCACAGGATGTGTCTTTAGACATGGTTGTTTAAGAAATGAGAAGCTCCTCATTGCATCAGTTGGGCTTAAATAACTGCCAGCTGAAACATAATCACCCATGCAGTAATTATCCAATAGGAGGTGTAATGACCCCTGGTGTCATCTTTGAGACTAACCACTGTTTGTCTCTACTGCAGGCAGCTGATTATGTAATCTGGAGCACCTGTGGTGTCGAGTGTGCCCAGGTTACAAAAAGGTGTACCTGTCTAATCACTCTCTCTCTGCTCTTCTTCCCAGGCACGTCACGTGACTCTTTGGTTCTGTTCCTTTTGTTTGTTTGTTTGTTTGCCTTTTGCACTTTACAACATTTACACACATATCCTCCACTCATGCCCATCATACACCACTGACTTACTGGCTTTCAAATCTCACATGTTGATTCTTGATTTGGCACATTAAGTTGGTTTAATGAATAAATAAAATATTGTTTGGTTAAAATACTGGTTTGTCTCTTGGGTGCTGTGGCCTTTTGAGCCAGGTCCTGACAGAGGCTGGTACCTACTTGCTTAGTCATACCCAGGTGGTGACTTCTTTTTTGGCCCAAGGAAACCACACACCTTAAAAGCTCATTTTCACTGTAGTGCTTTTTAAATTTATTTGTTCTTCTGGTGTGTCTTTCATCAGATATGAAGTTAATGGCGTCTCTCAAAGTGAATCCTGACAGAGATCAGCATTTCTATGAAGAGTCTGTCACTCTGAGCTGTGATAGAAACTCCAAAGAGTGGAGAGTGATGACATTTATTAAAGACTTCTTGATTGAGTGTTTAGACTGTGAAAGAAAGACTGCATCTACATACATCTACAGTGTAGAGGACAGTGATGGAGTGTACTGGTGTGAGTCTGCATCAGGAGAGTTCAGCAATGCTGTCAACATCTCTGTCCAGGGTATGTCAGTTCATACTATGGTTTGTAATCCCGTCAGGGTACAACTTCTGGATCACACAGACCAGTCCATGTGTTTTATCAGTGTGATGTGGCAGTCTATCAAAGGGCTGACACAGAAAGACCAACAACCATTCACACACACACCTATGGTCAACTTAGAATCACCAAATAACCTCACAAGCATGTCTTTGGACTGTGGGAGGGAGAACATGCAAGCTGCACACAGCAAGGACCCAGACGGACGGTGGGTCTGAACCCAGATCCTTCTTGTTGTGAGGCGTCAGAGCCAACAACTACACCACTGTGCCACCCACGTCCCAGTAATAAAATCATCCATTAATGTAATAGAGTTACATCAGAATAATACAGTTTGTTTCTGCAGCACCCAGACCTGAAAGCTCTTCATTTATCAAGCCTCCGTATGCTGCCATCCTTACTGGAATTGTACTGGTTGTTCTCCTGCTCCTGCTGTATTGCTTCATAAAGTCCAAGGGTGAGAATGTCAGATGATCCGTTTAAAATGATCTACATGTCACAAAGCTGAGAAGAAGATGAATATTTTACATCAAACACGTCCTTCTTGTTGCCTTTTTCTTACAGATCCATGCAGTCACAGGTTTGGTAACACTATTTTCTCATTTAAAACATAACACCTTGCTTTTAGGTTTCCTCTTAAATCCACTCCTACACTCTTTAGACCCTCCCAGTCTCAGAGCACAAGTCAGGACCAGCAGGATGGTGTTTACTGCTCTCTTGGTGAAGGTCAGTCTTCCTGAATGCTTCCATAACTCTTATATTATTATTTTTAATGCTCCATCCTTGGTTTTCAAGGTTATTCCTTCAAGATTAGCATCTCAGTGTTGGACTCTGATTCTCACTGACCTTTAGGTGATGGTTGTCTCTATGAATCAGTCAGTGGTGTTGAAGACACTAGAAATGGTACAGTATATTTATTTTTCAACGCCTGGCAGTCAGACACAATCAATCAAGTTTTGTTCTGAACAGACTGAGACTGGAAACCTTCTTATTTTTAGCTAATGATCCAGAGAACAGCTACAACAATGATGTTGTGGATCCACTTTCCACCACAGGTAATTTAAATTCTCCTGATATTTGTACCTCCTCACATCACACACACAAACAACATTTATCCCTTCTGGATTCTACACCGAGCTCCTCAAGTGAACTGTATGCTTCACAAAACTCAAATTTACTTTAAAACAATCTAACGAAACTGAATATTTAGTAAAATCCTAATGTCAATGTAACTGACTCCTTATGTCTCCAGTACCATTTTATCCTTGTGTTTACCTTTTTTTTTCTTTTCTTATTGCGTTTTAAATTCCAGGTCCATAAAGAGAAGTGCATCATCAACAAAACAAGAAAAACCCAGATGACAACATGAAAACTGTGTTGACGCATGGACAGTTATGATGTCTGACTTGCAGCTGTTAATTAGTCGTATTTTTTTGGTCAACCTCTTGTCCAGTTTAACCTCACGATTCAAAGTCAGGCTTGGACAACAACCTGCCATGTGTAATGAACTGCTGTACAAAGAATTCATTAGAATATGTGTATTGACATTAATGTGAACTTTTATAAATGTATAGAGGTTATATGCATATATGCAGCAAGTCAAATGATGCAAGCAATGTGATTAATATTTCTAGACGGAAATGTTCTCATTCCTGCAGGTTTACATCGTCAGCCACTTGGTGGTGCCTTTTGCAGCTTTGCTTACAGTTCTTCTGTCAGATGTGTTTGCGTATACATCTTTGAGAACATGATGCATAATGTAATGCATGATGTTCAACTATGTAATATTGGTGTTAATTACTCTAATTAAATAGTTTATCACTCATTGATGCAGATGTTGCCTCTTGTTGTCTTTGAGAACTTAACATAAACATGTTAAACTCTTTTTTATGGTGAAAGTAATCGCCTGCAAGTGTCCTAATTACTTTGAGGTTTCCTGTCATCATTTTAGTAGCAGCACCTCTGACCTTGTTGACATGTTCACCTCATCTGGTTAGTGTTTCAGAGATTTTATATGACAATATGTCTGTTCTTTTATATTTCCTGATTGTTAGAAATGCAGCAAAGGTTTTCAGGTTTTTCAGGTTTTCAGAACAATTCATCCTGCTGAAGCTTTAAAATGAATAAAGTAAATGGAAAACGATTGTTGTTTACAGTTACTCATTTCACATTCAGTTATTGGTTTTGTAACGACAGTAATGACTGCTCATGAAACTCATGTTTCTATCTTTGTGAGGACATTCCATTGACATAATGCATTCCCTAGTGCGTTACCCTAACCCTAAAACCAAGTCTTAACAGGTTTAAATTTTTTTCAGTCCTTGAACAGTCCCAGTCCAATCCCAGCAAAAAGGGCTCACAACGTTAGTATAACTTGAAGAACTGGCCTTCACAGCTTAATAAAAACAAGACCACACACACACACTCTAAAGTGCATCTAAAAAGTCTGCAGTTAACACCCTTGTTAAAACAGCAGATTATTTTATTAAAGTAAAATCAAAGATAACTCATATCAGAACTTAAGCCACTTTATTTATTATTCAGTATTATTTTCATATCTGCCTCTTACTAAATAATAGCTGCCATTGATAATGCTGTTTTAATGTATTTCTTCTCTTTATTTTATATTTCTGTCATTTTGAAAACATCTAATGAAAAGTCAGTCTCCTCTCTAAATGTTGCTGAAGAGACTCCTCAGGCAGAGACAAACGTGTCAGATCATCCCATGTGTCAGAACAAACAACTATATCATCAAGGTATGCTTCACAATACGACAAACCACAAAGAACAACATTCATCAGTCACTGAAAAGTTGCTGGTGCATTACACATACCAAAGACCATGACAGTGTATTGTAAAAAGTCATCTGGTATGTATGTTGTCTCTTCCTAGCTGGCTCCATCCTCTTACCTATCTCTCTATCCTCACTCTCCTAAATCTTCAAACCATATCTCTCTCTCTCTCTAAACTCTCCAAACTATCTCCAAATTATATAAACGCTATCCAAACTCTGTATTGACCGCAACTCTCTATCTAATTAAATCATTTCTCTACTTAAATTATCACATGTGTATGATAAAATATTTTTTGAATATATTCTGTGTGTCTAACTTTTCCCAAAATGGTAGTATCATATGATATGGCAGGTTGTGTAATGTTTTTCTGTCACTTCATGCAAATGACATGGGCTTAAGCAAGCAGAGGAAAGTGAAAGTGCTTGTGGAACTGGGAAGTATGTACAACATACCATCAGTTCAGCGGCACACATCCACAGCCACGCACAACTTCAACAACTCAAGACTACCGTCTTTCTTAAAGAGACAGCGCTATTTTTCTAAAGGTAAATTACTAAAGGCACATTTCTTTTTCTAGCTGCTACAAGTGTGTGAGAGTAGGGGGTACATGGCTGGAGGTCAAATGTGTGAAGGGGTACGGGCTGTGAAAAGTTTGGGAATCACTGCTCTAAGAGAAACAAGCCAAAATCAACAGATACAAAAATATGATTTCAAGTGCCTCGTGTTGGTGCGGTTACACACAGAAAAAAATCAAAGGAGATTTCGACCTGCAAAAAGGAAAAATACAAAAGCTGTAACTAAAGGTGTCAGCAATTTCCATTACGCCATGCTGAAAAATACACCGGTTGACGAAAACCAAGGATGTTTTAAAGAAAATATCCTCTGAAGTGAAGAAGAGTTCAAAGCTTCACAAAGATGTAATGCTGGAACTAATGCTCACTCAAAAAGTAATCTGGGAGAGCAGCAGTCATGCATCATTTAAAGGTTATCTTCAGCACCTACAAATTGATCAATTTGCTTTGTACACATTCTGACTGAACACCTAAAAAAACCATCTCCTGTCACTCTCTACCTTGATGCTACAGGCAGTGTTGTCCAGAAAATACCAGATCAAAACCAGAAAGTTCTGTATTGTGCTCTAGTTTTGCCCGGCATGGGCAAGGACAGCCCCCCCCTAGCTGTCACAGAACTTGTGTCAACGGCCATTCAGTTCCTGCCATATCACACTGGCTTATGGAATGTAAAAGAAAAATATCAAACAAAACAAAAAAACAAATAGCACAGGTTGAGACAGATCATAGCTGGGCTATGATTAACAGTGTACTTATTGCATTCAACAAAGAAAATGTTTCTGTCTATTGTGACAGACCATATGAAATCAGAATGGGACAAACCAAAGAAATTCCAACCTTTACAGTGCTTCATCTTTGCTCTGCTGTCAGGACCACGTAGTGTTTGTTATTTTTTCAGTTCAGTTGTCTGTCCCTTTTGTCACTTCCTGCTTTATTTTGTAGTGTGAGTCTCATGAAGTCTGTCTTCCTGTCTAGTTCAGTCTCTGATTGCTTCCCCCGCCCTCATGTGTTTCACCTGTGTCTCATTGTCTCCCTCTCCCTCGTGTATTTAAGCTGTGTTCCCCTCTCCTTCTATGTCAGATCGTCTTTTTGGTTTTCCTGAAGCGTTCGAGCCCTTTTCTTCGAAGTTCTCTCTAGTTGTGACCTTAGCCTGTCGTTCTACCTGAGTTTTTGCCTGCCGGATAATTGTACCTTTGCCAGTATCCTGACTTCCTGGTTTTGACCCTGTTACTGAAATAAACGACCTCCGAGTTTGCCTGATACCTGACTCCTCCTTTGTCCACCTGGTCTGTACCTGATATCTGCCCACATTTTGAAGGCTGTATTACAAGCATTGGTGAAGAAAACCACCAACAAAGCCATAAAGGAATATGCCTTATACACCTTTGCTTACCTTCTAAACTGCACTAGCATGAAGATGGCTGTGGAGGTTTTTTATCACATGTGTGTGCTTTTTGATTCAGAGGAGGACACACAAGTGGTGAACCAGAGCAAAGGATATCTTGATGTGTGTGTTTTGGAAAACAAGGGCCTTAAGGTGGAAGAAAGTGACCAAATGATGGAAGGTGAGAAGATCAGCATGGACAAAACTGCAAACACCATGACTGGAAAGTTGCCTTTCACACGAGTTCTTCAACTCCAAAGGGACCAAGCAGAATGTGACGTCCTTTCTGATGATGCTGTTGGCACAAAAAAAAAAAAAACAGTACCACTGTTCTGGTGTTATCGATGTGCTACTTAAAAACTACATGGGGATCTTTCCTTTATGGAGTGGTTTGCTTCTTGGGGATCTCTCACGGCACATGAAGACAGAAATTACAATAAGTGATGAAAAGCCTAAAACAAGAGATACAAACTGCCACATTGAGCTGTGGTTTAGTTTAGTGAAGCATTCAATCCTGCAAAGGAAGAGATACTTGTGACCAGCAGAGTTTGTATCCAAAATGTATGCCTCAATGCAGGGAAGATATATTGAGCACATCATGCAACAGAATCTTCCAGAGCATATTTTGGACAAACTCAATAGAAGTTCAGGCAAATCAGATGATGACTCTACTGAACACTGGAACAAGTGAGATAGCTCTGCTGGACGGTCCAAGTCAAAATCAAAGTACTTCACTCCACCAAAAAAACTGACTAAACCCAAGAGCAAGATGAAGACAGTAACAGTCAAACAGGATCACAGAGACGAAGACGCACAGGTGTGGTTTGTATATGTATTGTTATATGTGAAAAGTAATTATTAATTATTATAGGGTCATACTAATAATCCTGTCAGACACAATAGGGCTTTGCACCGCCACTTTTTTAATCCTCATTTGCAGTTAACCCTACTATGGGAAAAAGGGACAGTGAGGTGATTGTTGTAGTTATTCCCTCACAGATGAAGGAGCAGAACCTCCTTATCCACCACTCAGAGCTGTGCACATTTAGGCCACACCAGTGGTTGACAGGGGAGGTATGGATCAAGTGCTTTTGTGCACTTGCACTTGCACCCCATAGAAATATTTCTGTGGGGTACAAGTGCATTACAGTGCTCGGAAAGCAGAGCTCAAACACGAGGTGTGTGAGAAGTTGGTGAAGCAAGGTGTGCTGCCCAAGTCAGCCGCTGCAGCTGAGGCTGTTGGTGACGCACCGGTGATGGAGGCGAAAGCGGCGGAGGTTGCTGGCGTGCTCGCTTCTGGTGTGGAGCCTGAGCCTAGTTGTGATCCTTCTGGTAATGTGTCCACAGAGGACTTCGCTTCGCTTAGCCCTTCGCTTCGCTTAGCCCTTCAAATAAAGGAGATGGAGAATAGAAATAAACAGCTTGAAGTGCAAGCGATGCATCTCCGTGTCAGGGCTCTAGAACTGGAAAGAGCAGCACCTGTAGTCTCCAGCCCGGTATCTTTTAACCGGAGTGTTTCTGCTCCTGTTTTTGACATTAGTAAGCACATTGCTCTAGTCCCTCCATTTCATGAGTCTGAGGTGGACTCCTATTTCGGCACTTTTGCACTAAAGTGGCCGAAGGAGTTCTGGTCACTTTTGTTACAATGTAAGCTGGTGGGGAAGGCCCAGGAAGTCTGTTCCAGTTTATCCATTGAGGACAGCCTAGATTATAATGTTTTGAAAAGGACTGTGCTGCAGGCTTACGAGCTTGTCCCTGAAGCTTATAGGCAAAAATTTAGAAATAGTGATAAAACTGCCAACCAGACTTATGTTGAATTTGCGCGCGACAAGAGTGTGTTATTTGATAAATGGTGCCAAGCATGTAATGTTAAAACGGTGGCTGAAATGAGAGAGCTCATCTTGTTGGAAGAATTTAAGAAGTGTTTGCCGGACAGAATCGTGGCAGCCGTGCTGGTGGACGAGTTTATGTTGACTCTTAAACGGCACCGCTTGCATCATATGGGATACCTGAGTGCAGAAACCGGTCACCAAAGCTTGCGCTTAAAAACACATTATCAGTCGCGAGTGTTTTTACTGCCATGGGCCAGGTCATTTGATTGCCGCTTGTCCTTTTCTCAGGAAAAAGGGACAATATAAGACTGCTAAAACTCCCACAGGTGTTGGTTTTATTTACACCGTGTCCCCGCCTGTAACACACAGTGAGTCTGTACCTGACCTGGAGGAAGACGTGGAGATTGACGACCGTTTTAAACCATTTGTATCTCACGGGTTTGTTTCCTTGACGGGGGAGGAAGCAGATAAAGCACCGTTAGCCATTCATTGGTTCATGCTGGCTAGTGTCCTACCGCTCTCGAAAGAGACTTCATGCAGTGCTGATTTGGTAGTGTGGGGAATTAAGCTGAGTGAATTTAATACCTCCCTACATATGATTCATTTGCATTCACCCCTTGTGTCGGGACATGTGAAAGTCACCATGGTCTGCGGTTTCCGATTAGTGGCATTTTGTTTATTTTAGGTAACGATTTGGTCGGAGGAAAGGTGTTTCCTCTGCCCGAAGTCGTTGGAGATCCCGTTTCTGCTGAGCCTGCCTGCTGCCCTGCCTCTGTCTCTTCTGACTTACGTGTGGCACAGTGGAGAGGTGGTTAGCACTGATGCCTCACAGCAAGGAGGTCACTGGTTTGAATCCATGGCCGGCTGGGCCTTTCTGTGTGGAGTTTGCATGTTCTCTCTGTGTCTGTGTGGGTTCTCTCCGGGTACTCCGGCTTCCTCCCACCATCCAAAGACATGCTGGTTAGGTTAATTGGTGATTCTAAATTGGCCCGAGGTGTGAATATGAGTGTGAATGGTTGTCTGTCTCTCTGTGTTAGCCCTGCGATGGACTGGAGACCTGTCCAGGGTGTAGGCCTACACCTGCCTCTCGCCCGATGACAGCTGGGATAGGCTCCAGCAGACGTGACTCTTAACAGGAATAACCGGGTATAGAAAATGAATGAATGAATTAATTCATAGTTCATAAAAGTTTATTATTATTGAAGGGTGTAAAGGGTGTAAAAATTCATAAATAGAGTTAAAATATAGAACAGTTTAAAAATATTAATAAGTGATGTTAAAATAAGTCATTTCATATAAAAACAAGAGTTAAATTCATTTATGTAGTGCTTGTGAGATACGAGTCATTGCATGATAGTTACGGTCACTTCATTATTACTTGTTTGATGAGTTGTCAATCAATAATGTCTTTAATAGTATTGGCATGTTTAGAGCTCCGGTGACTCCGACCAATCACAGGGCAGCCTGAGGTGAGAGGGCGGGAGAAAGCGGAATGGTGTTGGTTTAGGTGAAGCAGAGGAGAAGAAGAGAAACACGAGTTACCGTGACCGAGTCAATGTTGGAGTGATTTACTGACCAAGGTTCTTGTTTTTATGGTGAACAGCCAGTTACCTGACGCAAAGAACTTTGTGAACAACAAAGAGGTAAATATGAGCATGTGAGTGTTTTAAAACTGTGACTAAGCGGAACAGTGTAAACCGAACTGCTAATGCTAATCGTGACTAGCCGTTAGCTTTCGTTTAGCGCTGTATGCGATTCACTTGCATTGTGTTCATGCTAAATCACTCTGAAACAACATATGGACTTGGTATTTAGCTTGTGTATCTAATTAGGAAAGAAAGACGGACATTTTGACGGCATGAAGCTCCTGTGAACTACGTAGGAACTGCGTCCATTGCTGCTGCGAGTGTGAGCTGTGGATGGTGTTGGTCGTGTGGATTGTGTATCGCTGCTGCGCCCTGTCGGTGACATTGTCATTCCCCCTTTTCACCACTAACTGTCAGGAGCCGTGAGTACCTACATGATTTTGCACGTCCATTTTATTTTCTGCTTGTTAAAAGTGAAGCGCTCAGTTGGTTTTAGGCCTCAACGCACCCAAGCTACGACACAGGCCTGCACCAGGGGTTTTAGTGATTAATAGAGACTGTTGTGGACCAAGTGTGTGTGTGAGAGTGTGTGTGGGTCCATCATTTGTTTTTCTTGCTTCGTCTTATTTGAGGATTTAAACATAAGAGACTGAGTAATAGTAAACCAGGTACCATCTCTGTTAAACATTATTATTCAGGTGGTTTATTTCATCTTATTTTATTCATTTTGGAACTTAAATTTTATTTATAACTAAAGAAGAGTCTTTACATTTCAAGTTTTGTTGTGTGGTGTTTTATTGAAATATTCATATTTTATTTAAAAGCATTAAAAAAGGGAATATCATAAGAGTAACCCAGGCCCTGCCCCATAGGTACATGAGACAGGTGTTACATGTGTTTCCTGTGGCACAGGCTCGTAAACTGGGAGAAGTTGTTGATTTGTCTGAGTCGTTCATGGCTACATTAGCTGAGGGTGAACTTTGCTCTTCAGTGTCCCCCACCACTGAGAGTCAGAATGCGTCTAAATGTGTCCAGTCCGATCTTTTTCCTGCTGATGCATAGATTGTGTGGGTCCACTGCCAAAAACTAAATCTGGACATCAGTATATTCTGACTGTGATGTGTATCCTGAGGCCATCCCACTGTGCACCATCAAAGTAAAACCTGTTGTGAAAGCTCTTATTCAGTTCTTTTTAACTTTTGAAGGAGCTAAAAGTTAAACATGTGAAATCAAGCCCTTACCATCCAGAGTCCCAAGGCGCTCTTGAAAGGTTCCACCAAACACTTAAATCCATGTTGCGAAAGTTCTGTCTGGAGTCCAACAAAGAGTGGGATGAGGGTCTCCCTCTCCTGTTGTTCACTGTGCAGGAAACTCCTCAAGAATCTTTAGGTTTCAGTCCCTGTGATCTGGTCTTCGTCCATACAGTGTGTGGTCCCCTTAGGCTCCTTGAGGAAATGTGGTTGTCAGAGTCACCAAAAAATTGAGCATAATGTTTTGGATTATGTTAGTACCTTTCGTGAGCGTCTCCACCACGCCTGTCTTTTGACCCGTGAAAATCTGGCACAAAGCCAAACAAAAATGAAGCGTCAATATGACAAGAAGTCTGTCCTCTGTGTATTTCACCCAGGTGAAGAAGTTCTGGTGCTGCTTCCACTACCTGGATCCAGTTTACAGTCCCAGTTTTCCGGTCCATACACGGTGGAAAGAAAACTTAGCGACACAGATCTTGTGGTCCAAACCCCCGATCAAAAGAGAAAGTCCAGAGTTTGTCACATTAACATGCTAAAACGTTACTTTTCCAGAGAGAGTGTTTCCCCGCTGCCTCCGGTGCCTGTGATGTTCGTATCTGTTGCTCCTCTCCAGTAACATCTTTCTGATGACGGGTTGTCGGCGAAAAGTGGTTTGATGCCTGCCGCTCGTTTGTAAAACTCAGAGGTACTGAATGATTTGGAGGGTTTTTTGGCTCATCTGTCCGATTCGGCTTGTGCAGATATTATTGCTTTGATTGAAGATAACTTGTTTCTTTTCTCTGATCATCCCCGTCAAACCTCTGTCCTGTGCCATGACATTGACGTGGAGGGACACAAACCCATTAAGCAGCATGCATATGGAGTCAGTCCCACTAAACGGGCCATGATGCAGCAAGAGGTGAACTATCTTGTTGAACATGGTTTAGCTGTTCTCAGTACGAGTGCGTGGACTTCTCCCTGTGTTTTGGTCCCAAAACCTGACATCACTCCTCGCTTTTGCAACGATTACCGAAAAGTAAACTCTGTCACCAAACCAGACTCTTATCCACTTCCTAGGATGGAGGATTGCATTGACCGAGTAGACTCCGCCACATTTGTGACAAAGCTAGACCTGTTGAAAGGTTCCTGGCAAGTTCCTTTAACCTCACAGGCCTAAGAAATATCTGCTTTTGTCACCCCCGACACTTTCCTCCAATACACGTTATGCCATTCTGGTTGAGTAACGCTCCTGCCACGTTTCAGCGTCTCATACATAGCGTTTTATTAGGAGCTGAAAGTTGTGAAGCCTATTTAGATGATGTGGTTGTCTACTCCTCCACCTGGTCTGACCATCTCCACACACTGTCCCTCGTTATCAGCCGTCTCCGTGAGGCCTCCCTCACCCTCCACGGCTACTGTAACCTATTTAGGTAAACAGGTAGGACAGGGACAGGTGCGCCCGTTAGCTGAAAAGGTGCAGGCGATTATTGATTTTCCAGTCCCACAGTCCAAGAAAGCACTGCTCCGGTTCCTGGGGATGTGTGGTTATTATCGAGGTTTCTATAGAAACTTTTCAGATGTGGTAGCTCCTCTCACTGGTCTAGTTAGCCCGTTGAAAAGTTTAGTTTGGTCCCCTGCTTGTCAGGCTGCTTTTGAATCTGCCAAGGCCTTACTGTGTTGTGCACCTGTCCTCGCTGCGCCCAGCTTCACGAGGCCCTTCAAATTAGAGGTAGACGCTAGCGTGTGTGGTGCAGGTGCTGTACTCCTGCAGGAAGATGATCAGGCTATTGACCACCCTGTCTGTTATTTCTCTAAAAAGTTTAGTAAGCACCAGCTCAACTACAGCACCATAGAGAAGGAAGCTCTCACCCTCCTGCTTGCTTTGCAGCATTTTGAAGTTTATCTTGGATCCAGTTCACAGCCTGTCCAAGTGTTCACTGACCATAATCCCTTTGTGTTTCTTGCCTATATGCGCAACTCCAACCAGCGGCTTATGCACTGGTCTCTTCTTCTGGAGGATTTCAACCTTCATATTGTTAAAAAGAGCTCAGAAAACGTAATGGCTATTTATTTAATCTGTACATTTCTCAGTGTTTGCTGGAATATGAATACAAGACATCTGTGCAGTAGTGTCTGCTGGAGGGATATCAAGCTGAGAAACTTTCAACTCATTAGTTATGTGTTAGTAGTCTGGCATATTGCAGCATTGTAGACTAAAAGCTTCCAGACAACTCAAACCCAGAATTTTAGAGCTGTTGGATTCATTTCTGTGTGAAGTGTCATTTTATCATCAACAGTCGTCTTCATTTGATGCAGTTTCAGTGTTTTAGAGCTGGATCAGGATGAGACACACTTTGTGCAGCGTGCTGGGGTTATTCTGTGAGTACATCCTTATTTTATGTATTAGTATGGAACGCTAACAAGGACAGAGGAGAAGTTTTTTGTAGAGTTATTACTTCTACACTCTTCAATAGACTCAGTTTAGAGTAGATAACTCAAATGTTTTATACTGCTCAGTATTATATTCATATCTGCCTCTTACTAAATAACAGCTGTCATTGATCATTTCTTCTCTTTATTTTATATTTCTGTCATTTTGATAACATCTAATGAAAAGTCAGTCTCCTCTCTAAATGTTGCTGAAGAGACTCCTCAGGCAGAGACAAACGTGAGCAGATCATCCCATGTGTCAGAACAAACAACTATATCATCAAGGTATGCTTCACAATACGACAAACCACAAAGAACAACATTCATCAGTCACTGAAAAGTTGCTGCTGCATTATACTTGCCAGCATCCCTTTAGCAAATCTGACTTTGTAACAAATGTGGCTGCTCCAACACGATCCATGCAATCCTCCATCCATGGAAGTGGATAACTCAGGTTTTGTCACACAGTTGATTTTTCTGAAATCTGTACAGAAACGATCTTCATCCAGTTCGTTCAGTCTTACCATTTCCTCAGAGACTCAGTTTACTGATGTGGAGTTTTTAAAGTAATAGTAATTACTATGTTAATAGTGAAAAATAGTAATTGCCTCAGCCTTTTATTCAGTATCAGATCAACACCAAGTCATTATTCAAGGTCAACCGGCAAGGTTCGTTGGACTCTAATCTTTCAGCATAATTCACCATAATATCCTGTATATTTGTGTTTGGTTTTCACTGCAATAAAAAAACATGTTCTTCTAAATCACTGTTCAATCTTTATTTGTTTTATATAGACACTTTGTTCAGCACCCACTGTTTAACATATTCAACAGAACACTACACTGCTGTGAGGCAACTGTTGAGGCTGACAGTTTAGCACCAGCATAAAGCAGGAAATGTAAACGTATGTAAGCACAGTGAATGACGCCTGTTGTCTTCTTGTGAACATATTAGCTGTGGTTTAAATGTGATGATGCCTAATACTTGCTATCACACCTCTGTGTGTGAAGAGGAACTATCAGTTTCTTTACAGGCCATCCTTACCAAGTGAACTGGACGGCACAACTGAGCAACACACGGTTTATTTCAGTGCTTTGTTTAATTGATTTCCCCTCTATGTATCTAATCTCTAAGTTTCTGTAGAAATAAAAGTTAAACACTGAGGAATGTCTACACTCTCTACTCAGTACTCCCATTTTATAGATGGGCCAGATGCAGATAAATGCAACGAGGACTGAGTAAGACGTGAGTAGAAGGATTAAAAGGTTAGTTTGGAACGTTAATTTGGTCAATAATGTGTCACACCGCGGTCAATTGTTTTCGTTATTGTCTCGTGATTTCCTGTTTTATTTTGAAAGTACTAACTCTCCTCTCGTTTCAGGTCACTTGCCCTTCCTCTTGTGTCACTGGTCTGATTGTCTCCCCTGATTCCTGATTGTTTCCACCTGTTCCTCATTACCCTCCTGTGTATATATGGGCTGCGTTTTCCCCTGTCTTGTGCCAGTGTGTTACGTTTCGTTTTCATCTCGTCGTGCATACCAGCCTGCGTATTCCAAGCCATAGCTAAGTTTTGAACCTTTGAACTCTTTGTCTAGTTTTTGCCTCCTCGGAGTGAATTTTTGTTAGTTATTTTGTTTACCACCTTGTTGGAGTTTTATTTTGGAATTATTAAAGACCTTTTTTTTTTCTAACTGCCTCTGCGACTGAGTCCTCCCTTTTGTCCAGGTCTGTCAGTACACACTGGCCAGTATGGACCCAGCAGAGGCAGACTCCATGACGGCGGCTCTTCGGGCACAAGAGGCCCGCATTTCTCGGCAGGAGGAATTTCAGACAGCCATGGCTTCTCAACTGGGTCTTCTTCTCTAGAGTACAATCTCTGCTTGACCATTTCGCCTGAGAGAAACGTACCACCTTCAGCACCTGAACCACCTACAGCACCTGAATCTCCGGCAGCAGCTGCTGTTCCTGCCCAGACTGTGCCTGTTGTCGGTGCGTGTATTAAATTAGCCTCTCCTGAGCGTTACTCAGGAGAGCTGGGACTCTGTAAACCTTTTTTGATAGACTGCTCAATCCATTTTGGACATTCACCCCACGCCTTCCCCACAGACCGATCAAAAATTGCATTTATAATATCCCACCTGTCAGGAAGAGCTCGACCTTGGGCCACAGCCGAATGGTCTCGTAACTCACCACTATGCAGCTCTCTCCCAGTATTCACAGGCACACTACAGCAAGTATTCGACCCAGTTTCTACCGACCGAGAAAAGGCAAGGGAGCTTAACGGACTAAAACAGGGCCACGACTCAGTATGTGACTACGCCATCTGCTTCTGCACCTTGGCCGCGAAGAGCGGGTGGAATTCTACGGCTCTCTATGATGTCTTCCTCCAAGGGCTAGCTACACCCATCCAACGGTCCTTAATACCCCTAAATCTGCCTCATTGCTCTTGCCATCCGCACAGACAACAAAATCCGCGATCTCAATTTACACAGCAGTGAAACCACGACGGAACCTTCACCAGACTGGTCAGTCCCCAGCCGTGGACGGTCTATGGAGGGTGAGGAGGAGCCCATGCAGGTGGGTAGGGCCCGACTGACACAAGAGGAGCGGCGGCGACGACAGCAGGAGGGTCGCTGCTTTTACTGCGGAGGGTCCAGTCATCTCATCGCTTCCTGTACTGCCAAGAAATCCACAGTGGTGAGCCAATTCACGGCATCAAGCTCCGGACCACGAAATCTCACCTCGGTTAAGGTAACGCACAACACCGTTTCTACTGAACTTAAAGCACTCATAGACTCGGGGGCAGATGAGAGCTTGATGGACTGGGGTTTATCAAAAAAATTGGGAACCACAACTAAACAACTGATCAAGCCTATCAAGGCCAGCGCTCTGGATGGCAGCGAATTATTCATCATTACACACACCACTGAACTCCTCAACCTTCACATTCATGGGCATCAAGAAGAAATAAGTTTTTTTTTTTTTTTATATTCAAGTCACCTGCACATACACTCATTCTGGGACACCCATGGCTGCTCCAACACAACCCCCATATTGACTGGTTAACGGGAAATATCTTGGGGTGAGGAAAGGACTCTATGGCTAACTGTTTCACTACCCCACCTCAGGGTGAAGAATTAACCAAGATTCACTATGTTTCTGCTACACCTGCCACAGAATCTGAATCTGGACCTGAGCGCTGTTCCCTCCTGTTACCACCACCTCTGGGAAGTTTTCAATAAAACCAAGGCAACTTCACTCCCTCCACATCAACCATATGACTGCCATAGACTTGATCCCCGGCTCCACAATACCCAAATCACGTCTATATTCAGTTTCCGGTCCTGAAAAAGCTGCAATGAAAGAATACATTGAAACCTCTCTCAAAGCAGGGCTTATCCGCCCCTCATCGTCTCCAGCAGGTGCAGGATTATTATTTTTTTTTGTTGATAAGAAAGACGGTTCTCTAAGACCATGCATGGACTACAGCCCTCTAAATGATATCACCATCAAAAATCGTTACCCCCTCCCTCTCATGACCTCGGTTTTTGATCAGCTTCAGCAGGCCAAAATCTTCACTAAATTAGATCTCCGCAACGCTTACCACCTGATCAGAATTCGGGAAGGGGACGAATGGAAGACAGGGTTCAATACACCTAGTGGACATTATGAGTATTTAGTTATGCCATTCGGACTCACCAACGCACCAGCAGTTTTTCAGGCAATGATCAGTGACGTTTTAAGAGACTTTCTTGACCGGTTTGTGTATGTGTACCTTGACGATATTCTCATCTACTCTCCTGACATTGATTCACATGTTAATCACGTGACTCAAGTTCTGAAAAGACTGTTGGATAATGGACTGTATGTTAAAGTCGAAAAAAGTGTTTTTCATGCTGACACGTCTCCTTCCTGGGCTTCATCGTAGCCCCTGGAAGAGTGCAGATGGATCCAGCTAAAATATGCGCTGTGACTGAGTGGCCCACTCCTGATAACCGTAGAAAGGTTCAGCAGTTCCTCGGGTTTGCCCGCTTTTACAGACGGTTTATCAGAGGTTTTAGCGCTATAGCCGCTCCCCTCCATGCTCTTATCTCTCCTCAGGTGCGGTTCCACTGGTCGCCAGAGGCAGAGACGGCTTTCCGGACCCTCAAGCGCCGTTTCACCTCGGCTCCCATCCTCACCTTACCAGACCCCCAGCGGCAGTTTGTAGTCGAGTTCGATGCATCCAACGAGGGGATCGGGGCGGTCCTTTCTCAGCGATCAGAGCAGGATGGGAAGATGCACCCCTGCGCCTTCTTGTCTCGGCGGCTGTCCAAGGCAGAGCGGAACTACGACGTCGGCAACCGTGAGCTATTGGCGGTCAAGGTGGCTTTGGAGGAGTGGCGGCATTGGCTGGAGGGGGCTGAACACCCATTTATAGTTTGGACGGACCATAAGAACTTGGAATACATCAGGAAGGCAAAAAGACTGAACTCACGTCAGGCCAGGTGGGCGCTGTTCTTTAACAGCTTTTCTTTTGTCCTCTCTTACAGGCCGGGGTCTCGGAATGCCAAGCCAGACGCCCTGTCACGACTTTACGACCCCGAGCCGATGGCCAAGGAACCAGAACCTATCCTTCCACTGACCTGTGTGGTTGGAGTGGTGACTTGGCCGATAGAAAAGGAGGTAAAGCAGGCTAATGGTGAGGCTCCGCCACCTAGTGGGTGTCCCGAGAATCGATTGTTCGTTCCCGTGGAGTTACGCCCACAGGTGATTCATTGGGCTCATACCTCACTGCTTTCCTGCCATCCGGGAGTTCGGAAAACCATGTTCGCTATCTCCCGGAGATTCTGGTGGCCGTCCATGGAGCCGGAGGTCCGGGAGTACGTAGAGGCTTGTTCGGTCTGCGCCAGGAACAAGACGTCCTCCGGTGCACGCATGGGACTGCTGCAGCCACTTTCTATTCCTTCCAGACCGTGGGCTGACATTTCCATGGACTTCGTCACGGGGCTCCCGATCTCTCAAGGTAACACCACTGTGCTCACAGTTGTGGACAGATTTTCTAAGATGGCAAGGTTCATTGCTCTGCCGAAACTGACTTCAGCCAAAGAAACAGCAGACATTATGATTAACCATATCTTCAAAGTCCATGGATTTCCTAAAGACATCGTCTCTGATCGGGGGCCCCAGTTCGTATCCCGGTTCTGGAAGGAGTTCTGTTGTCTCATTGGAGCCAAAGCCAGCCTGACCTCGGGATACCACCCAGAGGCCAACGGCCAGACCGAACGCCTTAACCAACAACTGGAAACCGGCCTCCGGTGTCTAGTGTCTCAGAATCCCTCTACATGGAGCAAACACCTGGTCTGGGTTGAATACGCCCACAATTCCCTTCCCACTTCTGCCACAGGGTTTTCGCCATTTAAGTGTGTTTTTGGATACCAGCCACCTGTCTGTGCAGATAATGAGCTGGAAGTGTCAGTTCCCTCAGCCTATGCCTTGATCCGCCGCTGCCGCCATATCTGGACAGCCGCCCGACAGGTGTTAATCCACCAAGGGGACCGCGTTAAGAAGGCTGCTGACCGCAGGAGACGGCCCGCTCCCATCTACCAGCGTGGCCAGAAAGTTTGGCTTACTGCAGTAGACGTACTGCAACACATTATTTGTTCTGATTCTGTTCAGTTTGAAAATCTAAGGTTTCTTGCATGAGCAATGATTATTGTTTATCGTGTCTTAATGTCATTTTTTAACTGGACCAGGCATCAGCTTTTGCAGAAGAAACAAGCTAATAATATCTGCTGTGGACAGGAAATGTAGGGTGTCAAACAACTGCTGCAGGCAAGTTTATAGAAGTTGTTTTAGCTTTCTGTAAAAGGGAAGGAAGCACAGAGAGGCTGTACTATGAAAGACAAAAAAAGAAGTGTAACTTGTCTCATGACTTTGCATTTCTTTCTCTTAGAACAGTTTGACATGAGCAGTGCAGCACAGTGAAGCAGAGCTGGACGTGAAGATGGGACAGACTGTGCTCTGTGTGCTGGCCTTATCCTGTAAGTACATTTCTGACGTTTCCTCTTTGAACGGTGCAGATCAAGTCAGTGAATGGTGAGGATTACAGATATCACTGGTTTAATTTGTCTCTGAGCCTGAACAGAGCAGACTTTTATCAACATGGAGCCTGGTTCCTGTGTCTTAACTTTGTCTAACTGGGGATTAACTCAGCCCTCTGTCTATGTGCCAACACTGGTTATACATCATTGGAAAGCTTGATTTTTTTTGAGATTAGAATGATGCACAACATTTCAGGATATAATCATTACTGCAGGCTCAGTAACAACACTCAGTAACAAACACAAAACTATACGACTCATCTTCTGAGCATCACAGTATTCCAAGAGCAGATAAAACTCAAAGTGGTCCTGTTACATTGTCTGGGGTCCAGTAAATGTCCTCCTGTAAAATAGTTAGTCCACACCAAGCATTTGAGTTATACATACAATCAAACAGGAAAGGGGAAAGTTTCTTTAACACGGCTGCCGGCTATTGTTATTCGGCTTCTTTCCGTGGTGCTGTTGTCATTTCTGGTGGCAGTTTTCTGGAAGTGTTTTTGGTATCCATCAATGTGTGTCTCTTGTGCTGCTTTTGCTGCCACATTGTTTTCTGACCTGTAGGTGTCTCCATGAGTAGAAAGAATGGAGTTACTAACTGTCCATTCTGCTCCAGGCTTATTTCTATCTACTGACAATCAATGACCTCATCATTTCTAACTGAGCCACCTTGAAAAGAGGAAATGCAGCCTGTGCTTCAAACTAAATGTCTGCCGTTCAGTAGATGACGAGCTGACTATCAGCTTTCAGCTCACAGCAGAGAGGAAGGTTTATTGCTGCACAAAATATTTTTAATTAGAGTTTTACTACTTTATTTTCTGAAGCAGACGGTTTTCTAATGCATCATTCTTAAAGGCTTAATCATACGACTATGTGCATAGCGCAACAAAGTATTGATAACTGTTCTCTGTTGTAGAATATTTTTTGCATGAATTAGATAAAGCTCAAAGATCAATACTACTGATCAGAAACAGGACAGGAAGCATCAGTGTTTTAAACCCACTGCAGAGGTCTGAGGTTTGTTGAAAAAAAGAAGGAAGCAGACAGAGACTATCTTGATATAGAACAGACACGTAGTGAGGGCTGGATGTGAGGATGATGTCATATTGGTGTGAAGTGCAACTTCATTTTTTTCGGTTCTTTCTTCCTCTTCAGATGCTGCAGTTGTTGCTTCCTGGTATGAAGTTGAAATCTTTCTCTGAAGCAGAGTGACACGTTGTCAGTGCTGGATGTGAGGACGGGACACACTTTGCTCTGTGTGCTGGGGTTATTGTGTAAGTACATCACTTTCTCACTTTGAATTGTATACATGAAGGAAAATGTTTCAAATGAGAAGAACAGAGTGTCAGAGGTTTGTCTCTCAGAAAGCTTGAACACCACAGACTTGTGGTTTCTATGTTGGTTGTTGAGTTGGTTTGCTTCAGAGTTAAAGGGGAACTCCGGCGCAAAATGAACCTGGGGTTAATAACACATTAACCGAGTTCGACCGTTCTCTGGTATTTGTTTTCATGCATTTGTTTTGTTAGTCAAATGTGACCAGTTTTCTTGCAAACCGCTAATTAGCGTATAACGCTAGCCTTCGGGGCACAACTGAACAAAGTGCTCCCCCATGGTTCACATGTTCTTTGTTCTCACTGATATTATTTATACAGAGCAGCACTTCCTAACTGATGTGTGAAAGTGACGTGTGCTCAGATCAACCACTGTGATAGAGTTGTGTTGAAACTATTGTTCTCATTTTGACAAATTCGGATAACATATTCTCTGTTCCATCTTGATTTATCAGTTTCTTCATCTGTTTTATTTCATTGTCTTTTTTGCATCAAGAGGTAAGTTTGCAGTAGCTGGACAGGAAGTGAGACATTTCTCAGTTCTATCTTTGTCTTCTTATGCTGCAGATGAGTTGTTGCCTCAAATGCAAACAGTAAATGTTTCTCTGAAGCAGGAGAAATTAGATTTAATCAGTGAAAACAGTGATTCTGGAAACATTTGTCAAGATTTGCATGAAAACAAGAAGAGAAGAAGTCTCCCAGGTTGTTTCTGGTGTAAATGGTGTCATTGTTTCTGGTGTACTTTCTCATAGAGGGGTTCATCAGTTTAATCAGTCTAGCTTCTGCAGGTTCTTCTGCACTTCTCATCTTAATGATAACCACATTTGATTAGAGCTACAGCTACTTGTAATGCATCAGAGCTAGGAGAGGGGGAAGGACTTCATCATCATGTTCACTCCTTTTTCTCAACACTATTTCTGTTTTGATCACTTCCTGTGAATGAAGTCATGGCCACATTTGACTCCAGAGTTTCAGTAGAAGGAGAAGACGTGTAGAGAGTGTTCAGTTTGACAGACTTTACACTGGTGAAGCTCAGCTTTGGGATTTAAGATGAAGAATAATCATATTTTCAGATTGTAGTTTAAAACCTGCATGGATTCCCTCCAGCTGCTGTGCTGAACTTAGTGAGTATGACACCTCTTGTTATCAGTAGGTCCTCTATTCATTCTACATGGAAAAGTATTTATTGTATCTTCAAACATGTGATTGTAATGACTTTATGCAGCAGCCTTTCCAGTAGCATCAAGAATCACTGTCTCTTTGTCAGACAGCAGTAGTCTACAGGATGATCATATCTGTGGCAGGAAGAAAATTCAAATCTATTTCTCTGTAGCTTATTGTATGTGACCTCTCTAACACTTCCACCACTTTCTGTGAGTAATCAAGTACTCCGTGCATGTCAGCAGCAGTTGAACTTGTCTGAATGGTCAAGACAAAGATATAAATGTAGAAAGATGGATACATAGATGAACCTTCATGTGACTTACATCCTGTATACTGTGTGTATAAATTGACATTTCTAGTTTTTTACTTGGTGTTTCTTTCATGTGGATGTTCTGGTGTCAGAAACCTCTTGGCTGTTCTTGACCTCTTGATGTTTCTATGCTCAAGTTGTTTTGTTCATGTCTTGTTGTCTGTTGCTATCATGTTTGAGTTTATTTAAAGCGATGCACAGACCTTTGTGTGAGATGCAGTCTGATATATTTATATATTTCTGCAGTGCCATGAGAGGGTTGGCTGTGGTCAGACTATGGTTAGTTTTGAACTTTGTGCAAAAGGAAGGAAGCTGAGACAGAACAAGCTGAACGTTATTTATTTTCTTTTGTGATTTCTGCAGTTTCATCAGATGAAATCTTGATGTGAGGATGGGACACACTTTGCTCTGTGAGCTGGGCTTATTCTGTGAGTATGTTACTGACATACACCCTCATGACGTCACAGGTGATGGTCTGGTCCATTTCCTGGTCCACTGCAGTGTGTGGGAGGGTCTGCAGCCATAAACATATCTTCCTCTATTGAATGTTGTGAGGGTGGATGCATGTCTCTATATTTTATTTCAAATGTGGAGCTGTAGATACTGCCATCACATTGGCTCAGATTCCTCAGAGAGTTTTCCTCTCATATCTCAGGAACACTTGGTTATGTTTGTAGTAGTGATCCTTTAATGCATCCTTCATGCTCATGTTACACATTAAATATTTCTTATTAAATATTAGAGTTTGTTTTAGTCTCTTAATGTCTGACATTTCCTCCTTTATTGTAGTGCTCTATACACTCCTCTACAAAGGACATGCTCAAGGTGATTAAACAGTTTGAACTTTCTTGTCTTTGTTTTTAATTATTCTCTAAAAACTAATCTCAACCTACTGCATCATGTTTCTTTTTACTGTATGTACTGACACAGATTGTGTCTACCATATTTCCTAAAAGTGTTTTTCATTCCTAACTGTATGTTCATGTTGCTTCTAGATGCTGTGCTGACTACTGACCCCTACTGGTCACCTTTGTTCACTGAAGAGTCTGTTACCTTAATATGTGACATGAAGGAAGGAGGAGACACTGACTGGGATTATAAAATCTACAAGGATGGACGAGAGTTTATTCCCTACTTCACACATCAACGATACACATTAAAACCTCTGTCTACAGGTTACAGTGGTGGATATCAGTGCTGTGGTCTCCACAAGAGATCACATCAGACAAAGTGTAGTAATACTGTCACTTTAACTGTATCTGGTAAGACCTGGATATTTGATCAACAACACTAATTAATGATTCCTGTTGAAATATGCATATTAATTATGTAATACTTTGAACATTTAATTACTTCTACACTCTAAACATTTATTAGAATACTGTAAAACTTGAACCTGTGACCAGGACCTGAGCTACTTTTCTCAGTTCCTGATACTGTTATCTAGAATGACCACACGTATGATCTTTGATATAAAATAAAAGGTATTGTTGATAAACATGTGAAAAATAAACTGAGATGTGACTGAACTTGACTTGAGGGATTCTGAGGGTGGCGAGCAGTTACATATTTTAGAGTTTAAAAAAGTTTTAAAATATGAAACAAATCCCATAAATATTACATTTAATGTATTTTTTTTCACAACATCAGATAGACCCAGGGTCACACTGACAGCAGGACCAACAACCATACTAGTCGGAGACAGAGTGACACTGACCTGCTCTGTAGAGACCTCTGCTGGATGGAAATATGAGTGGTTCAGACGTACCACAGACACCTCTGAAGAAGTTCAAGTCAGAAGAAATGATGGAGAAAACAGAGTTATCAGTGTATCACAAGGAGGAATCTACCGGTGCAGAGGAGGAAGAGGAGAACCAGTTTACTACACTGATCACAGTGATCCAGTCACCATTGAGATAACCTGTGAGTTCAGTTATTTAGTTTGAAATATTCATGATTTCATGATTATCATTAGAATTAGTGATGAACCTACAATGTTCAGTTTTCTCTGTTGATTTCATGTTTCTATTTGTGTCCCAACTGTTCATATCTGGTGGAAACAGTTTCCAACAAGGCTGTTGTAACACGACAACCCAACTGGCCTCAGATATTCAGAGGTGAGAAGATCACTCTGACATGTGAGGTCCAGGGAGGTGAAGACACTGAGTGGAAGTATGAATGGAGAGCACCCAGGTCATCTATACACTGGACAAACAATAAATACTGGACTTTCACTGCTTCTGAGTCCAGCAGTGGAGACTACACGTGTAAGAGTAGACACAGAGATGACTCATATTCTTCAACAGAGTGGAGTAAAGCCATCACATTGTCAGTATCTGGTAAGTCATGTTTGTTGTGCATATTGATTTCCTTATGGGTAAAAATATTGTCACACTCAAAGTGTCAAAAGTGTGTCATGTCTTCAGTCTAACCATGAGTTGCACCTGATCGTCAGTAGCTGATAAATAGTTTGTCCTGAAGGCAGCCAGTCTGTAGAATGAATGGTCAGTCAGCATAGGGATGACAACAACATCACTTCAGTTAAAATAAATGTAGGAATTATTACAATTACAGTTTTATTACACAAAATACACATTTAACTGTTAAACAGTGTTGACTCTGTGATGACCAGATATCAGAGAATGAGTTGTGTAAAGATTAGACACAAGCTCGAGGGAAGGTCTAAAATCTATCCAGTATTTTGATGCAACAAATGTCCATTCACAGTATGATAGTGGAGGTAGTAAGACAGACGAAGGACCTGAGAAAACAAAAATACATTAAAAGTAGAGATTATTTTATATTTTTCTGTTCTATTCTACAAGTTCATTAAACAAATGGTAACAGGAGAATAACATTACATTCTGTGTTCAAAGTACATTAATTGGTGGGGTCACATAAACCATTGAATGGAGACTTTGAATTTACATACTTTGCTATGATTAATTGTCATTTACACAAGTTAGAGACAGTGACAATTTATCCGAAACTCGACAGCAACTAAACCAAAGGCCCAACTGAGAGCTGACACCAGAGACATTCCAGTAGGAGGCAGTGTGACCCTGACCTGCTCAGTGAAGCCATCATCTGGATGGAAATACTACTGGTACAGAGATGAGAAGTCCTCTGAACCTCTGACCACACAACATGCTGGTTTCTATTCAAATGGACAAACCAGAGTCTCACAGGAAGGACTCTACTGGTGCAGAGGAGGAAGAGGAGACCCAGTTTACTACACAGAGTACAGTGATTCAATCAGGATCCATAGAAATGGTGAGTTGGTGGTTGAGTTGGAGAGTTTTATATTAATAATAAATGTAGAAACACCCAGTGTGGATTTATGAAAGTGGGTTGATGTTGATTTTTGTGTCTTTATTTATGATTCTTGAACATGGACAGTTCCAAACAAGGTGACTGTGACTCTCCAACCCAACTGGCCTCAGATCTACAGTGGAGAGGAGATTACTCTCAGATGTGAGATCCATGGAGGAGACACTGAGTGGGAGTATGAATGGAGATCTACCAGTTCATACAAACCTCCAAATCTAAATGAATTCAGGATTAAATCTGATTCTTCACTCCACACTGGAGACTACACGTGTAAAGGCAGAATGAAAAGTGGACAACAGTCTTCAACAGAGTGGAGTGATTCCTTCAGACTGACTGTATTCAGTAAGTCACATCATATTTCACCAGTCATGACTGTTATTTAACTGTGTAACTTAACATTTGTGTCATATATTCAGATAGCGGACAACCATATTTAGATAAATAATGCTTTACAAGACTCACATGTTGACTGTAATCTACCATCTCAAAATCTCTTTCAACAGTTAAACCCCAACCTGTCCTCTCTGTGTCTCCATCATGGCTGAGTCCTGGAGCCTCAGTAACTCTGAGCTGTGAGCTTGAACATCCATCTGCAGGATGGAAGTTTTACTGGTATAAAGCTGTTCCTGATCTATCACACAAGTATCCATCTTACAACTATGAGCTGCTTCCTGGTAGCATCAGTGGAACTGAACAAGATTCCTACATCATTGATGGACAGACACACACAGCAGGATATGTGTGTAGAGCTGGAAGAGGAGACCCAGTGTTTTACACTGATTCCAGTCAACCTCAGTTTGTCTGGTCTGGAGGTCAGTTTGTTTCCATCTGTTCTCTCAATAAGTAGATTATATGTCACCTTTCATTTTTTCTCTGTGACCTACATGCAGTATCTTGAAAACTAAAACACATGCTTACAATTCATTGACTGTGCACATTTATGTTCTCCTAATGCAGCAGGATCTTTCTTTTTTGTTACCATCAAAATAATTATCTTATTACCATTACATTTTCTTTTCATTGAATCGGATAACATGAAAAACATAAAAGAGAGTTACAAGACTTTTACAAACCTACAAACACAAATCCTTACATGACAGGGACAAAATAAATTGGTACAGGACGTCTCTTAAACATAGGAGGTTATATGTGGTGTCTCAGGGTGTGCTGTGTTGTGTGGGTATATGTTGAGTCTGGAAGAAAGTATATGTATGCACAGGAGGAAAAAGGAGAAGAAAATAAACAAATAAATGAAAGAGGAAAAAAGAAAGTCCAATAATACTAATAATATAATCTGAATATTCTGGTATCAGTAGGTAAGGAATGGCATGTGTTTGAATCTTTCCTCTTCATCTTTGGATACTTCATCAGCTCATGTTACTGCTCTTACTTATCAGATTGTCAGAGTACAGATGTCAGGTAAAAGTATGCAGTTTCTAATTTTACAGACTGCTGCTTGTTGCATATCAATTCAAATATACTTCAATGGTATTATTCATAGTTTGACCAAAACACTGCACCTTGTCATGCTTGCACTGATTTACAGCAATTAAAGAATGAAAGCAAATAAATATTTGCGTTGTGGCCTTTTTCAGATTAATATCACTCTTCTTGCTTTGACTCTTTTTCAGATTTCCATTCAGCAGCGTCTCTCTCAGTGAATCCTGACAGAGTGCAGCACTTCACCTCTGACTCTGTCTCTCTGAGCTGTGAGGGAAACTCTACTGACATGTTTGAGTGGAGAGTGAGGAGCTTCCCTGAGGACCTCTACCTGTCCTGTTCTGACTGGAAGAGAATGACAGAATTCCCATGTGAATTATCCAGATACCAGTCTAATAATACAGTGTACTGGTGTGAGTCTGGATCAGGAGAGTTCAGCAACGCAGTCAACATCACTGGACATGGTATGTTAGAATAGTTCTTTTCTTTTGTTTGTAAATGATTAAAACATCACATCATGATGACCCAGTTATGTGACATGTTACATAATTGTGACAAAACAGACAACAGTTATTCATAGTCTGTCCTGTTTTAATGCAATCAGAGTAAACTAAGCATCATGCTACTTTTAGTTGGAGGCTTTACTTTACTCCCATCATCTGCTTACAAAACTATTTCTATCCAAACTGTCCCACAATAAATCTCTCTTTCTTTCTTGTTATTTCTGTAATAAATCACTAAAAAGCAGAACATTCCTACCACCAAAGTGTTCCTTCAGCCTATTATGTAAAGACGCTGTAGTCAAGTAGGAACCTGACTAAAATATTCTAGTTAGGTTGGTGTGAAACATTTGCAGGACTCAGGATTAAAACCAAACTTCTTGGGCAACGTGAGACTTCTTGGTATTGATTGAAGTTTTCCCTTTCTAGTTCAATACAGAGCTCTTTCTGAAACTGGAACTTCAAATGCTTTGACTGTTTTCCAAATGGAGGCATTGATTGAGTTTTGAACTAAAACCACTGTAGCCTATTAAATACTGTATGTCCATATTTGTTCTGTAGCTAATGGGCCCGTATTTGACTTCTCATCTGTGGCTGCAACAAAACATCCTCATCATCACATTCATACTTTCCAAGCACATATTGGTACTTACCACGATGAGGGTTTGTTTTAGTGGAGGTTTGGAGTGTTCAGAAGTTTCTGAGGCTCAACAGGTCCAACGTGATCTAAAGGACATTGTAATAAGCTGTTGGTTATTTGGTGGGAAGGGATAGTTGTAAGATTCATACTGCAGTTTGGAATTATTCAGAAACCAAATGTCTGATATAATATGTATGCATATAGAAACCATTCTCCTCATTGTATGTCAGCTGTTTGAAAAGTCTGACTAAATCATTGTTTGACTGTTTTCCAGGTTCTTATGGTATCATCCTGGTGAGTCCTGTCCATCCTGTGACTGAGGGAGAACCTGTTATTCTGAGCTGCAGGTTGAGACAACAACAAATACTTTCCAATGTGTTTTTCTATCACAATGACAAACTCATCCAAAATGATACCAGAGGGGAGCTGAATATCTCTGCAGTGTCAAAGACACATGAAGGCTTCTACAAGTGTGAACATTCAGGAGAACAATCACCACAGAGTTGGATGGCAGTTAAATGTGAGTAAGAACATCTGATGAATTTTTAATTTTGAAATAATTTATTATGAATGTCTAACATCAAATGTTATTCTGACATGTTTACAGGAGTCTTGTCTCCACTAAAGCTTGACGTCCCCTCTTATTTTCATTAGTTTGTAAATTCAGTTCAGTTTCTAGAAGTTAATAAAGTGTACTAATGCTGATTATGTTTCACTGATATTAGACGTGTCCAGGCCTGACAGCTCTTCATTTCCTGTGCTGTTGATCGTTGGAACAATTAGTGGAATCGTTGTGATTCTCCTGCTCTTGTTGTACTGCTGCAGAAAGTCCAAGGGTGAGACCTTGTTATATCACATGTTTGACTCTTTCATTGATTCAATCCACAGATTCACAGCATACGTCCAATGTCATGTGTCTTTATTTGTCCTTTTGTAACAAGGCTCTGCTACAGACCAGACGGTCAACCAGGATGAACATCAACATCAAGTTTACTCCTCTCTTCTCCACGGTCAGTCTTTCATCTCCTTCTGAATGTTGACTCAGATGTTTTTAACACAACTATTCTATTAATGAGTGATCAAGAACTAGTTTCATGTATTCATATCCAGTTCTCTCAGACTGTTCTTATTCCCTCATCTGCAGCTTTAACACTGTTGAATTAAACCAAGCCAGGACATTAAGAGCATTTAATAAAATGTTGACTTTCAATCAGTATCACAGACATGAGGGGACTGATTGAACTCTGCTGCTATTTTCACTGTAGGTGACCTTTGTGTCTATGAAACAGTCAGGAGTTCTGAAAACACTGGAGATGGTACAGTATAAACTTTGACTAACTCAGAGCTGCTTGAATGTAGAATGATACAAGAACTGTCATTAACTTTAACGTCATTATTGTTTCAGGTGGATCAGAAGGTGACTACACTAATGTCTCATCTCTGATTCAGCTCAAAGGTCTTCACAAGAGGAGTGAGTACACAAGATATCAAATGTTAAAGTGACTCAAATATACACTGATAATTATTATCAATAACCTGTAACTGGAGATAAAAAGAGACTGTGTGTGATTTTAAATACGATCACCTTAACAGGTCAACATGATGAGTCAGAGGAGAGCTCTGACTACAATATGTCACATGCAGAAACAATGTCATGTTCAATGTTCATCTCAGGTCCATAAAGAGACGAACATCATCAATGAAACAAGAGAAGTCTGGACAACAACCTGAAAAACAACATTCATCTGTAAACATGTGTTTGACAACATTTCTTCAACTGCTGCCATCCAGACATCAGACACACAGTCATTGATGAAGATCATATGAAAGAATGACATCATCTGGATTTAATGTCTGGATCAATGTCAACACTGATGATACTGTCTGATTATTAGATCTATTGTTGTTGCATTGATGTAGTCAATCTGCAGGTTAAATACACCATCTATCTATATACTGGAACATAATGTATATTCTACTTTAGTTCTATTTAGTCTCATCAATAACTCAAACTCATTGTTGAGTTTCCTGGAAGTGTTTTTGGTATCCATCAATGTGTGTTTCTCGTGCTGCTTTTGCTGCATTCTTACTGTCCTTTCTACTTGTAGTGCTTTTGTTGTGTGCAGCACTGCCACCATGTGTCACAATGAACAGTCTATGGTCACAGTCAGCAGCAACAAGCTCAGCTGAAGACTGGAAGACTTTTGTTAGAGCACATTGTTTTCTGACCTGTAGGTGTCTCCATGAGTAGAAAGAATGGAGTTACTAACTGTCCATTCTGCTCCAGGCTTATTTCTATCTACTGACAATCAATGACCTCATCATTTCTAACTGAGCCACCTTGAAAAGAGGAAATGCAGCCTGTGCTTCAAACTAAATGTCTGCCGTTCAGTCGTGTTTTGCTTGAGCTTGGTGAGGCTGATGTGTTGCTAATACAACATTCATAACTTTTATTGAAAGTATATTGATTCACTGAATACTGTAGCTGTGTATAAAATGTCTTAATATTTAACATGTGTGGTAGATAAATATCTTTATGCATGCTCACATTTACCACCACAATACAGCTCTGCTGATACTATTGATCATATCAGATTCACCACCTACTGCATGTGTTTATATATATACACATACTGTACATTCATTCATTCATTCATCTTCTATACCCGTTTAGTCCTGTTAAGGGTCACAGGGGTCTGCTGGAGCCTATCCCAGCTGTCATCGGGCAAGAGGCAGGGGTACACCCTGGACAGGTCTCCAGTCTATCGCAGGGCTAACACAGAGAGACAGACAACCATTCACACTCACATGCACACCTACGGCCAATTTAGAATCACCAATTAACCTAACTAGCATGTCTTTGGATGGTGGGAGGAAGCCGGAGTACCCGGAGAGAACCCACGCAGACACAGGGAGAACATGCATACTCCACACAGAAAGGCCCAGTCGGCCCATGGATTAGATTAAGGTCTCTTGGCCAAGTATATACTTGTGTATACAAGGAATTTGGTCTCTGCATTTATCCCATCCGTGACTTAGTGAACACACAAAGCACACACTAACCTGGAGCAGTGAGCTGCCATGCTACAGCGGTGCTCGGGGAGCAGTGAGGGGTTAGGTGCCTTGCTCAAGGGCACTTCAGCCGCTTCCTACCGGTCGGGGGTTCGAACCCTCCGGTCACAAGCCCAAAGCGCTAACCAGTAGGCCACGGCTGCCCACCGATTCGAACCGGTGACCTTCTTGCTGTGAGGCATCAGTGCTAACCACCTCGCCACTGTGCCGTCCCATACTGTACATATAGAACACTAGCAGTATTACTGCATACGGTATACGTAACAATATATATTGTCTTCCACAGTTTGACAAGTTCTGTATTTTCTTCACCATCAAGAGTTAACTGTATTTCCAGCAGGTGGACTGGACATGTCAAAGTGTCAAACCGAGAGCAGATGTGTTAGTTCTGTTGAAAAAAGAAGGAAGCTGACTTTGGTTTGTTTCAGAGTTAAATACACTACTGGACTTTATTAGTGATTATTTACACTAATATATCTGTACAATGCATGTACAGAATATGTTACTGTACTGTATTTCAGAAACTTATTTTTCTGATGCTTTCTTTTCTACTTCCTCTTTATCAACTCAATGATCAGTTTGTGTTATTTGAGATTCTTAATGAAGCCAACATGTTTTTTCATGGAGAGGGATGATTTGTTCACTGAATTGAATACACTGCACAGACAGAAGGAAGTTGGATGGACTAACCAGACAGAAAAAAGCAGAACCCTAGCTTTCTCATACTGACGTGCATCTTCTTTTTGCCCACACAGTTCACTGTTTCTCTTCATAGACTGCAGTTTCAAGTTTCTCTTGATAGAAACAGGAAGTATTTCTCAGTCAGATCAACAGTGTCAGTGCTGGATGTGAGGATGGGACACACTTTTCTGTCTGTGCTGTTGTTGACCTGTGAGTACCAGAGACTTTTCACCAACTATTTAGCTTCGTTCATGTAGGCAGGGTTTTGGCAGGTGATCTGTTCTACTATATGGACAAAAGTATTTGGCCACACATGTTAATTCTTGAATTCAGGTGTTTCAATCAGACCTGTTGTCACAGGTGCATAAAACCAATCACCTAGCCATGCAGTCTCTATTTGTAAACACTTGTGATACAAAATGTGTTGTTCTGAAGAGCTCAGTGACTTCAAGTGTGCTACTGTGATAGGATGGTAATAGGACAACAGGATGAAATTTCATCCCTGTTGAATATTCTACAGACAACTGTAAATGATATTATTAGAAGGTGGAAGCGTTTAGGAACAACAACAACTCAGCCACGAAGCAGAAGACCATGTAAAATCACAGAGCTGGGTCAACGATTGATAAGGTGCATGGAACGTAAAAGTTACCAACACTCTGCTGATTCCATAGCTGAGGAGTTCCAAACTTTCACTGGCATTAATGTAAACATAAACTGTGTGGTGGGAATTTCATGAAATGGGTTTCCATGGCCTAGCAGCTGCATGCAAGCCTCACATCACCAAGTCCAATGCTAAGCATCAGATGGAGTGGTGTAAAGGACACTGACGCCAGACTGTGGAGCAGTGGAAACGTGTTCTGTGGAGGGATGACTGCATTGTGCCAACTGTGAAGTTTGGCGGAGGAGGGATTATGGTATGGGGCTGTTTGTTAGGGTTTGGTCTAGACCCCTATCTCCAGTGAAGGGCAATCATAATCTTAATGCTATACTTCCAACCTTGTGGCAACAGTTTGGGGAAAGCCCTTTTCTATACCAACATGAGCATGTCCAAGCGTACAAAGCAAGGACTATAAAGACATTGACTGGCCCACACAGAGCTCTGACCTCAACCCCAGAGAATTGTCTCAGGAAATTAGAAACAAAATTATAGACAATCATATTAGGTAAAGGACATAAGACCTCCAAGCAGCTCAGTTTCCCTGTGACTACAGCCTTACGTGTTATCATCGTCCGGGGTCTATAAATTGACCTACAGACCCCGGTGATATAATGTAACTCTGGACTCAATGGGGAATAGCATTAGCATATCATAACAAAATATTGGTGAAATGAACGAGTTTCGCGGCGCATGATGCGTTATTTAGAGGCTGTGTCTAGAAATAAGGTCCAGGTTGTAAAAAACAGTAGTTTTCGTTTAATGGAAGACGACTGAGGAAGACTCTGCTATTGAATGCAAATCATAAAAAAGCGAGACTGTACTTTGCCAAAATGCATGTTGACAAGCCACAGAGCTTCTGGAAGAATTTCCTTTGGACAGATGAGACAAAACTGGAGCTTTTTGGAAAGTCACAACAGCTCTATGTTCACAGACACAAAAATAAAACTTTTAAAAAAAGAAAACTGTACCTACTGTGAAACATTTAGGAGGCTCGGTTATGTTCTGGGGCTGCTTTGCTGCATCTGGCACAGGGTGTTTTGAATCTGTGCAGGGTACAATGAAATCTCAAAACTATCAAGGCATTCTGGAGCGAAATGTGCTGCCCAGTGTTAGAAAGCTTGGTCTCATATTTTTATTTTTTTTTAATTATTCTGTTAAACGTCAATTCAAAAGCAATGTCTGAATTTGATTAATTTTCAGTAAATTTATATTATTACTTTTGTTAGTTTCAAGTTATCTTAGTTACATTTGTGGGTTTTTCTCTCTCTTTAATGGAAGGGTACCAGCAATTTTGTCCATGTGTGTAGTTGCTGTTGGTGTAATTTTCAGGTGTGGCCAAATACTTTTGTCTATGTAGTATAGATCATTTTTAAATCATCCAGGTAAGATAATATGTGTTTAATAGCTGTTGATTTTATAATTCATATTATAATTATTATTCATATTCAGCTCTATTTGTAATTTATGGAATACCACTCCCTGTTTGATTGTTTCATTTTGATAAAGTCTAAAGTCTCAACCTTTATTCCAGTGCTGAATACACTCCTCTACTGTGGACATGCTCAAGGTAACAGCATTGTTTTACTTCATTCATTCACTCAACATGAGTCTGTAGTCCTGTCAGTCACATCCTCCCTCTGTGTCTTTTATCAGAGTGTTCATTATTTTAATCCATGTAGGAAAACAGATTGTAGAGAACAAGTTCAATACAAGTTTGGTATTTTATATTGTTAACTGTGTAGTGTTGTATGGATGTTTGTGTTTGGTTCTAGATGCTGTGCTGACTACTGACACCTACTGGTCACCTTTGTTCACTGGAGAGTCTGTTACCTTCATATGTGACATGAAGGAAGGAGGAGACACTGACTGGGATTATAAAATCTACAAGGATAATCGAGGATTTACTCCCTATAGCACACATCAACGCTACACATTAAATCCTCTGTCTACAGGTCACAGTGGTGAACATGTGTGCTGTGGTCTCCACAAGAGATCACATCAGACAAAGTGTAGTAATACTGTCACTTTAACTGTATCTGGTAAATCCTACAACATAAGATATTAATCATCCCTGCTCATATGTACATATAAATCCATTATGTAATGTAAAACTTGCCATATGGATATATTCAGAATACTTTGACTAGGACCTCTGTATGTTTTCAACTCAGTCCTTACTTTTTTCACTGAATATACAAATATCCACCATAAAAAAAGAAAAAGCAACCTCACCACATCAAGGGCTCACCATACTGATAGGTTGTAGCTGAGGATGTTTCTTTTCTCTAAACCAGAAACAGGATAGACTAGTGTAGCAGTTAACGCATCACTGTGTGTCCGTTAACATTATGTGTGACTTCTTCAGGCTGGATAATGGATAGACTGTAACACTGATTTTAAGACCAGAGTTAATGGCTTGGCTGGATTTCTGTAACGCACTTTATTTTGGGGTCAGCCAGTCCTTCCTCACACATCTTCAGTTGGTTCAGAATGCGTCCGCTCGTCTCTTAACTGGAGCACGTAAGAGAGAGCACATAACTCCCATTCTGGCCTCCCTCCACTGGGTGCCTTTGCGTTTTAGAGTTCATATTAAGATTATTTTATTTGCCTTTAAATCTTTAAATGGTCTCGCCCCACTTTACTTCTCTGAGGTTCTCCATCCTTACACTTCTGCTCAGTGTCTCAGGTCAGCTGAGCAGCTGCTCCTTGATGCACCGAGGTCTAAGTGGAAGCTCAGAGGGGACAGAGCTTTTTCTGTTGCTGCTCCTTAATTGTGGACTAGTCCACCACTGCACATCAGACAAGCCCCCTCACTGTCAATTTTTAAAACTTCTCTTAAAACCCACTTTTATTCCTTGGCTTTCAACCTAGCATGAGAACCTGTTTTTGATATTGTTTAGTGCTTTTTTTAATTTTTTTATTATAGTTTTTAATTGTTTTTTTTATTGTTTTTATTGTTTTACAGTTATTAATAGTTTGTCTTATGTTCTTCTTACCTATGTAGAGCACTCTGTTTCAGCTGTGGTTGTGGTTTTTAAAGTGCTTTATAAATAAAGTTGAGTTGAGTTGAGTAGCTCTGACACCATGATAAAATAAACACAAATCACAGCTGAAAAATAAAAACTACAAAGGAATTTTTATTGTATAGTGGAAGTGATAGGTTAAGACCAGTTATTAAATATTTTATTCCAGATCTGAAGAAGTTTTAAGAATTCAGAAAGATTTTACTGCAGGTGGAGTGTTGTTCTTGTTTTATATGTGTTACCTTTTTTCTTTTTGTAACAGCAGGTAGAACCAGGGCCACACTGACAGCAGGCCCAGCAACCATACCAGTAGGAGACAGAGTGACACTGACCTGCTCTGAGGAGACCTCTGCTGGATGGAAATATGAGTGGTTCAGACGTACCACAGACACCTCTGAAGTTCAAGTCAGAACAAATGATGGAGAAAACAGAGTTATCAGTGTATCACAAGGAGGAATCTACCGGTGCAGAGGAGGAAGAGGAGAACCAGTTTACTACACTGATCCCAGTGATCCAGTCACCATTGAGATAACCTGTGAGTTCAGTTATTTAGTTTGAAATATTCATGATTTCATGATTATCATTAGAATTAGTGATGAAACCTACAATGTTCAGTTTTCTCTGTTGATTTCATGTTTCTATTTGTGTCCCAACTGTTCATATCTGGTGGAAACAGTTTCCAACAAGGCTGTTGTAACACGACAACCCAACTGGCCTCAGATATTCAGAGGTGAGAAGATCACTCTGACATGTGAGGTCCAGGGAGGTGAAGACACTGAGTGGAAGTATGAATGGAGTAGACCCAGGTCATCTATACACTGGACATACAATAAATACTGGACTTTCACTGCTTCTGAGTCCAGCAGTGGAGACTACATGTGTAAGAGTAGACGCAGAGATGACTCATATTCTTCAACAGAGTGGAGTAAAGCCATCACATTGTCAGTATCTGGTAAGTCATGTTTCAGTTAAAATAAATGTAATAATTATTACAATTACAGTTTTATTACACAAAACACACATTTAACTGTCAAAACAGTGTTGACTCTGTGATGACCAGATATTAGAGAATGAGTTGTGTAAAGATTAGACACAAGCTTCAGGGAAGGTCTAAAATCTATCCAGTATTTTGATGCAACAAATGTCCATTCACAGTATGATAGTAGAGGTAGTAAGACAGACGAAGGACCTGAGAAAACAAAAACATATAAAAAGTAGGGATTATGATTTTATATTTTTCTGTTCTATTCTACAAGTTCATTAAACAAATGGTAACAGGAGAATAACATTACATTCTGTGTTCAAAGTACATTAATTGGTGGGGTCACATAAACCATTGAATGGAGACTTTGAATTTACATACTTTGCTATGATTAATTGTCATTTACACAAGTTAGAGACAGTGACAATTTATCCTAAACTCAACAGCAACTAAACCAAAGGCCCAACTGAGAGCTGACACCAGAGACATTCCAGTAGGAGGCAGTGTGACCCTGACCTGCTCAGTGAAGCCATCATCTGGATGGAAATACTACTGGTACAGAGATGAGAAGTCCTCTGAACCTCTGACCACACAACATGCTGGTTTCTATTCAAATGGACAAACCAGAGTCTCACAGGAAGGACTCTACTGGTGCAGAGGAGGAAGAGGAGACCCAGTTTACTACACAGAGTACAGTGATTCAATCAGGATCAATAGAAATGGTGAGTTGGTGGTTGAGTTGGAGAGTTTTAGATTAATAATAAATGTAGAAACACCCAGTGTGGATTTATGAAAGTGGGTTGATGTTGATTTTTGTGTCTTTATTTATGATCCTTGAACATGGACAGTTCCAAACAAGGTGACTGTGACTCTCAAACCCAACTGGCCTCAGATCTACAGTGGAGAGGAGATTACTCTCAGATGTGAGATCCATGGAGGAGACACTGAGTGGGAGTATGAATGGAGATCTACCAGTTCATACAAACCTCCAAATCTAAATGAATTCAGGATTAAATCTGATTCTTCACTCCACACTGGAGACTACACGTGTAAAGGCAGAATGAAAAGTGGACAACAGTCTTCAACAGAGTGGAGTGATTCCTTCAGACTGACTGTATTCATCAGTAAGTCACATCATATTTCATCAGTCAGACTGTTATTTAACTGAACCTACAAGTTCCAATTCAGACTTTTAGACATAACAGACAGTTATAAAAGTTAATAATGCCAACTAGGTGAACTATACACTATGTGTTGAATGTAACCTACCATTAGTACATACTAACATGTTTTCATTCTAATAAAATCTCTTTCAACAGGTAAACCCCAACCTGTCCTCTCTGTGTCTCCATCATGGCTGAGTCCTGGAGCCTCAGTAACTCTGAGCTGTGAGCTTGAACATCCATCTGCAGGATGGAGGTTTTACTGGTATAAAGCTGTTCCTGATCTATCACACAAGTATCCATCTTACAACTATGAGCTGCTTCCTGGTAGCATCAATGGAACTGAACAAGATTCCTACATCATTGATGGACAGACACACACAGCAGGATATGTGTGTAGAGCTGGAAGAGGAGACCCAGTGTTTTACACTGATTCCAGTCAGCTTCAGTTTGTCTGGTCTGGAGGTCAGTTTCTATGTTGTATTTTGTTCCTTTTTAACTTATATCGCATTAGGTGTACCAATATCGCCCCCGTAGTTTTTGAATTATCTTTCCTCGTTGGAAAAGAACTGTTTTACTGTTTTACATTATTTTTATGAATAGCCAATAAATGCACAAGAAGGATTCATTCCATAGTTATTGTTAGTTATTAGTTTTGATGCTCCATCTTGGTTTGTTTTCAGATTTCCATTTAGCAGCGTCTCTCTCAGTGAATCCTGACAGAGTGCAGCACTTCACCTCTGACTCTGTCTCTCTGAGCTGTGAGGGAAACTCTACTGAGTGGAGAGTGAGGAGGTTTACTGATGATGGCTTCCTGTCACACTGTTCTACCTGGGGGACAATGACTGGATCAACATGTAATGTTAATAGGTTAGGGGACAGTAATGCAGTGTACTGGTGTGAGTCTGGATCAGCTTTCAGCAACGCAGTCAACATCACTGGACAGAGTGAGTTTTAATCACATGTTACTGTCATCACCCTGCATCTGCTGATCTCTACATTAAATGTCATGTTGTTTGACTGTTTTCCAGCTGATGATATTATCCTGGTGAGTCCTGTCCATCCTGTGACTGAGGGAGATTCTGTTACTCTTGGCTGCAAGCTGAAGACACAAAATGTTCTTTCTAATGTGTTTTTCTATCAAAATGACAAACTCATCCAAAGTGATACCAGAGGGGAGCTGATCATCCCTGCAGTGTCAAAGTCAGATGAAGGCTTCTACAAGTGTCAGTCCTCAGGAAAACAATCACCACAGAGTTGGATGGCTGTAACATGTGAGGAATCTGTTCAGTTATTATTGATAGTACAAGGGATCGTTGTAAATTGTGCTGATGACATGTTTTACATGCTACATTTAACTGAATCTCATCATTTATTTCCAGCAGTGTCCAGGTCTGAAAGTTCTTCATTTCTTGTTCCATTGATCGTTGGACTGGTTTGTGGAATTTCACTGATTCTTCTTCTGCTGCTGTTGTGTCTCTGCAAACAGTCAAAGGGTGAGAACATTTCCTCCTGATATTAGATTAATTATAGTCTAATGATCAACATCACTGATGTAATCTGATTACTCTATGAGTACTGTGAAAGCAATAGAACAATCAGTTTAAAATCATGTCTCTTTTCACAGATTCCTGCTTTATCAGGTTGGTCCAACACTCCTCTGTCTCATTTTCAACGTTCTAGAATTACTTTCAGTGATTCTTATTAAATCTACTGTATTCAAATGTTTTGCTTTCACCAGGTCTCAGAGCACAAATCAGAGCTCTGCTACAGACCACATGATCAACCAGGATGAAGGTCAACCCTGACTTTTGTTTCTGACAAATCTTTAATGAGGGTGGATACTTTAGGATTATGTACATTTATGGCTCAGTGCTTTTTGTTGTTGTTTGTTTGTTTTTACAATCTGTGGAATGACCTGAAAAGATTCGTTCACACCAGAAATCCCTAGAATATGGCTAGTTCTCCTGTAACTCATATTTATCATGAATCAATTTTAAATACTAGAATGAGATGATTTTCTGTAAATGACTGAAGTTCAAACATGTCACTATATTTCAGATGAATCCAGGGATGCCACATATTCTTTGATTGAGCTTAAAAACATCACTAAGAAGGTTGAGTGTTTTATGTAGAAACAACCACATACAAGATATAGAACAAACAGTAGCTGAGACACTTTTCTAGACCAGTAGCATCTAAATAACAGATAATATCATCTGATCCTTTTAACAGAGAAGAAACAGAAACCAGAGGAGAGCTGTGTTTACTCTGCTGTGAAGATTGGTTCATCTGCAGGTATGATTCATTCCAACAGTCCTGACTAGACAATGATCCTTCTTCTGTGTTGTACAGTTGAAACCTGAAGTGTGGCTTTTGTTTCAGATGACGGTCTGATGTATGAACAGGTTCTCTTCCACAATAAAGGTAAAGCCAAGAGAGACAAAGGTGAGTCAAGTCTCCGTCCACCTGCAGCAGTGATTGTTGTAACAGGTTGATCTTAATAAGTAATGTGACTCACTGGAACCTACTTTAGCTAATATTAGAACTTAGAACATCTTGTCTCTTATCTTTTCTTCTGTGCAACATGTTTATTATACACTTTTGTACAGAAGCAAATCATATTAATCATTGCGTTGCCTGTTACTGTCAAACATTTTAAACTGATCTCTTTCATGACAGGAATATCTGCTCCTGCAACCGCTGATGAAACAGTTTATTCTGAAGTCAAACCAGCAAAACATAGGGGTCAATTGTCTTCATTCTGATTTGCTGAATAATCCTGTATCTTTTCCTTCTTTGGTTTGGCTCCTGATCAGTAAACAGATTGTTATCAACAAAACCAACTAAATAGAGAAAAAAAAAAAGAGAGAGAGATTTTTATATAAATAACAAATCATATACAAATACTAACATTTATGAAAATTCCACAAGGCTTCATCAGGTTCATGAAGTTAGAGATCTTGGTCAGTGTTGGTGTCTCAAACCCTTCAATTTCACTGGTAATGTTATGGAGTTAATGTATCAAGTATCTAAATTAATCTAATCTAATTCATTCATTTATTTTGTGTAATGAATGGAGCAGTTCACTGTGATACTGCACAATCCAGCAGACAGGTTGGAGTGAAGCTCTGATATTATCATCTTTGGTTGCAACACATGACCAGGAAGAGAAATGAATGACTTAATGGCACCCTCTGCTGGTCCTCAGCTGTAAACACAAGCTGGGATTATTCCAGGGGGTCAACTTTTAACATTCAGTCATTCATTTTCTGTAACCACTTGTCCTATGGAGGGTTATCGAATATTTATATACAATAATGTTCTTCAATAATCTTAACTGAAATGTAATAAACATAATCTGGAACATTTCCACCTTATCGTTTCTCCATTCAAAGGAAGTCCATCTCCTGCAGTCATGGAGGAAACTGTTTATTCTCAAGTCAAAATCTAGGAACAGCTCCTGATAATAAAGGTACCAGACAATGTGAATGTTGTCAAAGTGTCTTTAATTCTGAGTAATCACCTGAATAAATCATCTTTTCTCTCTTCTTGTGGTTTTCAGGTCCACAGAGAGGAGTGTGTGATGTTTTGTCCATTGAAATGAATTGATCCTTGATGAGCTTTGTTTTTGTATGGAGGTCATTTAGCATTTTAAAAGCTTGTTAGTTGAGACCACTTTGTGCAGCAGTGTATTTGTAGCCGTGACATTTTATTTGCTTGTATGTGTTTTTCTTCACTTTTGTCTCAAACATAAAACCAAGAATTAAACAAATACAACATTTGCAAAGTTTAATCCAGTATCCCAATTTCTCACACATGATGGATATAGTTACCTTATTTACCGTATGAATCTTTATTATTTCATATTTGTTTCTGTTATTATGTCCTGGTATCATCTAACTGTGTTATACATTTAGTTGTTTTGGTGTGTTTTTGAACTCTGATGAAGGACTACCTACCTCAGACTCTAACCATCCTCAGTGTCATTAACACTGTAAAATAACATGTGAACAGACCTGACAAGCAAATAGTGGCTGAAGTGGCGTGCTGTGTATCGATAATTCTGTGATAACAACTAAGTTGGTACAATTTAAAGGAATCAGCCCACTTAACCATTTTACACAAACAGAAAATAACACAACGTCTTAGTACGTCAGTTAAATTGGAACCTCTTAATAACAATGACAGTGTTTTTGGTGTTGAGTGGGAGTATGAACAAGCTCACAGACACTTCCAACTCTGCTATCACTCTGTTTTAAATTGAACCACAAAGTTTATCTCACAGATAAATATGCACTGGTGCAGAACTCAAGATCTTATCCAGTAGTTGCTCAGTTGCTCCCACCATGGCTACATCTGACCAATAAGTGGAGGCAACATTTTACATAATTTGTGGTGATACCAAACTAAGGAGAAACACTGTTCAGATCAACTGATTTGGATGAGAGGAAACAAAGTATAGGTGTTAAAAGGTCCTTAGAGCTTTAGTTTGGAGTAATACAGGATGCAGAAATCATTCCCTAAACTCATTTCCTCTTGTGGCAGGTTGAGTGCTGCTCCACCTCCACCCTCAATTAGTAACACCTGGGCCTGATTGCTCAGTGGTGCCACCTGCTTAACTGGTCACCTGCTCACACCGTTGTCTGGCGTTCACCTGACGAGGGTTCTGTCCAACATGCTCTGGTTGTGGGAAGCGAGTTGCGACCTGTAAGCAGGGTTGGCCGTGCTGTTTGTGTGCAGCTTCGTCGGGATCTTGGGGAGTGTGGCGTCTGCTCTCTGCCTTCACCTCTCTGTTGAGTTCTCTTCACCCGCATAGCCTTACTCTTTTAACTTCTGCTAGATTCATTAGCCTTATGCTCCTTACCGCAGTGAAGTTAGTTTTAAGTTGGATCGACAGACATTCGCTCCAGGTAAACCTCTTTGTCGCTATGCGTACAGTGTGACTCCGAGCAAGCCACTCCAACATTTCAAGTGCACCCTTACTGCAGACTATACGGTAAACACACGGAGATAGAAGACGGCCACAGCGTGTACCGACTTCCTGCTTTCAGAATAACAATGTGGGATATTTAAAGCATAGATACTGTGTGTTTTAACCTATTTAGAATGTACTGGGCTACAATATGTGTATCTCATGCAGCCAGTGCAGTATCATGATCCAACATTGATTTTGTGTCAGATAGATAGATAGATAGATAGATAGATACTTTATTGATCCTCAGGGAAATTCAAGCATCCAGTAGCAGTTACATACATTGAACATAAAATACAAAAGCTATATAAAAAATAGAAAGTAACTAGAAATAAAATGTTTTGTACAACTATAAACTATGTTAAAACTATAAAGTGACCAGTAGAAGGTTTTTTATATATATAAATATGAGAGCTACAAATGGGGAGGACTGTGTGCAATTAAATTAGTTTGTAAACAGATGAATGAAATAATTAAATGAATGAAAGTCAGTCACCAGATGTAGCAGAGGTAGACAGACATGGCAATGACAGAGTGTCCAGTAAGTGGTGCAAAAAGATATGTCCATTGTCTATTGTGTCTCCTGCCATCACTGAGAGCTGTTGTACAGCCTGATGGCCAGGGGGACGAAAGAGTTCTTCAGTGTGTTGGTGGAGCAGGATTGAGACAGCAGCCTGCCACTGAACACACTCCTCACTGTAAAATGCAATATTAATGCTGACTTGCATTTAATTGTTCACTTAACTATTTGGCAAAAGTATTTACATCTTAATGGTTTTTTTCAAGTAACACTTAATTGCAGGGTGAAGAAAGCAATTTACTTCATAATTCCAAGGTAAGGTCACTTACAAGAACCAAGTAAAGGAAGCAAGACATTACGACACCAGTTGGAGGCGGCAATGAGCATGTTTGTGCACGAAGCAGAAAAAGAAGAAGAGTGCTAATCATGTAAATAACCTACAGACAGTTCACAACTTGGTTGGTACTGGAGAGACGCTGCATTATTTCGACTAGACAAGGAAATATTTGATTATCTTCCCGGAAATCGCTGTGGTAAGCTATTAAGCAAAATCTTCTCTTGATTTGAGCAGAAAGTTTGGTATGTTTTTCTTTAACCATCTTCCAAACCTCACTTTGGCTGTTGTACTTTTTGATTTGGTGTTTGTTTGTTTCTTAGGTTGTGAGCGCAAAGAGTATGGCTAAAAAAGAAAATTATAATTTGGCTCGTTGGCCCAATCCAAATAAAGGAGATGTTTGAGAACTGAAACTAACGGACCTGGGCAGAGGCATATCTGATAGACCAGTTTACAACTAGACTTGGCTTCTATGATGTGTAGGCAATAGAAAATGTCTTTACATGTTTTTTTTATTATTATTTACAAAGTACTGACTTTTGTACATATGTCATGTCATGTTTTAGACATTTGAGATGTCCTGCTTGTGATTTTGTCAGTGGTATTTTTTTGTTTTGTTTTTTACACTAATGAATCCAAATGTTTTGGAAAAGATGGTTCTGTATGTAACAAAACAGATTTTGTTTCATACACTGTATTGTGTGTTTAATATGGGTCAGTTTATGGAAATGCTCAGGTCAGTTTAAGACAGAATTTTTAATATAATTTCTGCGGTCACATTCATGTCAATATTTGAAATTTAACTGGCAAATTTGAGTTTTTTTCTGCCTTTCAAGCAGGAATAAAGAAGTGCTGAACTTTGAACTACTGTGTATCATTGTGTTGAAATCTTATGTAACTGTAAATGTGATTTTAAAATAGAGCCTGGTTTTCATTTATTTGAAGTATACAAGCAACACTTATTTGAAGGCAATCGTTTTGCGTTGAAGTTAAGATCAATTACTGTTCAAGTAAATATAACTGAGATTGTAAGTTTCAGGAACTTCAATGCATGTGTTGTGTTTTAATAAACACACAGTATACTTGACTTGTGATGACCATGTTAGGTGAAATAGGAATTCTCAGTAGTGTAAGTGCACTACACTAAGTAAGCATTAGTTTGGCCAACTTCAATGCATGTGTTGTGCTTAATAAACACACATTATACTTTACTTGTAATTGCCTAGTTAGGTAAAACACTGTAAGTGAACTACACTAAGTAAGCATTTGTTTGCACAACTTGCAATTCCTAGTCCAGATTAGTCTGTAATTTCAAGGCAATCGGTTTGCATGTTTTTTTTAAGTAATGTTTACTTATTAGATTTTGCAGTGCTCTGCCTGATGAAGGTGTTGTGCAGAGGGTGGTGGGCGTTGTCCAGTATGGACAGCAGTTTGTCCAGGGTCCTTCTCTCTGCCACTGTCACCAGAGAGTCCAGCTCTGTGCCCACCACTGAGCCAGCCCTCCTCACCAGTCTGTCCAGCATCCCTCTTCTTGCTGCTTCCTCCCCAGCAAACCACAGCATAGAAGAGGACGCTGGCCACCACAGACTGGTCAAACATCTGCAGCAGTTTTTTGCAGACGTTGAAGGACCCCAGCCTTCTCAGGAAGTACAGACGGCTCTGTCCTTTCCTGTGGAGTGTGTCCATGTTTGTAGTCCAGTCCAGCCTGTCGTCCAGCTGCAGCCCCAGATATTTGTAGGTCCTGACCACCTCCACATCGACCCCGTTGATGGACACAGGTTGGAGATGTGATTTCTTCCTTCTGAAGTCCACCACCATCTCCTTGGTCTTGGAGGTGTTCAGCTGCAGATGGTTGGACCTGCACCACCTCATGAAGTCTGCGACCAGGCTCCTGTACTCCTCCTCCCGTCCATCCTTGATACAGCCAACTATCACAGTGTCATCTGAGTATTTCTGCATGTGGCAGAGCTCAGAGTTGTACTGGAAGTCAGATGTGTACAAGGTGAAGAGGACGGGAGAGAGCACAGTCCCCTGTGGTGCTCCGGTGCTGCTGACCACAGTGTCCGACGTGCAGTCCTTCAGTCTGACGTACTGTGGTCTCTCTGTGAGGTAGTCTGTAATCCATCTCACCAGGTGTGAGTCCACCCTCATCTCTGTCAGCTTGTCTCTCAGCAGGAGGGGCCGGATGGTGTTGAAGGCGCTGGAAAAATCAAAAAACATGATTCTCACAGCACCGCTCTCCTTATCCAGATGAGAGTAAGCCCTGTGTAACAGATAGAGGATGGCATCCTCCACGCCTACCTTCTCCTGGTATCCAAACTGCAGTGGATCCTGTGCGTGGTGGACCTGGGGTCTGAGGAGATGGAGCAGCAGCAGTTCAAAAGTCTTCATGATGTGGGATGTTAATGCAACTGGTCTGAAGTCACCCGGCTCCCTGGGGTGTTTTGTTTTGGGAACCGGGATGAGACATGAAGTCTTCCAGAGCACGGGGACCCTCCCCAGCTGCAGGCTCAGGTTGAAGACATGCTGAAGAGGCTCCCCCAATTCAGCAGAGCAGGCCTTGAGCATTCTTGGACACACTTTGTCTGGGCCCGCTGCTTTCCTTGGGCGCAGCCTCCTCAGCTCTCTGCTCACCTGATCCTTGGTGATGGTGAAGGGGAGGGGGGTTGAACTGTCCATGGTGGTGGTGGGGAGGGGGGTTGAACTGTCCATGGGTGTGACGGGTGGGGGAGCTCTGCAGTCCGAGGTGATGATGGACGTGATGGGGGGGGTGTGGAGTGGGCAGTCACTGTCTGTAGGAGCTGGAGTATCAAACCTGTTAAAAAACAGGTTCAGCTGGTTTGCTCTCTCAGCATCCCCCTCTTCTGTGCTGCTGCCCTTCTTCTTGCAGCCTGTGATGGTTTTCATGCCATCCCAGACCTCCCTCATGTTGTGCTGCAGCTTCTGTTCCACCTTCCTTCTGTACTCCTCCTTTGCCTCTCTCAGCTGGACCTTGAGTTCCCCCTGTATGCGCTTCAGCTCGTCTCTGTCACCATCCTTGAATGCCCTCTTCTTCCTGTTAAGGATGTCCTTGACATCACTGGTGATCCAGGGCTTGTTGTTCGGGAAGCAGCGTACAGTCCTAATGGGGACCACAACATCCATACAGAAGTTCAGGTAGTCAGTAGTGCAGTGGGTGACCCCCTCGATGTCCTAAGCTTGGAAGCTATTGAGCTGTGATGCGAAAATTTACATGTTACACTTTTTAAATTTTAATCATGACAAAACAGAGGTGATGGGTTTTTAGTGGAACCACTGGAACCCCCCTGCCAGATCTTGGTCCCCTAACCCAGTACATGAAACCCACTGTTACAAACTTGGGGGTGAAGATGGACCCTGATTTTAAACTTGAGAGCCAGATCAGGTCTGTCGTTAAATCAAGTTTCTTTCACCTGAGGCAGCTGGCCAAAATAAAACCTATTCTTTCCAGGCAGCCCTTTGAGACTGTAGTCCACGCTTTCATAACCACTTGGCTGGATTACTGCAACGCACTATATGTGGGGGTCAGTATGTCGGCCATCTCTCGGCTCCAGATGGTACAGAACGCTGCAGCTCGTCTTTTAACTGGCACAAGAAAACATGAGCACATTACCCCCATTTTAGCCTCACTCCACTGGCTGCCCATACATTTTAGAGTTCACTTTAAAATTCTTTTATTTGCTTTTAAATCCCTCAATGGTCTTGCCCCGCCGTACCTCTCTGAGCTTCTACACTTTTACACTCCTTCCCGGTCTCTCAGGTCAGCTGATCAGCTGCTCCTGAGAGAGCCTAAAACAAAGCGGAAGCTCAGAGGGGATCGTGCCTTCGCTGTGGCAGCTCCAAAACTTTGGAACAATCTGCCTCAGCACATCAGACAGGCCTCCTCTCTGTCTGTTTTTAAATCCCACCTAAAGACCCACCTCTTCTCCTTGGCTTTTAACACCTAGTAGGAAGTTGACTTCATTTATTTTATTTTAAGGATTTTACTGTGTGTTATCTGTTATCTCTTTTATCTCATTGGCTTTATTTTTGTTTTACCATACTTTACCTTTATTGTATTTTACTGTGAAGCACTTTGGAAACCTTGTGTTTGTTTAAATTGTGCTATATAAATAAAATTGGATTGGATTGGATTGGATGTAAAAATTAATAAAAAATGTTTAGAGATTTCAATTGTAAAAAAAGGAGGTGTATGATCCCACACCGATTTGGAGTCAATTGTTCACATGACCTGGAAGCTACTGAGCTAAAATCCTAATATTTACCTATAAAAATTAAAATATATGTATATTTAGAGATTGTAAAAACAAGAGGTGTGTCTCATCCACCAGCCGACATGAGGACCATTGCATGTTAATAAAAATAGCCTACATCTGTATCTTACCCAGCCACCAGACTAATTGTATTTTATTTTATTATTATTTTTTTTGTCATTCTTCTGTGCTATCTCCTCCTACATTTTTTTATGTAACTAAAACATTGATATGTGCTACTAGTTTTCTTATTTATACATTTCATAAATTTTCTGATATTCTTTTTTTATTCAAGTGTCTACAATGTCAGTGAATGAGAGGAACATACATCTACATCATACGTATAGTACATCATACAGTACATATGTAAAGCACATCCATACAGTCTTTTGTTCATATAGCGTTATATGGACACATTGTTTACTGTTGCCAAGGTGTTCAGCACCACGGACAGTTATACGGATAAAATATTACTTAATGTCAAACTTCTTGTACTTTAAATGGTTAATTCTGCTTAATGTGAAACTCTTTGTCGATGTAAAGGCTTATTTTGCTGAAATAGTACATAATGTCATACTGTACTTAATAATTCAGAAACGGCAGCAACAGCTAACAGCTCCTCGACGCATTGTTGTTCATAAGTTTTGTTTGTTCGTTTACTTTGAGTAGTAGGGGTGGACTGCCCGTTTTGTTACCTTCTTATTTATTTAGGTAGGGAAGTGTTTTGCCCTTTGTTTTCATTTGTTAGGTTATCTGATTTATTTGTAGGTAGGGTTGTTTTGTTTGTTATTTTGGCCTTAGTCCACCCTGAAGATACACTGTAAATGCAAACAATGTCCTGACTTATGATGAATTAGTGCATTTAATTCATACTAGTTTTTTAAGTTTACTTTCTCTCACCGAGTTTTCTGCACTTTTTACCCGCATACTTGTTTCTTTAAGTTATATGAACTTGGTTTTTCTGAGTGTGTAGCATGGTTTGTGGTATGAGACTTAAGTTACAGAGCTGTGCAGCCCAGTGCGCATGTACTCATTCAAATGCAAGCGGTCAAAGCCGTGAACCTGGACCCAGTACTCTCACCGAAGGCTGGCTCTAACGTTGATTTCGGTAAGTTTAAAGCTTTTGTTTGTAATCTTGTCAATATAATTTAATGTTTGGAATGAGAGTTGTTCGAAGAAAGCCGATATCTCTGACTTTCCGACTTTCTGTTAGCATGTTAGCTTGTGTGTGTCTGTGCGGGTTCACAGAGCAGACGTTAGCAGCAGTTCAACATTAGCGAATCCGATTAATAGTGCTTTGACTCTGTCTGGATGAGCCCCAGTGTATTGTTAATATTCAACATGTCTCCGCCGGTTCCTGTCTGTTAGCTGCTGGATTACGAGGCGCTGCTAATTTAGCTGTATGAGCTAACCAGTTAGCTTAACAGGCTCCTGCTTCAGCTCCAGGCAGCAGAATTTATAAGAGTGTCAGGGTGCAGTCATGCTCGTGCTGGGACGTAAACATTAGCTAAGCTACGGTGTGTGTGTAATGTCAGTTAAGGTTTGTTGGTTACAGTTTGTAGACACAACATTCAAACTGAGCGCTTCTTCTCGGGCTCAGTACATATGCCCGCTGCTCCAGACAGGTCATAACTGACCTAGTAGAGAAAGGTAATACAGTCCGAGTGAAGCGCTGGAGCAGCGGGCCAGTCCACGGGGTAAGCACGGAAAATATCATGTTATCATAGCCGCCACAACCAGACATTACACTCAATAATGTTTACACTTATTTATAACTACAGTATTTTGATAAATGCTGACGCCTGGCACAGATTAGTGACTTTACTCAGTTTGGTTTATTTCATTCAGGGTATGACCCTAAATACTAACACCAACAAACCAACCCAGAAGAAAGGAGACAGGTGGGTACTGCTTTCATTTAGACCAGTGGCGGTTCTACATTGAATTGCGCCCCGGGCGAGACCACCTGCGAGCGCCCCCCCCCCCCGTGCGCACGCGAAAAGAAAAGAACATCCATGAAAAACAAATGTTAATAAACATGCCCTTACACGCTAAGTGTCTGTCATTAGACGCTATACTAATCTATCTTTCAGGGAGGAACAATTAGCTCCTTGGTTACTGCCTCCAATTCTATGCTTGGCACACTTTTAGTTATGACTGGTTAAACTATGTTTTGACACGAAATAGAGTTGTAGCAAATGGGAAATGTTCATCTTTGAAACCACTTACAGATATGAAAATTCCGTTGGCTAATTACAGGACCCAGCGTGATGGAAATAAATAATAACTGAACTTGGAACAGTTTTGTTGCAAAGCACAATCTTAAGGTGAAATTAGATCTGGTGTTTAAGACTGATTACTGTTATATAAGCATTGCAAGCATCATAGCAAAAAGTCTAACAAACGTATAGCACCAGTTAACATTAGCCCTTGATTCATGGCATGATACTGTAATCATACAGAGAGAACATAGCATACCTTTATCTTTTCTTTTTCTGTCCATCTCTGCGTTTATTTGACACTCGACAATCAACAGATTTCCATCCTTCAGCGCTGTCACTCACGACCAGAAGTCAAGACTAAACCAATTCACCTTGGTGACCACATAATCGTTTTGTAATAGGTCTATTTTTATTTTTTATTTGGCCATTTCACACAATTCATAAAAACAAAAACATGCAGGAATTATAGGCCTGTATTTATAATACTATGAATGAAATGTGAGTTATATGGAAGAAAGTCAAGGTGTGACTGACTTTAACCCTTTTATACAGTGGACCCCCCCCCCCCGTCCGTTCAATGTGGGAGAGACCCAGAGGTGAACTGCCCCCCCCCCTCTCACACACAGCTTCGGTGCACGGCACCTTCTCAGCAAGCAGAGGCGACTGCAGCTGCAGGGGGCGCCAATTTGCCAGTTCCCCACACAGATATGACAGATGATAGAAAACCATGTAGCGGCGCAGATTTATTTATTTTCCAAGTGCTCGTGCCGCCCTCCTTGTGTCATGAAAAAATGACACAAATGATTATGTTCGCCCGTGCCTAAAACCGCTACTGGCGGTAGTCTAGAAAACTGGCGAGTTTTTTTTTTTTGTTTGTTTTTTTGAAGGCGTTCGTGCGCCCTCACATAGATTGCGCCCTGGGCGGTCGCCCACATTGCCCATAGCAAAAACCGGCCCTGCACCCGATTGTACTTTTACTACTTAACGATATTGCTACACATTCTTTAAAATTACATCTGCACGCTTATCGTTTATTCTTTCCAATTATACGCACAATTTTGTCGGAGCTTAACTTCCCTCTCTTCGCAGGCGGAGCCGAGTGTGCACTCCCGCACCTTCCCGACGGCACGCAATCACCACGAGGTTACTTAAAAGCTCTTTCAACATTCAATAAATAAAGATATTTAAACATCTGTACCAAAAATGTGCAAAATAAGCAATGTGCAAATCTAGCAAATAAAGTGCTATCGTGACTAAAGTGCAATGTGCAGTTATTACCATAGCTCATGTTGTTGTTGCGCAAATAAATACAATTACCCATGTGCAATATTTACAGGTAACGAACTGTGCTTCGTTACAACTAGTAAACAAAGAGTAGAGAGGGTGACAAGAATTCAATGCTATCTGTTACATTATGTTTTGCTTAATTATAATAAGATAAATAATATTTATGGTATGGTATGGTATGGTATCAACTTTATTGTCAATGTTAAATTCAGCAGTGTAAATGGATAGTTTTTTCTTTTTTTTTCTTTTTTTTTTCTCCAAAAGAAATAAAACATAGCTGACAGAACCTTTATCTATTGAATAGAAAAAAATAATAAATCAATCAATAAATAACAGTTTAGGAAAGAAAAAAAAAAAACCCAAAAAACACACGTAACAGAAATAACAACAAACGGCTCAGTCATTCATATGTGGGGTGCTGGCGGGGTTTTGGGGAATATCCGGGACACTATAGACCCCTAAGCACATGTTTTTGAGTTGTGACCAGTATGTATAAAATGAGTCAGTCTGATTGTGTTTTAATGCTATTTGTTTTTCTGTTTCGATGTGGTCGGATAATAGGAGTAGCCACTGAGATGTTGTGATTTTTGTTCTGTCCTTCCAGTTTAGGAGGATAGTCTTTTTAGCGACTGTTCAACTACAGAAAGGTCTCCTAGCAGACATATAGTTGGGGATGCTGGAATACTGCGACCTATAGCTAGCGAAAGTGTATTAATAACGTTTGTCCAAAGAATCTGAATTGGTGGGCTAATTTCTGTGGGGTACAAGTGCATTACAGTGCTCGGAAAGCAGAGCTCAAACACGAGGTGTGTGAGAAGTTGGTGGAGCAAGGTGTGCTGCCCAAGTCAGCCGCTGCAGCTGAGGCTGTTGGTGACGCACGGTGACGGAGGCGAAAGCGGTGGAGGTTGCTGGCGTGCTTGCTTCTGGTGTGGAGCCTGAGCCTAGTTGTGATCCTTCTGGTAATGTGTCCACAGAGGATCTTCGCTTAGCCCTTCAAATAAAGGAGATGGAGAATAGAAATAAACAGCTTGAAGTGCAAGCGATGCATCTCCATGTCAGGGCTCTAGAACTGGAAAGAGCAGCACCTGTAGTCTCCAGCCTGGTATCTTTTAACCTGAGTGTTTCTGCTCCTGTTTTTGACATTAGTAAGCACATTGTGCTAGTCCCTCCATTTCATGAGTCTGAGGTGGACTCCTAGCTCAGCACTTTTGAGCGTATAGCTTTTGGATTAAAGTGGCCGAAGGAGTTCTGGTCACTTTTGTTGCAATGTAAGCTGGTGGGGAAGGCCCAGGAAGTCTGTGCCAGTTTATCCATTGAGGACAGCCTAGATTATAATGTTTTGAAAAGGACTGTGCTGCAGGCTTACGAGCTTGTCCCTGAAGCTTAAAGGCAAAAATTTAGAAATAGTGATAAAACTGCCAACCAGACTTATGTTGAATTTGCGCGCGACAAGAGTGTGTTATTTGATAAATGGTGCCAAGCATGTAATGTTAAAACGGTGGCTGAAATGAGAGAGCTCATTTTGTTGGAAGAATTTAAGAAGTGTTTGCCGGACAGAATCGTGGTATATTTAAATGATCAGAAGGTGTCCTCGCTAACTAAGGCAGCTGTGCTGGTGGACGAGTTCATGTTGACGCATAAAAGTGTGTTTTCTATGACTGCACCGTGTGCGTCAAATGGGATACATGAGCGCAGAAACCAGTCGCCAAAGCTTGCATGTAAAAACACAATACCGGCTGCGAGTGGGAGCTGCGAGTGTGTTTATTGCCATGAGCCAGGTCATTTGATTGCCGCTTGTCCGCTTCTCAGGAAAAAGGGACAATATAAGACTGCTAAAACTCCCACAGGTGTTGGTTTTATTTACACCGCGTCCCCGCCTGTAACACACAGTGAGCCTGTACCTGACCTGGAGGAAGACGCGGAGATTGACGACCGTTTTAAACCGTTTGCATCTCACGGGTTTGTTTCCTTGACGGGGGAGGAAGCAGATAAAGTACCGGCAGTGGTGTAGTGGTCCCTGGAGAAGTGGGTATACTCTCAATTTTGCCCTTTGTTAATGACCTGGCTCGTAAGCCATGGCAAAAAAAGGAGACACACAGATTAAGCCTAAAGTTTAACCACTTTATTTAAATAATGTCAACAACCAACCTATAAGATAGAAATGGTTTGAGTGGGAGTATCAGTAATTCTGTAAAACAGAGTAACTAGGCCGAAGCCAACAGAACAAAAACGTGATGCTGGAGGGATCAAGGTCGAGAGGCAGAGAGGAAGAGCAAGTGAGGGCTGTGACTGCCAGATCTTAACGGATCAGGGAGACTGGCCAGGTGCTCCTCGTTACCCAAATTGAGACTCGCCACAAACGTACCTGCAGAAAACAGACAAGCAACAACACAAGAAGGAAAAACACAGAACAGGCCCTACAGCAACAGGTGGCCGTCACACCCTTTTTAAGAAGTCCAGAAAAATGCACTGTTTTAGAAACATGTAGTGTAGTTTACCCAGAAATCTGTCAGTGGTATTTACTCACTATTTACATTTACATTTTGCATTTACAACACATCAACAGTGACATACTGTCTCCATCCAGTACTGGGTTTCTCCTGGTTGGGAGCTGCCAGAGCTGCTGGGTTCGGGGCTGGGGTCTGTCTGGGCCTGACCTGGGCCTGACTTGTGCTTCTTTACAAACAAGTCTGCAATACTTCCCTTTCCTTTTCATTGTTTTCTGTCCCTACGCAAAATAAGAGGGACTGGTTATACCTCAGTATTATGTTAGGTCAGATCTTAAACTATTTGTCTCCATCCTTGTACTTTAACTTACTTTAAAATCAACTACCAGCCTAGCCACTATAAAGTTAAACTAGATCATGTAGGTTAGTCAGTCAGGTGAAGTAACTTGGCTTACGATATACTTTTAGACCTTTACAATAACAAACAAGCTTCCTGGACATTGATATAATCTCTGGGCATTTATTACAGTTTCATCTAACGTTACAGTCTAGTATGAAATCCTTATGAACTAGGTTGATTATAAACTTACTGAAAACCAACAATGACATGGTTATAGTGCTACATAGCTTTAGGCTAACATAACGTTAGCCTTTCGTAAATTTAGCCTACTCGCACAGTGTAACTATTGGCGACAAAACCTCTTCTCTAAATGTGCAGTTATACAGTAAGTAGTTTAAAACAATGCCTCATTTGAAAATCACCTGAAAACTTACCTTAACATTATTTATTCCATGAAAGTAGGTTTAATACGAACAAGACGCTGCGTTTCTCATTCGCATACCGTTCATTCACATCGCGCCTCTTTCAACGAGACGTGCAGTGACCTGTCAGTCAACTGGAGTACTGGCACCTGAGGTGTCCAATCAGGTTCCAGAGGTGGTCAGCGCACCCTCCGCCCTTCTCTGCCGCTGATTGTCTCATTAGTCCTCGTGCAATGCTGATTTGGTAGTGTGGGGAATTAAGCTGAGCGAACTTAATACCTCCCTACATATGATTCATTTGCATTCATCCCTTGTGTCGGGACATGTGAAAGTCGCCATGGTCCTGCGGTTTCCGATTAGTGGCATTTCCTTTATTTTAGGTAACGATTTGGTCGGAGGAAAGGATTTTCCTCTGCCCGAAGTCATTGGAGATCCCGTTTCTGCTGCGCCGGCCTGCTGCCCTGCCTCTGTCTCTTCTGACTTATGTGTGCCAAATGTGTTTCATAAACTGGGAGAAGTTGTTGATTTGTCTGAGTCGTTCATGGCTACATTAGCTGAGGGTGAACTTTGCTCTTCAGTGTCCCCCACCACTGAGAGTCAGAATGTGTCTAAATGTGTTGAGTCCGATCTTTTTCCTGCTGATGCAGAGTTGAGCTTACACATTACGAAGGAAATGTTGATTAATGCTCAGGAAAATTATCCGTCTCTAACTTTGTGTCTGTCTTCTGTTGTAGCCACCGAGAAAATCAGAGTCTGTTGTTTTTTTTCTGGACAACAGTGTTTTGATGAGACGATGGAGCCCCGACTCAAATCGGTGCTCAGTCTAGCTCATGACTCCAGCTTAGCTGGACACCTTAGCGTTAAGAAAACTTATCATGTGTTGTGCAACTTCTTTTGGCCTGGGTTGACATGTGTGACAGGTGCGACAGTATTTCACCACGTCGGTTTTCAAGTTGTGGGGAAGCCCAATCAACCTGTTCCGCCGGCCCCCCTGCATCCAATTCCGGTGCTTGGAGAGCCGTTTGAACGGGTGTTGATAGATTGTGTGGGTCCACTGCTAAAAACTAAATCTGGACATCAGTATATTCTGACTGTGATGTGTATCCTGAGGCCATCCCACTGTGCACCATCAAAGTAAAACCTGTTGTGAAAGCTCTTATTAAGTTCTTTTTAACTTTTGAAGGAGCTAAAAGTTAAACATGTGAAATCAAGCCCTTACCATCCAGAGTCCCAAGGCGCTCTTGAAAGGTTCCACTAAACACTTAAATCCATGTTGTGAAAGTTCTGTCTCGAGTCCAACACAGAGTGGGATGAGGGTCTCCCTCTCCTGTTGTTCGCTGTGCAGGAAACTCCTCAAGAATCTTTAGGTTTCCGTCCCTGTGATCTGGTCTTCGTCCATACAGTGTGCGGTCCCCTTAGGCTCCTTGAGGAAATGTGGTTGTCAGAGTCTCCAAAAATTGAGCATAATGTTTTGGATTATGTTAGTACCTTTCGTGAGCGTCTCCACCACGCCTGTCTTTTGACCCGTGAAAATCTGGCACAAAGCCAAACAAAAATGAAGCGTCGATATGACAAGAAGTCTGTCCTCTGTGTATTTCACCCAGGTGAAGAAGTTCTGGTGCTGCTTCCACTACCTGGATCCAGTTTACAGTCCCAGTTTTCCGGTCCATACACGGTGGAAAGAAAACTTAGCGACACAGATCTTGTGGTCCAAACCCCCGATCAAAAGAGAAAGTCCAGAGTTTGTCACATTAACATGCTAAAACGTTACTTTTCCAGAGAGAGTGTTTCCCCGCTGCCTCCGGTGCCTGTGATGTTCGTATCTGTTGCTCCTCTCCAGTAACATCTTTCTGACGACGGGTTGTCGGAGAAAAGTGGTTTGATGCCTGCCGCTCGTTTGCAAAACTCAGAGGTGCTGAATGATTTGGAGGGTTTTTTGGCTCATCTGTCCGATTCGGCTCGTCATGCAGATATTATTGCTTTGATTGAAGCCTCCCTCACCCTCCACGGCTACTGTAACCTATTTAGGTAAACAGGTAGGACAGGGACAGGTGCGCCCGTTAGCTGAAAAGGTGCAGGCGATTATTGATTTTCCCAAAGTTCAAGAAAGCGCTGCTCCGGTTCCTGGGGATGTGTGGTTATTATCGAGGTTTCTGTAGAAACTTTTCAGATGTGGTAGCTCCTCTCACTGGTCTAGTTAGCCCGTTGAAAAGTTTAGTTTGGTCCCCTGCTTGTCAGGCTGCTTTTGAATCTGCCAAGGCCTTACTGTGTTGTGCACCTGTCCTCGCTGTGCCCAGCTTCACGAGGCCCTTCACATTAGAGGTAGACGCTAGCGTGTGTGGTGCAGGTGCTGTACTCCTGCAGGAAGATGATCAGGCTATTGACCACCCTGTCTGTTATTTCTCTAAAAAGTTTAGTAAGCACCAGCTCAGCTACAGCACCATAGAGAAGGAAGCTCTCACCCTCCTGCTTGCTTTGCAGTATTTTGAAGTTTATCTTGGATCCAGTTCACAGCCTGTCCAAGTGTTCACTGACCATAATCCCTTTGTGTTTCTTGCCTATATGCGCAACTCCAACCAGCGGCTTATGCGCTGGTCTCTTCTTCTGGAGGATTTCAACCTTCATATTGTTAAAAAGGGCTCAGAAAACGTAATGGCTGATACTCTGTCTAGAGTTTCTTGAAGACATGTGACCTCCCCAACACTTTTCATCTTTATTTAATCTGTACATTTCTCAGTGTTTGCTGGAATATGAATACACAACATCTGTGCAGTAGTCTCTGCTGGAGGGATATCAAGCTGAGAAACTTTCAACTTTCAACTCATTAGTTATGTGTTAGTAGTTTGGCATATTGCAGCATTGTAGACTAAAAGCTTCCAGACAACTCAAACCCAGAATTTTAGAGCTGTTGGATTCATTTCTGTGTGAAGTGTCATTTTATCATCAACAGTCGTCTTCATTTGATGCAGTTTCAGTGTTTTAGAGCTGGATCAGGATGAGACACACTTTGTGCAGCGTGCTGGGGTTATTCTGTGAGTACATCCTTATTTTATGTGTTAGTATGGAATGCTAACAAGGACAGAGGAGGAGTTTTTTGAAGAGTTTTAACTTCAACACTCTTCAATAGACTCAGTTTAGACTAGATGACTCAAATGTTTTATACTGCTCAGTATTAGATAGATAGCCTTTATTATCCCATAAGGAAATTTGTTTCCACAGTCTGTCACAGAAAAACACAAAAAAAGTGCATATAATGCAGACATGACCAACATATACATACAAACAAAAAGCGAACACAACCATACATTGAACAACAGTACATGATATCATCACACTCAGGAGGGCTGGGTCCGCACAAGGTTTAATGGGGCAGATTATTAAGTGCCATAATAGCGGAGGGTACGAAGCTCTTGTTAAAGCGCGCCCTTCTCCACTTTAGAGTTCTGTATCTGCGCCCAGATGGCAGCAGTGTGAAATGTGGGTTGAGGGGGTGATCCGGGTCATTGGATATTGTCCGTGCGAGGCGTGTGACAGCTCTGTGGTTGAGTTCTGAGAGGTTAGGTGTGGGGTGGTTAATGATCTTGGATGCAGTGTGTGTGATTTTTGTGAGCTTGTTCCTGTTGGTAGTGGACAGCATGTTGTGGAAGCAGGGGGAACAGTACAATAGGATGGGTTGGATGATGCTGGTGTACAGTACTAACAGAAGGTGAGGGGCAACATAGAGGGCACGGAGCTTGCGGATGACATGGAGTCTCTGCTGGGAACTTTTGTATATGTCAGTGATGTGTTGATCAAATGTCAGTTTATTGTTGATGGTGAGTCCGAGGTATTTGAAATGGCTGACCTGTTCTACTGTTTGATTATGGATAGAGGTTGGGACCAGTCCAGATGGGTGTGTGCGTGAGTTGAGGATGACTATTTCCTTTGTTTTATCCACATTCAGTTCTAGGAAGTTGTTGGTGCACCACTGAGTGAAGTGAGAGATGGAAAGTTGATAGGCAGTGATTGAGTTATTGTCACTTAGCAGTCCTAGAATGGCAGTGTCATCTGAGTACTTGTAATATGTGGTGATTGATGAGGGGCTGATGCAGTCATTAGTGCAGAGGGTGTAAAGAAAAGAGCTGAGGACACAACCTTGCGGGGCTCCGGTGTTGGTGATGATGGTTGATGATGTAACTGTCCCTTTCCTTACAACCTATGGTCTGTTGGTGAGGAAGTTGTGAACCCAGCGGATGAGGAGTGGAGATATGTTGAAGTTGAGGAGCTTCTTGATCATCTGGTGGCGTTGAATAGTGTTGAAGGCTGAGCTGAAGTCGATGAAGAGGATGGATGCAAAGGTGCCAGGTGATTCCAGATGTTGTAGGAGGGGGTGGAGGAGACATGCTACAGCATCCTCCGTCCCCCGCTTGGCCCTGTACGCAAACTGATACTGGTCCAGGTGTGGTCTGACAGCTGGCAGGATGATGTGGAGGATAAGTTTTTCCAGGCATTTCATTATGATGGAGGTGAGTGCAACCGGGCGGTAATGATTTGGTTCGGAGGGGCGTGGTTTCTTGGGTACCGGGATGATGGTTGATGTTTTCCAGATAGTGGGAATGGATGCTGACCGGTAGGAGTCCCAGAAGATAGAGTGAAGAGGAGGGGCCAGTTCCATGGCGCACAACTTCAGCACCTTGGCTGAGATGTTATCAGGCCGGGGTGCCTTTCCGGCCTTGTACCTGCTCAGCAGCTGCCGTACATCCTCCGCAGTGAATGGAGGGTGTGCAGGTGCGTCCGGGGGGAGGGCATTGAGCAGCTCCTCACATGTGGCAGAGTGGTCTTGGGAGTCGAACCGGGTGTAGAAGGTGTTCAGTGTACCAGCAAAAGTGGTGGGGTCAGTGAACACGGAGTGAGCATGATTGGGTAACTGACCGGTCATGCTGTTGAATTCCTTTTCCAGTCTGTCCTTGTATTGAAGTTTGGCCTTGATGATGTCATTCTTTATTTGTCTGTTGAGTAAATTGACAGCATTCCAGTCCTTGCGCTGAAAAGCTTTGTGCTTTTCCCTTAGGCTGTTCTTGATATGAGAGGTGATCCAGGGTTTGGAGTTTGGATATCTCCTGAAAGTTCTTATGGGAATGGTACATGAGATACAAAAGTCAATGTAGTCCGTAATCACTGCCACCCTGTGATCCAAATCGCCCTGGAAAATGTCCCAATCAGTGCATGCAAGTGATCCCTGTAGCTGTGCAATGGCATCCTCCGACCAGAGGGTGGCACGGTGAATGTGTGGCTTGTTGCGTTTCAGTTCCGATTTGTAGTGTGGCAGTAGGAGAACAACGTTGTGGTCGGAGTAGCCGAGTGGATGGTGTGCGTGAGCAATAAACGCATCAGAAGTATTCCCATAACATAAGTCCAGAGTGTTGTGCATCCTAGTGGGAATGTCCACGTACTGGTGAAGTGATGGCATTACACAGTCAAGTCTACAGCTGTTAAAATCACCCACCACGAACACCGGGGCATCGGGATATTTAGCCATCATGTAGCTAGCACCCTCGGCTACCAGCTCCGCTGCTGCCCTGGTATTAGCACTTGGTGGGACGTAGACACAGCTGATAATGATTGACAGCGGGGAATTCCCTCGGGAGGTAGAAGGGGTGCAGTGACAGCGTCAGCATCTCCACGTCAGGTGTACAGACTGTGCGGTGGACTTTGATGTTTGTGCACCACCGCTTATTAATGAAGATGCAGACACCTCCACCCCTGTCCTTGCCCGATTGGCTGGTCCTGTCAGCCCGCAGGATGGAAAAGTTGTCAAGACTGACCTCCGAGTCCGAGACATCCCCGTCGAGCCAGGTGTCTGTCAGGGCGATGATGCATGCATCTCTGAAGGCCCGCTCCACCCGGCATTTAGCATGTAATAAATCCATTTTATTCCGGAGGGAACGTACATTTGCTAGTACGATGGAGGGAAGAGGGGGTCTGAAGGGACGCTTCCTCAGCCTGGTACGTACACCTCCTCGCCTGCCTCTCTTCCTCGGACGGAGTTCTGGGGGAAGATTGACTGCCGGTTTTACGTTGCAGAGGCCAGAAGAGCGTAGTTGGAGAAGCTCCAGTCGGCCATAGGTGAGTAGTGTGTCTTCGCCAACATCTGGTTGCAGCGCCGAGCAGTTACTGAAGATCCAGGATCGTACATGTAATCCAGAAAATCCTTTACAGATCTGGCATCCTGAGTGCGTGACTGAAGAACTAAATAATAATGGACTGGATAGTAACAGACGTAAGACAGTACGAAGGCCAAAACAAAACAAACAAACCAAACCAAACGAGACGCCGACAGGACACCGGCAGACATGACAGTGTCGTCGCAGCAGAGCATGCGCCGTAGCCCCTTATAAGTTGCTTATGTTCATATCTGCCTCTTACTAAATAACAGCTGCCATTGATCATTTCTTCTCTTTATTTTATATTTCTGTCATTTTGATGACATCTAATGAAAAGCATGTCTCCTCTCCTCTCCTCTCCTCTTCAGCAACATTTAGAGAGGAGCATGTCTCCTCTCTAAATGTTGCTGAAGAGACTCCTCAGGCAGAGACAAACGTGAGCAGATCATCCCATGTGTCAGAACAAACAACTATATCATCAAGGTATGCTTCACAATACGACAAACCACAAAGAACAACATTCATCAGTCACTGAAAAGTTGCTGCTGCATTATACTTGCCAGCATCCCTTTAGCAAATCTGACTTTGTAACAAATGTGGCTGCTCCAACACGATCCATGCAATCCTCCATCCATGGAAGTGGATAACTCAGGTTTAGTCACACAGTTGACTTTTCTGAAATCTGTACAGAAACGATCTTCATCCAGTTCGTTCAGTCTTACCATTTCCTCAGAGACTCAGTTTACTGATGTGGAGTTTTTAAAGTAATAGTAATTACTATTTTAATAGTGAAAAATAGTAATTACCTCAGCCTTTTATTCAGTATCAGATCAACACCAAGTCATTATTCAAGGTCAAGGTTCGTTGGACTCTAATCTTTCAGCACAATTCACCATAATATCCTGTATATTTGTGTTTGGTTTTCACTGCAATAAAAAAAATATGTTCTTCTAAATCACTGTTCAATCTTTATTTGTTTTATATAGACATTTTGTTCAGCACCCACTGTTTAACATATTCAACAGAACACTACACTGCTGTGAGGCAACTGTTGAGGCTGACAGTTTAGCACCAGCATAAAGCAGGAAATGCAAACGTATGTAAGCACAGTGAATGACGCCTCTTGTCTTCTTGTGAACACATTAGCTGTGGTTTAAATGTGATGATGCCTAATACTTGCTATCACTCCTCTATGTGTGAAGAGGAACTATCAGTTTCTTTACAGGCCATCCTTACCAAGTGAACTGGACGGCACAACTGAGCAACACACGGTTTATTTCAGTGCTTTGTTTAATTGATTTCCCCTCTATGTATCTAATCTCTAAGTTTCTGTAGAAATAAAAGTTAAACACTGAGGAATGTCTACACTCTCTACTCAGTACCCCCATTTTATAGATGGGCCAGATGCAGATAAATGCAAAGGGAACAGAGTAAGACGTGAGTAGAAGGATTAAAAGGTTAGTTTGGAACGTTAATTTGGTCAATACTGATCCTTTCAGTAATTATCTGTGTGCATTGTAACTCTATATACATACTGTATGTAGGTATGTCTACACAACACTGCATCAGTACAGACACTGTGGATGCAACGGCAGTAGAAATACTGCAACACATTATTTGTTCTGATTCTTCTTTCTGTGGTGCTGTTGTCACTTCTGGTGGCAGTTTTCTGGAAGTGTTTTTGGTATCCATCAGTGTGTGTCTCTTGTGCTGCTTTTGCTGCATTCTTACTGTCCTTTCTACTTGTAGTGCTTTTGTTGTGTGCAGCACTGCCACCATGTGTCACAATGAACAGTCTATGGTCACAGTCAGCAGCAACAAGCTCAGCTGAAGACTGGAAGACTTTTGTTAGAGCACATTGTTTTCTGACCTGTAGGTGTCTCCATGAGTAGAAAGAATGGAGTTACTAACTGTCCATTCTGCTCCAGGCTTATTTCTATCTACTGACAATCAATGACCTCATCATTTCTAACTGAGCCACCTTGAAAAGAGGAAATGCAGCCTGTGCTTCAAACTAAATGTCTGCCGTTCAGTAGATGACTTGTTGTATGATGTCAGCTTTCAGCTCACAGCAGAGAGGTACATTTATTGCTGCACAAAATATTTTTAATTAGAGTTTTACTACTTTACTTTCTGAAGCAGACGGTTTTCTAATGCATCATTCTTAAAGGCTTAATCATACGACTATGTGCATAGTGCAACAAAGTATTGATAACTGTTCTCTGTTGTAGAATATTTTTTGCATGAATTAGATAAAGCTCAAAGATCAATACTGTTTATCAGAAACAGGACAAGAAGCATCAGTGCTTTAAACCCACTGCAGAGGTCTGAGGTTTGTTGAAAAAAAGAAGGAAGCAGACAGAGACTATCTTGATATAGAACAGACACGTAGTGAGGGCTGGATGTGAGGATGATCTCATATTGGTGTGAAGTGCAACTTTATTTTTGTTCTCACAGTTCTTTCTTCCTCTTCAGATGCTGCAGTTGTTGCTTCCTGGTATGAAGTTGAAATCTTTCTCTGAAGCAGAGTGACACGTTGTCAGAGCTGGATGTGAGGACGGGACACACTTTGCTCTGTGTGCTGGGGTTATTGTGTAAGTACATCACTTTCTCACTTTGAATTGTATACATGAAGGAAAATGTTTCAAATGAGAAGAACAGAGTGTCAGAGGTTTGTCTCTCAGAAAGCTTGAACACCACAGACTTGTGGTTTCTATGTTGGTTGTTGAGTTGGTTTGCTTCAGTGTTAAATACACTACTGGACTTTAATAGTGATTATTTACACTAATATATTTGTTCAATGCATGTACAGAATATGTTACTGTGTGTTGTTATTCAAAACCTTATTTTGCTGATTGCTTTATTTTCTACTTCCTCTTTATTAACTCAGTGATCTGTCTGTATTAAAACTAGTGCAAAGAACATTTCATTTGTCTTCTTGGTGTTGAGGTTGAGGTGGATGTTGTTGCACCAGGCCACCAGTGCTTGGACCTCTTCTCTGTATGGTGTCTCGTCATTGTTGTTGATAATCCCCCCCCCCCCCCCCCATGGTGTTGGAGCCATGGGTTGAGACACAGACAAAGGTGTACAGTGTGTACAAGACTGGACTCAGTACACAGCCCTGAGGTACACCAGTATTAAGGATGATAGGTTGATCCACAGACAGAGGGAGGTTCCAAGTTGCAGTTGGGGCTGATGGAGTTAAATCCAGAGCTGAAGTCAACAAGCAGCATCCTGATGTATGTTTGGGGCTTTCACTATGGCTGAGAGCAGTGTGGAGGGTGATGGAGATGGCAACGTCTGTGGATCTGTTGGACCTGTAGGCAAACTGGTGTTGGTCAAAGCCAGGTGGGATGTGGGCCTTGACATGCTGTAACACCAGTCTCTCCATGCATTTCATGATCACTGGTGTCAGGACCACAGGCTGGTACTCATTCAACCCTGTAATGGCAGAGGATTTGGGCACAGGGATTATGGTGGCAGTTTTCAGGCTGAACGGTTAAAGATGTTAGTGAATACTGCAGCAAGCTGATGGGCTCATGAGTTCAGCACCTTCCCTGGTACTCCATCCGGTCCTGGTACTTTGCTGATGTTGATGCCACGCAGGACCAGCAGTACATGATGTTGTTGGATGGTGGGGGGCTGGTCATGCTCTGATGGTGTCAGCTGTGTGTCCTCTGTCTGTCTGCCGTCCTCTTCAAAGCAGGAGAAAAAGGCGTTGAGCTGGTCTGGGAGAGAAGTGTTGGTAGAGAGGGGGTGTTGTAGCACTGTTTGTACTCCGTAATGTGCTGGATGCCTTTCCACATGGAGCTGGGGTTGTTTTCCTTGAAATTGGCCTCTATCTGCTTTCTGTACCTTGTTTTAGCAGCCTTGGTGCCTCTGTTCAGGTCTGCTCTAGCCTTCCTGATGGCCTCCCTGTCTCTTGACCTCAGTGCTGCATCCCTGGCCTGGAGTAGTGCTCTGATGTTGGTGTTGCCTCCTCAGTCCAGCACTCCACTGGCTTGTACTGTGGCTTAGACCTGCAAATGAGGGGCTTGTAAGCTGGTGTCAGGAACAGGGAAAGATGATTAAAGTCTCCAGCCACGATGAAGAAGCCCTCTAGGTGTTTGTTCTGCTGATGCTGTCATGCAGCCTGGTCATAGCTACATTAGCATTAGTGGATATACACAGCAGCTGTGGACTCTTGAGTGATTTCCCTGGGCAGATAAAAAGGTCTGCATTTTAACAGTAAAAATTACAGGTCTGGACAGCAGTGTCTCTCAATAACAGCAGTGTCCGTGCACCAACTGTTGTTAATATAGATGCACAAGCCCCCTCCTCTCGTCTTACCAGAGTCTGAAATGTAATAATTGTACGGCCTGCTAGCTCCACAGCCAGGTCCGGGATGTTCTCATGCAGCCAGGTCTCTGTTATTACCATGATGCAGCCGTCTATTTGATTAACGTAGTTTAATCTCGTCCATCTTGTTAACCAGGGAGCGGACGTTGGCAAGAAAAACACTTCGAACCGCTGGTTTATGTGGAGTCGCGGTTAGCCTAGCTCTGATGCTGGCTCATTTGCCCCGCTTCTGGTGCTTTTCACAACGCGCTGTCGCCTCCTCTCTGTCCGGCGTATCCTCTCCAGGAACGGTCCAGTGTATTTTCAGGCTGATAAGTTTGGTCTGGTGTAAGTCCTTCTCAATGTGTAGCTGCTAACTATAGAGGAGCACCGGGTCGCTGCGTCTATACGCGCCACCATCTTGAATTCATGTAGCTACATGTTATGTTCACGAGCAAAGACCCCAAACAAACAGTGCTGACTGAGTTAACCTGGTATAAGTTAGCTGACGGATATTAAAGGAAGAGTGGTTGAGTCGTGGCCCTGCTCCTAAAAGTTAACTAGGCTCTGCTGATAACATAGCTGAAGAGATCCAAACTTCCACTGGTATTAATGTAAGCACATAAACTGTGCAGCGGTAGCGTCATGCAAGCCTCACATCACCAAGTCCAATGCCAAGCGTCAGATGGAGTGGTGTAAAGCACACTGACACTAGACTGTGGAGCAGTGGAAACGTGTTCTGTGGAGGGATGAATCTTCTCCACAGCTTCTCTGTGTGGCAGTCAGATGGAGGAGTCTAGGCATGGAAAATGTTACCTGCCTGACTGCATTGTGCCAACTGTGAAGTTTGGTGGAGGAGGGATAATGATATGGGACAGTTTGTTAGGGTTTGGGCTAGACCCCTATCTCCAGTGAAGGGCAATCTTAATGTTTCAGCATACCAAGACATTTTGGACAATTGCCACATATATTTTCAACTATGTGGCAACAGTTTGGGGAAGGCCCTTTTCTATTCCAACATGAGTGTGCCCCAGTGTACAAAGCAAGGACTATAAAGACATGGTTCCATGTGGAAGAACTTGACTGGCCCAGACAGAGCTCTGGCCTCAACCCCACAGAGCACCTTTGTGATGAACTGGAACAGAGATTGTGAGCTAGGCCTTCTCACTGCATTCTTCCTGTCCTTTCTACTTGTAGTGCTTTTGTTGTGTGCAGCACTGCCACCATGTGTCACAATGAACAGTCTATGGTCACAGTCAGCAGCAACAAGCTCAGCTGAAGACTGGAAGACTTTTGTTAGAGCACATTGTTTTCTGACCTGTAGGTGTCTCCATGAGTAGAAAGAATGGAGTTACTAACTGTCCATTCTGCTACAGGCTTATTTCTATCTACTGACAATCAATGACCTCATCATTTCTAACTGAGCCACCTTGAAAAGAGGAAATGCAGCCTGTGCTTCAAACTAAATGTCTGCCGTTCAGTAGATGACTAGCTGACTATCAGCTTTCAGCTCACAGCAGAGAGGAATGAGGAATGCAGACAAAGAGCACAGTCATCATTTAATCTGCCTTTAAACTAGAATAACAGGGTTCAGTAACATTTATTTCTTAACATTCATTAATTCAGTTTGTCAAGCAGACAACATGACAGCATCACTAAATCTCTTGGAGAGATATTTCTTCATTCAAAGTCTCTAAAGGCCTCAGATTTAAAGATCCTCCTCACGTATCTCTAAACACATTCAAAGTGCTCCCCCATGGTTCACATGTTCTTTGTTCTCACTGATATTATTTATACAGAGCAGCACTTCCTAACTGATGTGTGAAAGTGACGTGTGCTCAGATCAACCACTGTGATAGAGTTGTGTTGAAACTATTGTTCTCAGGAGCCAACACATGGCCAGGAAGGCCAACAATTCATCCAAGACATTTTAGAAAACTACTCTGTCTACTGTTTTTGTTTGCATGCATACACATATTGTATCAGCACACACCTCCCTTTAGATAACCAGCAGTATGGGTGCAGGTGGAGTGGGTATAACGTTAAATACACAACAGGGAATAAGATTTGATGCAATGAGTGCAAAAAAAAAATAAAAAAACTATGTTTTAAACATTTTGTATTTTGTGACTAATTTCAAACTACATATTCTCTGTTCCATCATGATTTATCAGTTTCTACATCTGTTTTATTTCATTGTCTTTTTTGCATCAAGAGGTAAGTTTGCAGTAGCTGGACAGGAAGTGAGACATTTCTCAGTTCTATCTTTGTCTTCTTATGCTGCAGATGAGTTGTTGCTTCAAATGCAAACAGTAAATGTTTCTCTGAAGCAGGAGAAATTAGATTTAATCAGTGAAAACAGTGATTCTGGAAACATTTGGCAAGATTTGCATGAAAACAAGAAGAGAAGAAGTCTCCCAGGTTGTTTCTGGTGTAAATGGTGTCATTGTTTCTGGTGTACTTTCTCATAGAGGGGTTCATCAGTTTAATCAGTCTAGCTTCTGCAGGTTCTTCTGCACTTCTCATCTTAATGATAACCACATTTGATTAGAGCTACAGCTACTTCTAATGCATCAGAGCTGGGAGAGGGGGAAGGACTTCATCATCATGTTCACTCCTTTTTCTCAACACTATTTCTGTTTTGATCACTTCCTGTGAATGAAGTCATGGCCACATTTGACTCCAGAGTTTCAGTAGAAGGAGAAGACATGTAGAGAGTGTTCAGTTTGACAGACTTTACACTGGTGAAGCTCAGCTTTGGGATTTAAGATGAAGAATAATCCTATTTTCAGATTGTAGTTTAAAACCTGCATGGATTCCCTCCAGCTGCTGTGCTGAACTTAGTGAGTATGACACCTCTTGTTATCAGTAGGTCCTCTATTCATTCTACATGGAAAAGTATTTATTGTATCTTTCAAACATGTGATTGTAATGACTTTATGCAGCAGCCTTTCCAGTAGCATCAAGAATCACTGTCTCTTTGTAAGACAGCAGTAGTCTACAGGATGATCATATCTGTGGCAGGAAGAAAATTCAAATCTATTTCTCTGTAGCTTATTGTATGTGACCTCTCTAACACTTCCACCACTTTCTGTGAGTAATCAAGTACTCCGTGCATGTCAGCAGCAGTTGAACTTGTCTGAATGGTCAAGACAAAGATAGAAATGTAGAAAGATGGATACATAGATGAACCTTCATGTGACTTCCATCCTGTATACTGTGTGTATAAATTGACATTTCTAGTTTTTTTACTTGGTGTTTCTTTCATGTGGATGTTCTGGTGTCAGAAACCTCTTGGCTGTTCTTGACCTCTTGATGTTTCTATGCTCAAGTTGTTTTGTTCATGTCTTGTTGTCTGTTGCTATCATGTTTGAGTTTATTTAAAGCGATGAACAGACCTTTGTGTGAGATGCAGTCTGATATATTTATATATTTCTGCAGTGCCATGAGAGGGTTGGCTGTGGTCAGACTATGGTTAGTTTTGAACTTTGTGCAAAAGGAAGGAAGCTGAGACAGAACAAGCTGAATGTTTTTTATTTTATTGTGGTTTCTACAGTTTCATCAGATGAAATCTTGATGTGAGGATGGGACACACTTTGCTCTGTGAGCTGGGCTTATTCTGTGAGTATGTTACTGGCATACCCTCCCACCCCCACCCCCATGAGGTCACAGGTGATGGTCTGGTCCATTTCCTGGTCCACTGCAGTGTGTGGGAGGGTCTGCAGCCATAAACATATCTTCCTCTATTGAATGTTTTGAGGGCGGATGCATGTCACTATATTTTATTTCAAATGTGGAGCTGTAGATACTGCCATCACATTGGCTCAGATTCCTCAGAGAGTTTTCCTCTCATATCTCAGGAACACTTGGTTATGTTTGTAGTAGTGATCCTTTAATGCATCCTTCATGCTCATGTTACACATTAAATATTTCTTATTAAATATTAGAGTTTGTTTTAGTCTCTTAATGTCTGACATTTCCTCCTTTATTGTAGTGCTCTACACACTCCTCTACAAAGGACATGCTCAAGGTGATTAAACAGTTTTAACTTTCTTGTCTTTGTTTTTAATTATTCTCTAAAAACTAATCTCAACCTACTGCATCATGCTTCTTTTTACTGTATGTACTGACACAGATTGTGTCTACCATATTTCCTAAAAGTGTTTTTCATTCCTAAAGCCCAAATTATGCTTCCGCGTTGACACAGCGCGTCCGTGCGTACGGACCTATTACGGACCTGTTGCGTCCTTGCGGACCCCCGTGCGTCCTACGCAAGGGCCAGACGCGCACCTCCCAAAAATCCTCGACGCGCGTCAAGGCGACGCAACAGCAACGCAGCCGCAACGCAGCAGCAACGCAGCGGCATTGGCTGTGATTGGTCCGCTAACTACATCCGCTGGAGACCGCTTTTCCGGTTTCCACTCATAAACATCATTGTCTCCTTTGTCGTGCCCTAATTTGCAATAGAAGTATTTCTTCCTCTGCTTGAATAATTTGGAGCTCCAACGCCAGTCTCTCTGTCTCGGTGTCCATCGTACACTGTGACTGCGGCAAAAGCCGGAAGGTAAATAACGAGGCGAGATAGTCACAAGAGTCTCGGTCGGTCGGTCACAAAAAATCATAGTGCCCTCTACCGGTGTGGCATGCATTTCGACACATAAACCCCACGCAGAACCATCACAGTCTCACGACTGCGTCCGAGCAACTGCGTGACCATTGCGTGATCACTACGCGGAAGCATAATCTAACCTTAACTGTATGTTCATGTTGCTTCTAGATGCTGTGCTGACTACTGACCCCTACTGGTCACCTTTGTTCACTGGAGAGTCTGTTACCTTCATATGTGACATGAAGGAAGGAGGAGACACTGACTGGGATTATTATCTCAACAAGGATGGACGAGGATTTACTCCCTACTTGACACATCAACGATACACATTAAAACCTCTGTCTACAGGTTACAGTGGTGGATATCAGTGCTGTGGTCTCCACAAGATATATCAGATGTATCAGAAGTGTAGTAATACTGTCACTTTAACTGTATCTGGTAAGACCTGGATATTTTATCAACAACACTAATTAATGATTCCTGTTGAAATATGCATATTAATTATGTAATACTTTGAACATTTAATTACTTCTACACTCTAAACATTTATTAGAATACTGTAAAACTTGAACCTTTGACCAGGACCTGAGCTACTTTTCTCAGTTCCTGATACTGTTATCTAGAATGACCACACGTATGATCTTTGATATAAAATAAAAGGTAATGTAGATAAACATGTGAAAAATAAACTGAGAAAAGATGTGACAGAACTGGACATATCAAGAATTACACGTCAAGGTAACTTTTTAGTTCTAATTATTACAGAAGCAGTCATACTGTGTTTATTTTGAGATTCCAAACCAAAGTTGATGGAGCTCTGACACCTTGATGAAATGGACACAAATCACAGATGATTCAAAATATCTGAAAGTACAGAGAAAATAACCATTAATTAACATAGAGGGATTCTCAGGGTGAAGAGAAGTTACATAGTTTAGAATTTGAAGAAGCGGAAGAATTTAGAGTTTAAAAACATAAAACAAATCCCATAAATGTTACATTTCATGTGTTTTTTTTTTTTTTTTCACAACAGCAAATCAACCTCAGGCCTCACTGACAGTATATAACAGAGTCATAGCAGCAGGAGGCAGAGTGACACTGACCTGCTCTGTGGAATCCTCTTCTGGTTGGAAGTTCTCCTGGTTCAGACGTAGATCAGAGTCTGATGGAGCTGAGACAGTAAGAGCTGGAACATCATCCAACACTGAGAGTGTTTCAGAAGGAGGCATCTATCACTGCAGAGGAGGAAGAGGAGACCCAGAGTTCTTCACAGCAGACAGTAATGCTGTCACAATAGAGGAAACAGGTGAGTGTTGTGTTTTTGTTCTGAAATAAAGCATCTTGGATCCATGTTTAACAGTATCACCTGATAACTGTGAAGGTTTATCTGTTGATTCTATTCTTTATTTCAACCACATTGTGTATTTGTGGGGAAATGTTTTAATGTGTCTCATTCAGGGTTATTGATTTGTGTTTGGTTCTAGTAGCTAAATGACTTAGTGGATTTTTAAACTGATTATTTTTACAAGGTTCATTATGAATTAAATTATATTCTAATGACTGATTTGTTGTATGCTTTTGTTCTAAACTCAACAGGAATAAAACAACAAACAGTCTTTACCTGATACATTTGTTTTTCAGTAGTTTAGAAAAGAGATTTTGGTACCAACAGTAAAAAAACTTAAAAAATACAATGAACACATAATGATATTTCTTAACTCCTACTGCTCTGATCATGTGGATAGTTAGATGTTTAACCCCTCTGTCATGTTGTCTAATGGTTCAAGCTCCACTTACACACGTAATTTTGACTTGATGCTAATATTTTGATAATTCTGTTATCATTTTTTCCATTTTAATTTGCTAATCAAATTGTCACAGAAGGAGAATAAATATGATTACTAGTTTTTTTTTGCAACTTTTTGCAGTTGATTTGACGTTTCTTTTAATCTCCTACCTGGATATTTCTATGTGAACAGTTTCCATCAAGGTCTCTATGACCCTCCAACCCAACTGGCCTCAGATATTGAGAGGAGAGACAATCACCCTCAGATGTGAGATCCAGGGAGGTGGAGGAACTCAGTGGACGTATGAATGGAGACAAGACAAGTTAAACAAACCTCCAACATCCAGAGAATACAGGATCAACAGAGCTACTGAGACTGACAGTGGAGAATACAGATGTAGAGGCAGAAGGGACTACTCTTTAACAGAGTGGAGTGATGCCATCACACTGACTGTATCAGGTAAGTTGAACATCTTTCATTTAGATCAGTGTTATAGTTTTACAGTGTTTTAATGTAAATAAATCAACAAAACACTTTTTCTTTCAACAATACTGTAGCTGTCTTTTTTAATCTAGTAGCAACAGAACTGAGAGGCAGCTTTTGGTTTAGCCATTAACATGTATAGAAATCATTCACATTGAATCTGGGAAAGAACCAAGAATATCAGAGTAACTTATTATGTGCTGTCCACTTCTCCATCCAACACTGATCCAGTCCCTTCAGGAATCTCAGGAATAAACATGTTTAGAGGAGACTCCATGCAGTTTTTGTGCTCTTCACTGAGTGAATTATAAATCAGAGGGAATGTGTAGTCTAGTTTTGTAGTAACAGTCTAATGTGTTACAGGCAGGGTTATTCATTTTAGTTTAGTTTTAATATTTAAAGTTTAAGTGACCCGGTAGATGTTTAAAAAGTTGATTCCTGGAGTGAGTTATTTTAAAATGATTTCCTTGTTTTATTTTCCTCTAAACTCAACAGCTCATAAACCCACAGCCACTCTGACACCAGGAAGAACAATCATACCAGTAGGAGGCAGAGTAACTCTGACCTGCTCTGTGGAGCCCTCTGCTGGATGGAAGTTTGACTGGTTCAGACGTGTGTCTGACTCTTCTCAAGCTCAGCTCATAAGAAATGAACCCAACAGAGTTATTAGTGTCTCAGAGGGAGGTCTGTACCACTGCAGAGGAGGAAGAGGAGGAAGAGGAGGAAGAGGAGAACCAGTTTACTACACAGGAAACAGCAGAGAAGTCACTGTTCTGAAAACTGGTGAGTTTAGTCATTTATTCTGGAATAAAACAACATTCACTCTTTAAATGTTTCATCTGTTGATCAGTAGAGAACAACATTAACATCTCTTCATGTTGTGTTCAGAAATTCCAAACAAAAATGTGATTTATTTTACATTTTATTCTTTTGTTACTTGTTACCTTTTTTTCCTTCAGTATTACTTAGTCCCATGTTCAATGTAAATACTGGGACGTCCCAATAGAAAACTTCCTTAAATAGCAGTTAAACACTACAATGTCAAATCAACATGACATTGTGAGTTTAGGTGTTGATTTGTGTTGCTTATGTGTCACTTCATGTTGTGTTTTTTTACTTTTTATTTTAAAAATCAAATTGTCGCTAAGGATAACAAATAGGATTACTATTAGAGATGGTAAGAGAAGTCACTGTTATTCTGTTGATGTGATGTTTCTGTTAGTCTCCTTTGGGTGTTTATGTGCTGATGTTACATCATTATTATTTATTGGAATTACTGTACTCTTGTACATTTAATAATCTTTTTCTTTGAATATTAAATTGCCAATACGGAGCAGAAAAAGAGTTTGATTATTTATCTTTTAATCTTCTAACTGGATATTTCTATGTGAACAGTTTCCATCAAGGTCTCTATGACCCTCCAACCCAACTGGCCTCAGATATTCAGAGAAGAGACAATCACCCTCAGATGTGAGATCCAGGGAGGTGGAGGAACTCAGTGGACGTATGAATGGAAACAAGACAAGTCAAACAAACCTCCAACATTCAGAGAATACAGGATCAACAGAGCTACTGAGACTGACAGTGGAGAATACAGATGTAGAGGCAGAAGGGACTACTCTTTAACAGAGTGGAGTGATGCCATCACACTGACTGTATCAGGTAAGTTGAACATCTTTCATTTAGATCAGTGTTATAGTTTTACAGTGTTTTAATAATGTGTCAGACAGTTCTAACATGACAAATTCACTGCACTAGTAGAACAAATATTATCTACCCTTCTAACAATGTGTCACTTGCTCCTTTTATTTAGAATTAGTTTATTGTAGTTTCTAAATCAATTCATAAATATTTTAGAGACAATGTGGACCAAGATGTGAGTTTCCCAGAATCCGTGTGTAATAACTGTTAATGTTACAAGTCTGGTCACAGTTTTAAATCTTTCATTTTTTAATTTGAATGCCTAAACATGTGAAGCAATCAGCAACTTTAAATGTGTGCAGCTACTGTAGGTGGGTTTTCTATTTCTTTAAGGTTTAATAGCATAATTGATGTTTTAGACTTATTAATCTTATAGCCTGAAATCTTACCAAATCCCCTGATCAGGTGTAACAGGGCAGGGATAGATGTATTTGTGTTGTTGAGACAGATAATTACATCGTCCACATACAAAGCCAGACGGTGTTCCTGCTCTCCTATAGTTATACCTGAAATATTATCATGTGATCTTACAGCACTTGCAAATGGTTCCAAAGCCATGATAAACAACAGCAGGGACAAAGGGCCCCCTTGTCTACAACCTAGAGTTATTTTGATAGTTTTTGAAATATTATTATTTGTTAAAATTTCTGCATATGATTCTTTGTAAAGTAATCTAATCCAATTACAAAAAGTCACCCCCAGAGCAAAACATGCTAGTTTCTCCTTGAGCTATCGCCTCTTCTGCAGAGAGGCGATAGATCTCAGTCTGTAACTGCTTGATGCGCCAGGCCAGCACTTTTCCAGGTTTTTCTACCTGATCGTAGAATGTTTGTTTAAGTCGCAGAAGACTGGCCATCGCTCTGGATGTGAATAGTTCATTATGTTGTGCTCTAAGCAGTAGAAGGTTCTGATGAGCTTCTGGGGACTTTGAACGGAAGTATTCAGGTTCAAGTACCTTTATTCTAGTTTCTAGAATTTTATCCCTTTGAAGTTTTGCTTCAGAACTTCTAATGTTGATTATTTGGCCTCTGATAAAGGCTTTGAAGGCTTCCCATCTTATAGCTGGTGATGTTTCTGTTGTATTCATTTTAAAATAGACTTTGATTTGCTCATCCAGGAAGCTGATAAAACCGGGATCAGCCAACCATTTTAGTTAGCAGCACCAAGTAGTAGCGTCTCTCACCAATTTTGAGTCCTGATATATTATTGAGTTTGGAGCATGATCTGAAATTAGAATAGCAGCATAAGAGCATTCTTTAATTCTATGTCTTAATCCAGATGATATTATATTATGCATTGACTGTGAGGGTGAGATTGGTCATCTCCAGTGCTCTGGTCCAACAGTGGATCTAATGTACAGTTAAAATCACCTGCCACTATACAAGTGGACAAAGTAAGAAACAGATTTTGAAAACAGTCGGGATCATCAGTATTTGGTGCTTAAATGTTTGCCAAAATGATTTGTTCCTTTGGTAAATTTCCCTGAATGATAAGGTATCGTCCAAACTTGTCTTTAATAACCTAATTCACCTGTAATGGGATCGACTCATGAACCAAAGTAATAACCCCTCTTGCTTGGGAGTTAAATGGTGCTGAGAAGATATTACCTCTCCACCTCCTCCTAACTTTCAGATCATCTTTATGCATCAGGTGGGTTTCTTGCAGAAAAGCTATATTACACTGCAATGATTTAATCCTATTCATGACTTGTTTAACCTTCTTTAATAAGGTTTTGTAGCCCCCTGCAGTTCCATGATGTCATTTTAATTTATATTTCAGTGGACATTTTATGTAGCCAGCATTAAATGTCCCCACCGTCTTAAAGGATTTGTAAAAAAAAAAAAAAAAAGGAATTAAAAACTAACGAAAAAATTAAACAAACATTGGGTAAACACAAACAATATTTCCACAACTAATACAATGACAGAAAAAAACAGAACCCTTTCAGGTCCCTTGACCTGAATATTATTCCCCTTAATCTGTTGACTTCCAAATAACTGTTCCCCCCTAAAGGCAGGACCAGTACCACTGAGCTACCAAAAAAACAACTATATAACTAACCCTGAACTCTGGTGCTACCATATTTACACATCTGGCTTTTTAAGGCATTTTCACTAAACTGTGAACTAAATTGTAAAGGCACACTCTCAAAACATTGTTATGGAAAAGCGTGGACATGAATGGATCCTAACAGTTTTTGAGAAGAGACAGAGTTATAATCCCTGGGTATTATTTACCAAACAGGAGTAAGCTTGAATATATAATGGCTATGATTTGTGGGAGATCAGCTGATCAGCAGGTTAACATACGACTCAGCTCGCCGCCATCTTGGAATGTTTTAAATCTTTTCTATAACAATGTAGTGAAACCATTTGTTTCTGTATCTAATCCTGATCATACACTTGTTGTGTTTGACTTCAAACTGAACAGCAAATCAAGCTCAGGCCTCACTGACAGTAGACAACAGAGTCATAGCAGCAGGAGGCAGAGTGACACTGACCTGCTCTGTGGAATCCTCTTCTGGTTGGAAGTTCTACTGGTTCAGACGTAGATCAGAGACTGATGGAGCTGAGACAGTAAGAGCTGGAACATCATCCACCACTGAGAGTGTTTCAGAAGGAGGCATCTATCACTGCAGAGGAGGAAGAGGAGACCCAGAGTTCTTCACAGCAGACAGTAATGCTGTCACAATAGAGGAACCAGGTGAGTGTTGTGTTTTGTTTTCAAACTCCACATGTGACCTGCATTCATGATTAATAACATCATGATTAATGTTACATTAACACCTGGTAACTATAAAAGTTTTTTGGTTGTTGTGTCTTTCTACATTGTCTATATCTAGAAGTGTGTTCAACAAGGCTGTTGTCACACAACAACTGGTCTCAAGGACAAAATTAAGATGTGAAGTTCAGGGCAGCTGAATGATTGTATTCCTATTTGTTCTTATGTGGTTTCCTGCATTTGGCTCCAAGTACCCCATGATTCAACATGAAAGTTAAAAAATAAATAAATACATCTACGACCTTCTGTTGGTATTTCTATGTTCTAACTGGAAACTCTTGAACATGACCAGCTCCAAACAGATCTGTTGTGACTCTTCACCCCAACTGGACTCAGATATACAGAGGAGAGACGATCACTGTCAGATGTGAGATCCATGGAGGAGACACTGAGTGGGAGTATGAATGGAGAACAAGCAGCTCCAGGAAACCTTCAAATCAAACTGAATTCAGGATTAGTTCTCTGTCCCACAGTGGAAACTATGAATGTAGGGGCAAAATGAAAAGAGATCAACATAAAACAACAGAGTGGAGCCATTCAGTCACAGTGACAGTAACTGATAGTAAGTCAAATTATATAACAGCTTATTGAAGTATGTTTTTGTTTTTATGAAGAGATGTGAAATATGATATTTAGATATTCACAAAGTTTCTAATTTAAAGAGAATAGTTTTATAGAAGTTGTATTCTATGTTAAGAGATGAGACATAACATGTTTAAATGTCTTTCAACAGTTAAACCCCAACCTGTCCTCTCTGTGTCTCCATCATGGCTGAGTCCTGGAGCCTCAGTAACTCTGAGCTGTGAGCTTGAACATCCATCTGCAGGATGGAGGTTTTACTGGTATAAAGCTGTTCCTGATCTATCACACAAGTATCCATCTTACAACTATGATCTGCTTCCTGGTAGCATCAATGGAACTGAACAAGATTCCTACATCATTGATGGACAGACACACACAGCAGGATATGTGTGTAGAGCTGGAAGAGGAGACCCAGTGTTTTACACTAACTACAGTCAACCTCAGTTTGTCTGGTCTGGAGGTCAGTTTGTTTCCATCTGTTCTCTCAATAAGTAGATTATATGTCACCTTTCATTTTTTCTCTGTGACCTACATGCAGTATCTTGAAAACTAAAACACATGCTTACAATTCATTGACTGTGCACATTTATGTTCTCCTAATGCAGCAGGATCTTTCTTTTTTGCTACCATCAAACTAATTATCTTATTACCGTTACATTTTCTTTTCAATGTATCAGATAATATGAAAAACACAAAAAGAGAGTTATAAGACTGAAACCTTTTTCATAATTGAACACAAATCCTTACATGACAGGGACAAAATAAATTGGTACAGGACGTCTCTAAAACATAGGAGGTTATATGTGGTGTCTCAGGGTGTGCTGTGTTGTGTGGGTATATGTTGAGTCTGGAAGAAAGTATATGTATGCACAGGAGGAAAAAGGAGAAGAAAATAAACAAATAAATGAAAGAGGAAAAAAGAAAGTCCAATAATACTAATAATATAATCTGAATATTCTGGTATCAGTAGGTAAGGAATGGCATGTGTTTGAATCTTTCCTCTTCATCTTTGGATACTTCATCAGCTCATGTTACTGCTCTTACTTATCAGATTGTCAGAGTACAGATGTCAGGTAAAAGTATGCAGTTTCTAATTTTACAGACTGCTGCTTGTTGCATATCAATTCAAATATACTTCAATGGTATTATTCATAGTTTGACCAAAACACTGCACCTTGTCATGCTTGCACTAAGTTTCAGCAATTAAAGAATGAAAGCAAATAAATATTTGCATTGTGGCCTTTTTCAGATTAATATCCCTCTTCTTGCTTTGACTCTTTTTCAGATTTCCATTCAGCAGCGTCTCTCTCAGTGAATCCTGACAGAGTGCAGCACTTCACCTCTGACTCTGTCTCTCTGAGCTGTGAGGGAAACTCTACTGAGTGGAGAGTGAGGAGCTTCCCTGAGGACCTCTACCTGTCCTGTTCTGACTGGAAGAGAATGACAGAATTCCCATGTAAATTATCCAGATACCAGTCTAATAATGCAGTGTACTGGTGTGAGTCAGGATCAGGAGAGTTCAGCAACGCAGTCAACATCACTGGACATGGTATGTTATAATAGTTCTTTTCTTTTGTTTGTAAATGATTAAAACATCACATCATGATGACCCAGTTATGTGACATGTTACATAATTGTGACAAAACAGACAACAGTTATTCATAGTCTGTCCTGTTTTAATGCAATCAGAGTAAACTAAGCATCATGCTACTTTTAGTTGGAGGCTTTACTTTACTCCCATCATCTGCTTACAAAACAATTTCTATCCAAACTGTCCCACAATAAATCTCTCTTTCTTTATTGTTATTTCTGTAATAAATCACTAAAAAGCAGAACATTTCTACCACCAAAGTGTTCCTTCAGCCTATTATGTAAAGACGCTGTAGTCAAGTAGGAACCTGACTAAAATATTCTAGTTAGGTTGGTGTGAAACATTTGCAGGGCTCAGGATTAAAACCAAACTTCTTGGGCAACGTGAGACTTCTTGGTATTGATTGAAGTTTTCCCTTTCTAGTTCAATACAGAGCTCTTTCTGAAACTGGAACTTAAAATGCTTTGACTGTTTTCCAAATGGAGGCATTGATTGAGTTTTGAACTAAAACCACTGTAGCCTATTAAATACTGTATGTCCATATTTGTTCTGTAGCTAATGGGCCCGTATTTGACTTCTCATCTGTGGCTGCAACAAAACATCCTCATCATCACATTCATACTTTCCAAGCACATATTGGTACTTACCACGATGAGGGTTTGTTTTAGTGGAGGTTTGGAGTGTTCAGAAGTTTCTGAGGCTCAACAGGTCCAACGTGATCTAAAGGACATTGTAATAAGCTGTTGGTTATTTGGTGGGAAGGGATAGTTGTAAGATTCATACTGCAGTTTGGAATTATTCAGAAACCAAATGTCTGATATAATATGTATGCATATAGAAACCATTCTCCTCATTGTATGTCAGCTGTTTGAAAAGTCTGACTAAATCATTGTTTGACTGTTTTCCAGGTTCTTATGGTATCATCCTGGTGAGTCCTGTCCATCCTGTGACTGAGGGAGAACCTGTTACTCTGAGCTGCAGGTTGAGACAACAACAAATACTTTCCAATGTGTTTTTCTATCACAATGACAAACTCATCCAAAGTGATACCAGAGGGGAGCTGAATATCTCTGCAGTGTCAAAGACACATGAAGGCTTCTACAAGTGTGAACATTCAGGAAAACAATCACCACAGAGTTGGATGGCAGTTAAACGTGAGCAGGATAAAAACATTTAATGCATTTTATTTTTTGTAAAGATTATGTCAGTTTGAAAATAAACATTGTATTTATGTTGATATTTTCTGTGCTAAAGCCTAAACTCATCAGTCATCTGATGAATTATATCATGAACAGTCCAGTATTAATACTTAATGTTTCTGTTTCTAATAGCTGTGCCAGGAGCTCAAAGTTCTTCTTCCCCAGTGCCTTTGATTACTGGACTTCTTTGTGGAATCATACTCATCATTCTCCTGCTCTTGTTGTATCGATACAGACGGTCCAAGGGTGAGACCTTGCTATATCACATGTTTGACTCTTTCATTGATTCAATCCACAGATTCACAGCATACGTCCAATGTCATGTGTCTTTATTTTTCCTTTTGTAACAAGGCTCTGCTACAGACCAGACGGTCAACCAGGATGAACATCAACGTCAAGTTTACAACTCTCTTCTCCACGGTCAGTCTTTCATCTAGACGCCAGAAGTCAAACTCTACAAGACCATTAACTTTACAAATGAGCCAGCTGGACAAACAGTCTCAACAGAAATGATATAAAAAAATAGGATACTTGTATCCCAGCGTGACATTCAGATACTCTGATGTTGACTTTCTTAATTGGTTTTATAGGTGATGCTTGCATCTATGAAACGGCAAAAGAAGATGCTCCAAATGGTAAAGTATATGTTTCCCAGTAGAAAAGCTGTTAGAAAGGTTCAACTGGGTGGTTTAAGGAGACTAAATACAAGTGACTGACATGAAATCCTGTAAAGAAAACTATGTTTATTTCAGATGGAGAAGATGTTAACTACTCTGTCATTAAACTCAAAAAAACTGGAAAGAAGCGTGAGTACTCCAGATACATAGAAAATACAAATAAATAGTTCAGAAATGTTTTAGCCTGCAAATATGAATTCATTGTTTTCTTTTGTGGATTCTTCTGATTATCCTAACAGGGAAGCATCATGAACCAGAGGACAGTGTTGTTTATGATGACGTGATGAAAAGAGGCGAAGGTACAGTCCAACAAATATGCTCTGTAGTGAAATGTGTTGTCATATCACTACATAGGTAGTTGTGTGTCAGTTTATCAGTGTCCTACTACTACACTATCACTACATGTCACCAGAGTTGGAAATGGTCAACTCTTACACACACCCAGGGCCTCTTGGAGTTTGTTTACCATGTGTTTGTGTCTCAGAGATATCCCATGAAGCTAAAGTCATGCTGTTGCAGATTACAAAATAGATTTTATGTAGAACGATTTCCTCCACCTTCTAAATGTGTCTCACATAAACCAAGTGGCACAATCATAGATGATAGTCTGTTATTTAGCACTTTGTACAAATGTTGCTTCCAGTTTGTGGGTTGCACTCATCTTTTGTCTATTTCCTTTGCACAGTATAATACACAAAGAGTCAATTTTTTGTGTATTTTTATTTCAATATCTGTCACAGTAGTTGTGAAAATCCTAGTTCTATGAGTCCTTCCATTCATCCAGCTGCTGTATATTTTATGCCTGACAAACAAATATATGTTGAGATCTGGGTTCTGTTTTAGATCCTAATTTGGTTTATGCCCAGATGAACCACGGCAATAAAGGAAAAGCCAAGAAAAATAAAGGTATGTAAAATTCTACAGCTGTTTTTATTGAAGGATAGTGTATCATAGCTTTTACTCAGTGATTGATATAAACTGGCAGTGCATACATAGAGTATCATTCATTGTATTAGTGAATACATTAACTCTATTATACTGCCTTTTAATCAGGATATCAGACAGTTGTGCTAAATATATCATCTCTCCATTCACAGGAAAATCAACTCCTGCATCAACCGAGGAAGCGGTTTACTCTGAAGTCAAACTAGGATGAGCTCTTGGTAGTGATGCTACCATGTAGGATACAAGCTGGAAGTGTTTATATTCTACAAATGATCTGTTGGTTTAGATATATTACATAGAAGCATTCTTGTTTCTTGGATAACTCTGGCTCTGTTTTTGTTGTTGTCTTTGTCCTCCAGGTCTCTGAAGAGAGTTGAATGAACAGCACCAAAGAGAAGCATTCATATAGACTCAATATAGACATTATTTACATTTATTTCACAGTCTCTTTAGTTTGTTTGATTCTTTTTGAATAGTTTGAAATATAGGATCTTGAGTCTCTGTTAGCTTTAAGGTAGGCATCTTTTGAACTGTTACAAGAGTAAGCTCCAATTATTATCTCACTATATAGCCAATGATCTTCTACATATTCTAGATTTTAAAAATGTATAATATAATGGATGTTGTATTTTATTTACTCCTGTTTGTTTTTAATGCTTTTATTACATTGTCTTTTAGACCATTTTATGTGTTCAGTATATATTTACTTGGTAGCCAAACTAGATAAAGACCCAACTATCACATGCAGTTATCCAAACAGTAAGTCATGTGTCAACAGTGCAGCTCATTAAATCCTGCTGATCCAGTTAAAGAGCTTCAGTTAACGTCTGGGTCAAACAACAGACTGAGGCCAAGATATGTTCTCAGTGACTTTGATAGTGGCGTGATTGTTGATGCCAGACAGACTTCACCTGGGATTTTCACCACAACAAGCTCTGGATGTTACTCAAAGTGGTGCAACAAACCTTTTAGTCAGGGGCACTTCTGTGGACTGGACCACCCTCTTGAGGTCAGAAGAGAATGGTCAGACTGGTTGGAGTTTACAGAAGCGCTGTGGTCACAAAGATATTACCACTCTTTACCAAACTGGACAATGAGTTTGGACTTCAGCAGCCTTACCTATATTAGATCTGAATTCAACAGAACACAGCAGAATACGCAGCCAACAAATCTAAAGAAACCATGGAATGAAGTCATGTCAGCATCAACCACAATCTCATATCAATGTTTCCACCTTTTGAGGAATCCAAGGATTGAGGCTGTACTGAGACAAAAGGAAGGTCCTACCTAGGATTTGTATGGTGTTCCTAATGAACTGTCCAGTATGTGTATAGGTTTAACTTTGACCTAAAGGATCTTTGTTAATCATCTGCTAAATTATTCTGCTTGAATATGTTACCGACAACACACACTTGTGCTATGTTGTGATTATGTTTAACATTTATAAAAAGAGACAAACAAGATCCAAGAATGACGGCCAGTTAAACCACATTCTGCTTTATTTAGAGTTAGGCAGCATTGATACAGCTGACGCAGCTGTGCTCTGCTTTCCAGATATTACAGATACACAGCGCTTTGGTGTTGCTTCTTTTTATATTAACATTTAATCCTGTTGTTCTCAATGAAAAATTACTCATGGAAGTGTCATTAATTTTTAAAAATATTTCTGTTTTGTATTAAAAAAATAAATAGAATCCACACTGTTCCACTTTAATCAGTTTCTGGTGTGATCAGCTTTCTTATAGAGGGAGTCTTTTATGAGTTTAACCTCTGTGGCTTTCTGTACAAGTTCTGTATGGCTACATACACCGATCAGCCACAACATTATGATCAGGAGAAGTGAATAACAATGACCATCTTGTGATAATTCAGTGTTCTGCTGGGAAACATTTGGACCTGGGATTCATGTGGATGTTACTTAGACATGTAGCACCCACCTAGACCAGACCAGGCACCCCCACCCCATAGCAATGACACTCCTTGATGGCAGCAGCCATCCCCAGCAGGATGCAGCCTGACACAGACACACACACAAAAACAGTTTAGGATCAACTAAAAAAAAAAGAACAGGACAAGGTGTTGACCTGACCTCCAAATTCCCTGACTTTTGTTTCTGACAAATCTTTAATGAGAACAGTTCCATTTTTCTTGTGATCTGATCTGAACCATTACATAACTCACATAATGATATTAAATCCAACCTTGGCTTGATTTTACTCTGTAGGTGATGCTTGTCTCTATGAATCAATCAAAGGCCCTGAAGACACTGAAAATGGTACAGTATGTTCAGTAGTGAGGAAAGGAAAGAAGTGAACCCTTTAGGATTATGTTCATTTATGCATTAGTGTTTTGAAAAAAAACAAACAAATTAATTCAATAGACAATCTGTGTCGTTCACACCAGAAATCCTAAGAATATGACTAAGCTGAGTTCTTTCTGGACAAATGCTCCAAAGTTCCTCCTGAACTTTGTGCAGGTCTGATCCACATCTGCTCTAAGGCTTGTTCGAGTTTAATGCAGCTGATGAGGTTTGGCCAGTTATTAAATCTAAGAGCTTTTCCACCAGTACATTCCTTGTTTTGTGTGTGAAAATTACAATTATTATTAGTTCAGCTTGGTGTGTTTTTAAACTTAAAGATCAGAAAACATTTTACAACAAACTGAATTTTAAAGGATTTACACACTTTTCCTAGTTAGTGATTCATATTTAACATGAATCAGTTTTAAATACTAGAATGAGATGATTTTCTGTAAATGACTGAAGTTCAAACATGTCACTATATTTCAGATGAATCCAGGGATGCCACATATTCTTTGATTGATCTTAAAAACATCACTAAGAAGGGTGAGTGTTTTATGTAGAAACAACCACATACAAGATATAGAACAAACAGTAGCTGAGACACTTTTCTAGACCAGTAGCATCTAAATAACAGATAATATCATCTGATCCTTTTAACAGAGAAGAAACAGAAACCAGAGGAGAGCTGTGTTTACTCTGCTGTGAAGATTGGTTCATCTGCAGGTATGATTCATTCCAACAGTCCTGACTAGACAATGATCCTTCTTCTGTGTTGGACAGTTGAAACCTGAAGTGTGGCTTTTGTTTCAGATGACGGTCTGATGTATGAACAGGTTCTCTTCCACAATAAAGGTAAAGCCAAGAGAGACAAAGGTGAGTCAAGTCTCCGTCCACCTGCAGCAGTGATTGTTGTAACAGGTTGATCTTAATAAGTAATGTGACTCACTGGAACCTACTTTAGCTAATATTAGAACTTAGAACATCTTGTCTCTTATATTTTCTTCTGTGCAACATGTTTATTATACACTTTTGTACAGAAGCAAATCATATTAATCATTGCGTTGCCTGTTACTGTCAAACATTTTAAACTGATCTCTTTCATGACAGGAATATCTGCTCGTGCAACCGCTGATGAAACAGTTTATTCTGAAGTCAAACCAGCAAAACATAGGGGTCAATTGTCTTCATTCTGATTTGCTGAATAATCCTGTATCTTTTCCTTCTTTGGTTTGGCTCCTGATGAGTAAACAGATTGTTATCAACAAAACCAACTAAATAGAGAAAAAAATAAAAACTATATTTTAAGTTAAATAGCAAATCATATACAAATACTAACATTTATGAAAATTCTACAAGGCTTCATCAGGTTCATGAAGTTAGAGATCTTGGTCAGTGTTGGTGTCTCAAACCCTTCAATTTCACTGGTAATGTTATGGAGTTAATGTATCAAGTATCTAAAGTAATCTAATCTAATTCATTCATTCATTTTGTGTAATGAATGGAGCAGTTCACTGTGATACTGCACAATCCAGCAGACAGGTTGGAGTGAAGCTCTGATATTATCATCTTTGGTTGCAACACATGACCAGGAAGAGAAATGAATGACTTAATGGCACCCTCTGCTGGTCCTCAGCTGTAAACACAAGCTGGGATTATTCCAGGGGGTCAACTTTTAACATTCATTCATTCATTTTCTGTAACCACTTGTCCTATGGAGGTTATCTGTTATTAATAGATAATAATGTTCTTCAATAATCTTAACTGAAATGTAATAAATATAATCTTGAACATTTCCACCTCATTGTTTCTCCATTCACAGGAAGTCCATCTCCTGCAGTCATGGAGGAAGCTGTTTATTCTCAAGTCAAAATCTAGGAACAGCTCCTGATAATAAAGGTACCAGACAATGTGAATGTTGTCAAAGTGTCTTTTATTCTGAGTAATCACCTGAATAAATCATCTTTTCTCTCTTCTGTGGTTTTCAGGTCCACAGAGAGGAGTGTGTGATGTTTTGTCCATTGAAATGAATTGATCCTTGATGAGCTTTGTTTTTGTATGGAGGTCATTTAGCATTTTAAAAGCTTGTTAGTTGAGACCACTTTGTGCAGCAATGTATTTGTAGCCGTGACATTTTATTTGCTTGTATGTGTTTTTCTTCACTTTTGTCTCAAATATAAAACCAAGAATTAAACAAATACAACATTTGTAAAGTTTAATCCAGTATCCCAGTTTCTCACACATGATGGATATAGTTACCTTATTTACCGTATTAATCTTTATTATTTCATATTTGTTTCTGTTATTATGTCCTGGTATCATCTAACTGTGTTATACATTTAGTTGTTTTGGTGTGTTTTTGAACTCTGATGAAGGACTACCTACCTCAGACTGTAACCATCCTCAGTGTCATTAACACTGTAAAATAACATGTGAACAGACCTGACAAGCAAATAGTGGCTGAAGTGGCGTGCCATGTATCGATAATGTGATAACAACTAAGTTGGTACAATTTAAAGGAATCAGCCCACTTAACCATTTTACACAAACAGAAAATAACACAACATCTTAGTACGTCAGTTAAACTGGAGCCTCTTAATAACAATGGCAGTGTTTTTGGTGTTGAGTGGGAGTATGAACAAGCTCACAGACACTTCCATCTCTGCTATCACTCTGTTTTAAACTGAAAGTTTATCTCACAGATAAATATGCACTGGTGCAGAACACAGGATCTTATCCAGTAGTTGCTCAGTTGCTCCCACCATGGCTACATCTGACCAATAAGTGGAGGCAACATTTTACATGATTTGTGGTGATACCAAACTAAGGAGAAACACTGATCAGATCAACTGATTTGGATGAGAGGAAACAAAGTATAGGTGTTAAAAGGTCCTTAGAGCTTTAGTTTGGAGTAATACAGGATGCAGAAATCATTCCCTAAACTCATTTCCTCTTGTGGCAGGTTGAGTGCTGCTCCACCTCCACCCTCAATTAGTAACACCTGGGCCTGATTGCTCAGTGGTGCCACCTGCTTAACTGGTCACCTGCTCACACCGTTGTCTGGCGTTCACCTGACGAGGGTTCTGTCCAACATGCTCTGGTTGTGGGAAGCGAGTTGCGACCTGTAAGCAGGGTTGGCCGTGCTGTTTGTGTGCAGCTTCGTCGGGATCTTGGGGAGTGTGGCGTCTGCTCTCTGCCTTCACCTCTCTGTTGAGTTCTCTTTGCTCCCGTAGCCTTACTCTTTTAACTTCTGCTAGATTTATTAGCCTTATGCTCCTTACCGCAGTGAAGTTAGTTTTAAGTTTTTTTGACTAGAGATGTTACGCTCGAAGCAGAAAGCTCGACACAGAAGTATCGCGACAAGATGTTTCGATGCCTCGCTTCATCAGTCGAAAAATCACGTGACTCCCCAAATGAAGCTTCATTACGTCACACGCGTATCGACCGTCATCGGCATGGGCACAATCCCTCAGATGGTTGTGGGTTTTTGAGAGGAGGAGAGTTTTGCATACGTTAGTTTCATTGATTTAGAACGAGGGAGAGTGAAGTAGTATAACATTAGATTAACTTGCATACGCACATTGGCACACATACATACGTACGTACATACATACGTACATAGAAACGTACATAGAAACGTTAGTTAGTTGTGAAAGTGTGAGTGTGTGATAGTCTGAGTGTTTGACAGTGAGGAAAGGAGAGATAGGGATAATGGAGGCAAGGCCACCTAAAAGAGCCAGATCTTATGTGTGGGAGCACTTTGACATTATTACCCCAACAAAGGTCAAGTGTCTGATCTGTGCTCAAGAGCTGGCCTTTAATAGCAACACCTCTTCAATGCTGAGGCACCTGCGCTCAAAACACCCCGAGACTACACCCAATCCAGCTGCTCCTGCTGCTCCTGGAGTAACTGGACATGGCAAGTCTATGGCAACTAGCATGCATTAAAAAGACAGACCAAGATTAAATGTAAAATATACAAAACAACAATAATATATTTTAAAAAGTTATGTGTGAATAACTATTTCTATTTTCTGGTTTAAAGGGCGACAAGCTGAACTGGATGATGCCTTGGTAGACATGATTGTGCAGGATTGGCAGCCATTTTCTGTGGTTGAAGATAAAGGCTTTAAAGCCTTTATTCACAAGCTTGACCCAACATGTGTCCTGCCCACAAGACAAGCATTGAGAGCCATGGTGGAGACAAAATACAAAGAAGCCAAGGAGAAAACTAGAGCAGAGCTGGAAAAGACTGTGGCAGTCAGCTTGACAGCAGACATGTGGACATCTATAAATATGGATGCCTTCCTTGGGGTCACATGTCATTATATAAATGAGGACCAGAAATTGTCATCTATTCTGTTAGGTGTCACTAAATTCCCTCAGTCCCACACAGCTGAAAACCTCAAGAATGCCACAGAACTATTAATTGACGAATGGGGAAGTAAAAACAAGATCCACTGTCTGGTCACTGACAGTGCAGCAAATATGGTGGCTAGTGCTAGGCTTCTTAAAATACGCAACATTCCTTGTTTTGCACATAGTCTAAATTTGGTGGCAAAAAAGGCATTGGAGGCAACACCAGAACTATCAGAGATCCGTATGCGAGCCAGAAAAGTTGTTCATTTCTTTAAGACCAGCACAAGGGCCAAAGAAAAACTCACAGCGGTTCAGGATCAACTTGAAAAACCACATCACAAGTTGATTCAAGAGGTAGACACCAGGTGGAATTCCACTTTCCTCATGTTAGAGCGTCTACATGAGCAGCGTGAGCCAGTAGCAGCAGTACTTGCATCACTAACAACAGATGTGGTGCCACTAAGCTGTGTGGACTACGAGGCTGTGGCTGAATGCCTGGAGGTTCTGGGGCCACTGTCTCTGGCTACCACTGAAATTTCAGTAGAGAAGAAGGTGTCAGCATCGAAGGTCATACCAATCATTCGCATGATACAGCATAAAATGACATAGAAGTCTACATCACTCCATGCATGCGCACTGCTTCTGAGACAAAATCTGCTGCACGTTTTATAGGCAAGGTGCAGCGTTGAAAAAATTCGGGTCCTGGCAATGGCAACTATCCTTGAGCCACGTTTCAAAACGATAGCATTTGGCAACCAGACCAGCGCACAGGAGGCAGTTGCCAAAGTAACCGCAGAATGTGCAGAACTGAGGAGATCCATGCATTTCTCACCCTCAACATCACAGGTAATAGCTTTCTCTTTATTTGATCATTGCTTGTATATATGCTCTATCAAACAACTGGATGTATTTCCATTTGTTTTACAGTCCACAATGGAACAAGTCCCTGGTCCCTCAACACAAGAGGCTGACCCTGACAACCTGTGGGAACTGCTGGACTGACGAGTTGGTTGGTTACATTAGTCTGTATAAAAACCTTCTTTGAGACAAAAACGCATACAATGGATTTCACCTTCTTCTGTTCTGATTTCTTGCAGGTGCAACTCGGAGAGTCCAGAATGCCTCGGCAGAGGCAACAGTTGAGGTTCAGCAATATTTATCTGATCCCTACCTCTCCAGGGGAGAAGACCCCTTGAAATACTGGCAGCAAAGGGTGGCACTTTATCCCAATCTGTACAAGCTTGCCAGACAGTATTTACACATGCCTGCAACTTCTGTCCCATGTGTCCCAAAGCTGGAGAGGTTATAAGCAAGAAGAGGAACAGACTAAAACCCAAGTCTGCTGAAATGATCTTGTTTTTAAATAAAAATCTGTGAACCACCCAAATCCCCTTCCCAGTTTCAAAAGCATTTTGTACAATTACTGTCACTGCACAAGCATTTAACTTTTTTATTTTGTAAATACATTTTTGTATTTCTATCAATCTTATTATTATATGATGACAAACTCATACAAGTATATTATTATTTTCTATAAATGAAAAAAAAAATCAGGCGGCACAGTGGCGAGGTGGTTAGCACTGATGCCTCACAGCAAGAAGGTCACCGGTTCGAATCCATGGGCCGGCCGGCCTTTCTGTGTGTTTGCATGTTCTCCCTGTGTCTGCGTGGGTTCTCTCCAGGTACTCCAGCTTCCTCCCACCATCCAAAGACATGCTCATTAGGTTCATTGGTGATTCTAAATTGGCTGTAGGTGTGAATGTGAGTGTGAATGGTTGTCTGTCTCTGTGTGTTAGCCCTGCGATGGACTGGAGACCTGTCCAGGGTGTACCCCTGCCTCTCGCCCGATGACAGCTGGAATAGGCTCCAGCAGACCCTCGTGACCCTTAACAGGACTAAACGGGTATAGAAGATGAATGAATGAAAAAAAATCAAGCATTTCAAGATGCACATACTGATCCTTTAAAGGTGTCAAAGTGATCCGTGAAAGGGCCGCTGTGGCTGCAGGTTTTCATTCCAACCATGCAGCAGCACACCTGACTTGGCTTAATCAATCAACTGAACTGCCTTCACACAGTCATTTCAGGTGTCCTCTTGCTTGATTGGAACAAAAACTTGCCAGCCACACCTACTGCATGGGTGCTGCATGGTTGGAATGAAAACCTGCAGCCACAGCGGCCCTTTCACGGATCACTTTGACACCCCTGCTTTAAAGGAACCGTATGTAGGATTGTGGCCAAAACTGGTACTGCAATCACTTTCAAAATACTGTAGAATGGTGTATCCCCTCAGCCTTCCCCCTGACTTGAGGTTGCCAGCTAAGCTGCAGGATCCAGCAGGAACGTAGGCTGCTACAAGGGGCTTCCAATGGCAAGTGACGAGTCCTACACAGTAAGTTTTATGTTAATAAAGTTTATGCTTCACGAGAGATGTTTTGCGAAGTAATTATGTATCGCAAAAATTTACTAATGGCGATTAGCCAAATATTTCGTAAAGATGTACTGTAATACCACATTTCAGTCGGAACATAGATTGTTTTCATACCCTGCTAGTGGTGCGATATAAAGCTTTTTATGAACGCATTTAGCACGGGCGACCATGGAAAATCCACTGTCTATATGTACGGAAGCACGGGGCTTTTAGCCTATACCAACAAACATGGTAGAATATAGCATCCAAAAGTTCGTAGCTGCAGCTGTGGTAACTAGAGCAGAGCTGGCAACCCGGATGACGAAATTCTACTGACTTCGTGATTAGTAGATAGCTTGAGGGTGGCGCCTCAGGCCAAAACACAACATGACAACAACAACATCAGTTGAGGGCTGCAACTTTCACTTTTAAATGACAATATCCTGGCCGGACCACTGTTGTCAGTGATATAAGTATTTGAAATGAACATGATTTCTTCATGTCTAGTGACATATCAGGGCCATTTTATGATTAATTGAAATACATTTCTTACATACGGTTCCTTTAATGTTAAAAAAATACAACAGTGCCTTTCTGTTTCACGATCCTTTGCCCCGTTTCATGCCAATGCTATGTATAATTTTATCCAGCAGATGTTGCCACACTTAATTGTACCAAATGCTTCGAAACACTGAACCATTTCAACACAATTGCTTCAGATTGATTCAGTGGTTCACAAAGCTTCGGTTTCTCCATCACGAGGATCGACATACATTCGCTCTGGGTAAACCTCTTTGTCGCTATGCGTACAGTGCGACTCCGAGCAAGCCACTCCAACATTTCAAGTGCACCCTTACTGCAGACTATACAGTAAACACACGGAGATAGAAGACGGCTACAGCGTGTACCGACTTCCTGCTTTCAGAATAAAAATGTGGGATATTTAAAGCATAGATACTGTGTGTTTCAAACTATTTAGAAGGTACTGCGTGTCTCATGCAGCCAGTGTAGTAACAGGATCCAACATTGATTTTGTGTCAATTGATCACATGACCTGGAAGCTATTGAGCTAAGATGTGAAAATTTACATGTAAAAATTAATAAAAAATGTTTAGAGATTTCAACTGTAAAAAAAGGAGGTGTATGATCCCACACCGATTTGGAGTCAATTGTTCACATGACGGGCGGCACAGTGGTGAGGTGGTTAGCACTGATGCCTCACAACAAGAAGGTCACCGGTTCGAATCCATTTTTGTGTGGTTTCAATTTCTGTGTGGTTTGCATGTTCTCCCTGTGTCTGCGTGGGTTCTCTCCGGGTACTCCGGCTTCCTCCCACCATCCAAAGACATGCTCATTAGGTTAATTGGTGGCCCTAGGTGTGCATGTGAGTGTGAATGGTCTCTGTGTGTGGCCCTGCTATGGACTGGCGACCTGTCCAGGGTGTACCCCTGCCTCTCGCCCGATGACTGCTGGGATAGGCTCCAGCAGACCCCCGTGACCCTTAACAGGACTAAACGGGTATAGAAGATGAATGAATGAATGAATGAATGAAAGTTCACATGACCTGGAAGCTACTGAGCTAAAATCCTAGTATTTACTTATAAAAATTAAAATATATGTATATTTAGAGATTTAAAATGTAAAAACAAGAGGTGTATCTCATCCACCAGCCAACATGAGGACCATAACATGTTAATAAAAATAGCCTACATCTGTATCTTACTCAGCCACCAGACTAATTGTATTTTATTTTATTTTATTTTATTTTTTGTCATTCTTCTGTGCGTTTTTCCTCCCACATTTTTTTAATGTAACTAAAATGTTGATATGTGCTATTAGTTTTCTTATTTATACATTTCATAAATTTTCTGATATTGTTTTTTTATTCAAGTGTCTACAATGTAAGTGAATGAGAGGAACATACATCTACATCATACGTGTAGAACATCATACAGTCCATACGTAAAGCACATCCATAGCGTTATATGGACATATTGTTCACTGTTGCCAAGGTGTTCAGCACCACGGACAGTTATACAGATAAAATATTACTTAATGTCAAACTTCTTGTACTTTAAATGGTTAATTCTGCTTAACAAACACTTAATATGAAACTCTTTGTAGATGTAAAGGCTTATTTTGCTGAAATAGTACATAATGTCATACTGTACTTAGTAATTCAGAAACGGCAGCAACAGCTACCAGCTCCTCGACGTATTTTACAGAGAAAATGCATTTTCTATTTACTCATTCATTTTCTCGTATGGAAGCGTATTGCTACCATGCCAGAAAAACAAATTTGTCGACATCACACTATAACATGATACTACCTTATCACGTCATAACCTAAAACCAACTTATGATTAATTTTATCTAAGCAAAAACTTGTTTTCATTTATAGATGAGACACAAGAACAGGCAAAGAAAAGTCATGGAAAGGGAAAGACATGATAAGAAGGATGAAGAGGAGAAGAGTTACACTGGAGACACAGCTGCAGAAGAAGGTGACAGTTGAGTGGATGATGAAGGAGCACAGGAAGAAGAGATTGACAACGGACATTGCAAACCAGGACGAAAAAAGTTCAAACATGACATGAATAAACTCAGATCTCCATGGGCAGACACATTATATCATGAGTTTTTGAAAGAGAACCCATGTTGCACACTTGCGTTTAAATACCTGCATGTTAAAAAACGTCATAGGCACAAAAAGAAATGTCATTATTTCAGTGAAAAAGCAAAATGCACTTTTGATGAGTGTGAAGCTGTCTACCTTTTCTTTAAGAGAAACAAGCCAAAATCAACAGATACAAAAATATGTTTTCAAGTGATTCGCGTTGGTGCGGTTACACAGAAAAAATCAAAGGAGATTTCAACCTGCAAAGAGGAAAAATAGCAAAAGCTATAACCAAAGGTGTCAGCAATTTCCATTACGCCATGCTGAAAAATACACCGGTTGACAAAATAACAGCTGGAAACATAACTCACAGCATGACCAAGAGTTCAAGGCTTCACAATGATGTAATGCTGGAACTAATGCTCACTCAAAAAGTAATCCAGGAGAGCAGCAGTCATGCATCATTCAAAGGTTATCTTCAGCACCTACAAATTGATCCATTTGCTTTGTACACAGAGGGTGGACTTAACATTCTGACTGAACACCTAAAAAACCATCACCTGTCACTCTCTACCTTGATGCTACAGGCAGTGTTGTCCAGAAAATACCAGATCAAAACTAGAAAGTTCTTTATTGTGCTCTAGTTTTGCCCGGCATGGGCAAGGACAGCCCTCCCCTACCTGTCACAGAACTTGTGTCAAACAGCCATTCAGTTCCTGCCATATCACACTGGCTTATGGAATGGAAAAGAAAAATATCAAACAAAACAAAAAAACAAATAGCACAGGTTGAGACAGATCAGAGCTGGGCTATGATTAACAGTGTACTTATTGCATTCAACAAAGAAAATGTTTCTGTCTATCGTGACAGAGCATATGAAATCAGAATGGGACAAACCAAAGAAATTCCAACCTTTACAGTGCTTCATCTTTGCTCAGTCCACATTTTGAAGGCTGTATTACAAGCATTGGTGAAGAAAACCACCAACAAAGCCATAAAGGAATATGCCTTATACACCTTTGCTTACCTTCTAAACTGCACTAGCATGAAGATGGCTGTGGAGGTTTTTTATCACGTGTGTGCTTTTTGATTCAGAGGAGGACACACAAGTGGTGAACCAGAGCAGAGGATATCTTGATGTGTGTGTTTTGGAAAACAAGGGCCTTAAGGTGGAAGAAAGTAACCAAATGATGGAAGGTGAGAAGATCAGCATGGACAAAACTGTAAACACCATGATTGGAAAGTCGCCTTTCACACGAGTTCTTCAACTCCAAAGGGACCAAGCAGAATGTGACGTCCTTTCTGATGATGCTGTGCACAAAAAAAAAACAGTACCACTGTTCTGGTGTTATCGATGTGCTACTTAAGAACTACATGGGGATCTTTCCTTTATGGAGTGGTTTGCTTCTTGGGGATCTCTCACGGCACATGAAGACAGAAATTAAAATAAGTGATGAAAAGCCTAAAACAAGAGATACAAACTGCCACGTTGAGCTGTGGTTTAGTTTAGTGAAGCATTCCATCCTGCAACAGAAGAGATACTTGTGACCAGCAGAGTTTGTATCCAAAATGTATGCCTCAATGCAGGGAAGATATATTGAGCACATCATGCAACAGAATCTTCCAGAGCACAGTTAGGCCACACCAGTGGTTGACAGGGGAGGTATGTATCAAGTGCTTTTGTGCACTTGCACTTGCACCCCATAGAAATATTTCTGTGGGGTACAAGTACATTACAGTGCTCGGAAAGCAGAGCTCAAACACGAGGTGTGTGAGAAGTTGGTGGAGCAAGGTGTGCTGCCCAAGTCAGCGGCTGCAGCTGAGGCTGTTGGTGACGCACGGTGACGGAGGCAAAAGCGGCGTACGTTGCTGGCGTGCTCGCGTCTGGTGTGGAGCCTGAGCCTAGTTGTGATCCTTCTGATAATGTGTCCACAGAGGATCTTCGCTTAGCCCTTCAAATAAAGGAGATGGAGAATAGAAATAAACAACTTGAAGTGCAAGCGATGCATCTCCGTGTCAGGGCTCTAGAACTGGAAAGAGCAGCACCTGTAGTCTCCAGCCCGGTATCTTTTAACCGGAGTGTTTCTGCTCCTGTTTTTGACATTAGTAAGCACATTGCGCTAGTCCCTCCATTTCATGAGTCTGAGGTGGACTCCTATTTCGGCACTTTTGAGCGTATAGCTTTTGCATTAAAGTGGCCGAAGGAGTTCTGGTCACTTTTGTTGCAATGTAAGCTGGTGGGGAAGGCCCAGGAAGTTTGTGCCAGTTTATCCACTGAGGACAGCCTAGATTATAATGTTTTGAAAAGGACTGTGCTGCAGGCTTACGAGCTTGTCCCTGAAGCTTAAAGGCAAAAATTTAGAAATAGTGATAAAACTGCCAACCAGACGTACGTTGAATTTGCGCGCGACAAGAGTGTGTTATTTGATAAATGGTGCCAAGCATGTAATGTTAAAACGGTGGCTGAAATGAGAGAGCTCATTTTGTTGGAAGAATTTAAGAAGTGTTTGCCGGACAGAATCGTGGTATATTTAAATGAGCAGAAGGTGTCCTCTATAACTGAGGCAGCCGTGCTGGTGGACGAGTTCATGTTGACTCTTAAAAGCGTGTTTTCTATGACGGCACCGCGTGCGTCAAATGGGATACCTGAGCACAGAAACCAGTCGCCAAAGCTTGCACGTAAAAACACAATACCGGCTGCGAGTGGGAGCCACGAGTGTTTTTATTGCCATGGGCCAGGTCATTTGATTGCCGCTTGTCCTTTTCTCATGAAAAAGGGACAATATAAGACTGCTAAAACTCCCACAGGTGTTGGTTTTATTTACACCGCGTCCCCGCCTGTAACACACAGTGAGCCTGTACCTGACCTGGAGGAAGACGTGGAGATTGACGACCGTTTTAAACCGTTTGTATCTCATGGGTTTGTTTCCTTGACGGTGGAGGAAGCAGATAAAGTACCGTTAGCCATTCATTGTCATGTTGGCTAGTGTCCTACCGCTCTCGAAAGAGACTTTGTGCAATGCTGATTTGGTAGTGTGGGGAATTAAGCTGAGTGAATTTAATACCTCCCTACATTCATTTGCATTCACCCCTTGTGTCGGGACATGTGAAAGTCACCATGGTCTCGCGGTTTCCGATTAGTGGCATTTCCTTTATTTTAGGTAACGATTTGGTCGGAGGAAAGGTGTTTCCTCTGCCCGAAGTCGTTGGAGATCCCGTTTCTGCTGCGCCTGCCTGCTGCCCTGCCTCTGTCTCTTCTGACTTATGTGTGCCAAATGTGTGTAGCCCTTGCTAAATCAAATGATTTATTTTGATAACGAAATTCATAGTTCAGGCGGCACAGTGGCGAGGTGGTTAGCACTGATGCCTCACAGCAAGAAGGTCACCGGTTCGAATCCATGGGCTGACTGGGCCTTTCTGTGTGGAGTTTGCATGTTCTCCCTGTGTCTGCGTGGGTTCTCTCCAGGTACTCCAGCTTCCTCCCACCATCCAAAGACATGCTCAATTGGTGATTCTAAATTGGCCGTAGGTGCGAATGTGAATGGTTGTTTGTCCTGCGATTGACTGGAGACCTCTCCAGAGTGTACCCCAGGGTGTACCCCTGCCTCTCGCCCAATGACAGCTGGGATAGGCTCCAGCAGACCCCTGCAACCCTTAACAGGAATAACCGGGTGTAGAAAATTAATGAATGAATGAATTCATAGTTCATAAAAGTTTATTATTGTTGAAGGGTGTAAAAATTCATAAATAGAGTTAAAATACAGAACAGTTTAAAAATGTTAATAAGTGATCTTAAAATAAGTTAAAATAAGTCATTTCATATAAAAACAAGAGTTAAATTCATTTATGTAGTGCTTGTGAGATACGAGTCATTCCATGATAGTTACGGTCACTTCATTATTACTTGTTTGATGAGTTGTCAATCAATAATGTCTTTAATAGTATTGGCATGTTTAGAGCTCCGGTGACTCCGACCAATCACAGGGCAGCCTGAGGTGAGAGGGCGGGAGATAGCGGAATGGTGTTGGTTTAGGTGAAGCAGAGGAGAAGAAGAGAAACACGAGTTACCGTGACCGAGTCAATGTTGGAGTGATTTACTGACCAAGGTTCTTGTTTTTGTGGTGAACAGCCAGTTACCTGACGCAAAGAACTTTGTGAACAACAAAGAGGTAAATATGAGCATGTGAGTGTTTTAAAACTGTGACTAAGCGGAACAGTGTAAACCGAACTGCTAATGCTAATCGTGACTAGCCGTTAGCTTTCGTTTAGCGCTGTATGCGATTCACTTGCATTGTGTTCATGCTAAATCACTCTGAAACAACATATGGACTTGGTATTTAGCTTGTGTATCTAATTAGGAAAGAAAGACGGACATTTTGACGGCATGAAGCTCCTGTGAACTACGTAGGAACTGCGTCCATTCCTGCTGCGAGTGTGAGCTGTGGATGGTGTTGGTCGTGTGGATTGTGTATCGCTGCTGCGCCCTGTCGGTGACATTGTCATTCCCCATAGAAATAAACACTAGAAGTCGCGTTGACTACCACGGTCTATTGGAACGAATGCGTCAACAGAACCGCCATCTTGGTACAGGGGAATGCAGCTTCTATATGACGAACGTCAATCGGGGACAAGGCATACATACATAAATAAAATACCTTAAATCGGCGAGTTTATTTTCTTGTTTCGTTACGAATGTCAGAATAAAATAAAATAATAGGTTTTTGTTAACATAACCTGTTTTTACGTTCACAATCTAATGGACATAATTAAATTTTTCCACTCCAAATAAACACAAACTCCGATTGTTTTTTTTTTTAATATAAATGAACTAGAAAAGCCTAGTCCATAGACACTGGCATCTTGTACAGCTTTGTAGAGACAATGAATTACACAATACATTTTCCAGGCAAGGAAAATACTTTCCACATTCAATATCAATTCACTTACATGCATCCCACCATTTGTTTGCTTGTATAAGAGATATAGACAATGATGCAACACACATGTGAGTACAGAAGCTGCTTGTATAAAAAGAACACTGACAATAAAAAATTAAAAAATTATTACTTATAAATGCTTTTTATGAGTACATGACAATAAACTTGAACTTTGAAATATCAGTATAAATATAAATAGTATAAATATCAATAAAATACAATATATACAGAATTGTGAGGCTGCTTGCACAAGTTTGTAAAGTTTGTAGTAGTAGCATATAACTAAATACTGGCCTGGTGCCGTAGTATCAGTATGACTGAAAATAATAAACAGTGGTGGGAAAAACAGTGGCTGCAGGGGCTCAGTGTCTAGTATTAATAGCCTTGTAACAATACTATCTTACACAGCTTCTTCCTTAAACTACCGCTTTGTAGTTTTAAAGTATGCACTCTTGCCACATGGTGCTGTCTCAACTTGTAAAAACAAGACACGATACATGAAATTAAATCGTAGTGATGGTTGTCAATGCCATCTTGAGTTTCAGTACTGTGTTTGCCAAGATTAAATATATCTTGAGAGCCTATATCTGCTTTCACAACTCTGTTCAGCAGTTTCTCTGAACACTGATGTGCTGCAGATTTGATATTGGAGGCCCGTCTGATGCAGTGCTCAGCTGAGCGAATCACCTTTACTGTACCATAGCTTGGTACAAACAGACCTCCATTGTTACGCAAGGTCAGCAGATGATAGTGATCACCGAGAGATGAGGGCTCAGCTGTACTAACCAAGCTACTGCAGCATACATCACACTTCAGGTTCTTTATAACCTGCCTAACAACAAATCCTGCAATATACACCAGAGCATTCTCAGTTAGGGCCCCAAAGCTGGTAGGTAGGTAGATATGGTCTAACACAACACCAGTCACTTGCTCAAAAGGAGAGGGTGCAACGTCATTGTCATCCTCCACAGCTGGCGCCACTGAAGACATGTCAATAGCTGACAGGCAGATGGTGGTGTCCTGTGCTTGTACATTGCCCGTGTCTCCTGGAGTGATGCCACAGCGGACCATAATGTGCCTGAAGTAATTCTGGAAGTTAACGACACTTGGGTTGTTATTCCATCCTCCTGAAATAATAATAAAAAAAGAGAGAAAAAGACAAAAGCAGGGTTGAACTTTTGAATGTTTCACGTCATGGTTCAGACGCATTAAGCGCTGAGCAGTGTTCAGTGTAGCGCTTTGGACTTCTTCAGCTTCTTGAACGCTCTTACATTTTTCGGTCTGAATGTACAGATAGGTGTAGAACACAAAAGCTGGTAAATCTGAAAATAATAATAACAAAGCTTAAACCATCTTCAGAGGAAGATTTCATGCCTAAAAAGCCATGATATATGTAAAATCAAATACTGTGAAGGGTTAATACTAGGGGTGTAAGAAAATATCGATACACTTAAATATCGCGATATTTTCTTTCACGATACCGTATCGATATTCAACAGTACTGTATCGATTTTTTTATTAACAATTAACATGCAATATTCACGGCGTTTGTTCATTTTTGTGTTGCAATTAAACCTCCGGGCGCTAGGTGGGCAGCATGGGCAGCAGTCATTATGTCCTCCGCGCCAAAGAAACAATGAAATCCCGCGAGATCTCGCGAGAGCGCCAGTCTGTGCCAAATTGCATGCTAACCGCTAACTTAGCACAGTTCACCGGCGATGACTGAGGACGAGCGGATACAGCCGGCTCCAGCAGCTTTTAAAGCGGATGTTTGGGCATATTTTGGTTTCAAAACAAAGGAAGGCAGTTGCGACTTCGACAAGAGCCATGCGGTCTGTAAACTCTGCAACGCCAGAGTCAAGCCTCCACATAAAGAGCGGATGTTGCAGTGACTTTGCATTTTCTTTTTCAACTTCAGAAATTTGAACCTTATTACCGTATTTTCCGGACTATAAGCCGCACCCGACTATAAACCGCTGGTGTTTTAATGTTTAATTACCGTAAGGGTTTCTTCTACCACGGAGGGGATTGTCGGGACAGAAATGACTGTTTGGAAACGCAAAGCGTCCCATTTATTTACATTTGAGAAACACAATAAATCTTTCGATCAATCAAACAAAAAATCAATCGATCAAACTTTCACATCTTTGACATTACAAACAGCATTCGTGCAGTGCACAAATAATACAACGGTATACACTTCCTGCAGTCATAGTACCGTAGTGCAGTATTTAAAAAACAAAGCTTACAACGCTTGACGAGGCAATAACGTTAAATGGGTAAATTTCATTCGTTTTTAAAAGTGCTTGCCTGTAACACGGCAGCAAAAGTGCAGTAACCCGGCTGCTCAACAAAATAACCAGCATCTTTTTCTTAAACAGCCAACACAGCAGTAAAGGTGCAGTAACACGGCCGTTTACTGTATCAAAATAACCAGAAAAGTCAGTTCTTAATCCTCGTGTCATCGTCTATGACATGATAGTGCGCCCCTGGTGACCGTTAGCTGTAAAAATCCATCCGCCGTTGTATAAACCGCAGGGTCTAAAGCAAGTGACAAAAGTAGCGGCTTATAGTCCGGAATTTACGGTACTTTACCTTATTATTATTGCTCATTACAGTTAAGGGATAACCTTTTACCAGAGTCAAGAAATTGTTAACTTATTTTTTTCATTTGTTTATCCAAAAAATCCTGCAAATCCTGTATTTCTTCTCTTGTGAAACACAAATATAGATCCCTGTGTTCGAATTCAGTAAGCTTATGTTAAGCATGTAACAGCATTGTGTGTTTACTATGCTATGACAGTTTTCTCACAATTAAATCTTTAAAAGAAACTCAATATATCGTTGTTCATACAGTATCGCAATATATCGCAATATATCGTATCGTTGCCACTGTATCGTGATACGTATCGTATCGCCAGATTCTTGCCAATACACACCCCTAGTTAATACTATGATAAAAATGGATAAAATACATTTTTACACTATTTTTCTGATGTAAAAGACCAATAAAAGCCAGAATTTATCAGTTGTGTTTGTATTTCTATCCTTGCCTGTTTAAGGGTTCAGTAAAGACATTTTGGTGTTTAGAATTTCCACTTTAAATGACAGCACATTTCAGCCTAGACCTTGTTGTTATAGGGCTTCACATTTGGTACAAATATGACAAAAACCTATTCAGAAATGACTAAGCTAACCTGTTAGGCTTAGTTCAGTCTGTCAGCAGAAATCTGATTCAAATATCCGATCAAAATCTGATCTCTTTGACTGACCATTCGCATCGCATAATGAAAGTGCTCAGATCCGTGATTGACAGCATGCAATAAACATATGTTCTTACCTGAGGCCCTGATGGAATTAAAAAAAAGCTCTAAGTGGTCCTGGCTGAATCGATAAGTGCACACATACTGCTGTCTCTCAAGCAGCTCTGGTATCATCATGGTGAATGAATCAATATTGATGACAAAGCCAGTCACAGACAGATACCTTTAAAATAAGAAAAGAAACATCAACATTTACTATTTTATGGTAAACTTGAGTGTTATTACTAAGAAATGCTAAATAGTGTATGTTTTGAACTGGAACATACTAGATAAGTGAACAAAATAAAGGGGAAATCAAATGTGAAGATGTAAAATGCCCTTAAGTGCACTTAAACATTGTGTGACTTAAAATAAATGTTTTGAAAGTTTTCCCTTTAATTTGTCACATATCTTTGTAAGCAAAACTGAATTTGTGGAACCTTGTTGAGTCGCAAGAACAGCGAACACAACTATAGAAGCCATGGAAATAGCAGTATAAAAGCCAGAGAGAAATAATGGAGGAAACCTAACGCTGTAAAATGATTGAAATGAAAACACAGCAATACATTACCCAAATATTTCTCGTATATGAAGTCCTCACGTTTCTATCAAACAAGTCAGTAAAGGAACCAAACAAGGCAACAGTGGAACAGCAATTAGACGTTTTTTTGAACTCAACGTCGAAAAGAAAGTGTATGAACATAGAACTTCAGGTGTTTGAAAGATTAACTCTTTTAGGGGATGTTTTGGATCAAAGAGGACGCAAACTTTAAAACTCCTGTGTTCTTAAGGCAAGTTCAAACCTAAGATTCGCGACAGTCTGAAACGGTTGCAGAGAGGAGTTGCGGAGGTGTGAATCAAAAGTTGCAAGCAACTGCAAGCCGCTTCAAGCTGTCGCTAAAGATTCAACATGTCAAATCGCAGTTGCTGGGTTTTAGAAGGTTGCAGCTCGTCTCGTCGTGGATCTTTGGGTTTGAACTGGCCTTTAGTTTTTAGAATGCAAGTGAAGGTAAATACCTGTAAGAAGTTTTTCCAATTATGAATAATTTTTGGTGGGTGGGCATGCCAACTCTAATTGATGAAGCTGCTTTTCCTAACCGTTATTGCCTACAGCTATATTTCACTCCAATTCCTTTGAAACACTAGCCTTGAAACCTAAACGCACCCTCACTTCAGCAAGTAGTTTTGCCCAAAGGGTGGGTCTAACGATGCACCATGGGCAACACATTCCCAGCTTATACATTTATGTTATAGGACACCTTGTCAGGCTAGTGAAAAACATTATTGTAGCACTGGTAATGGAGTGCTGTTAAATAGTATTACATTGCAATGCATGTTTTTTATAAAGGTATTTACCTTACCTGATGAATAAAACCAAGCAAAAAACACAAAACCTCTTTGAGCGATGAAGTGGAGTGCCATCATTCATCATCAAACTGGTCAGGTAATCTCGAGCTTCGGTCATAAACCCTAACTTCTCTTCCCAGTTGCGGGAACCTAGCGGAGATTTAAAACCTGCAGCACGTGGGTTTCTGCTGTTCATCAGGTCGAATAACCTGTCAATCACCTTAAACACAAATATTCCTTATTGTTATTCACAGTCAATAGAGCGCCATTATTACCTCGTCAAGGTGGTTATATTTTGGGTGTATTACGTGGGTGATACATTTTCAGTGATGATACTGAACACCGTCTGGAATTTGTATTTGGTCAGTAGCTCCATATTGACTTGGCGGAGGTCAGCGTTCTTGGAGAACTTTTCTAGAAGAAATATAGAACCTATAGCCTCACTGTTTACACTAAAGTTTTGTTGCTGTGTTGGCATATCAATGCAACACAAAACGCTGCAGGTGCTACTTAAGAATATAGTTAAGAAAATAAATGAGGACTCCAGGCTCTTCTATTTGTTGATTTACCTCTACCTCCAGCTTAACTTAACCTGGTTTGCTACTGAACCACTTTCTCGGAATAAACCCCTGATTAGAACACAAGGCCCTGCAATTTACAATACTGTTCAGGAAATGGTTCACCTGTAAGGAGAGAGCAGATGTTAGCTGTTGGTTGCTTGTTCAGGAGAATGACAGGAAACCCTGCAACCCTGGCTATTATTTCAAGTGTTGTCTGTTACATTTTCTAACTCTTATCCAGAACATACAGTACCTGAACAAATTCAATCGTTGGAGAGCAGTCCTCAAACTGTTGATACCCTGCCTCCTTAAGCATGGTGAGGGCCAGTGCCACTGACCGACTCAGTGTCTGGGCCGCCAAAGACACCTTCATCTTCTGTGAGGAAAAGTTGACATGCTTTGTAGTGAGCTTGTTGGCTGCATGTAGACCCTCTCGCTCCTGGACGTTGTTCAGCTCAGAAATGTGTTGCCATCTCACTATTCCGGCCGGGCTTACGATGGAACTGTAGGCCTCAAGCATGTTTCTAGCCAGTTTCAACATGTGGCATGGGTCCATTATTATATATACATTTTCCCCTGACGAAGGGTGGGTGAAATATGTCTTCAGCGGCTGGTTTAATTTGAGCTGACATCCAAGCATGGTGCACATGCTGATGTTGGATATGTGACCATCCATGGTGACGCACACAACCTTAATGCCACGCTCATGTAAAGCCTCCAGGGCATGCAAGACCAAGATCTTCTGAGTGTCTGGTGAAACAGATTTTATGAAATAAAAGGCAACAGGCATCTTCCAGTGACTTTTTAGTCCAACTACCATAAATACAAGGGCTTCACTGGCTTCAGTGGTTTCGTCCACACCCATGCCAATATCCACAAAACCTTGCATTGTACGTGTATGAGCATCGTACAGCACCTGCTTCCTGATTGACATACCATCCAGCATGAGACACACTTGACCAAACCGATCATGATCTTCAAGGCTCTTCCTTTGTAATAGGTCTAAGAGAGACGTGTTGAGGCCAGGCTTCGCATCAACAGTCTGTAACCACCTATTGCAAAGCAAAACAACAACAAAAAAACAAAAGCAGGTAACCAACAACAAATCAACATATCTTCTATCCATTTCATACAGTAGTAAAGACGTAGAAAACAAAATTACTTCAGAAGAGTGTGAGGGTGTGGGAGTGGTATCTTTTTTCTCTGAGGTAATTATAGGCCTTAGGTCCATGCAGGTGTAGGGTCAAAGCAAATTCCCTTTGCTTTGAAGTGAAGGCGTGATCCGTTTTGAGTAATTCAACTGGAAGATCTGAAGGAATTAAGGACGACAACAAATGACAACCTCTGTGTTCAAGGATCCTCATGGATGTGGTTTGGCCGCAGGCAAAAAGTCAAAATCGGACTGCCATTGGTAACTACACCCATGAGGATAACCATGGACAATCTCATTCCCACTCATGTAATATTGCTTTTATATCACAATTCCATTGCCAACTACCGGTAATAAAGTTTTAAGACACCAAATAGTATGTACTGTAGTATGTACTGTAGTACTATAATAATAGTTAGCGCTTAATTTTCAATTCTGTTCATTCATCCCCACCCACCCACCTGCATCAGTTAAATCAATGAAAACTGTGGAGTGATTATTATTTGAAAATGCATGAAAACACAGGTCTCATGTAAGTATTCAGAACAATATTGGGATATTGAGATAACACCCTGTCAAAGCAAAGAAAATGTTACCAGAGAGCCCTGACTCCTAGAAAAGTGAAGGACCAATCAACCAACCAGAGTAAAAGTCCAGCTTTTGGTGAAGTTCTTCAGACAACATGTTCTTATCCCTCAAGTCATCCAACAGGCATTGAACAGTCTTCTTCTGTCTCCTTTCCCGGTCTCTGGCATTTCTCAGATCCCGCCTTAACTTTTCTACCTGGTCCTGGCATTCTGTCAACTTCTGTTTCGTTTTTACAGGATCCAGGAAGTACAGATGATCCTGAAAAATACTTACACTATAGTAACTAGAACACATCACCACACATTTAACTATTTCACTGTTCCATCAGGCTGCCATTATACTCACTGTGGCTGGCTTGTCAAAGAAGTCAGGCTCTTTTGCTGGCGTGTGTGACTGTGGTGGTGGTGGTGGACACAGTTCACCTGCTTTTGTTGAGGTCCTGCTTGTTCTTGAACATGGAAGCTAGAGAAAAGTCATTTATAAAGAAAAGTAAGCCTGCTAAGAACAACTAAACAACTAAAGTAAGCCTGCTAAGAACAACTAAACTAAAGTAAGCCTGCTAAGAACAACTCAAGTTTAATTATATGGTGTAATGTAATAAATTGTCATGGTTAACCTTAGACAGATGTTTGGGGAAGTTAAAAATGGATGGGACGGCGCTCTCTCGAAGTCGTGCAGTCTGTCCTGTTCTATCAAAATCGAGTGAACGAAAATGGGAGCTGCAAAGCAAGGATCTTGGGTTTGCAACAAACCCCTCTCTCTTCAGAGCCTGCGTCCAAGCCTGGCGTCTCTCCCCGTCACTGGGAAATCTACCCACATAACATTTTCACAGAACAAGTTCACCCAATATTCATACAATTTGTAGTAACGTTAACTTTAGCTGCTACCCTTCAAGAGCCTAGCACATGATGGATCTTGGCAACTAAACCAGTCTGTTCGGGAGCATAGCATTATAGGCTACAATACAATGGTATCACGCCAATATTTTAACATATAGTGGCAGTACAGTACTTATAAATGTATTTTATTCGTCTTTAATTTCCTTCACAATAACACAAACGAGTCGTTTCTAACGTTAAAGTTTACAGTTTACCTCAAGTAAATGCTAACGTTAAAGTTTACAGTTTACCTCAAGTAAATGCTAACGTTAACGTTTACAGTTTACCTCAAGTTCATTTCATTAGGCTACTCGGTTGTGGACCATAGCTTGCAAAACCATTATCAGACATTACTTTACAAACATAGCCGACAAAAAAGTTTCTTACCACTTTAACCACCTTTCCAAGATTTTGATATCATACATTTAAATAGTTGTTAGGTTTCTTCCATCAAACGTGATACTAGTGAAAACGCTAGCTAACGTTACGTTACCCTCACTTGTCAAACGCAATTGCCTAATGTTACCATGTGAATAACGTTATTTTCATGAACACAAACAAAAAACAACATTTAGTATCATACATCATAGTCCTACAAAATAAAATCTTACCTATGAAATGTTATGCCTTTCTCCTTGGTCTTTTTATTTCGCTCATTCGAACAGCCATATGCAGCACAAAAGTCCGGCATCTCCTCGCTTTCATACTGTGAAAAGGCGTGGTCAAACGACTGAACCCCTGTACCAAGATGGCGGCCGTATCGACGCATTCCAAGAGGCTCAACGCGACTTCTAGTGTTTATTTCTATGGTCATTCCCCCTTTTCACCACTAACTGTCAGGAGCCGTGAGTACCTACATGATTTTGCACGTCCATTTTATTTTCTGCTTATTAAAAGTGAAGCGGTCAGTTGGTTTTAGGCCTCAACGCACCCAAGCTACGACACAGGCCTGCACCAGGGGTTTTAGTGATTAATAGAGACTGTTGTGGACCAAGTGTGTGTGTGAGAGTGTGTGTGGGTCCATCATTTGTTTTTCTTGCTTCGTCTTATTTGAGGATTTAAACATAAGAGACTGAGTAATAGTAAACCAGGTACCATCTCTGTTAAACATTATTATTCAAGTGGTTTATTTCATCTTATTTTATTCATTTTGGAACTTAAATTTTATTTATAACTAAAGAAGAGTCTAGAGCCCGACCGATTTATCGGCAGGCCGATATTATCGGCCGATATTAGGCATTTTCCAAACTATCGGTATCGGCATTTATAATGGCCGATAAATGAATATTTCAAAAATAAAATAAAAACGAAACACCCTTCAACCATGTCATGAGTGTTGACGTTGTATAGTTTAGTTTGTCCACCAGAGGGCACTCTACACCGTCCCTGTTGGCAACACTCGCGTATAACGCGTGCTGATCCAGCCAGAGTCGGGCAGAGAGAACCAGTTATCCGCGAGTAAGATCATCGGTGAAGTGTGTTCATGGTGAGTTGGTCACGAGACATACATTGCTTGAATAACAATTAAAAGAACATCCCCATCAGTTCTCTTAACTCAAATAAGCATGACAAAATTAATTATTATATTAATCATGTCCAGTTTTGCTGCTGTTAAATAAGCCGAGAGTGAAGCGGAATTAGCTAATTACGTTACGTTGTTACAGTGGAGTTGACTGACTGTCCTTTTAACTTTTGACAATGTGACTGACGTATTTCTTTAATAGCGTGACAGTTATAGCAATGACACGTATCATCTCTCCTTGGCCTGTTATATTGAAAATGTATGTTTTACAATTTGCAGTATGACGTTATCCATTGCTAAATTATGGCTCATCATAGACTAGCTAACCACAAAGCTAGCTAATGCCACTATCAGTGGAAGACCGCTAACGTTAACATTAATGAGCTTGGAAACCACAACGAATTTATTCTGCCTACATAGGCGCCGATTTATGTTTTCCTCCGTGGGTGCTCATGAGCGCACGCCCTTTAAAAAAAACAAACAAAAAAAACAGCCGTTTCGCATTTCAGAACCTTAGCAAATGGACAGCGGCCGACACGAACACACACGCATAGACTCCATACTAAAGCCGTAAAGTAGGCTATTTTTCAGGACAGCCCACTCTTCAAAAATACAGATAGGATTGGAGATGAAAGGTTGAACTAAACACGATCAGCTTCGTGGGAAATTAAGAATCAATGCCACCTGTCTGGCACACGTGGGTGCTCAGTATTTTCCGTGGGTGCTCGAGCACCGGAGCACCCACGGTTTCGGCGCCTATGTCTGCCTAAATAAAGTACTGTAATGATTACTGTATTTATAACTAGCATATCTCTAGTTACAGTCCCTGCATTGTAAAATGTAAGTTAGACTTGCGAGGAGTGAACATTTAGACATAGAGAAAAAGTATCAAACGTAGCTTGTACATTTTATTTATCAGAACTTTAATATATTTTGATGTTCCTCTGTTCTGTTGTGACAATAAAAGAAACAAGTTTCTTTTTAAAATGCATTATATTATTTTAGTTAAAACTCATAAATAACTACAAATAACTAATGTTAGGGAAATCTGTTAATGTTTTGTTGCGCGTTTCTGAAATTAAAAAAAAAAAAAATAAATATCGGCCGATATATCGGAATATCGGATTTTAAAACCAACAAATATTTGTATCGGTATCGGCCTTCAAAATCCTTTATCGGTCGGGCTCTAGAAGAGTCTTTACATTTCAAGTTTTGTGTGGTGTTTTATTGAAATATTCATATTTTATTTAAAAGCATTAAAAAAGGGAATATCATAAGAGTAACCCAGGCCCTGCCCCATAGGTACATGAGACAGGTGTTACATGTGTTTCCTGTGGCACAGGCTCGTAAACTGGGAGAAGTTGTTGATTTGTCTGAGTCGTTCATGGCTACATTAGCTGAGGGTGAACTTTGCTCTTCAGTGTCCCCCACCACTGAGAGTCAGAATGCGTCTAAATGTGTCCAGTCTGATCTTTTTCCTGCTGATGCATAGATTGTGTGGGTCCACTGCCAAAAACTAAATCTGGACATCAGTATATTCTGACTGTGATGTGTATCCTGAGGCCATCCCACTGTGCACCATCAAAGTAAAACCTGTTGTGAAAGCTCTTATTAAGTTCTATTTAACTTTTGAAGGAGCTAAAAGTTAAACATGTGAAATCAAGCCCTTACCATCCAGAGTCCCAAGGCGCTCTTGAGAGGTTCCACTAAACACTTAAATCCATGTTGTGAAAGTTCTGTCTTGAGTCCAACAAAGAGTGGGATGAGGGTCTCCCTCTCCTGTTGTTCACTGTGCGGGAAACTCCTCAAGAATCTTTAGGTTTCAGTCCCTGTGATCTGGTCTTCGTCCATACAGTGTGCGGTCCCCTTAGGCTCCTTGAGGAAATGTGGTTGTCAGAGTCGCCAAAAAATGAGCATAATGTTTTGGATTATGTTAGTACCTTTCATGAGCGTCTCCACCACGCCTGTCTTTTGACCCGTGAAAATCTGGCACAAAGCCAAACAAAAATGAAGCGTCGATATGACAAGAAGTCTGTCCTCTGTGTATTTGACCCAGGTGAAGAAGTTCTGGTGCTGCTTCCACTGCCTGGATCCAGTTTACAGTCCCAGTTTTCCGGTCCATACACGGTGGAAAGAAAACTTAGCGACACAGATGTTGTGGTCCAAACCCCCGATCAAAAGAGAAAGTCCAGAGTTTGTCACATTAACATGCTAAAACGTTACTTTTCCAGAGAGAGTGTTCCCCCGCTGCCTCCGGTGCCTATGATGTTCGTATCTGTTGCTCCTCTCCAGTAACATCTTTCTGACCACGGGTTGTCGGAGAAAAGTGGTTTGATGCCTGCCGCTCGTTTGCAAAACTCAGAGGTACTGAATGATTTGGAGGGTTTTTTGGCTCATCTGTCCGATTCGGCTCGTGCAGATATTATTGCTTTGATTGAAGATAACTTGTTTCTTTTCTCCGATCATCCCCGTCAAACCTCTGTCCTGTGCCATGACATTGACGTGGAGGGACACAAACCCATTAAGCAGCATGCATATGGAGTCAGTCCCACTAAACGGGCCATGATGCAGCAAGAGGTGAACTATCTTGTTGAACATGGTTTAGCTGTTCCCAGTACGAGTGCGTGGACTTCTCCCTGTGTTTTGGTCCCGAAACCTGACAACACTCCTCGCTTTTGCAACGATTACTGAAAAGTAAACTCTGTCACCAAACCTGACTCTTATCCACTTCCTAGGATGGAGGATTGCATTGACCGAGTAGACTCCGCCACATTTGTGACAAAGCTGGAGCTGTTAAAAGGTTACTGGCAAGTTCCTTTAACCTCACAGGCCTCCGAAATATCTGCTTTTGTCACCCCTGACACTTTCCTCCAATACACGTTACGCCATTCGGGTTGCGTAACGCTCCCGGCCCGTTTCAGCGTCTCATACATAGCGTTTTATTAGGAGCTGAAAGTTGTGAAGCCTATTTAGATGACGTGTTTGTCTACTCCTCCACCTGGTCTGACCATCTCCACACACTGTCCCTCGTTATCAGCCGTCTCCGTGAGGCCTCCCTCACCCTCCACGGCTACTGTAACCTATTTATGTAAACAGGTAGGACAGGGACAGGTGCGCCCGTTAGCTGAAAAGGTGCAGACTATTATTGATTTTCCAGTCCCACAGTTCAAGAAAGCGCTGCTCCGGTTCCTGGGGATGTGTGGTTATTATCGAGGTTTCTGTAGAAACTTTTCAGATGTGGTAGCTCCTCTCACTGGTCTAGTTAGCCCGTTGAAAAGTTTAGTTTGGTCCCCTGCTTGCCAGGCTGCTTTTGAATCTGCCAAGGCCTTACTGTGTTGTGCACCTGTCCTCGCTGCGCCCAGCTTCACGAGGCCCTTCAAATTAGAGGTAGACGCTAGCGTGTGTGGTGCAGGTGCTGTACTCCTGCAGGAAGATGATCAGGCTATTGACCACCCTGTCTGTTATTTCTCTAAAAAGTTTAGTAAGCACCAGCTCAACTACAGCACCATAGAGAAGGAAGCTCTCACCCTCCTGCTTGCTTTGCAGTATTTTGAAGTTTGTCTTGGGTCCAGTTCACAGCCTGTCCAAGTGTTCACTGACCATAATCCCTTTGTGTTTCTTGCCTATATGCGCAACTCCAACCAGCGGCTTATGCGCTGGTCTCTTCTTCTGGAGGATTTCAACCTTCATATTGTTAAAAAGGGCTCAGAAAACGTAATGGCTGATACTCTGTCTAGAGTTTCTTAAAGACATGTGACCTCCCCAACACTTTTCATCTTTATTTAATCTGTACATTTCTCAGTGTTTGCTGAAATATGAATTCAAGACATCTGTACAGTAGTGTCTGCTGGAGGGATATCAAGCTGAGAAACTTTAAAGTCATTAGTTATGTGTTAGTAGTCTGGCATATTGCAGCATTGTAGACTAAAAGCTTCCAGACAACTCAAACCCAGAATTTTAGAGCTGTTGGATTCATTTCTGTGTGAAGTGTCATTTTATCATCAACAGTCGTCTTCATTTGATGCAGTTTCAGTGTTTTAGAGCTGGATCAGGATGAGACACACTTTGTGCAGCGTGCTGGGGTTATTCTGTGAGTACATCCTTATTTTATGTATTAGTATGGAACGCTAACAAGGACAGAGGAGAAGCTTTTTGAAGAGTTTTAACTTCAACACTCTTCAATAGACTCAGTTTAGAGTAGATAACTCAAATGTTTTATACTGCTCAGTATTATATTCATACCTGCCTCTTACTAAATAACAGCTGCCATTGATCATTTCTTCTCTTTATTTTATATTTCTGTCATTTTGATAACATCTAATGAAAAGTCAGTCTCCTCTCTAAATGTTGCTGAAGAGACTCCTCAGGCAGAGACAAACGTGAGCAGATCATCCCATGTGTCAGAACAAACAACTATATCATCAAGGTATGCTTCACAATACGACAAACCACAAAGAACAACATTCATCAGTCACTGAAAAGTTGCTGCTGCATTATACTTGCCAGCATCCCTTTAGCAAATCTGACTTTGTAACAAATGTCGCTGCTCCAACACGATCCATGCAATCCTCCATCCATGGAAGTGGATAACTCAGGTTTAGTCACACAGTTGACTTTTCTGAAATCTGTACAGAAACGATCTTCATCCAGTTCTTTCAGTCTTACCATTTCCTCAGAGACTCAGTTTACTGATGTGGAGTTTTTAAAGTAATAGTAATTACTATGTTAATAGTGAAAAATAGTAATTACCTCAGCCTTTTATTCAGTATCAGATCGACACCAAGTCATTATTCAAGGTCAACCAGCAAGGTTCGTTCGACTCTAATCTTTCAGCACAATTCACCATAATATCCTGTATATTTGTGTTTGGTTTTCACTGCAATAAAAAAGTATGTTCTTCTAAATCACTGTTCAATCTTTATTTGTTTTATATAGACACTTTGTTCATCACCCACTGTTTAACATATTCAACAGAACACTACACTGCTGTGAGGCAACTGTTGAGGCTGACAGTTTAGCACCAGCATAAAGCAGGAAATGTAAACGTATGTAAGCACAGTGAATGACGCCTGTTGTCTTCTTGTGAACACATTAGCTGTGGTTTAAATGTGATGATGCCTTATACTTGCTATCACACCTCTATGTGTGAAGAGGAACTATCAGTTTCTTTACAGGCCATCCTTACCAAGTGAACTGGACGGCACAACTGAGCAACACACGGTTTATTTCAGTGCTTTGTTTAATTGATTGCTGTAGAAATAAAAGTTAAACACTGAGGAATGTCTACACTCTCTACTCAGTACCCCCATTTTATAGATGGGCCAGCTGCAGATAAATGCAAAGGGAACAGAGTAAGACGTGAGTAGAAGGATTAAAAGGTTAGTTTGGAACGTTAATTTGGTCAATACTGATCCTTTCAGTAATTATCTGTGTGCATTGTAACTCCATATACATACTGTATGTAGGTATGTCTACACAACACACACTGCATCAGTACAGGCACTGTGGATGCAACGGCAGTAGACATACTGCAACACATTATTTGTTCTGATTCTTCTTTCTGTGGTGCTGTTGTCACTTCCGGTGGCAGTTTCCTGGAAGTCTTTTTGGTATCCATCAATGTGTGTCTCTTGTGCTGCTTTTGCTGCATTCTTACTGTCCTTTCTACTTGTAGTGCTTTTGTTGTGTGCAGCACTGCCACCATGTGTCACAATGAACAGTCTATGGTCACAGTCAGCAGCAACAAGCTCAGCTGAAGACTGGAAGACTTTTGTTAGAGCACATTGTTTTCTGACCTGTAGGTGTCTCCATGAGTAGAAAGAATGGAGTTACTAACTGTCCATTCTGCTACAGGCTTATTTCTATCTACTGACAATCAATGACCTCATCATTTCTAACTGAGCCACCTTGAAAAGAGGAAATGCAGCCTGTGCTTCAAACTAAATGTCTGCCGTTCAGTAGATGACTTGTTGTATGATGTCAGCTTTCAGCTCACAGCAGAGGTACATTTATTGCTGCACAAAATATTTTTAATTAGAGTTTTACTACTTTACTTTCTGAAGCAGACGGTTTTCTAATGCATCATTCTTAAAGGCTTAATCATACGACTATGTGCATAGTGCAACAAAGTATTGATAACTGTTCTCTGTTGTAGAATATGTTTTGCATGAATTAGATAAAGCTCAAAGATCAATACTACTGATCAGAAACAGGACAAGAAGCATCAGTGTTTTAAACCCACTGCAGAGGTCTGAGGTTTGTTGAAAAAAAGAAGGAAACTGACAGAGACTATCTTGATATAGAACAGACACGTAGTGAGGGCTGGATGTGAGGATGATCTCATATTGGTGTGAAGTGCAACATTATTTTTGTCTCTCAGTTCTTTCTTCCTCTTCAGATTCTGCAGTTGTTGCTTCCTGGTATGAAGTTGAAATCTTTCTCTGAAGCAGAGGGACACGTTGTCAGTGCTGGATGTGAGGACGGGACACACTTTGCTCTGTGTGCTGGGGTTATTGTGTAAGTACATCACTTTCTCACTTTGAATTGTATACATGAAGGAAAATGTTTCAAATGAGAAGAACAGAGTGTCAGAGGTTTGTCTCTCAGAAAGCTTGAACACCACAGACTTGTGGTTTCTATGTTGGTTGTTGAGTTGGTTTGCTTCAGAGTTAAAGGGGAACTCCGGCGCAAAATGAACCTGGGGTTAATAACACGTGTATCGAGTTCGACCGTTCTCTGGTATTTGTTTTCATGCATTTGTTTTGTTAGTCAAATGTGACCAGTTTTCTTGCAAACCGCTATTTAGCGTATAACGCTAGCCTTCGGGGCACACCGACACATAAAAAGAAATCGCTATTTCTATACCACTAACAAGGCTCACAATATCACCACACTTACACGGTAGCATAACTAGGGTCTCGACATGTAAACCGAAGCACTGAGACCTTTGCAAGTATACAGGCAGTTTATTAAAAAAGGAACACAGTACCGTTCGCGTCCGGCTCGCATATCCAAGCGGGCGCCATCTTGGGGATCTGAACTGTCTGTTGCCGGAAGAAAGCACTGAGAGCACTGAACGAAGAGTGTTCAGTTTCCCCAAGATGGCGCCCGCTTGGATATGCGAGCCGGACGTGAACGGTACTGTGTTCCTTTTTTAATAAACTGCCTGTATACTTGCAAAGTTCTCAATGCTTCGGTTTACATGTAGAGACCCTAGTTATGCTACCGTGTAAGTGTGGTGATATTGTGAGCCTTGTTAGTGGTATAGAAATAGTGATTTCTTTTTATGTGTAGGTGTGCCCCAAAGGCTAGCGTTATACGCTAAATAGCGGTTTGCAAGAAAACTGGTCACATTTGACTAACAAAACAAATGCATGAAAACAAATACCAGAGAACGGTCGAACTCGGTACACATGTGTTATTAACCCCAGGTTCATTTTGCGCCGGAGTTCCCCTTGTTGAACCTGTAGGCAAACTGGTGTTGGTCAAAGCCGGGTGGGATGTGGGCCTTGACATGTTGTAACACCAGTCTCTCCATGCATTTCATGATCACTGGTGTCAGGACCACAGGCTGGTACTCATTCAACCCTGTAATGGCAGAGGATTTGGGCACAGGAATTATGGTGGCAGTTTTCAGGCTGAACTGTTAAAGATGTTAGTGAATACTGCAGCAAGCTGATGGGCACATGATTTCAGCACCTTCCCTGGTACTCCATCCGGTCCTGGTACTTTGCTGATGTTGATGCCGCGCAGGACCAGCAGTACATGATGTTGTTGGATGGTGGGGGGCTGGTCATGCTCTGATGGTGTCAGCTGTGTGTCCTCTGTCTGTCTGCCGTCCTCTTCAAAGCAGGAGAAAAAGGTGTTGAGCTGGTCTGGGAGAGAAGTGTTGGTAGAGAGTAGGGCTGAAACGATTCGTCGAGTTACTCGATTAACTCGATTCCAAAAATTGCTCGAGGCAAAAACTCTGCCTCGAAGCCTCGTTAAATTCCTATGACGCGCACTATACGCGCAGGGATCTGATTGTTCCATACGGACCGTTGTTTTGGAAGCACCTATGCAAGCACACCACTAGCGCGTGATACATTTTGAATTTAGTTGGCGCGATGGCGGAGAGTAAAGATGCCCATAAACGGCAAAAAATGTCTAAAGTTTGGGATCATTACATTCTAAAAAAGGAAGAGAACAAAGTGCAGTATATATACTGCAAAGTAGACCTGGCGTACCACAGCAGTACAAGCTCAATGATCCAGCATCTAAACAGAAAACATCCACATGCTGTTTCACCAAGCGTCGCTGAAACAAGGTAACGTAACCTAAACCTGTAATTAATTAATGTTCGCTGATTTTAATCGCATACTGTATGTAGCGATGTCATGATGCGGTTTGACTAGATATGATGTTTAGCTTCAGGGGCGGAGTGGCAATCGGGACGACCGGGCCGGCCGAAGGATTTACGCAGCGGATCACAAATTGAGCGACCGCGAGGCGAACGCGACCGGCCAGAGCTTATCAGAATCATTGACGTTACTAAATTCTCCGCGAATAGCGGCCAAATACTCCCATTATGTCCCATATACTCGGAGTATATGGGACATAATGGGAGTATAATACTCCCCTATCATCACAAATTGAGCGGCCGCGAGGCGAACGCGACCGGCCTGAGCTTAAGAATCATTGACGTTACTAAATTCTCTGCACCCTCATCTCTCTCACTCTTCCTCACGCACAGCACGCGTTCACAAACAAACACACAGGTTGCTAGGTTACCATAGCAAATAGGCTCACCCCTGAAATTATGTATTATTTGTTAGTAGCCTAATGGTAAATGCTGCAGGTGTAGAAATCTACATAAAACGGATATTTACTTTGATGTCAGGGCTAGATTACAGCATGAAACTTGTTGTGCATATTAATAAATTAAATTGCTTTTTGTTTTACAGTAAGTTCGCTTAACTGTATTGTTATGTAATTGTTGGCACTGGCACTTTTAATGGGTAAATTGCAATACATGGGCTTAGTTTTGGAGCCAAATGTTGGAGTTGGAGTTCTCTGTTTTTTTGAGAAATAAAAGGCAAATGCTTGATCATTTTACAGCCACATAATTTTCGTTATGCATCATTTGTTTTGGTTGTTTAAAAACGTAAAAAAAATATCCGATTAATCGATTAATCGATCGATAAAGTGCTAGATTAATCGATTACAAAAAGAATCGATAGCTGCAGCCCTAGTAGAGAGGGGGTGTTGTAGCACTGTTTGTAGTCCGTAATGTGCTGGATGCCTTTCCACATGGAGCTGGGATTGTTTTCCTTGAAATTGGCCTCTGTCTGCTTTCTGTACCTTGTTTTAGCAGCCTTGGTGCCTCTGTTCAGGTCTGCTCTAGCCTTCCTGATGGCCTACCTGTCTCTTGACCTCAGTGCTGCATCCCTGGCCTGGAGTAGTGCTCTGATGTTGGTGTTGCCTCCTCAGTCCAGCACTCTACTGGCTTGTACTGTGGCTTAGACCTGCAAATGAGGGGCTTGTAAGCTGGTGTCATCAACAGGGAAAGATGGTCTGAGTGTCTGAGGTGAGGGGAGGGGCGGGCTTTGTAGGCTCCCGCAATGCTGGTGTAGACCTGGTCTAGTGTTCTGCCCTTCCTTGATTTAATATCCACATTCTTGTAAAATCTGGGGAGCACAGTCTTTAAGATGGTATGATTAAAGTCTCCAGCCACGATGAAGAAGCCCTCTAGGTGTTTGTTCTGCTGATGCTGTCATGCAGCCTGCTCATAGCTACGTTAGCATTAGTGGATATACACAGCAGCTACAGACACTTGAGTGATTTCCCTGGTATGATAAAAAGGTCTGCATTTTAACAGTAAAAAATCCAGGTCTGGACAGCAGTGTCTCTCAATAACGGCAGAGTCCGTGCACCAACTGTTGTTAATATAGATGCACAAGCCCCCTCCTCTCATCTTACCCTTGCAGGCTTGGAAAATGTTACCTGCTTGACTGCATTGTGCCAACTGTGAAGTTTGGTGTAGGAGGGATAATGGTATGGGACTGTGTTTTAGGGTTTAGGCGAGACCCCTATCTCCAGTGAAGGACAATCTTAACGTTTCAGCATACCAAGACATTTTGGACGATTGCCACATATTTTTCCAACCATGTGGCAACAACTTGGAGAAGGCCCTTTTCTATTCCAACATGAGTGTGCCCCAGTGCAAAAAGCAAGGACTATACACAGTCACTGAAGACTGGAAGACTTTTGTTAGAGCACATTGTTTTCTGACCTGTAGGTGTCTCCATGAGTAGAAAGAATGGAGTTACTAACTGTCCATTCTGCTCCAGGCTTATTTCTATCTACTGACAATCAATGACCTCATCATTTCTAACTGAGCCACCTTGAAAAGAGGAAATGCAGCCTGTGCTTCAAACTAAATGTCTGCCGTTCAGTAGATGACTAGCTGACTATCAGCTTTCAGCTCACAGCAGAGAGGAAGGTTTATTGCTAAACAAACTGTTTTATATTTATTCACTGCATCATACAACTATGTGCATAGTGCAACAAAGCATTGATAACTCTTCTGTGTTGTAAATTGGAGAATATTGTTTGCATGCATTAGATAAAGCTATGCTGATAATATTGATCAGAAACAAGACAGACATAAAATGATATAAATAAACATACAAATATCACTTACAGTACTTATTGTCTACGGCCTCACAGTTTGACTAGTTCTATATTTTCTTTACCATCAAGAGTTAACGTATTGTGTATTTACTGTTGCTGGGCAGGAAAGGTCAACGTGTTAAACCCAGAGCAGTGGTCTGAGGTTTGTTGAAAAAAGAAGGAAGCTGACAGAGACTATCTTGATACAGAGCAGGTTGACACATAGTGAGGGCTGGATGTGAGGATGATCTCAGAGTGATATGAAGTGTAACTTCTTTTTTTCTCAGTTCTTTCTTCCTCTTCAGATGCTGCAGTTGTTGCTTCCTGGTATGAAGTTGAAATCTTTCTCTGAAGCAGAGTGACACGTTGTCGGTGCTGGATGTGAGGATGGGACACACTTTGCTCTGTGTGCTGGGGTTATTGTGTAAGTACATCACTTTCTCACTTTGAATTGTATACATGAAGGAAAATGTTTCAAATGAGAAGAACAGAGTGTCAGAGGTTTGTCTCTCAGAAAGCTTGAACACCACAGACTTGTGGTTTCTATGTTGGCTGTTGAGTTGCTTTGCTTCAGAGTTAAATACACTACTGGACTTTAATAGTGATTATTTACACTAATTTATTTGTTCAATGCATGTACAGAATATGTTACTGTGTATTGTTTTTCTTATTTTGTCATTTCCTTTCTTCAACTTCCTCTTTATTAATTGCATCATCAGTTTGTGTGAGTTTCTTAGAGTCTTTTAGCTGCTCTTCTTCTGTTACACTGCAGACAACATGTTTGTAATATTTTCATGGAGAGAGATGATTTGTCCACTGAATTAAATACTTCATTTATTACCAGCTGTGTGTGAATGTAGCTCCATGTTATATTCACTAGCAAAGAGCCCAAACAAACAGTGCTGACTGAGTTAACCTGGTATAAGTTAGCTTGACGGATATTAAAGGAAGAGTGGTTGAGTCGTGGCCCTGCTCCTGAACCTGGAAACAGACACATACACACTTCTTCACAATAAAGGAACAGTGCACTGGACGTATTCAATATAACATGAACAAATATACACACAATGTAAAATGTGATGCAAACTGGAAATAAGTATTTCCACTAAGTACTTATGGTTGTCAGTTTTATAGAATCAAGTGTGAACTGAGTTTGTATTTGCAGTAGGAGGACAGGAAGTGTCAGAGTGTTCTGTGGTCAAACCCAGTGTAGTGGTTTGAGTTTTGTTGAAGACAGAAGGAAGTGGGATGGACTAACCAGACAGAAATAAAACATTAGCAGAACCCTAGTGATCTCATACTGACATGAATCTTCTTTTTGTCCACACAGTTCACTGTTTCTCTTCATAGACTGCAGTTTCAAGTTTCTCTTGATAGAAACAGGAAGTATTTCTCAGTCAGATCAACAGAGTGTCAGTGCTGGATGTGAGGATGGGACACACTTTTCTGTCTGTGCTGTTGTTGACCTGTGAGTACCAGAGACTTTTCACCAACTATTTAGCTTCGTTCATGTAGGCAGGGTTTTGGCAGGTGATCTGTTCTACTATATGGACATAAGTATTTGGCCACACATGTTAATTCTTGAATTCAGGTGTTTCAATCAGACCCGTTGTCACAGGTGTATAAAACCAATCACCTGGAGGGATGAATCTTCTCCACAGCTTCTCTGTGTGTCAGTCAGATGGGGAAGTCTAGGTTTGGAAAATGTTACCTGCCTGACTGCATTGTGCCAGCTGTGAAGTTTGGTGGAGGAGGGATAATGGTATGGGGCTGTTTGTTAGGGTTTGGGCTAGACCCCTATCTCCAGTGAAGGACAATCTTAATGTTTCAGCATACCAAGACATTTTGGACAATTGCCACATATATTTTCAACTATGTGGCAACAGTTTGGGGAAGGCCCTTTTCTATTCCAACATGAGTGTGCCCCAGTGTACAAAGCAAGGACTATAAAGACATGGTTCCATGTGGAAGAACTTGACTGGCCCACACAGAGCTCTGGCCTCAACCACACAGAGCACCTTTGGGATGAACTGGAACAGAGATTGTGAGCTAGGCCTTCTCACTGCATTCTTACTGTCCTTTCTACTTGTAGTGCTTTTGTTGTGTGCAGCACTGCCACCATGTGTCACAATGAACAGTCTATGGTCACGGTCAGCAGCAACAAGCTCAGCTGAAGACTGGAAGACTTTTGTTAGAGCACATTGTTTTCTGACCTGTAGGTGTCTCCATGAGTAGAAAGAATGGAGTTACTAACTGTCCATTCTGCTACAGGCTTATTTCTATCTACTGACAATCAATGACCTCATCATTTCTAACTGAGCCACCTTGAAAAGAGGAAATGCAGCCTGTGGTTCAAACTAAATGGCTGCCGTTCAGTAGATGACTAGCTGACTATCAGCTTTCAGCTCACAGCAGAGAGGAATGAGGAATGCGGACAAAGAGCACAGCCATCATTTAATATGCCTTTAAACTAGAATAACAGGGTTCAGTAACATTTATTTCTTAACATTCATTAATTCAGTTTGTCAAGCAGACAACATGACAGCATCACTAAATCTCTTGGAGAGATATTTCTTCATTCAAAGTCTCTAAAGGCCTCAGATTTAAAGATCCTCCTCACATATCTCTAAACACATTCAAAGTGTTCCCCCATGGTTCACATGTTCTTTGTTCTCACTGATATTATTTATACAGAGCAGCACTTCCTAACTGATGTGTGAAAGTGACGTGTGCTCAGATCAACCACTGTGATAGAGTTGTGTTGAAACTATTGTTCTCAGGAGCCAACACATGGCCAGGAAGGCCAACAATTCATCCAAGACATTTTAGAAAACTACTCTGTCTACTGTTTTTGTTTGCATGCATACACATAGTGTATCTGCACACACCTCCCTTTAGATAACCAGCAGTATGGGTGCAGGTGGAGTGGATGTAACATTAAATACACAACAGGGAATAGGATTTGATGCAATGAGTGCAAAAACATTTTGTAACAATATTCAAGCTACATATTCTCTGTTCCATCATGATTTATCAGTTTCTACATCTGTTTTATTCCATTGTCTTTTTTGCATCAAGAGGTAAGTTTGCAGTAGCTGGACAGGAAGTGAGACATTTCTCAGTTCTATCTTTGTCTTCTTATGCTGCAGATGAGTTGTTGCGTCAAATGCAAACAGTAAATGTTTCTCTGAAGCAGGAGAAATTAGATTTAATCAGTGAAAACAGTGATTCTGAAAACATTTGGGAAGAAGAAGTCTCCCAGGTTGTTTCTGGTGTAAATGGTGTCATTGTTTCTGGTGTACTTTCTCATAGAGGGGTTCATCAGTTTAATAGGTCTAGCTTCTGCAGGTTCTTCTGCACTTCTCATCTTAATGATAACCACATTTGATTAGAGCTACAGCTACTTGTAATGCATCAGAGCTGGGAGAGGGGGAAGGACTTCATCATCATGTTCACTCCTTTTTCTCAACACTATTTCTGTTTTGATCACTTCCTGTCAATGAAGTCATGGCCACATTTGACTCCAGAGTTTCAGTAGAAGGAGAAGACATGTAGAGAGTGTTCAGTTTGACAGACTTTACACTGGTGAAGCTCAGCTTTGGGATTTAAGATGAAGAATAATCATATTTTCAGATTGTAGTTTAAAACCTGCATGGATTCCCTCCAGCTGCTGTGCTGAACTTAGTGAGTATGACACCTCTTGTTATCAGTAGGTCCTCTATTCATTCTACATGGAAAAGTATTTATTGTATCTTTCAAACATGTGATTGTAATGACTTTATGCAGCAGCCTTTGCAGTAGCATCAAGAATCACTGTCTCTTTGTCAGACAGCAGTAGTCTACAGGATGATCATATCTGTGGCAGGAAGAAAATTCCAATCTATTTCTCTGTAGCTTATTGTATGTGACCTCTCTAACACTTCCACCACTTTCTGTGAGTAACCAAGTACTCCGTGCATGTCAGCAGCAGTTGAACTTGTCTGAATGGTCAAGACAAAGATATACATGTAGAAAGATGGATACATAGATGAACCTTCATGTGACTTCCATCCTGTATACTGTGTGTATAAATTGACATTTCTAGTTTTTTACTTGGTGTTTCTTTCATGTGGATGTTCTGGTGTCAGAAACCTCTTGGCTGTTCTTGACCTCTTGATGTTTCTATGCTCAAGTTGTTTTGTTCATGTCTTGTTGTCTGTTGCTATCATATTTGAGTTTATTTAAAGCGATGCACAGACCTTTGTGTGAGATGCAGTCTGATATAGTTATATATTTCTGCAGTGCCATGAGAGGGTTGGCTGTGGTCAGACTATGGTTAGTTTTAACTTTGTGGAAAAGGAAGGAAGCTGAGACAGAACAAGCTGAATGTTATTAATTTTATTGTGGTTTCTGCAGTTTCATCAGATGAAATCTTGATGTGAGGATGGGACACACTTTGCTCTGTGAGCTGGGCTTATTCTGTGAGTATGTTACTGACCCCCCCCATGACGTCACAGGTGATGGTCTGGTCCATTTCCTGGTCCACTGCAGTGTGTGGGAGGGTCTGCAGCCATAAACATATCTTCCTCTATTGAATGTTGTGAGGGTGGATGCATGTCTCTATATTTTATTTCAAATGTGGAGCTGTAGATACTGCCATCACATTGGCTCAGATTCCTCAGAGAGTTTTCCTCTCATATCTCAGGAACACTTGGTTATGTTTGTAGTAGTGATCCTTTAATGCATCCTTCATGCTCATGTTACACATTAAATATTTCTTATTAAATATTAGAGTTTGTTTTAGTCTCTTAATGTCTGACATTTCCTCCTTTATTGTAGTGCTCTATACACTCCTCTACAAAGGACATGCTCAAGGTGATTGAACAGTTTGAACTTTCTTGTCTTTGTTTTTAATTATTCTCTAAAAACTAATCTCAACCTACTGCATCATGTTTCTTTTTACTGTATGTACTGACACAGATTGTGTCTACCATATTTCCTAAAAGTGTTTTTCATTCCTAACTGTATGTTCATGTTGCTTCTAGATGCTGTGCTGACTACTGACCCCTACTGGTCACCTTTGTTCACTGGAGAGTCTGTTACCTTCACATGTGACATGAAGGAAGGAGGAGACACTGACTGGGATTATAAAATCAACAAGGATGGACGAGAATTTATTCCCTACAGCACACATCAACGATACACATTAAAACCCCTGTCTACAGGTCACAGTGGTGGATATCAGTGCTGTGGTCTCCACAAGAGATCATATCAGACAAAGTGTAGTAATAATGTCACTTTAACTGTATTTGGTAAGACCTGGATATTTTATCAACAACACTAATTAATGATTCCTGTTGAAATATGCATATTAATTATGTAATAATTTGAACATTTAATTACTTCTACACTCTAAACATTTATTAGAATACTGTAAAACTTGAACCTTTGACCAGGACCTGAGCTACTTTTCTCAGTTCCTGATACTGTTATCTAGAATGACCACACGTATGATCTTTGATATAAAATAAAAGGTACTGTTGATAAACATGTGAAAAATAAACTGAGATGTGACTGAACTTGACTTGAGGGATTCTGAGGGTGGCGAGCAGTTACATATTTTAGAGTTCAAAAAAGTTTTAAAATATGAAACAAATCCCATAAATATTACATTTAATGTATTTTTTTCACAACATCAGATAGACGACCCAGGGCCACACTGACAGCAGGACCAACAACCATACCAGTAGGAGGCAGAGTGACACTGACCTGCTCTGTGGAGACCTCTGCTGGATGGAAATATGAGTGGTTCAGACGTACCACAGACACCTCTGAAGAAGTTCAAGTCAGAAGAAATGATGGAGAAAACAGAGTTATCAGTGTATCACAAGGAGGAATCTACCGGTGCAGAGGAGGAAGAGGAGAACCAGTTTACTACACTGATCCCAGTGATTCAGTCACCATTGAGATAACCTGTGAGTTCAGTTATTTAGTTTGAAGTATTCATGATTATCATTAGAATTAGTGATGAACCTACAATGTTCAGTTTTCTCTGTTGATTTCATGTTTCTATTTGTGTCCCAACTGTTCATATCTGGTGGAAACAGTTTCCAACAAGGCTGTTGTAACACGACAACCCAACTGGCCTCAGATATTCAGAGGTGAGAAGATCACTCTGACATGTGAGGTCCAGGGAGGTGAAGACACTGAGTGGACGTATGAATGGAGTAGACCAAGGTCATCTATATACTGGACATACAATAAAAACTGGACTTTCACTGCTTATGAGTCCAGCAGTGGAGACTACATGTGTAAGAGTAGACACAGAGATGACTCATATTCTTCAACAGAGTGGAGTAAAGCCATCACATTGTCAGTATCTGGTAAGTCATGTTTGTTGTGCATATTGATTTCCTTATGGGTAAAAATATTGTCACACTCAAAGTGTCAAAAGTGTGTCATGTCTTCAGTCTAACCATAAGTTGCACCTGATCATCAGTAGCTGATAAATAGTTTGTCCTGAAGGCAGCCAGTCTGTAGAATGAATGGTCAGTCAGCATAGGGATGACAACAACATCACTTCAGTTAAAATAAATGTAAGAATTATTACAGTTACAGTTTTATTACACAAAACACACATTTAACTGTTAAACAGTGTTGACTCTGTGATGACCAGATATCAGAGAATGAGTTGTGTAAAGATTAGACACAAGCTCGAGGGAAGGTCTAAAATCTATCCAGTATTTTGATGCAACAAATGTCCATTCACAGTATGATAGTGAAGGAAGTAAGACAGACGAAGGACCTGAGAAAACAAAAATACATTAAAAGTAGAGATTATTTTATATTTTTCTGTTCTATTCTACAAGTTCATTAAACAAATGGTAACAGGAGAATAACATTACATTCAGTGTTCAAAGTACATTAACTGGTGGGGTCACATCAACCATTGAATGGAGACTTTGAATTTACATACTTTGCTATGATTAATTGTCATTTACACAAGTTGGAGACAGTGACAATTTATCCTAAACTCAACAGCAAATAAAACAAAGGCCCAACTGAGAGCTGACACCAGAGACATTCCAGTAGGAGGCAGTGCTACCCTGACCTGCTCAGTGAAGCCATCATCTGGATGGAAATACTACTGGTACAGAGATGAGAAGTCCTCTGAACCTCTGACCACACAACATGCTGGTTTCTATTCAAATGGACAAACCAGAGTCTCACAGGAAGGACTCTACTGGTGCAGAGGAGGAAGAGGAGACCCAGTTTACTACACAGAGTACAGTGATTCAATCAGGATCAATAGAAATGGTGAGTTGGTGAGTTTTATATTAATAATAAATGTGGAAACACCCAGTGTGGATTTATGAAAGTGGGTTGATGTTGATTTTTGTGTCTTTATTTATGATTCTTGAACATGGACAGTTCCAAACAAGGTGACTGTGACTCTCCAACCCAACTGGCCTCAGATCTACAGTGGAGAGATGATTACTCTCAGATGTGAGATCCATGGAGGAGACACTGAGTGGGAGTATGAATGGAGATCTACCAGTTCATACAAACCTCCAAATCTAAATGAATTCAGGATTAAATCTGATTCTTCACTCCACACTGGAGACTACAAGTGTAAAGGCAGAATGAAAAGTGGACAACAGTCTTCAACAGAGTGGAGTGATTCCTTCAGACTGACTGTATTCAGTAAGTCTCATCATATTTCACCAGTCATGACTGTTATTTAACTGTGTAACTTAACATTTGTGTCATATATTCAGATAGCGGACAACCATATTTAGATAAATAATGCTTTACAAGACTCACATGTTGACTGTAATCTACCATCTCAAAATCTCTTTCAACAGGTAAACCCCAACCTGTCCTCTCTGTGTCTCCATCATGGCTGAGTCCTGGAGCCTCAGTAAATCTGAGCTGTGAGCTTGAACATCCATCTGCAGGATGGAAGTTTTACTGGTATAAAGCTGTTCCTGATCTATCACACAAGTATCCATCTTACAACTATGAGCTGCTTCCTGGTAGCATCAATGGAACTGAACAAGATTCCTACATCATTGATGGACAGACACACACAGCAGAATATGTGTGTAGAGCTGGAAGAGGAGACCCAGTGTTTTACACTGATTCCAGTCAACCTCAGTTTGTCTGGTCTGGAGGTCAGTTTGTTTCCATCTGTTCTCTCAATAAGTAGATTATATGTCACCTTTCATTTTTTCTCTGTGACCTACATGCAGTATCTTGAAAACTAAAACACATGCTTACAATTCATTGACTGTGCACATTTATGTTCTCCTAATGCAGCAGGGTCTTTCTTTTTTGTTACCATCAAACTAATTATCTTATTACCATTACATTTTCTTTTCAACAAATTGGATAATATGAAAAACACAAAAAGAGAGTTATAAGACTTTTACAAACCTACAAACACAAAACCTTACATGACAGGGACAAAATAAATTGGTACAGGACGTCTCTAAAACATAGGAGGTTATATGTGGTGTCTCAGGGTGTGCTGTGTTGTGTGGGTATATGTTGAGTCTGGAAGAAAGTATATGTATGCACAGGAGGAAAAAGGAGAAGAAAATAAAGAAATAAATGAAAGAGGAAAAAAGAAAGTCCAATAATACTAATAATATAATCTGAATATTCTGGTATCAGTAGGTAAGGAATGGCATGTGTTTGAATGTTTCCTCTTCATCTTTGGATACTTCATCAGCTCATGTTACTGCTCTTACTTATCAGATTGTCAGAGTACAGATGTCAGGTAAAAGTATGCAGTTTCTAATTTTACAGACTGCTGCTTGTTGCATATCAATTCAAATATACTTCAATGGTATTATTCATAGTTTGACCAAAACACTGCACCTTGTCATGCTTGCACTAATTTTCAGCAATTAAAAAATGAAAGCAAATAAATATTTGCGTTGTGGCCTTTTTCAGATTAATATCACTCTTCTTGCTTTGACTCTTTTTCAGATTTCCATTCAGCAGCGTCTCTCTCAGTGAATCCTGACAGAGTGCAGCACTTCACCTCTGACTCTGTCTCTCTGAGCTGTGAGGGAAACTCTACTGAGTGGAGAGTGAGGAGCTTCCCTGAGGACCGCTACCTGTCCTGTTCTGACTGGAAGAGAAAGACAGAATTCCCATGTAAATTCTCCAGATACCAGTCTAATAATGCAGTGTACTGGTGTGAGTCTGGATCAGGAGAGTTCAGCAACGCAGTCAACATCACTGGACATGGTATGTTAGAATAGTTCTTTTCTTTTCTTTGTAAATGATTAAAACATCACATCATGATGACCCAGTTATGTGACATGTTACATAATTGTGACAAAACAGACAACAGTTATTCATAGTCTGTCCTGTTTTAATGCAATCAGAGTAAACTAAGCATCATGCTACTTTTAGTTGGAGGCTTTACTTTACTCCCATCATCTGCTTACAAAACTATTTCTATCCAAACTGTCCCACAATAAATCTCTCTTTCTTTCTTGTTATTTCTGTAATAAATCACTAAAAAGCAGAACATTTCTACCACAAAGTGTTCCTTCAGCCTATTATGTAAAGACGCTGTAGTCAAGTAGGAACCTGACTAAAATATTCTAGTTAGGTTGGTGTGAAACATTTGCAGGGCTCAGGATTAAAACCAAACTTCTTGGGCAACGTGAGACTTCTTGGTATTGATTGAAGTTTTCCCTTTCTAGTTCAATACAGAGCTCTTTCTGAAACTGGAACTTAAAATGCTTTGACTGTTTTCCAAATGGAGGCATTGATTGAGTTTTGAACTAAAACCACTGTAGCCTATTAAGTACTGTATGTCCATATTTGTTCTGTAGCTAATGGGCCCGTATTTGACTTCTCATCTGTGGCTGCAACAAAACATCCTCATCATCACATTCATACTTTCCAAGCACATATTGGTACTTACCACGATGAGGGTTTGTTTTAGTGGAGGTTTGGAGTGTTCAGAAGTTTCTGAGGCTCAACAGGTCCAACGTGATCTAAAGGACATTGTAATAAGCTGTTGGTTATTTGGTGGGAAGGGATAGTTGTAAGATTCATACTGCAGTTTGGAATTATTCAGAAACCAAATGTCTGATATAATATGTATGCATATAGAAACCATTCTCCTCATTGTATGTCAGCTGTTTGAAAAGTCTGACTAAATCATTGTTTGACTGTTTTCCAGGTTCTTATGGTATCATCCTGGTGAGTCCTGTCCATCCTGTGACTGAGGGAGAACCTGTTACTCTGAGCTGCAGGTTGAGACGACAACAAATACTTTCCAATGTGTTTTTCTATCACAATGACAAACTCATCCAAAATGATACCAGAGGGGAGCTGAATATCTCTGCAGTGTCAAAGACACATGAAGGCTTCTACAAGTGTGAACATTCAGGAAAACAATCACCACAGAGTTGGATGGCAGTTAAACGTGAGCAGGATAAAAACATTTAATGCATTTTATTTTTTGTAAAGATTATGTCAGTTTGGAAATAAACATTGTATTTATGTTGATATTTTCTGTGCTAAAGCCTAAACTCATCAGTCATCTGATGAATTATATCATGAACAGTCCAGTATTAATACTTAATGTTTCTGTTTCTAATAGCTGTGCCAGGAGCTCAAAGTTCTTCTTCCCCAGTGCCTTTGATTACTGGACTTCTTTGTGGAATCATACTCATCATTCTGCTGCTCTTGTTGTATCGATACAGACGGTCCAAGGGTGAGACCTTGTTATATCACGTTTGACTCTTTCATTGATTCAGTCCACAGATTCACAGCATACGTCCAATGTCATGTGTCTTTATTTTTCCTTTTGTAACAAGGCTCTGCTACAGACCAGACGGTCAACCAGGATGAACATCAACATCAAGTTTACAACTCTCTTCTCCACGGTCAGTCTTTCATCTAGAAGCCAGAAGTCAAACTCTACATGACTATTAACTTTACAAATGAGCCAGCTGGACCAACTGTCGCAACAGAAATGATACAAAAAATAGGATACTTGTATCCCACTGTGACATTCAGATACTCTGATGTTGACTTTCTTAATTGGTTTTATAGGTGATGCTTGCACCTATGAAACAGTGAAAGAAGATGCTCCAAATGGTAAAGTATATGTTTCCCAGTAGAAAAGCTGTTAGAAAGGTTCAACTGGGTGGTTTAAGGAGACTAAATACAAGTGATTGACATGAAATCCTGTAAAGAAAACTATGTTTATTTCAGATGGAGAAGATGTTAACTACTCTGTCATTAAACTCAAAAAAACTGGAAAGAAGCGTGAGTACTCCAGATACATAGAAAATACAAATAAATAGTTCAGAAATGTTTTAGCCTGCAAATATGAATTCATTGTTTTCTTTTGTGGATTCTTCTGATTATCCTAACAGGGAAGCATCATGAACCAGAGGACAGTGTTGTTTATGATGACGTGATGAAAAGAGGCGAAGGTACAGTCCAACAAATATGCTCAGTAGTGAAATGTGTTGTCATATCACTACATAGGTAGTTATGTGTCAGTTTATCAGTGTCCTACTACTACACTATCACTAGATGTCACCAGAGTTGGAAATGGTCAACTCTTACACACACCCAGGGCCTCTTGGAGTTTGTTTACCATGTGTTTGTGTCTCAGAGATATCCCATAATGCTAAAGTCATGCTCTTGCAGATTACAAAATAGATTTTATGTAGAACGATTTCCTCCACCTTCTAAATGTTGTCTCACATAAACCAAGTGGCACAATCATAGATGATAGTCTGTTATTTAGCACTTTGTACAAATTTTGCTTCCAGTTTGTGGGTTGCTCTCACATTTTGTCTATTTCCTTTGCACAGTATAATACACAAAGAGTCAGTGTAATTTGTGTGTATTTTTATTTCAATATCTGTCACAGTAGTTGTGAAAATCCTAGTTCTATGAGTCCTTCCATTCATCCAGCTGCTGTATATTTTATGCCTGACAAACAAATATATGTTGAGATCTGGGTTCTGTTTTAGATCCTAATTTGGTTTATGCCCAGATGAACCACGGCAATAAAGGAAAAGCCAAGAAAAATAAAGGTACGTAAAATTCTACAGCTGTTTTTATTGAAGGATAGTGTATCATAGCTTTTACTCAGTGATTGATATAAACTGGCAGTGCATACATAGAGTATCATTCATTGTATTAGTGAATACATTAACTCTATTATACTGCCTTTTAATCAGGATATCAGACAGTTGTGCTAAATATATCATCTCTCCATTCACAGGAAAATCAACTCCTGCAACAACCAAGGAAGCGGTTTACTCTGAAGTCAAACTAGGATGAGCTCTTGGTAGTGATGCTACCATGTAGGATACAAGCTGGAAGTGTTTATATTCTACAAATGATCTGTTGGTTTAGATATATTACATAGAAGCATTCTTGTTTCTTGGATAACTCTGGCTCTGTTTTTGTTGTTGTCTTTGTCCTCCAGGTCTCTGAAGAGAGTTGAATGAACAGCACCAAAGAGAAGCATTCATATAGACTCAATATAGACATTATTTACATTTATTTCACAGTCTCTTTAGTTTGTTTGCTTCATTTTTAATAGTTTGAAATATAGGATCTTGAGTCTCTGTTAGCTTTAAGGTAGGCATCTTTTGAACTGTTACAAGAGTAAGCTCCAATTATTATCTCACTATATAGCCAATGATCTTCTACATATTCTAGATTTTAAAAATGTATAATATAATGGATGTTGTATTTTATTTACTCCTGTTTGTTTTTAATGGTTTTATTACATTGTCTTTTAGACCATTTTATGTGTTCAGTATATATTTACTTGATAGCCAAACTAGATAAAGACCCAACTATCACATGCAGTTATCCAAACAGTAAGTCATGTGTCAACAGTGCAGCTCATTAAATCCTGCTGATCCAGTTAAAGAGCTTCAGTTAACGTCTGGGTCAAACAACAGAATGAGGCCAAGATATGTTCTCAGTGACTTTGATAGTGGCGTGATTGTTGATGCCAGACGGACTTCACCTGGGATTTTCACCACAACAAGCTCTGGATGTTACTCAAAGTGGTGAACAAACCTTTTAGTCAGGGGCACTTCTGTGGACTGGACCGCCCTCTTGAGGTCAGAAGAGAATGGTCAGACTGGTTGGAGTTTACAGAAGCGCTGTGGTCACAAAGATATTACCACTCTTTACCAAACTGGACAATGAGTTGTTTGGACTTCAGCAGCCTTACCTATATTAGATCTGAATTCAACAGAACACAGCAGAATACGCAGCCAACAAATCTAAAGAAACCATGGAATGAAGTCATGTCAGCATCAACCACAATCTCATATCAATGTTTCCACCTTTTGAGGAATCCAAGGATTGAGGCTGTACTGAGACCAAAGGAAGGTCCTACCTAGGATTTGTATGGTGTTCCTAATGAACTGTCCAGTATGTGTATAGGTTTAACTTTGACCTGAAGGATGTTTGTTAATCATCTGCAAACTTATTCTACTTAAATGTGTTACAGACAACACACACTTGTGCTATGTTGTGATTATGTTTAACATTTATGAAAAGAGACAAACAAGATGCAAGAATGACGGCCAGTTAAACCACATTCTGCTTTATTTAGAGTTAGGCAGCATTGATACAGCTGACGCAGCTGTGCTCTGCTTTCAAATATTACAGATGCACAGTGCTTTGGTGTTGCTTCTTTTTATATAACATTTAATCCTGTTGTTCTCAATGAAAAATTACTCATGGAAGTGTCATTATGTTTATAAAATATTTCTGTTTTGTATTAAAAAAATAAATAAAATCCACTTTAATTGGTTTCTGGTGTGATCAGCTTTCTTATAGAGGGTGTCTTTTATGAGTCTAACCTCTGTGTCTTTCTGTACAAGTTCTGTTTGGCTACATACACCGATCACCCACAACATTATGATCACTGAAAGGAGAAGTGAATAACATTGACCATCTTGTGACATTCAGTGTCCTGCTGGGAAACATTTGGACCTGGCATTCATGTGGATGTTACTTAGACATGTAGCACCCACCTAGACCAGACCAGGCACCCCCACCCCATAGCAATGACACTCCTTGATGGCAGCAGCCATCCCCAGCAGGATGCAGCCTGACACAGACACACACACAAAAATGCTTTAGGAACAACTAAAAAACATGAAGAACAGCACAAGGTGTTGACCTGGCCTCCAAATTCAGTCTCCAAACTGATGAAGACTCATTTCCTGATGAGTCACAAATGTTTTGGAGGCACAAGGGAGACCTAGACAATATTAGGAAGGTGGTTATAATGTTATGCCTGATCAGTGTATTTGCTAGTGAATAGATTCCTGCTTTATCAGGTTGGTCCAACACTCCTCTGTCTCATTTTCAACGTACTAGAATTACTTTCAGTGATTCTTATTAAATCTACTGTATTCAAATGTTTTGCTTTCACCAGGTCTCAGAGCACAAATCAGAGCTCTGCTACAGACCACATGATCAACCAGGATGAAGGTCAACAGAGTGAATATCCTTCTCCTCTCCACGGTCAGCCTTAACCCTGACTTTTGTTTCTGACAAATCTTTAATGAGAACAGTTCCATTTTTCTTGTGATCTGATCTGAACTATTACATAACTCACATCATGATATTAAATCCAACCTTGGCTTGATTTTACTCTGTAGGTGATGCTTGTTTCTATGAATCAATCAAAGGCCCTGAAGACACATTCCATGTTTTGTGTGTGAAAATTACAATTATTATTTATTTATTAAACTTAAAGATCAGAAAACATTTTACAACGCACTAAATTTGAAAGGATTTAAACACTTTTTCTAGTTAGTGATTCATATTTAACATGAATCAGTTTTAAATACTAGAATGAGATGATTTTCTGTAAATGACTGAAGTTCAAACATGTCACTATATTTCAGATGAATCCAGGGATGCCACATATTCTTTGATTGAGCTTAAAAACATCACTAAGAAGGGTGAGTGTTTTATGTAGAAACAACCACATACAAGATATAGAACAAACAGTAGCTGAGACACTTTAGTCCTGACTAGACAATGATCCTTCTTCTGTGTTGTACAGTTGAAACCTGAAGTGTGGCTTTTGTTTCAGATGACGGTCTGATGTATGAACAGGTTCTCTTCCACAATAAAGGTAAAGCCAAGAGAGACAAAGGTGAGTCAAGTCTCCGTCCACCTGCAGCAGTGATTGTTGTAACAGGTTGATCTTAATAAGTAATGTGACTCACTGGAACCTACTTTAGCTAATATTAGAACTTAGAACATCTTGTCTCTTATATTTTCTTCTGTGCAACATGTTTATTATACACTTTTGTACAGAAGCAAATCATATTAATCATTGCGTTGCCTGTTACTGTCAAACATTTTAAACTGATCTCTTTCATGACAGGAATATCTGCTCCTGCAACCGCTGATGAAACAGTTTATTCTGAAGTCAAACCAGCAAAACATAGGGGTCAGTTGTCTTCATTCTGATTTGCTGAATAATCCTGTATCTTTTCCTTCTTTGGTTTGGCTCCTGATCAGTAAACAGATTGTTATCAACAAAACCAACTACATAGAGAAAAAATAAAAACTAGATTTTTATATAAAAAACAAATCATATACAAATACTAACATTTATGAAAATTCCACAAGGCTTCATCAGGTTCATGAAGTTAGAGATCTTGGTCAGTGTTGGTGTCTCAAACCCTTCAATTTCACTGGTAATGTTATGGAGTTAATGTATCAAGTATCTAAAGTAATCTAATCTAATTCATTCATTCATTTTCTGTAATGAATGGAGCAGTTCACTGTGATACTGCACAATCCAGCAGACAGGTTGGAGTGAAGCTCTGATATTATCATCTTTGGTTGCAACACATGACCAGGAAGAGAAATGAATGACTTAATGGCACCCTCTGCTGGTCCTCAGCTGTAAACACAAGCTGGGATTGTACCAGGGGTCAACTTTTAACATTCATTCATTCATTTTCTGTAACTGCCATGGAGGGTTATCTGTTATTAATAGATAATAATGTTCTTCAATAATCTTAACTGAAATGTAATAAATATAATCTGGAACATTTCCACCTTATCGTTTCTCCATTCACAGGAAGTCCATCTCCTGCAGTCATGGAGGAAACTGTTTATTCTCAAGTCAAAATCTAGGAACAGCTCCTGATAATAAAGGTACCAGACAATGTGAATGTTGTCAAAGTGTCTTTAATTCTGAGTAATCACCTGAATAAATCATCTTTTCTCTCTTCTTGTGGTTTTCAGATCCACAGAGAGGAGTGTGTGATGTTTTGTCCATTGAAATGAATTGATCCTTGATGAGCTTTGTTTTTGTATGGAGGTCATGTAGCATTTTAAAAGCTTGGTAGTTGAGACCACTTTGTGCAGCAATGTATTTGTAGCCGTGACATTTTATTTGCTTGTATGTGTTTCACTTTTGTCTCAAATATGAAACCAAGAATTAAACAAATACAACATTTGCAAAGTTTAATCCAGTATCCCACTGTCTCACACATGATGGATATAGTACCTCATTTACCGTATTAATCTTTATTATTTCATATTTGTTTCTGTTATTATGTCCTGGTATCTTCTAACTGTGTCATACATTTAGTTGTTTTGGTGTGTTTTTGAACTCTGATGAAGGACTACCTACCTCAGACTCTAACCATCCTCAGTGTCATTAACACTGTAAAATAACATGTGAACAGACCTGACAAGCAAATAGTGGCTGAAGTGGCGTGCTATGTATCGATAATTCTGTGATAACAACTAAGTTAGTACAATTTAAAGGAATCAGCCCACTTAACCATTTTACACAAACAGAAAATAACACAACGTCTTAGTACGTCAGTTAAATTGGAACCTCTTAATAACAATGACAGTGTTTTTGGTGTTGAGTGGGAGTATGAACAAGCTCACAGACACTTCCAACTCTGCTATCACTCTGTTGAACCACAAAGTTTATCTCACAGATAAATATGCACTGGTCCAGAACACAGGATCTTATCCAGTAGTTGCTCAGTTGCTCCCACCATGGCTACATCTGACCAATAAGTGGAGGCAACATTTTACATGATTTGTGGTGATACCAAACTAAGGAGAAACACTGTTCAGATCAACTGATTTGGATGAGAGGAAACAAAGTATAGGTGTTAAAAGGTCCTTAGAGCTTTAGTTTGGAGTAATACAGGATGCAGAAATCATTCCCTAAACTCATTTCCTCTTGTGGCAGGTTGAGTGCTGCTCCACCTCCACCCTCAATTAGTAACACCTGGGCCTGATTGCTCAGTGGTGCCACCTGCTTAACTGGTCACCTGCTCACACCGTTGTCTGGCGTTCACCTGACGAGGGTTCTGTCCAACATGCTCTGGTTGTGGGAAGCGAGTTGCGACCTCTAAGCAGGGTTGGCCGTGCTGTTTGTGTGCAGCTTCGTCGGGGTCTTGGGGAGTGTGGCGTCTGCTCTCTGCCTTCACCTCTCTGTTGAGTTCTCTTTGCTCCCGTAGCCTTACTCTTTTAACTTCTGCTAGATTTATTAGCCTTATGCTCCTTACCGCAGTCAACTTAGTTTTAAGTTTTTTCGACTAGAGATGTTACGCTCGAAGCAGAAAGCTCGACGCAGAAGTATCGCGACAAGATGTTTCGATGCCTCGCTTCATCAGTCGAAAAATCACGTGACTCCCCAAATGAAGCTTCATTACGTCACACGCGTATCGACCATCATCGGCAACGTGTCACTCCAGGTTTGAATGCGGGGCGGGATTGTCAAACTCACGATGCTTATAAATGGGCACAATCCCTCAGATGGTTGTGGGTTTTTGAGAGGAGGAGAGTTGCATATGTTAGTTTCATTGATTTAGAACGAGGGAGAGTGAAGTAGTATAACATTAGATTAACTTGCATACGCACATTGGCACACATATATACGTACGTACATAGAAACGTTAGTTAGTTGTGAAAGTGTGAGTGTGTGATAGTCTGAGTGTTTGACAGTGAGGAAAGGAGAGATAGGGATAATGGAGGCAAGGCCACCTAAAAGAGCCAGATCTTATGTGTGGGAGCACTTTGACATTATTACCCCAACAAAGGTCAAGTGTCTGATCTGTGCTCAAGAGCTGGCCTTTAATAGCAACACCTCTTCAATGCTGAGGCACCTGCGCTCAAAACACCCCGAGACTACACCCAATTCAGCTGCTCCTGCTGCTCCTGGAGTAACTGGACATGGTAAGTCTATGGCAACTAGCATGTCTTAAAAAGACAGACCAAGATTAAATGTAAAATATACAAAAACAACAATAATATATTTTAAAAAGTTGTGTGAATAACTATTTCTATTTTCTGGTTTAAAGGGCGACAAGCTGAACTGGATGATGCCTTGGTAGACATGATTGTGCAGGACTGGCAGCCATTTTCTGTGGTTGAAGATAAAGGCTTTAAAGCCTTTATTCACAAGCTTGACCCGACATGTGTCCTGCCCACAAGACAAGCATTGAGAGCCATGGTGGAGACAAAATACAAAGAAGCCAAGGAGAAAACTAGAGCAGAGCTGGAAAAGACTGTGGCAGTCAGCTTGACAGCAGACATGTGGACATCTATAAATATGGATGCCTTCCTTGGGGTCACATGTCATTATATAAATGAGGACCAGAAATTGTCATCTGTTCTGTTAGGTGTCACTAAATTCCCTCAGTCCCACACAGCTGAAAACCTCAAGAATGCCACAGAACTATTAATTGACGAATGGGGAAGTAAAAACAAGATCCACTGTCTGGTCACTGACAGTGCAGCAAATATGGTGGCTAGTGCTAGGCTTCTTAAAATACGCAACATTCCTTGTTTTGCACATAGTCTAAATTTGGTGGCAAAAAAGGCATTGGAGGCAACACCAGAACTATCAGAGATCCGTATGCGAGCCAGAAAAGTTGTTCATTTCTTTAAGACCAGCACAAGGCCAAAGAAAAACTCACAGCGGTTCAGGATCAACTTGAAAAACCACATCAAGTTGATTCAAGAGGTAGACACCAGGTGGAATTCCACTTTCCTCATGTTAGAGCGTCTACATGAGCAGCGTGAGCCAGTAGCAGCAGTACTTGCATCACTAACGACAGATGTGGTGCCACTAAGCTGTGTGGACTACGAGGCTGTGGCTGAATGCCTGGAGGTTCTGGGGCCACTGTCTCTGGCTACCACTGAAATTTCAGTAGAGAAGAAGGTGTCAGCATCGAAGGTCATACCAATCATTCGCATGATACAGCATAAAATGACATAGAAGTCTACATCACTCCATGCATGCGCACTGCTTCTGAGACAAAATCTGCTGCACTTTTTATTGGCAAGGTGCAGCGTTGAAAAAAATCGGGTCCTGGCAATGGCAACTATCCTTGAGCCACGTTTCAAAACGATAGCATTTGGCAACCAGACCAGCGCACAGGAGGCAGTTGCCAAAGTAACCGCAGAATGTGCAGAACTGAGGAGATCCATGCATTTCTCACCCTCAACATCACAGGTAATAGCTTTCTCTTTATTTGATCATTGCTTGTATATATGCTCTATGAAACAACTGGATGTATTTCCATTTGTTTTACAGTCCACAATGGAACAAGTCCCTGGTCCCTCAACACAAGAGGCTGACCCTGACAACCTGTGGGAACTGCTGGACTGCCGAGTTGGTTGGTTACATTACTCTGTATAAAAACCTTCTTTGAGACAAAAACGCATACAATGGATTTCACCTTCTTCTGTTCTGATTTCTTGCAGGTGCAACTCAGAGTTCAGAATGCCTCGGCAGAGGCAACAGTTGAGGTTCAGCGATATTTATCTGAGCCCTACCTCTCCAGGGGAGAAGACCCCTTGAAATACTGGCAGCAAAGGGTGGCACTTTATCCCAATCTGTACAAGCTTGCCAGACAGTATTTACACATGCCTGCAACTTCTGTCCCATGTGAAAGGGTCTTCTCCAAAGCTGGAGAGGTTATAAGTAAGAAGAGGAACAGACTAAAACCCAAGTCTGCTGAAATGATCTTGTTTTTAAATAAAAATCTGTGAACCACCTAAATCCCCTTCCCAGTTTCAAAAGCATTTTGTACAACTACTGTCATTGCACAGTAGACTTTTTTAACTTTATTTTGTAAATACATTTTTGTATTTCTATCAATCTTATAAAAGCATATATCTAAAACATACAGTATTATATGATGACAAACTCATACAAGTATATTATTATTTTCTATAAATGAAAAAAAAAATCAGGCGGCACAGTAGCGAGGTGGTTAGCACTGATGCCTCACAGCAAGAAGGTCACCGGTTCGAATCCATTGGCCGGCCGGCCTTTCTGTGTGGAGTTTGCATGTTCTCCCTGTGTCTGCGTGGGTTCTCTCCGGGTACTCCAGCTTCCTCCCACCATCCAAAGACATGCTCATTAGGTTAATTTGTTATTCTAAATTGGCCGTAGGTGTGAATGGTTGTCTGTCTATGTGTTAGCCCTGCAATGGACTGGCGACCTGTCCAGGGTGTACCCCTGCCTCTCGCCCGATGACAGCTGGGATAGGCTCCAGCAGACCCCCGTGACCCTTAACAGGACTAAACGGGTATAGAAAATGAATGAATGAATGAAAAAAAATCAAGCATTTCAAGATGCACATACTGATCCTTTAAAGGAACCGTATGTAGGATTGTGGCCAAAACTGGTACTGCAATCACTTTCAAAATACTGTAGAACGGTGTATCCCCTCAGCCTTCCCCCTGACTTGAGGTTGCCAGCTAAGCTGCAGGATCCAGCAGGAACGTAGGCTGCTACAAGGAGCTTCCAATGGCAAGTGACGAGTCCTACACAGTAAGTTTTATGTTAATAAAGTTTATGCTTCACGAGAGATGTTTTGCGAAGTAATTATGTATCGCAAAAATTTACTAATGGCGATTAGCCAAATATTTCGTAAAGATGTACTGTAATACCACATTTCAGTCGGAACATAGATTGTTTTCATACCCTGCTAGTGGTGCGATATAAAGGTTTTTATGAACACATTTAGCACGGGCGACCATGGCAAATCCACTGTCTATATGTACGGAAGCACGGGGCTTTTAGCCTATACCAACAAACATGGTAGAATATAGCATCCAAAAGTCGAGGGTCAATTCCATGCCATTCCGGACTTTGTCACGACGTATTTCGGATTCATAACGAGGTCTTTTAGGTTTAGTAACGTTATACATGTTTTATCCGACACGTTCGTAGCTGCAGCTGTGGTAACTAGAGCAGAGCTGGCAACCCGGATGACGAAACTCTACTGACTTCGTGATTAGTAGATAGCTTGAGGGTGGCGCCTCAGGCCAAAACACAACATCACAACAACAACATCAGTTGAGGGCTGCAACTTTCACTTTTAAATGACAATATCCTGGCCGGACCACTGTTGTCAGTGATATAAGTATTTGAAATGAACATGATTTCTTCATGTCTAGTGACATATCAGGGCCATTTTATGATTAATTGAAATACATTTCTTACATACGGTTCATTTAATGTTAAAAAAACACAACAGTGCCTTTCTGTTTCACGATCCTTTGCCCCGTTTCATGCCAATGCTATGTATAATTTTATCCAGCAGATGTTGCCACACTTAATTGTATCAAATGCTTCGAAACACTGAACCATTTCAACACAATTGCTTCAGATTGATTCAGTGGTTCACAAAGCTTCGGTTTCTCCATCACGAGGATCGACATACATTCGCTCTGGGTAAACCTCTTTGTCGCTATGCGTACAGTGCGACTCCGAGCAAGCCACTCCAACATTTCAAGTGCACCCTTACTGCAGACTGTACGGTAAACACACGGAGATAGAAGACGGCTACAGCGTGTACCGACTTCCTGCTTTCAGAATAAAAATGTGGGATATTTAAAGCATAGATACTGTGTGTTTCAAACTATTTAGAAGGTACTGCGTGTCTCATGCAGCAAGTGTAGTAACAGGATCCAACATTGATTTTGTGTCAATTGATCACATGACCTGGAAGCTATTGAGCTATGATGTGAAAATTTACATGTAAAAATTAATAAAAAATGTTTAGAGATTTCAAATGTAAAAAAAGGAGGTGTATGATCCCACACCGATTTGGAGTCAATTGTTCACATGACAGGCGGCACAGTAGCGAGGTGGTTAGCACTGATGCCTCACAGCAAGAAGGTCACCGGTTCGAATCCATGGGCCAGCTGGGCTTTTCTGTGTGGAGTTTGCATGTTCTCCCTGTGTCTGCGTGGGTTCTCTCGGGGTACTCCGGCTTCCTCCCACCATCCAAAGACATGCTCATTAGGTTAATTGGTGGCCCTAGGTGTGCATGTGAGTGTGAATGGTCTCTGTGTGTGGCCCTGCTATGGACTGGCGACCTGTCCAGGGTGTACCCCTGCCTCTCGCCCGATGACTGCTGGGATAGGCTCCAGCAGACCCCCGTGACCCTTAACAGGACTAAACGGGTATAGAAGATGAATGAATGAATGAATGAATGAAAGTTCACGACCTGGAAGCTACTGAGCTAAAATCCTAATATTTACTTATAAAAATTAAAATATATGTATATTTAGAGATTTAAAATGTAAAAACAAGAGGTGTATCTCATCCACCAGCCAACATGAGGACCATTACATGTTAATAAAAATAGCCTACATCTGTATCTTACCCAGCCACCAGACTAATTGTATTTTATTTTATTTTATTTTATTTTTTGTCATTCTTCTGTGCGTCTTTCCTCCCACATTTTTTTAATGTAACTAAAACGTTGATATGTGCTATTAGTTTTCTTATTTATACATTTCATAAATTTTCTGATATTCTTTTTTTATTCAAGTGTCTACAATGTAAGTGAATGGGAGGAACATACATCCACATCATACGTATAGAACATCATACAGTCCATACGTAAAGCACATCCATAGCGTTATATGGACATATTGTTTACTGTTGCCAAGGTGTTCAGCACCACGGACAGTTATACAGATAAAATATTACTTAATGTCAAACTTCTTGTACTTTAAATGGTTAATTCTGCTTAACAAATACTTAATATGAAACTGTTTGTAGATGTAAAGGCTTATTTTGCTGAAATAGTACATAATGTCATACTGTACTTAATAATTCAGAAACGGCAGCAACAGCTACCAGCTCCTCGACGTATTTTACAGAGAAAATGCATTTTCTATTTACTCATTCATTTTCTCGTATGGAAGCGTATTGCTACCATGCCAGAAAAACAAACTTGTCGACATCACACTATAACATGATACTACCTTATCATGTTATAACCTAAAATCAACTTATGATTAACTTTATTTCAGCAAAAACTTGTTTTCATTGTCGATGACACACAAGAACAGGCAAAGAAAAGCCATGGAAAGGGAAAGACAGATGGTAAAAAGAGTGAAGAGGAGAAGAGATTGACAACAGACACTGAAAACCAGGACGAAAAAAGTTCAAACATGACATGAATAAACTCAGATCTCCATGGGCAGACACATTATATCATGAGTTGTTGAAAGAGAACCCATGTTGCACACTTGCGTTTAAATACCAGCATGTTAAAAAAACGTCATAGCCACAAAAAGAAATGTCACTATTTCAGTGCAAAAGCAAAATGCACTTTTGATGAGTGTGAAGCTGTCTACCTTTTCTCTAAGAGAAATAAGCCAAAATCAACAGATACAAGAATATGTTTTCAAGTGATTCGCGTTGGTGCAGTTACACAGAAAAAATCAAAGGAGGTTTCAACCTGCGAAGAGGAAAAATAGCAAAAGCTATAACCAAAGGTGTCAGCAATTTCCATTACGCCATGCTGAAAAATACACCGGTTGACGAAATAACAGCTGGCAACATAACTCACAGCATGACCAAGGATGTTTTAAAGAAAATATAATCTGAAGTGAAGAAGAGTTCAAGGCTTCACAATGATGTAATGCTGGAACTAATGCTCACTCAAAAAGTAATCCAGGAGAGCAGCAGTCATGCATCATTCAAAGGTTATCTTCAGCACCTACAAATTGATCCATTTGCTTTGTACACAGAGGGTGGACTTAACATTCTGACTGAACACCTAAAAAACCATCACCTGTCACTCTCTACCTTGATGCTACAGGCAGTGTTGTCCAGAAAATACCAGATCAAAACAAGAAAGTTCTGTATTGTGCTCTAGTTTTGCCCGGCATGCAGGACAGCCCTCCCCTACCTGTCACAGAACTTGTGTCAAACAGCCATTCAGTTCCTGCCATATCACACTGGCTTATGGAATGTAAAAGAAAAATATCAAACAAAACAAAAAAACAAATAGCACAGGTTGAGACAGATCATAGCTGGGCTATGATTAACAGTGTACTTATTGCATTCAACAAAGAAAATGTTTCTGTCTATCGTGACAGAGCATATGAAATCAGAATGGGACAAACCAAAGAAATTTCAACCTTTACAGTGCTTCATCTTTGCTCTGCCCACATTTTGAAGGCTGTATTACAAGCATTGGTGAAGAAAACCACCAACAAAGCCATAAAGGAATATGCCTTATACACCTTTGCTTACCTTCTAAACTGCACTAGCATGAAGATGGCTGTGGAGGTTTGTTATCACATGTGTGTGCTTTTTGATTCAGAGGAGGACACACAAGTGGTGAACCAGAGCAAAGATATCTTGATGTGTGTGTTTTGGAAAACAAGGGCCTTGAGGTGGAAGAAAGTGACCAAATGATGGAAGGTGAGAAGATCAGCATGGACAAAACTGCAAACACCATGACTGGAAAGTCGCCTTTCACACGAGTTCTTCAACTCCAAAGGGACCAAGCAGAATGTGACGTCCTTTCTGATGATGCTGTTGGCACAAAAAAAAACAGTACCACTGTTCTGGTGTTATCGATGTGCTACTTAAGAACTACATGGGGATCTTTCCTTTATGGAGTGGTTTGCTTCTTGGGGATCTCTCACGGCACATGAAGACAGAAATTAAAATAAGTGATGAAAAGCCTAAAACAAGAGTTACAAACTGCCACGTTGAGCTGTGGTTTAGTTTAGTGAAGCATTCCATCCTGCAAAAGAAGAGATACTTGTGACCAGCAGAGTTTGTATCCAAAATGTATGCCTCAATGCAGGGAAGATATATTGAACACATCATGCAACAGAATCTTCCAGAGCATATTTTGGACAAACTCAATACAAGTTCAGGCAAGTCAGATGATGACCCTACTGAACACTGGAACAAGTGAGATAGCTCTGCTGGACGGTCCAAGTCAAAATCAAAGTACTTCACTCCACCAAAAAAACTAACTAAACCCAAGAGCAAGATGAAGACAGTAACAGTCAAACAGGATCACAGAGACAAAGACACACAGGTGTGGTTTGTATATGTATTGTTATATGTGAAAAGTCATTATTAATTATTATAGGGTCATACTAATAATCCTGTCAGACAGCTTTGCACCGCCACTTTTTTAATCCTCATTTGCAGTTAACCCTACTATGGGAAAAAGGGACAGTGAGGTGATTGTTGTAGTTATTCCCTCACAGATGAAGGAGCAGAACCTCCTTATCCACCACTCAGAGCTGTGCACATTAAGGCCACACCAGTGGTTGACGGGAGGTATGGATCAAGTGCTTTTGTGCACTTGCACTTGCACCCCATAGAAATATTTCTGTGAGGTACAAGTGCATTACAGTGCTCGGAAAGCAGAGCTCAAACACGAGGTGTGTGAGAAGTTGGTGGAGCAAGGTGTGCTGCCCAAGTTAGCCGCTGCGGCTGAGGCTGTTGGTGACGCATCGGTGACGGAGGCGAAAGCGGCGGAGGTTGCTGGCGTGCTCGCTTCTGGTGTGGAGCCTGAGCCTAGTTGTGATCCTTCTGGTAATGTGTCCACAGAGGATCCTGCTTAGCCCTTCAAATAAAGGAGATGGAGAATAGAAATAAACAGCTTGAAGTGCAAGCGATGCATCTCCGTGTCAGGGCTCTAGAACTGGAAAGAGCAGCACCTGTAGTCTCCAGCCCGGTATCTTTTAACTGGAGTGTTTCTGCTCCTGTTTTTGACATTAGTAAGCACATTGCGCTAGTCCCTCCATTTCATGAGTCTGAGGTGGACTCCTATTTTGGCACTTTTGAGCGTATAGCTTTTGCATTAAAGTGGCCGAAGGAGTTCTGGTCACCTTTGTTGCAATGTAAGCTGGTGGGGAAGGCCCAGGAAGTCTGTGCCAGTTTATCCACTGAGGACAGCCTTGATTATGTTTTGAAAAGGACTGTGCTGCAGGCTTACGAGCTTGTCCCTGAAGCTTATAGGCAAAAATTTAGAAATAGTGATAAAACTGCCAACCAGACGTACGTTGAATTTGCGCGCGACAGAGTGTGTTATTCGATAAATGGTGCCAAGCATGTAATGTTAAAACGGTGGCTGAAATGAGAGAGCTCATCTTGTTGGAAGAATTTAAGAAGTGTTTGAGGCAGCCGTGTTTATGTTGACTCTTAAACGGCACCGCGTGCGTCGGATACCTGAGCGCAGAAACCAGTCGCCAAAGCTTGCGCGTAAAAACACATTAGCTATCAGTCGCGAGTGGGAACCGCGACTGTTTTCATTGCCATGAGCCAGGTCATTTGATTGCCGCTTGTCCTTTTCTCAGGAAAAAGGGACAATATAAGACTGCTAAAACTCCCACAGGTGTTGGTTTTATTTACACCGCGTCCCCGCCTGTAACACACAGTGAGTCTGTATCTGACCTGGAGGAAGACGTGGAGATTGACGACCGTTTTAAACCGTTTGTATCTCACGGGTTTGTTTCCTTGACGGGGGAGGAAGCAGATAAAGCACTGTTAGGTTGTTGAAGGGTGTAAAAATTCATAGAGTTAAAATACAGAACAGTTTAAAAATGTTAAAAAGTGTTGTTAAAATAAGTTAAAATAAGTAATTTCATATAAAAACAAGAGTTAAATTCATTTATGTAGTTCTTGTGAGATACGAGTTATTGCATGATAGTTACGGTCACTTCATTATTACTTGTTTGATGAGTTGTCAATCAATAATGTCTTTAATAGTATTGGCATGTTTAGAGCTCCGGTGACTCCGACCAATCACAGGGCAGCCTGAGGTGAGAGGGCGGGAGATAGCGGAATGGTGTTGGTTTAGGTGAAGCAGAGGAGAAGAAGAGAAACACGAGTTACCGTGACCGAGTCAATGTTGGAGTGATTTACTGACCAAGGTTCTTGTTTTTATGGTGAACAGCCAGTTACCTGACGCAAAGAACTTTGTGAACAACAAAGAGGTAAATATGAGCATGTGAGTGTTTTAAAACTGTGACTAAGCGGAACAGTGTAAACCGAACTGCTAATGCTAATCGTGACTAGCCGTTAGCTTTCGTTTAGCGCTGTATGCGATTCACTTGCATTGTGTTCATGCTAAATCACTCTGAAACAACATATGGACTTGGTATTTAGCTTGTGTATCTAATTAGGAAAGAAAGACGGACATTTTGACGGCATGAAGCTCCTGTGAACTACGTAGGAACTGCGTCCATTGCTGCTGCGAGTGTGAGCTGTGGATGGTGTTGGTCGTGTGGATTGTGTATCGCTGCTGCGCCCTGTCGGTGACATTGTCATTCCCCCTTTTCACCACTAACTGTCAGGAGCCGTGAGTACCGACATGATTTTGCACGTCCATTTTATTTTCTGCTTGTTAAAAGTGAAGCGGTCAGTTGGTTTTAGGCCTCAACGCACCCAAGCTACGACACAGGCCTGCACCAGGGGTTTTAGTGATTAATAGAGACTGTTGTGGACCAAGTGTGTGTGTGAGAGTGTGTGTGGGTCCATCATTTGTTTTTCTTGCTTCGTCTTATTTGAGGATTTAAACATAAGAGACTGAGTAATAGTAAACCAGGTACCATCTCTGTTAAACATTATTATTCAGGTGGTTTATTTCATCTTATTTTATTCATTTTGGAACTTAAATTTTATTTATAACTAAAGAAGAGTCTTTACATTTCAAGTTTTGTTGTGTGGTGTTTTATTCAAATATTCATATTTTATTTAAAAGCATTAAAAAAGGGAATATCATCAGAGTAACCCAGGCCCTGCCCCATAGGTACATGAGACAGGTGTTACATGTGTTTCCTGTGGCACAGGCTCGTAAACTGGGAGAAGTTGTTGATTTGTCTGAGTCGTTCATGGCTACATTAGCTGAGGGTGAACTTTGCTCTTCAGTGTCCCCCACCACTGAGAGTCACAATGCGTCTAAATGTGTCCAGTCCGATCTTTTTCCTGCTGATGCATAGATTGTGTGGGTCCACTGCCAAAAACTAAATCTGGACATCAGTATATTCTGACTGTGATGTGTATCCTGAGGCCATCCCACTGTGCACCATCAAAGTAAAACCTGTTGTGAAAGCTCTTATTAAGTTCTTTTTAACTTTTGAAGGAGCTAAAAGTTAAACATGTGAAATCAAGCCCTTACCATCCAGAGTCCCAAGGCGCTCTTGAGAGGTTCCACTAAACACTTAAATCCATGTTGTGAAAGTTCTGTCTGGAGTCCAACAAAGAGTGGGATGAGGGTCTCCCTCTCCTGTTGTTCGCTGTGCAGGAAACTCCTCAAGAATCTTTAGGTTTCAGTCCCTGTGATCTGGTCTTCGGCCATACAGTGTGCGGTCCCCTTAGGCTCCTTGAGGAAATGTGGTTGTCAGAGTCACCAAAAAATGAGCATAATGTTTTGGATTATGTTAGTACCTTTCGTGAGCGTCTCCACCACGCCTGTCTTTTTTTTTTTTTTTTTTGTCAGTTTTTTTTTATTGATTTTCAAAGCATGAATACAAAAATTGTACATTAGAAACATTCCTTTGAAAATCAAGGAGCAGAATACCAAGCCCCCCCCCCCCCCTCTCGTGACACTACAGGCATACAAATACATCACAGATACATAAATCATAGGCACAGTAAAGATGAGCCTAAAACACACACAAAAAACTAAACCAAAATAAATAAAATAATAATAATAAAAATAAATAAAACAGGTGGACAGATCATTGGTGGTTGGTTGCATTATGGTGTGCTTGTGCTAATGCTCTGGCATGGGGGTCAGAGGCCCTAAAATGAAAGTATGGAAGAGATCACAACTACTTTATAATTGAGATATAGATATGTCCTAAATACTAAGCCTGTAGGAGGAGGATAGAAATCAAATCATGGTAGTGTTTGCAAGTCTGTGAAATATTGTATGAAAGGACGCCAGTGCTTAAAAAATCGACTTGTGTCCCCACGTAGAGTGAATTTGATTTTCTCTAATTTTAAAAAAAACATGACATCTTTCAACCAGACAGATACAAGAGGGGGCTGTGGTGATTTCCAATTAAGTAGGATTCTACGCCTAGCCAGTAGGGTGGCAAATGCCACAACATTAGCCTGGGTCTTGCTGAGGACAAGTGTGGTGGGTGAAACACCAAATATGGCTACAAGCGGGGATGGTTCCAGAGTGATTCCTAAAATTTCTGATAGGGTTTTAAAGATGGAATTCCAGTAATGCTTAAGTTTGGGGCATGATGCAAACATATGAGTCAAGTGGCAGGGTGTACCCTTACACCTAACACAGATGTCCTCAGTGTCAGGGTATATTTTCGATAGCCTTGAACTTGACAGATGCAGTCTTTGAACAATTTTAAACTGTGTCAGGCCCGAACGGGCACATGATGAGGAATTACGTATCCTATCAATGGCTCTCTCCCAGAAGTCTTCCTCAAATTCCACACCCAGCTCCTGCTCCCAGGCAGCAGCACTTTTAGAGCACTGCTCCGTGTTAAACGACAGAAGAGCCCGATAAATGTGAGAAACAAGTGACCTCTGATTAGGTTGGAGTTTAAAGAGGTCTTCCCATGGCTGCTTAGAGGGCAGAGCGGGGGAGTTAGAAAACATTTTTAAGACACAGTGCCTAATTTGAAAGTATCTAAAAAAGTGCGCTTTAGGCAAGTCGTGTGAAGCAGATAGGTCTGTGAAGTAGGGGTGGGCGATATGGACAAAAAATAATATCTCGATATTTTTGGCGATTTTAACGATAACGATAATTAGACGATATCCATTAAAAATGTGTTTTTAAAAGTCTGAGTTACTTAATCACTGATAATAATAATGGGCACAATGTTGAATGAAAACAGTTCTTATTTATTTTCTTCAACATGTAAGTATTCAAGTAAAACAATTCAGACAAAATACAAAATACCAATTGAACTAGTGTAAGAACATTGACCTCTGAGTAAACATGACTTTTATGAGACCTTATAGCAATTAAAGAGAGTAAAATCAACGTCTATCATTTATTTTGAAGTTTCATTTCCGTCATGACCGTGGATAACCTCGTTCACTTTAAAGTAGCGGCTGCACGCTAGCTAAAACCCGTCAGCTTCCAAGCTAGCGCTAGCTGACACAACATAGAGCGATCAGTTTGTATGTTCGCCCACATCAATGCCGAGACAACGGATTATCTAGAGTATGCGGGAGAGGCCTGTGATAACGGCCGGGCCTCGGGATGCAAACAGCTCAGCTGACAAAAAGCAGTCGGGAGACAGCGGTGCGCCCTGCCACTCTACTCCCCACACTCACATTCGCGGTAACCATGCCTGTGAGAGAGATGATGACGTGTAGGCCCACTACAGCAATCACGTGACGCCCTGCTGCAGCCAAGGGCTTCTGCTGCACGCGCCTCTGAATGTGTGGAGTTTTAATGCGTGTTTTGGAGTGTTTTTTTTTCGGACTAATTTAAATACTCGATAATGTGAATTTGCACATCGTTAACACAACAATCACGATATTATCGCAGACGATATATATCGCCCACCCCTACTGTGAAGCTACCCAAAACTCCGCCTATGTATAAGTCATTGAACGTCTGAATACCATTTCTCTCCCACAACTGGAATGCAGTGTCTAGGAAAGAAGGTGGAAAAAGATGATTGCGGGTTATTGGCATAAGAGTCGAGGGGGAGTATGACTTAAAATGGCGCCTGAATTGATACCGAATTTTCAAGGAGTTACAGACAATTTGGTTGTCTGTGTAACGAGAGGGAGATGTCGGAAGTGATGAGAAGAGAAGAGCAGGGAGGGAGGACGACACACATGACCTCAACTCGAGTTGGCACCACAGGGGTTCGGGGTTACGTACCCAAAACAGAAGTTTATGGATATTTGCTGCCCAGTAATAATACATAAAATTTGGCAATGACAGTCCACCACTAAGTGAGCACTGCTGTAAGAGGGACTTCCTAATCCTAGGAGTCTTTCCACTCCATATGAAGGAAATGACCGCTTGATCAATATATTTAAAATATGATTTTGGCAAAAATAGAGGGATACATTGAAAAAGATATAGAAATTTTGGAAGAATGTTCATCTTAACCGAATTAATTTTGCCAAGCATTGACAGGGGCAGATTACCCCATCTCTGAAAAGCAGACCTCATATAGCTGAGTAGAGGGGTAAAATTGGCATCTAATAAAGCAGACAGTGAGCGAGTAACAGTTACTCCTAAGTACTTGATGCTATAGGAATTCAGTTGAAATGGTAGATCAGACGGAGAAAGCAGGAGAGCTTTTGAGTTTATGGAGAGACATTCACTCTTTTGTAGATTGAGCTTGTACCCAGAAAAGGAGCCAAAGTTTTGTAATAACGACAGAATGTTGGGTAGTTGAGAAAGAGGATCAGTAATGTACAAGAGTAAATCATCCGCATATAGCGCTAGCCTGTGTTCAACACCCCTACGGGTTATCCCCAGGAATGAGGCCGACTTCCTGACAGCTATGGAGAGGGGTTCTATAGCAATGGCAAAAAGCAAGGGAGAAAGTGGACAGCCCTGACGAGTACCCCGAAATAAGTTGAAATATTCAGACCTGGTATTATTGGTGTTGACAGAGGCGAGAGGCGAGGTGTACAGGAGGCGTATCCAGGATATTAGTGTGTTCCCAAAGCCAAACCGCTTCAGAACAGTGAAAAGGTATTCCCATTCAACTCTGTCAAACGCCTTTTCAGCATCCAGAGAGATGACTACTTCAGGGAGTTCACACGTGTCCTTGGAATAGATAATATTAAACAGGGTTCTAATATTGAAAAATGAATGCCTGCCTTTTATGAAACCAGTCTGCTCTTCAGATATTATACAGGGAAGAACATTTTCAATGCGAGTAGCTAGCAGCTTAGCTAAGACCTTAACATCAGCATTGAGGAGACTCAGGGGCCTATAAGAGCCACACAAATCAGGGTCTTTCCCTTCCTTTAACAAAAGAGAAATTGAAGCCTGTCTTAGAGTAAGGGGGAGTGAACCTTGCTCTAGTGATTCCTCAAACACAGAAAGAAGTAAGGGGGCCAGTTGAGTGTGAAATTTCTTATAGAATTCAGGAGGGAAACCATCTGGACCAGGGGCTTTGCCTGATTGCAATGACATGATAGAACACACAACCTCATCCAAAATTATAGAGCCATCAAGTTGATCAGCTAGAGTGGAATCTATATTAGGGATATCCAAGTTATTAAGAAACTGGATCATGTTATCAGAGTTGGGTGGGAACTCAGAAGCGTAAAGAGAAGAATAGTAAGACTTAAAAGTAGTGTTTATCTCAACAGGGTCGATAGTTAATGTGCCGGAGAGATTTCTTATCTGTGGAATAGTGCGCCCTGCTGCATGGCGCTTTAACTGATGTGCTAGCAGGCGACTGGCTTTATCGCCATATTCATAGTAAGAACCACGGGACTTAAGCAATAACCTCTCTGCTACCCCTGTTGACAGGAGGTCGAACTCTACCTGAAGGTCTAGGCGCTGTTTATAAAGCTCAGGAGATGGGTTCAGTACATACTGACGATCAATGTCAAGAATGGCATTGGAGAGGTCTGTCTGTTTAGCTTTCTTAATTTTATTTTGGTGTGACACATAAGATATAATGCATCCTCTAAGGTAAGCTTTGAGGGTATCCCATAGTAAAGAGTAAGATGTGCCAGGAGTGTTGTTTATCCTAAGGAAAGTGTCAATGTTTGAAGAAATGCTCTCACAAAAAGAGGGGTCAGATAAAAGTAAGGAGTTCAGTCTCCATGGGGGTCGGTCCGCGCGGTGGGGATTCAAGTTAATATCAAGAAGCAAGGGAGCATGATCTGAAATAACAATAGGTAAATATTTTGTGTTTGTAACCTTTGGGAGTAGAGAGCCATCAACAAAGAAGTAGTCTATGCGAGAAAACGTATGGTGGACATGAGAAAAGAATGAGTATTCCCTTGCTAGAGGATTGTTAATTCTCCAAGGGTCACTATATTTATGCTGTGACATGAAGTCACAAAAGGCCCTGGACATAGCCGATGGAACACTGGTTCGAGCACTGGATCGGTCCAGCACAGGGTTGACAACACAGTTCAAGTCTCCACCAAATATTAATAAATGGGTGTTCAGGTTTGGAATCTGCATTAAAAGGTTATTAGCAAATTCCAAACTATCAAAATTAGGGGCATATACATTCACCAAAATAACAGGTGTGTGGTTGATAGAGCCCACTATGATTAAATATCTACCATTTTTATCAATTATAACCTTACTTTGGGAAAAGTGTACATTTTTGTGGATTAGAATGGCAACTCCTCTGGCCCTGGAATCAAAATTTGAATGAAAATAAAGCTGAGCCCAAGGGGGTTTTACTCTAAGTTGGTCTTTAACACGCAGGTGAGTCTCCTGAAGAAAAGCTACATCTACCCTCAATTGTTTTAAGTGAGAAAACACTCTAGATCTCTTCACAGGGCTATTCATCCCCTTCACATTCCAGCTCAAGAATCTCAAGGATAAATCATTTTTAACATGATCACCCATACCTTAAATCAAAGTAAATAAAAAGGCAAAATGGATATGAGAAGTAGGCTGGAAGAACAGCGCATAAGCTTACACCTAGTAAAAACCAGAGGACCTCCGCTAGGAAGGGTAATAGAGCAACCACCATATGATCAAACAACTGTAACGTTAACCAAATCAAATAAAAAAAAAAACACATAAATAAAGAAATAAACACATACAGAAAACGAGACAAAGTCACAAGCTCACACAAGTATCCCCCCCTCCCTCCCCTTCCCCAGTCCCTAAATGTCCCTCCCCAATCGAGAGAAATCGCGGGTAAACTCGTCATCTGATTCCGATGCATCTAAAAAAAACAAGTCTCCTCTTCTGAACAGAGAGGCTCCCCGGTGAAAAATACACAATATCCAGTATTTTAACTAAATTATTATATCAAAACATCCCTGCGATAAACGGGTCCGAAACGCATGGGCTAAACATAGAACACAGCCACAGATAGAATACAGCTCAATCGCCTTTAGTTTGGAATTCTCATACTCATTAAACACAATGCAAACTCAGTTTAGATGGCGGCAAGTAAATGCATTTCAGAACATCAATAAACGACCCAGCAGGGAATCGCACGCTATAGTTAAGAAAAATAAAAAACATGTACAGGGTCATTAGCTCCAAAAGCTAGCTTGCAGGCTACAAACAAACTAAAATGAACCTGTGAAAGAGCTAGCTGCTGATGAGTTCTAGCCTGCCAGCAACGTAGCAAGCAAGCCAGTAAGCTAAACGCCATCCATGGCCAAACCACAGGTGGACCTGAAGTAAACAATACTTTGTCACATAGAAGGCCCAAACCTTACTTCATCCTGAAGGAAATTTCCTGTCAAACCAGCTCTGTGCATCCATGGGCGAATTGAAGTGGAGTTTCTCGTTGCCATAGTTGATGTGAAGTTGGGCAGGAAAACGCAGGGAGAACTGCACTTCTTTCTCCTTCAGACAACGCCTCACATCGGTGAATGCAGCCCTCTTCTTAGCGACGCTGGCGTTGAAGTCCGGGAAGATGTAGACATTCCGACCGTCATGAGTGAGCTGCTTCTTGTTGACAATCCCCCAGCGCCAGGCTCGCTCCTTGTCCTGATAATAGTGGAACCGAACGATGAAGACCCTCGGCTTTAGCCTCTCGGCGTTGGGGTTCGATGGTTTCGGGCCGATGCGATGAGCACGGTCCAGAAGCGGTGGCGATTGGAATACATCTGCCCCAAGAACATCAGCAAAAAAATTGGACATATATGCCACTGGATCAGCTCCTTCTGACCCCTCAGGTATGCCAACGACTCGAAGGTTGCAACGGCGGGAGCGGGATTCTAGGTCTTCCATTTTATCCGTTAGCTGCTTGCTAGCCGTGGAAAGATGCTCGACCGCTCTTTCTAGCGACACAACCCGGTCACTGTAGGAGGAGAGGTGTTGCTCCAAATCAACAATACGGCGGTCTTGAGAATCAATCCTCGCTGTAAATCCCTCAATCGCAGCAGCAATGGGTGCAAGAGCAGCGTCGATAGCCAGTTTAAGTTGAACCGTAATGGCAGAGGTTAGATCAGACATTAAAGCAGCACGAAGATTGTCCAAATCCACAGGTAACTTAACAGGGGGAGCGCCATCAGCGCTAGCAGACGCGCTAGCATGGTCAGAGTTCTTGGTAGTAGTAGGCATAGCACTAGTAGTAATCCTGTTCCGACGTTGCTTCTCCATCCCAGTAAGAAAAAAATGATTATAAAATTTCAAGGATAATAATACGGGGGTATAACTGCGCAAAAAGTATTAAATTTGAAAAATTCGTAACAACACCCGGGAGCTCTCTCCACCTGCGTCTTGTTCTCTCACATGCTAAACCGGAAGTCACCACGCCTGTCTTTTGACCCGTGAAAATCTGGCACAAAGCCAAACAAAAATGAAGCGTCGATATGACAAGAAGTCTGACCTCTGTGTATTTCACCCAGGTGAAGAAGTTCTGGTGCTGCTTCCACTACCTGGATCCAGTTTACAGTCCCAGTTTTCCGGTCCATACACGGTGGAAAGAAAACTTAGCGACACAGATCTTGTGGTGCAAACCCCCGATCAAAAGAGAAAGTCCAGAGTTTGTCACATTAACATGCTAAAACGTTACTTTTCCAGAGAGAGTGTTTCCCCGCTGCCTCCGGTGCCTGTGATGTTCGTATCTGTTGCTCCTCTCCAGTAACATCTTTCTGACGACGGGTTGTCGGAGAAAAGTGGTTTGATGCCTGCCGCTCGTTTGCAAAACTCAGAGGTACTGAATGATTTGGAGGGTTTTTTGGCTCATCTGTCCGATTCGGCTCGTGCAGATATTATTGCTTTGATTGACGATAACTTGTTGCTTTTCTCTGATCATCCCCGTTAAACCTCTGTCCCGTGCCATGACATTGACGTGGAGGGACACAAACCCATTAAGCAGCATGCATATGGAGTCAGTCCCACTAAAAGGCCATGATGCAACAAGAGTTGAACTATTTTGGTTACTGGCAAGTTCCTTTAACCTCACGGCCTCTGAAATATCTGTTCTTGTCACCCCCAACACTTTCCTCCAATACACGTTATGCCATTCTGGTTGCGTAACGCTCCTGCCACGTTTCAGCATCTCATACATAGCGTTTTATTAGGAGCTGAAAATTGTGAAGCCTATTTAGATGACGTGGTTGTCTACTCCTCCACCTGGTCTGACCATCTCCACACACTGTCCCTCGTTATCAGCCGTCTCCGTGAGGCCTCCCTCACCCTCCACGGCTACTGTAACCTATTTAGGTAAACAGGTAGGACAGGGACAGGTGCGCCTGTTAGCTGAAAAGGTGCAGGCGGTTATTGATTTTCCCACAGTTCAAGAAAGCGCTGCTCCGGTTCCTGGGGATGTGTGGTTATTATCGAGGTTTCTGTAGAAACTTTTCAGATGTGGTAGCTCCTCTCACTGGTCTAGTTAGCCCGTTGAAAAGTTTAGTTTGGTCCCCTGCTTGCCAGGCTGCTTTTGAATCTGCCAAGGCCTTACTGTGTTGTGCACCTGTCCTCGCTGCGCCCAGCTTCACGAGGCCCTTCACATTAGAGGTAGATGCTAGCGTGTGTGGTGCAGGTGCTGTACTCCTGCAGGAAGATGATCAGGCTATTGACCACCCTGTCTGTTATTTCTCTAAAAAGTTTAGTAAGCACCAGCTCAACTACAGCACCATAGAGAAGGAAGCTCTCACCCTCCTGCTTGCTTTGCAGCATTTTGAAGTTTATCTTGGATCCAGTTCACAGCCTGTCCAAGTGTTCACTGACCATAATCCCTTTGTGTTTCTTGCCCATATGCGCAACTCCAACCAGCGGCTTATGTGCTGGTCTCTTCTTCTGCAGGATTTCAACCTTCATATTGTTAAAAAGAGCTCAGAAAACGTAATGGCTATTTATTTAATCTGTACATTTCTCAGTGTTTGCTGAAATATGAATACAAGACATCTGTGCAGTAGTGTCTGCTGGAGGGATATCAAGCTGAGAAACTTTAAACTTTAAACTCATTAGTTATGTGTTAGTAGTTTGGCATATTGCAGCATTGTAGACCAAAAGCTTCCAGACAACTCAAACCCAGAATGTTAGAGCTGTTGGATTCATTTCTGTGTGAAGTGTCATTTTATCATCAACAGTCGTCTTCATTTGATGCAGTTTCAGTGTTTTAGAGCTGGATCAGGATGAGACACACTTTGTGCAGCGTGCTGGGGTTATTCTGTGAGTATATCCTTATTTTATGTATTAGTATGGAACGCTAACAAGGACAGAGGAGAAGCTTTTTGAAGAGTTTTTACTTCAACACTCTTCAATAGACTCAGTTTAGAGTTGATAACTCAAATGTTTTATACTGCTCAGTATTATATTCATACCTGCCTCTTACTAAATAACAGCTGCCATTGATCATTTCTTCTCTTTATTTTATATTTCTGTCATTTTGATAACATCTAATGAAAAGTCAGTCTCCTCTCTAAATGTTGCTGAAGAGACTCCTCAGGCAGAGACAAACGTGAGCAGATCATCCCATGTGTCAGAACAAACAACTATATCATCAAGGTATGCTTCACAATACGACAAACCACAAAGACCAACATTCATCAGTCACTGAAAAGTTGCTGCTGCATTATACTTGCCAGCATCCCTTTAGCAAATCTGGCTTTGTAACAGATGTGGCTGCTCCAACACGATCCATGCAATCCTCCATCCATGGAAGTGGATAACTCAGGTTTTGTCACACAGTTGACTTTTCTGAAATCTGTACAGAAACGATCTTCATCCAGTTCGTTCAGTCTTACCATTTCCTCAGAGACTCAGTTTACTGATGTGGAGTTTTTAAAGTAATAGTAATTACTATTTTAATAGTGAAAAATAGTGATTGCCTCAGCCTTTTATTCAGTATCAGATCAACACCAAGTCATTATTCAAAGTCAACCGGCAAGGTTCGTTCGACTCTAATCTTTCAGCACAGTTCACCATAATATCCTGTATATTTGTGTTTGGTTTTCACTGCAATAAAAAATATGTTCTTCTAAATCACTGTTCAATCTTTATTTGTTTTATATAGACATTTTGTTCAGCACCCACTGTTTAACATATTCAACAGAACACTACACTGCTGTGAGGCAACTGTTGAGGCTGACAGTTTAGCACCAGCATAAAGCAGGAAATGTAAACGTATGTAAGCACAGTGAATGACGCCTGTTGTCTTCTTGTGAACACATTAGCTGTGGTTTAAATGTGATGATGCCTAATACTTGCTATCAAACCTCTATATGTGAAGAGGAACTATCAGTTTCTTTACAGGCCATCCTTACCAAGTGAACTGGACGGCACAACTGAGCAACACACGGTTTATTTCAGTGCTTTGTTTAATTGATTTCCCCTCTATGTATCTAATCTCTAAGTTTCTGTAGAAATAAAAGTTAAACACTGAGGAATGTCTACACTCTCTACTCAGTACTCCCATTTTATAGATGGGCCTGATGCAGATAAATGCAAAGGGAACAGAGTAAGACGTGAGTAGAAGGATTAAAAGGTTAGTTTGGAACGTTACTTTGGTCAATAATGTGTCACACTGCGTTTTCGTTATTGTCTCGTGATTTCCTGTTTTATTTTGAAAGTACTAACTCTCCTCTCGTTTCAGGTCACTTGCCCTTCCTCTTGTGTCACCGGTCTGATTGTCTCCCCTGATTCCTGATTGTTTCCACCTGTTCCTCATTACCCTCCTGTGTATATATGGGCTGCGTTTTCCCCTGTCTTGTGCCAGTGTGTTACGTTTCGTTTTCGTCTCGTCGTTCATACCAGCCTGCGTATTCCAAGCCATAGCTAAGTTTTGAACCTTTGAACCTTTGTCTAGTTTTTGCCTCCTCGGAGTGATTTTTTGTTAGTTATTTTGTTTACCACCTTGTTGGAGTTTTATTTTGGAATTATTAAAGACCTTTTTTTTTTTCTAACTGCCTCTGCGAGTCCTCCCTTTTGTCCAGGTCTGTCAGTACACACTGGCCAGTATGGACCCAGCAGAGGCAGACTCCATGACGGCGGCTCTTCGAGCACAAGAGGACCGCATTTCTCGGCAGGAGGAATTTCAGACAGCCATGGCTTCTCAACTGGTTCTTCTCTCGTCTAGAGTACAATCTCTGCTTGACCATTTCGCCAGAGAGACCGTACCACCCTCAGCACCTGAACCACCTACAGCACCTGAATCTCCGGCAGCAGCTGCTGTTCCTGCCCAGACTGTGCCTGTTGTCGGTGCGTGTATTAAATTAGCCTCTCCTGGGCGTTACTCAGGAGAGCTGGGACTCTGTAAACCTTTTTTGATAGATTGCTCAATCCATTTTGAACATTCACCCCACGCCTTCCCCACAGACCGATCAAAAAATTGCATTTATAATATCCCACCTGTCAGGAAGAGCTCGAGCTTGGGCCACAGCCGAATGGTCTCGTAACTCACCACTATGCTCTCCCAGTATTCACAGGCAGACTACAGCAAGTATTCGACCCAGTTTCTACCGACAGAGAAAAGGCAAGGGAGCTTAACGGACTAAAACAGGGCCACGACTCAGTATGTGACTACGCCATCCGCTTCCGCACCTTGGCCGCGGAGAGCAGGTGGAATTCTACGGCTCTCTATGATGTCTTCCTCCAAGGGCTAGCTACACCCATCCAACGGTCCTTAATACCCCTAAATCTGCCTCATCGCTCTTGCCATCCGCACAGACAACAGAATCCGCGATCTCAATTTACACAACAGTGAAACCACGACGGAACCTTCACCAGACTGGTCAGTCCCGAGCCGTGGACGGTCTGTGGAGGGTGAGGAGGAGCCCATGCAGGTGGGTAGGGCCCGACTGACACAAGAGGAGCGGCGGCGACGACAGCAGAAGGGTCGCTGCTTTTACTGCTGAGGTTCCGGTCATCTCATCGCTTCCTGTCCTGCCAAGAAATCCACAGTGGTGAGCCAATTCACGGCATCAAGCTCCGCACCACGAAATCTCACCTCGGTTAAGGTAACGCACAACACCGTTTCTACTGAACTTAAAGCACTCATAGACTCGGGGGCAACCCCCATATTGACTGGTTAACGGGAAATATCTTGGGGTGGGGAAAGGACTATATGGTTAACTGTTTCACTACCCCACCTCAGGGTGAAGAATTAACCAAGATTCACTATGTTTCTGCTACACCTGCCACAGAGTCTGAATACCCGGACCTGAGCGCTGTTCCCTCCTGTTACCACCACCTCCGGGAAGTTTTCAATAAAACCAAGGCAACTTCACTCCCTCCACATCGACCATATGACTGTGCCATAGACTTGATCCCCGGCTCCACAATACCCAAATCACGTCTGTATTCAGTTTCCAGTCCTGAAAAAGCTGCAATGAAAGAATACATTGAAACCTCTCTCAAAGCAGGGCTTATCCGCCCCTCATCGTCTCCAGCAGGTGCGGGGGTTTTTTTTTTTGTTGATAAGAAAGACGGTTCTCTAAGACCATGCATAGACTACAGCCCTCTAAATGATATCACCATCAAAAATCGTTACCCCCTCCCTCTCATGACCTCGGTTTTCGATCAGCTTCAGCAGGCCAGAATCTTCACTAAATTAGATCTCCGCAACGCTTACCACCTGATCAGAATTCGGGAAGGGGACGAATGGAAGACAGGGTTCAATACACCTAGTGGACATTATGAGTATTTAGTTATACGGACTCACCAACGCACCAGCAGTTTTTCAGGCAATGATCAGTGATGTTTTAAGAGACTTTCTTGACCGGTTTGTGTATGTGTACCTTGACGATATTCTCATCTACTCTCCTGACATTGATTCACATATTAATCGCGTGACTCAAGTTCTGAAAAGACTGTTGGATAATGGACTGTATGTTAAAGTCGAAAAAAGTGTTTTTCATGCTGACACCGTCTCCTTCCTGGGCTTCATCGTAGCCCCTGGAAGAGTGCAGATGGATCCAGCTAAAATATGCGCTGTGACTGAGTGGCCCACTCCTGATAACCGTAGAAAGGTTCAGCAGTTCCTCGGGTTTGCTAACTTTTACAGACGGTTTATCAGAGGTTTTAGCGCTATAGCCGCTCCCCTCCATGCTCTTACCTCTCCTCAGGTGCGGTTCCACTGGTCGCCAGAGGCAGAGACGGCTTTCCGGACCCTCAAGCGCCGTTTCACCTCGGCTCCCATCCTCACCTTACCAGACCCCCAGCGGCAGTTTGTAGTTGAGTTCGATGCATCCAACGAGGGGATCGGGGCGGTCCTTTCTCAGCGATCAGAGCGGGATGGGAAGATGCACCCCTGCGCCTTCTTGTCTCGGCGGCTGTCCAAGGCAAAGCGGAACTACGACGTCGGCAACCGTGAGCTGTTGGCGGTCAAGGTGGCTTTGGAGGAGTGGCGGCATTGGCTGGAGGGGGCTGAACACCCATTTATAGTTTGGACGGACCATAAGAACTTGGAATACATCAGGAAGGCAAAAAGACTGAACTCACGTCAGGCCAGGTGGGCGCTGTTCTTTAACAGCTTTTCTTTTGTCCTCTCTTACAGGCCGGGGTCTCGGAATGCCAAGCCAGACGCCCTGTCACGAATTTACGACCCCGAGCCGATGGCCAAGGAACCAGAACCTATCCTTCCACTGACCTGTGTGGTTGGAGTGGTGACTTGGCCGATAGAAAAGGAGGTAAAGCAGGCTAATGGTGAGGCTCCGCCACCTAGTGGGTGTCCCGAGAATCGATTGTTCGTTCCCGTGGAGTTACGCCCACAGGTGATTCATTGGGCTCATACCTCACTGCTTTCCTGCGGAGATTCTGGTGGCCGTCCATGGAGCCGGAGGTCCGGGAGTACGTAGAGGCTTGTTCGGTCTGCGCCAGGAACAAGACGTCCTCCGGTGCACGCATGGGACTGCTGCAACCACTTCCTATTCCTTCCAGACCGGCTGACATTTCCATGGACTTCGTCACGGGGCTCCCGATCTCTCAAGGTAACACCACTGTGCTCACAGTTGTGGACAGATTTTCTAAGATGGCAAGGTTCATTGCTCTGCCGAAACTGCCTTCAGCCAAAGAAACAGCAGACATTATGATTAACCATATCTTCAAAGTCCATGGATTTCCTAAAGACATCGTCTCTGATCGGGGGCCCCAGTTCGTATCCCGGTTCTGGAAGGAGTTCTGTCGTCTCATTGGAGCCAAAGCCAGCCTGACCTCGGGATACCACCCAGAGGCCAACGGCCAGACCGAACGCCTTAACCAACAACTGGAAACCGGCCTCCGGTGTCTAGTGTCTCAGAATCCCTCTACATGGAGCAAACACCTGGTCTGGGTTGAATACGCCCACAATTCCCTTCCCACTTCTGCCACAGGGTTTTCGCCATTTAAGTGTGTTTTTGGATACCAGCCACCTGTCTGTGCAGATAATGAGCTGGAAGTGTCAGTTCCCTCAGCCTATGCCTTGATCCGCCGCTGCCGCCATATCTGGACAGCCGCCCGACAGGTGTTAATCCACCAAGGGGACCGCGTTAAGAAGGCTGCTGACCACAGGAGACGGCCCGCTCCCATCTACCAGCCTGGCCAGAAAGTTTGGCTTACTGCAGTAGACATACTGCAACACATTATTTGTTCTGATTCTGTTCAGTTTGAAAATCTAAGGTTTCTTGCATGAGCAATGATTATTGTTTACCGTGTCTAAATGTCATTTTTTTTTAACTGGACCAGGCATCAACTTTTGCAGAAGAAACAAGCTAATAATATTTGCTGTGGACAGGAAATGTAGGGTGTCAAACAACTGCTGCAGGCAAGTTTATAGAAGTTGTTTTAGCTTTCTGTAAAAGGGAAGGAAGCACAGAGAGGCTGTACTATGAAAGACAAAAAAAGAAGTGTAACTTGTCTCATCATTTTGCATTTCTTTCTCTTAGAACAGTTTGACATGAGCAGTGCAGCACAGTGAAGCAGAGCTGGATGTGAAGATGGGACAGACTGTGCTCTGTGTGCTGGCCTTATCCTGTAAGTACATTTCTGACTTTTTCTCTTCGAACGGTGCAGATCAAGTCAGTGAATGGTGAGGATTACAGATATCACTGGTTTAATTTGTCTCTGAGCCTGAACAGAGCAGACTTTTATCAACATGGAGCCTGGTTCCTGTGTCTTAACCCCGTCTAACTGGGGATTAACTCAGCCCTCTGTCTATGTGCCAACACTGGTTATACATCATTGGAAAGCTTGATTTTTTTGAGATTAGAATGATGCACAACATTTCAGGATATAATCATTACTGCAGGCTCAGTAACAACACTCAGTAACAAACACAAAACTGTATACGACTCATCTTCTGAGCATCACAGTATTCCAAGAGCAGATAAAACTCAAAGTGGTCCTGTTACATTGCATGGGGTCCAGTAAATGTCCTCCTGTAAAATAGTTAGTCCACACCAAGCATTTGAGTTATACATACAATCAAACAGGAAAGGGGAAAGCTCTTTAACATGACTGCCTGGCTATTTTTTTTTTTTTTTTTTTTTTTCGTCTGCTTTCAGCAGTGCTGTTGTCACTTCCGGTGGCAGTTTCCTGGAAGTGTTTTTGGTATCCATCAATGTGTGTCTCTTGTGCTGCTTTTGCTGCATTCTTACTGTCCTTTCTACTTGTAGTGCTTTTGTTGTGTGCAGCACTGCCACCATGTGTCACAATGAACAGTCTATGGTCACAGTCAGCAGCAACAAGCTCAGCTGAAGACTGGAAGACTTTTGTTAGAGCACATTGTTTTCTGACCTGTAGGTGTCTCCATGAGTAGAAAGAATGGAGTTACTAACTGTCCATTCTGCTCCAGGCTTATTTCTATCTACTGACAATCAATGACCTCATCATTTCTAACTGAGCCACCTTGAAAAGAGGAAATGCAGCCTGTGGTTCAAACTAAATGTCTGCCGTTCAGTAGATGACTAGCTGACTATCAGCTTTCAGCTCACAGCAGAGAGGAATGAGGAATGCAGACAAAGAGCACAGTCATCATTTAATCTGCCTTTAAAAACTAGAATAACAGGGTTCAGTAACATTTATTTCTTAACATTCATTAACTCAGTTTGTCAAGCAGACAACATGACAGCATCACTAAATCTCTTGGAGAGATATTTCTTCATTCAAAGTCTCTAAAGGCCTCAGATTTAAAGATCCTCCTCACATATCTCTAAACACATTCAAAGTGCTCCCCCATGGTTCACATGTTCTTTGTTCTCACTGATATTATTTATACAGAGCAGCACTTCCTAACTGATGTGTGAAAGTGACGTGTGCTCAGATCAACCACTGTGATAGAGTTGTGTTGAAACTATTGTTCTCAGGAGCCAACACATGGCCAGGAAGGCCAACAATTCATCCAAGACATTTTAGAAAACTACTCTGTCTACTGTTTTTGTTTGCATGCATACACATATTGTATCTGCACACACCTCCCTTTAGATAACCAGCAGTATGGGTGCAGGTGGAGTGGGTGTAACGTTAAATACACAACAGGGAATAGGATTTGATGCAATGAGTGCAAAAAAAAACAAACAAAAAAACTATGTTTTAAACTTTTTGTATTTTTGTGACAAATTCAAACTACATATTCTCTGTTCCATCATGATTTATCAGTTTCTACATCTGTTTTATTTCATTGTCTTTTTTGCATCAAGAGGTAAGTTTGCAGTAGCTGGACAGGAAGTGAGACATTTCTCAGTTCTATCTTTGTCTTCTTATGCTGCAGATGAGTTGTTGCCTCAAATGCAAACGGTAAATGTTTCTCTGAAGCAGGAGAAATTAGATTTAATCAGTGAAAACAGTGATTTGAAGAAACATTTGGCAAGATTTGCATGAAAACAAGAAGAGAAGAAGTCTCCCAGGTTGTTTCTGGTGTAAATGGTGTCATTGTTTCTGGTGTACTTTCTCATAGAGGGGTTCATCAGTTTAATCAGTCTAGCTTCTGCAGGTTCTTCTGCACTTCTCATCTTAATGATAACCACATTTGATTAGAGCTACAGCTACTTGTAACGCATCAGAGCTGGGAGAGGGGGAAGGACTTCATCATCATGTTCACTCCTTTTTCTCAACACTATTTCTGTTTTGATCACTTCCTGTGAATGAAGTCATGGCCACATTTGACTCCAGAGTTTCAGTAGAAGGAGAAGACGTGTAGAGAGTGTTCAGTTTGACAGACTTTACACTGGTGAAGCTCAGCTTTGGGATTTAAGATGAAGAATAATCATATTTTCAGATTGTAGTTTAAAACCTGCATGGATTCCCTCCAGCTGCTGTGCTGAACTTAGTGAGTGTGACACCTCTTGTTATCAGTAGGTCCTCTATTCATTCTACATGGAAAAGTATTTATTGTATCTTTCAAACATGTGATTGTAATGACTTTATGCAGCAGCCTTTCCAGTAGCATCAAGAATCACTGTCTCTTTGTAAGACAGCAGTAGTCTACAGGATGATCATATCTGTGGCAGGAAGAAAATTCAAATCTATTTCTCTGTAGCTTATTGTATGTGACCTCTCTAACACTTCCACCACTTTCTGTGAGTAACCAAGTACTCCGTGCATGTCAGCAGCAGTTGAACTTGTCTGAATGGTCAAGACAAAGATATAAATGTAGAAAGATGGATACATAGATGAACCTTCATGTGACTTCCATCCTGTATACTGTGTGTATAAATTGACATTTCTAGTTTTGTACTTGGTGTTTCTTTCATGTGGATGTTCTGGTGTCAGAAACCTCTTGGCTGTTCTTGACCTCTTGATGTTTCTATGCTCAAGTTGTTTTGTTCATGTCTTGTTGTCTGTTGCTATCATGTTTAAGTTTATTTAAAGTGATGCACAGACCTTTGTGTGAGATGCAGTCTGATAGATTTATATATTTCTGCAGTGCCATGAGAGGGTTGGCTGTGGTCAGACTATGGTTAGTTTTGAACTTTGTGCAAAAGAAAGGAAGCTGAGACAGAACAAGCTGAATGTTATTTATTTTATTGTGGTTTCTGCAGTTTCATCAGATGAAATCTTGATGTGAGGATGGGACACACTTTGCTCTGTGAGCTGGGCTTATTCTGTGAGTATGTTACTGACATACACCCTCATGATGTCACAGGTGATGGTCTGGTCCATTTCCTGGTCCACTGCAGTGTGTGGGAGGGTCTGCAGCCATAAACATATCTTCCTCTATTGAATGTTGTGAGGGTGGATGCATGTCTCTATATTTTATTTCAAATGTGGAGCTGTAGATACTGCCATCACATTGGCTCAGATTCCTCAGAGTTTTCCTCTCATATCTCAGGAACACTTGGTTATGTTTGTAGTAGTGATCCTTTAATGCATCCTTCATGCTCATGTTACACATTAAATATTTCTTATTAAATATTAGAGTTTGTTTTAGTCTCTTAATGTCTGACATTTCCTCCTTTATTGCAGTGCTCTATACACTCCTCTACAAAGGACATGCTCAAGGTGATTAAACAGTTTTAACTTTCTTGTCTTTGTTTTTAATTATTCACTAAAAACTAATCTCAACCTACTGCATCATGTTTCTTTTTACTGTATGTACTGACACAGATTGTGTCTACCATATTTCCTAAAAGTGTTTTTCATTCCTAACTGTATGTTCATGTTGCTTCTAGATGTTGTGCTGACTACTGACCCCTACTGGTCACCTTTGTTCACTGGAGAGTCTGTTACCTTCACATGTGACATGAAGGAAGGAGGAGACACTGACTGGGATTATTATCTCAACAAGGATGGACGAGGATTTACTTCCTACTTCACACATCAACGATACACATTTAAACCTCTGTCTGCAGGTGACAGTGGTGGATATCAGTGCTGTGGTCGCCACAAGAGATCATATCAGACAAAGTGTAGTAATACTGTCACTTTAACTGTATCTGGTAAGACCTGGATATTTTATCAAATTAATTAATGATTCCTGCTGAAATATGCATATTAATTATGTAATACTTTGAACATTTAATTACTTCTACACTCTAAACATTTATTAGAATACTATAAAACTTGAACCTTTGACCAGGACCTGAGCTACTTTTCTCAGTTCCTGATACTGTTATCTAGAATGACCACACGTATGATCTTTGATCTAAAATAAAAGGTATTGCAGATAAACATGTGAAAAATAAACTGAGAAAAGATGTGACTGAACTGGACATATCAAGAATTACACGTCAAGGTAACTTTTTAGTTCTAATTATTACAGAAGCAGTCATACTGTGTTTATTTTGAGATTCCAAACCAAAGTTGATGGAGCTCTGACACCTTGATGAAATGGACACAAATCACAGATGATTGAAAATATCTGAAAGTACAGAGAAAATAACCATTAATTAACACAGAGCGATTCTCAGGGTGAAGAGCAGTTACATAGTTTAGAATATGAAGAAGAGGAAAAATTTAGAGTTTAAAAACATAAAACAAATCCCATAAATGTTACATTTAATGTATTTATTTCACAACAGCAAATCAACCTCAGGCCTCACTGACAGTAGACAACAGAGTCATAGCAGCAGGAGGCAGAGTGACACTGACCTGCTCTGTGGAATCCTCTTCTGGTTGGAAGTTCTACTGGTTCAGACGTAGATCAGAGTCTGATGGAGCTGAGACAGTAAGAGCTGGAACATCATCCACCACTGAGAGTGTTTCAGAAGGAGGCATCTATCACTGCAGAGGAGGAAGAGGAGACCCAGAGTTCTTCACAGCAGACAGTAATGCTGTCACAATAGAGGAAACAGGTGAGTGTTGTGTTTTTGTTCTGAAATAAAGCATCTTGGATCCATGTTTAACAGTACCACCTGATAACTGTGAAGGTTTATCTGTTGATTCTATTCTTTATTTCAACCACATTGTGTATTTGTGGGGAAATGTTTTAATGTGTCTCATTCAGGGTTATTGATTTGTGTTTGGTTCTAGTAGCTAAATGACTTAGTGGATTTTTAAACTGTGATTATTTTTACAAGGTTCATTATGAATTTAATTATATTCTAACGACTGATTTGTTGTATGCTTTTGTTCTAAACTCAACAGGAATAAAACAACAAACACTCTTTACCTGATACATTTGTTTTTCAATAGTTTAGAAAAGAGATTTTGGTACCAACAGTAAAAAACTTAAAAAATACAATGAACACAATGATATTTCTTAACTCCTACTGCTCTGATCATGTGGATAGTTAGATGTTTAACCCCTCTGTCATGTTGTCTAATGGTTCAAGCTCCACTTACACACGTAATTTTGACTTGATGCTAATATTTTGATAATTCTGTTATATTTTTTTCCATTTTAATTTACTAATCAAATTGTCACAGAAGGAGAATAAATATGATGACTAGCAGAATTTTTTTTTTTTTTTTTTTTTTTTCAGTTGATGTGACGTTTCTTTTAATCTCCTAACTGGATATTTTTATGTGAACAGTTTCCATCAAGGTCTCTGTGATCCTCCAACCCAACTGGCCTCAGATATTCAGAGGAGAGACAATCACCCTCAGATGTGAGATCCAGGGAGGTGGAGGAACTCAGTGGACGTATGAATGGAAACCAGACAAGTTAAACAAACCTCCAACATCCAGAGAATACAGGATCAACAGAGCTACTGAGACTGACAGTGGAGAATACAGATGTAGAGGCAGAAGGGACTACTCTTTAACAGAGTGGAGTGATGCCATCACACTGACTGTATCAGGTAAGTTGAACATCTTTCATTTAGATCAGTGTTATAGTTTTACAGTGTTTTAATGTAAATAAATCAACAAAACACTTTTTCTTTCAACAATACTGTAGCTGTCTTTTTTAATCTAGTAGCAACAGAACTGAGAGGCAGCTTTTGGTTTAGCCATTAACATGTACAGAAATCATTCACATTGAATCTGGGAAAGAACCAAGAATATCAGAGTAACTTATTATGTGCTGTCCACTTCTCCATCCAACACTTATCCAGTCCCTCCAGGAATCTCAGGAATAAACATGTTTAGAGTAGACTCCATGCAGTGAAGTGGAACTGAAAATGTAAAGACAAGAAAATGCATTTTTGTGCTCTTCACTGGGTGAATTATAAATCAGAGGGAATGTGTAGTCTAGTTTTGTAGTAACAGTCTAATGTGGTACAGACAGGGTTATTCATTTAAGTTTAGTTTTAATACTTAAAGTTTAAATGACCTGGTGGATGTTTAAAGTGTGGTTTAACAAGTTGATTCCTGTAGTGAGTTATTTTAAAATGATTTCCTTTTGTTTTCCTCTAAACTCAACAGCTCATAAACCCACAGCCACTCTGACACCAGGAAGTCCAATCATACCAGTAGGAGGCAGAGTAACTCTGACCTGCTCTGTGGAGCCCTCTGCTGGATGGAAGTTTGACTGGTTCACTCTTCTCAAGCTCAGCTCATAAGAAATGAACCAAACAGAGTTATTAGAGTCTCAGAGGGAGGTCTGTACTACTGCAGAGGAGGAAGAGGAGGAAGAGGAGAACCAGTTTACTACACAGGAAACAGCAGAGAAGTCACTGTTATGAAAACTGGTGAGTTTAGTCATTTATTCTGGAATAAAACATCATTCACTCTTTAAATGTTTCATCTGTTTATCAGTAGAGAACAACATTAACATCTCTTCATGTTGTGTTCAGAAATTCCAAACAAAAATGTCATTTGTTTTACATTTTATTCTTTTGTTACTTGTTACCTTTTTTCCTTCAGTATTACTTAGTCCCATGTTCAATGTAAATCCTGGGACGTCCCAATAGAAAACCTCCTTAAATAGCAGTTAAACACTACAATGTCAATTCAACATGACATTGTAGTGTTTAGGTGTTGATTTGTGTTGCTTATGTGTCACTTCATGTTGTGTTTTTTTACTTTTTATTTTAAAAATCTAATTGTCGCTAAGGGTAACAAATAGGATTACTATTAGAGATGGTAAGAAAAGTCACTGTTATTCTGTTGATGTGATGTTTCTATTACCGTAATTTCCGGACTATGAGCCGCTACTTTTGTCACTTGCTTTGGACCCTGCGGTTTATACAACGGCGGATGGATTTTTACAGCTAACGGTCACCAGGGGCGCACTATCATGGAAGCGCAGGAGCGAGACAGACAGTTTGCGCCAGGTAACGAGAGCAAAACAAACCAAGTGAGTCCAAATGCAGTACGAGAGCTGCTTTTAAGTTAAAGGTGATCAATCTGGCTGACTTTTCTGGTATAGTAGGCTGGTTATTTTGATACAGTAAACGGCCGTGTTACTGCACCTTTACTGCTGTGTTGGCTGTTTTCGAAAAAGATGCTGGTTATTTAGTTGAGCAGGGTTACTGCACTTTTGCTGCCGTGTTACAGGCAAGCACTTTTAAAAACGAATTAAATTTAGCCATTTAACGTTATTGCCTCGTCAAGCGTTGTAAGCTTTGTTTTTTGTTATACTGCACTACTACGGTACTATGACTGCAGGAAGTGTGCTAGGAGCGCACCGTTGTATTATTTGTGCACTGCACGAATGCTGTTTGTAATGTCAAAGATGTGAAAGTTTGATCGATTGATTTTTTGTTTGATTGATCGAAAGATTTATGTTTGTCAAATGTAAATAAATGGGACGCTTTGCGTTTCCAAACAGTCATTTCTGTCCCGACAATCCCCTCCGTGAAAAAAGAAAGAAACCGGTAATTAAACATTAAAACACCAGCGGCTAATAGTCAGGTGCGGCTTATATATGGAACAATCTGTATTTTCTCCAAAATTTAGCTGGTGCGGCTTATATTCAGGTGCGCCTTATAGTCCGGAAATTACGGTAGTCTCCTTTGGGTGTTTATGTGCTGATGTTACATTATTATTATTTATTGGAGTGAGTGCACTCTTGTCTTGTACATTTAATAATCCTTTTCTTTGAATATTAAATTGCCAATACGGAGCAGAAAAAGAGTTTGATTATTTGTCTTTTAATCTCTTAACTGGATATTTTTATGTGAACAGTTTCCATCAAGGTCTCTGTGATCCTCCAACCCAACTGGCCTCAGATATTCAGAGGAGAGACAATCACCCTCAGATGTGAGATCCAGGGAGGTGGAGGAACTCAGTGGACGTATGAATGGAAACCAGACAAGTTAAACAAACCTCCAACATCCAGAGAATACAGGATCAACAGAGCTACTGAGACTGACAGTGGAGAATACAGATGTAGAGGCAGAAGGGACTACTCTTTAACAGAGTGGAGTGATGCCATCACACTGACTGTATCAGGTAAGATGAACATCTTTCATTTAGATCAGTGTTATAGTTTTACAGTGTTTTAATAATGTGTCAGACAGTTCTAACACATGACAAATTCACTGCACTAGTAGAACAAATATTATCTACCCTTCTAACAATGTGTCACTTGCTCCTTTTATTTAGAATTAGTTTATTGTAGTTTCTAAATCAATTCATAAATATTTTAGAGACAATGTGGACCAAGATGTGAGTTTCCCAGAATCCATGTGTAATAACTGTTAATGTTACAAGTCTGGTCACAGTTTTAAATCTTTCATTTTTGCCTAAATATGTGAAGCAATCAGCAACTTTAAATGTGTGCAGCTACTGTAGGTGGGTTTTCTCTTTCTTTAAGGTTTAATAGCATAATTGATGTTTTAGACTTATTAATCTTATAGCCTGAAATCTTACCAAATCCCCTGATCAGGTGTAACAGGGCAGGGATAGATGTGTTTGTGTTGTTGAGACAGATAATTACATCGTCCACATACAAAGCCAGACGGTGTTCCTGCTCTCCTTTAGTTATACCTGAAATATTATCATGTGATCTTACAGCACTTGCAAATGGTTCCAAAGCCCTGATAAACAACAGCGGGGACAGAGGGCCCCCTTGTCTACAACCTCGAGTTATTTTGATAGTTTTTGAAATATTATTATTTGTTAAAATTTCTGCATATGATTCTTTGTAAAGTAATCTAATCCAATTACAAAAAGTCACCCCCAGAGCAAAACATGCTAGTTTCTCCTTGAGCTATCGCCTCTTCTGCAGAGAGGCAATAGCTCTCTCAGTCTGTAACTGCTTGATGCGCCAGGCCAGCACTTTTCCAGGTTTTTCTACCTGATCGTAGAATGTTTGTTTAAGTCGCAGAAGACTGGCCATCGCTCTGGATGTGAATAGTTCATTATGTTGTGCTCTAAGCAGTAAAAGGTTCTGATGAGCTTCTGGGGACTTTGAACGGAAGTATTCAGGTTCAAGTACCTTTATTCTAGTTTCTAGAATTTTATCCCTTTGAAGTTTTGCTTCAGAACTTCTAATGTTGATTATTTGGCCTCTGATAAAGGCTGTGAAGGCTTCCCATCTTATAGCTGGTGATGTTTCTGTTGTATTCATTTTAAAATAGACTTTGATTTGCTCATCCAGGAAGCTGATAAAACCGGGATCAGCCAACCATTTTAGTTAGCAGCACCAAGTAGTAGCGTCTCTCACCAATTTTGAGTCCTGATATATTATTGAGTTTGGAGCATGATCTGAAATTAGAATAGCAGCATAAGAGCATTCTTTAATTCTATGTCTTAATCCAGATGATATTATATTATGCATTGACTGTGAGGGTGAGATTGGTCATCTCCAGTGCTCTGGTCCAACATTGATCTAATGTACAGTTAAAATCACCTGCCACTATACAAGTGGACAAAGTAAGAAACAGATTTTGAAAACAGTCGGGATCATCAGTATTTGGTGCTTAAATGTTTGCCAAAATGATTTGTTCCTTTGGTAAATTTTCCTGAATGATAAGGTATCGTCCAAACTCGTCTTTAATAACCTAATTCACCTGTAATGGGATCGACTCATGAACCAAAGTAATAACCCCTCTTGCTTGGGAGTTAAATGGTGCTGAGAAGATATTACCTCTCCACCTCCTCCTAACTTTCAGATCATCTTTATGCATCAGGTGGGTTTCTTGCAGAAAAGCTATATTACACTGCAATGATTTAATCCTATTCATGACTTGTTTAATCTTCTTTAATAAGGTTTTGTAGCCCCTGCAGTTCCATGATGTCATTTTAATTTATATTTCAGTGGACATTTTATGTAGCCAGCATTAAATGTCCCCACCGTCTTAAAGGATTTGTAAAAAAAAAAAAAAAAAGGAATTAAAAACTAACGAAAAAATTAAACAAACATTGGGTAAACACAAACAATATTTCCACAACTAATACAATGACAGAAAAAAACATAACCCTTTCAGGTCCCTTGACCTGAATATTATTCCCCTTAATCTGTTGACTTCCAAATAACTGTTCCCCCCTAAAGGCAGGACCAGTACCACTGAGCTACCAAAAAAACAACTATATAACTAACCCTGAACTCTGGTGCTACCATATTTACACATCTGGCTTTTTAAGGCATTTTCACTAAACTGTGAACTAAATTGTAAAGGCACACTCTCAAAACATTGTTATGGAAAAGCGTGGACATGAATGGATCCTAACAGTTTTTGAGAAGAGACAGAGTTATAATCCCTGGGTATTATTTACCAAACAGGAGTAAGCTTGAATATATAATGGCTATGATTTGTGGGAGATCAGCTGATCAGCAGGTTAACATATGACTCAGCTCGCCGCCATCTTGGAGTGTTTTAAATCTTTTCTGGAACAATGTAGTGAAACCATTTGTTTCTGTATCTAATCCTGATCATACACTTGTTGTGTTTGACTTCAAACTGAACAGCAAATCAAGCTCAGGCCTCACTGACAGTAGACAACAGAGTCATAGCAGCAGGAGGCAGAGTGACACTGACCTGCTCTGTGGAATCCTCTTCTGGTTGGAAGTTCTACTGGTTCAGACGTAGATCAGAGTCTGATGGAGCTGAGACAGTAAGAGCTGGAACATCATCCACCACTGAGAGTGTTTCAGAAGGAGGCATCTATCACTGCAGAGGAGGAAGAGGAGACCCAGAGTTCTTCACAGCAGACAGTAATGCTGTCACAATAGAGGAAACAGGTGAGTGTTGTGTTTTGTTTTCAAACTCCACATGTGACCTGCATTCATGATTAATAACATCATGATTAATGTTACATTAACACCTGGTAACTATAGAAGTTTTTTGTTTGTTGTGTCTTTCTACATTGTCTATATCTAGAAGTGTGTTCAACAAGGCTGTTGTCACACAACAACTGGTCTCAAGGACAAAATTAAGATGTGAAGTTCAGGGCAGCTGAATGATTGTATTCCTATTTGTTCTTATGTGGTTTCCTGCATTTGGCTCCAAGTACCCCATGATTCAACATGAAAGTAAAAAAAATAAATAAATACATCTACGACCTTCTGTTGGTATTTCTATGTTCTAACTGGAAACTCTTGAACATGACCAGATCCAAACAGACCTGTTGTGACTCTTCAACCCAACTGGACTCAGATATACAGAGGAGAGACCATCACTGTCAGATGTGAGATCCATGGAGGAGACACTGAGTGGGAGTATGAATGGAGAACAAGCAGCTCCAGGAAACCTTCAAATCAAAATGAATTCAGGATTAGTTCTCTGTCTCACAGTGGAAACTATGAATGTAGGGGAAAAATGAAAAGAGATCAACATAAAACAACAGAGTGGAGCCATTCAGTCACAGTGACAGTAACTGATAGTAAGTCAAATTATATAACAGCTTATTGAAGTATGTTTTTGTTATTATGAAGAGATGTGAAATATGATATTTAGATATTGACAAAGTTTCTAATTTAAAGTGAATATTCTCATAAAAGTTGTATTCTATGTTAAGAGATGAGACATAACATGTTTAAAATGTCTTTCAGCAGTTAAACCCCAACCTGTCCTCTCTGTGTCTCCATCATGGCTGAGTCCTGGAGCCTCAGTAACTCTGAGCTGTGAGCTTGAACATCCATCTGCAGGATGGAGGTTTTACTGGTATAAAGCTGTTCCTGATCTATCACACAAGTATCCATCTTACAACTATGAGCTGCTTCCTGGTAGCATCAATGGAACTGAACAAGATTCCTACATCATTGATGGACAGACACACACAGCAGGATATGTGTGTAGAGCTGGAAGAGGAGACCCAGTGTTTTACACTGGTTACAGTCAACCTCAGTTTGTCTGGTCTGGAGGTCAGTTTGTTTCCATCTGTTCTCTCAATAAGTAGATTATATGTCACCTTTCATTTTTTCTCTGTGACCTACATGCAGTATCTTGAAAACTAAAACACATGCTTACAATTCATTGACTGTGCACATTTATGTTCTCCTAATGCAGCAGGATCTTTCTGTTTTGCTACCATCAAACTAATTATCTTATTACCATTACATTTTCTTTTCAATGTATCAGATAAAATGAAAATCACAAAAAGAGAGTTATAAGACTTTGAAACCTTTTTTTTAATTGAACACAAATCCTTACATGACAGGGACAAAATAAATTGGTACAGGACGTCTCTAAAACATAGGAGGTTATATGTGGTGTCTCAGGGTGTGCTGTGTTGTGTGGGTATATGTTGAGTCTGGAAGAAAGTATATGTATGCACAGGAGGAAAAAGGAGAAGAAAATAAAGAAATAAATGAAAGAGGAAAAAAGAAAGTCCAATAATACTAATAATATAATCTGAATATTCTGGTATCAGTAGGTAAGGAATGGCATGTGTTTGAATGTTTCCTCTTCATCTTTGGATACTTCATCAGCTCGTGTTACTGCTCTTACTTATCAGATTGTCAGAGTACAGATGTCAGGTAAAAGTATGCAGTTTCTAATTTTACAGACTGCTGCTTGTTGCATATCAATTCAAATATACTTCAATGGTATTATTCATAGTTTGACCAAAACACTGCACCTTGTCATGCTTGTACTAAGTTTCAGAAGCAAATAAATATTTGCATTGTGGCCTTTTTCAGATTAATATCACTCTTCTTGCTTTGACTCTTTTTCAGATTTCCATTCAGCAGCGTCTCTCTCAGTGAATCCTGACAGAGTGCAGCACTTCACCTCTGACTCTGTCTCTCTGAGCTGTGAGGGAAACTCTACTGAGTGGAGAGTGAGGAGCTTCCCTGAGGACCTCTACCTGTCCTGTTCTGACTGGAAGAGAAAGACAGAATTCCCATGTAAATTATCCAGATACCAGTCTAATAATACAGTGTACTGGTGTGAGTCTGGATCAGGAGAGTTCAGCAACGCAGTCAACATCACTGGACATGGTATGTTAGAATAGTTCTTTTCTTTTCTTTGTAAATGATTAAAACATCACATCATGATGACCCAGTTATGTGACATGTTACATAATTGTGACAAAACAGACAACAGTTATTCATAGTCTGTCCTGTTTTAATGCAATCAGAGTAAACTAAGCATCATGCTACTTTTAGTTGGAGGCTTTACTTTACTCCCATCCTCTGCTTACAAAACTATTTCTATCCAAACTGTCCCACAATAAATCTCTCTTTCTTTCTTGTTATTTCTGTAATAAATCACTAAAAAGCAGAACATTTCTACCACCAAAGTGTTCCTTCAGCCTATTATGTAAAGACGCTGTAGTCAAGTAGGAACCTGACTAAAATATTCTAGTTAGGTTGGTGTGAAACATTTGCAGGGCTCAGGATTAAAACCAAACTTCTTGGGCAACGTGAGACTTCTTGGTATTGATTGAAGTTTTCCCTTTCTAGTTCAATACAGAGCTCTTTCTGAAACTGGAACTTAAAATGCTTTGACTGTTTTCCAAATGGAGGCATTGATTGAGTTTTGAACTAAAACCACTGTAGCCTATTAAATACTGTATGTCCATATTTGTTCTGTAGCTAATGGGCCCGTATTTGACTTCTCATCTGTGGCTGCAACAAAACATCCTCATCATCACATTCATACTTTCCAAGCACATATTGGTACTTACCACGATGAGGGTTTGTTTTAGTGGAGGTTTGGAGTGTTCAGAAGTTTCTGAGGCTCAACAGGTCCAACGTGATCTAAAGGACATTGTAATAAGCTGTTGGTTATTTGGTGTGAAGGGATAGTTGTAAGATTCATACTGCAGTTTGGAACTATTCAGAAACCAAATGTCTGATATAATATGTATGCATATAGAAACCATTCTCCTCATTGTATGTCAGCTGTTTGAAAAGTCTGACTAAATCATTGTTTGACTGTTTTCCAGGTTCTAATGGTATCATCCTGGTGAGTCCTGTCCATCCTGTGACTGAGGGAGAACCTGTTACTCTGAGCTGCAGGTTGAGACGACAACAAATACTTTCTAGTGTGTTTTTCTATCACAATGACAAACTCATCCAAAATGATACGAGAGGGGAGCTGAATATCTCTGCAGTGTCAAAAACACATGAAGGCTTCTACAAGTGTGAACATTCAGGAAATGTATCAAGACAGAGCTGGATGGCAGTTAAACGTGAGTAAGATCAAATATTTTTGTGTATACATATATATATATATATATATATATCTATATATATATATATATTAATTAATTTATTTATAGTGATTGGCTAGTGTCACATTTTATTCTACCAATATTGTTATTATTAATATTCTTCTTCTGGTTACAGTGTGTATCTGTTGCAGTATGAGTGTACTTTTCTGTATCAAAATACGCATTATGCTGAAAGAGTGATTCTAGTAGATCTCTGAGTTCTCCACTAAAGCTTGACGTCCCCTCTTATTTTCATTAGTTTGTAAATTCAGTTCAGTTTCTAGAAGTTAATAAAGTGTACTAATGCTGATTATGTTTTACTGATATTAGACGTGTCCAGGCCTGACAGCTCTTCATTTCCTGTGCTGTTGATCGTTGGAACAATTAGTGGAATCGTTGTGATTCTCCTGCTCTTGTTGTACTGCTGCAGAAAGTCCAAGAGTGAGACCTTGTTATATCACATGTTTGACTCTTTCATTGATTCAATCCACAGATTCACAGCATACGTCCAATGTCATGTGTCTTTATTTTTCCTTTTGTAACAAGGCTCTGCTACAGACCAGACGGTCAACCAGGATGAACATCAACATCAAGTTTACTCCTCTCTTCTCCACGGTCAGTCTTTCATCTCCTTCTGAATGTTGACTCAGATGTTTTTAACACAACTATTCTATTAATGAGTGATCAAGAACTAGTTTCATGTATTCATATCCAGTAGGGATGCAACGATACCACTTTTTTTGAAACGATACCGATACTTGGATCTGAGTACTTGCCGATACCGAGTACCGATGCCGATACTTCTACCACAAAAAAATGCAATGAATTGGAAGACAGGTTTTATTTTCTTCTCTGCTTGTTACAACAAATGATGATGAATTAGATCAAAAATAAAATATTAATAAAAATGACTATAAAACTAAAATTTCAAGTGAAAAATAAACATTTTCTGTGAAATGATTGCAGAGTTTCCACATTTTAATCAAACAAAATATAAATGAAGTATTTGGCACTGTCTCCACCTTTCAGATTGACAAAACATTAATGAACCTATTGCAGAGTGTCCACATTTGAATCAAACAAAATATCAAACTTCAGTCAGCATTCAATGGTGTGGTCTCTGAGCTAAGCTTTTTTTGGGAAAGTGAGAGGCAGGTTCTTTTTGATGAAAAGAATCATCTCTGCATGATCAGCTGTGAGCCTGTTTCTGCTTTCACTCACAATGTGTGACACTGAGCTGAACAGCCTTTCACTGTCAACACTAGTGCAAGGTGCTGAAAGGTATCTGCCCGCCAGTTTACCCAGAGTTGGGAACCGCACTTTATTAACCATCCAGTATTGTAGTGGTTTGTCTTCTCGTGAAATTGCGGCCTCTCCAAGATATGTCTCTAACTGTACACTAGAACCTACTGCAGCACTGCCGACTGATGCTGATGCAATTTCATCAAATATGCTGTCTAGACTACTAGTGGGCTGGTCCCTGCGTGGTTTTCTTGAAGGTGGTTCATTCAGGTCATCATCCTCCTGCTTGTTCGCTTCTCCAGGCAACCTTAGCAGCTCAAGTTTCAGCATCTCTTTGGCACTTGCAGCAGTGGTGGTGCTGGAGAAAAAAAGATTTTTATACCTAAAACAAAGAAAAAATGTAGCAGACAATAGGCATGCTTGCCATTTTAACACAGTCACACACAGTCACAGTCACACACAATCACACACACAGTCACACACAATCACACACACAGTCACACACAGTTACAGTCACACACAGCCACACAGTTAGTCACACACAGTCACACAGTTACAGTCACACAGTTACAGCCACACAGTTACAGTCGCACACAGTCACACAGTTACAGTCACACACAGCCAGTCACACACAGCCACACAGTTACAGTCACACACAGTTACAGTCACGCACAGTCACGCACAGTCACACAGTTACAGTCACGCACAGTCACACAGTTACAGTCACGCACAGTCACACAGTTACACAGTTACAGTCACACACAGTTACACAGTTACAGTCACACAGTTACAGTCACACACAGTCACACAGTTACACAGTTACAGTCACGCACAGTCACACAGTTACAGTCACACAGTTACAGTCACGCACAGTCACACAGTTACAGTCACACAGTTACAGTCACACACAGTCACACACAGTTACACAGTTACAGTCACACACTCACCTGGGATTGAGTAGTGTGGCGATGCTGTAGAGTGGGTTTTCCTCCACATCAGTGAATTGCTTCCTGACAGCTGCAGACAAGGTTCCCTTCATTGCTTTGATCCCATGGTCCTCATCAGTCTCCCTTGTTAGAAATCTGTGCAGCACAGTGACCACTGGAATGACATCTGCGGCCATGGCATCTGAAGAGCTAACTCTTAGAGTTAACTCCTCGAACGGACCCAGAACAGATAGCACCTTCTCCAGCAGTATCCACTGGTGAGGCGTGAGAGTATCAGCGAGTCCATATTCAGACACGAATATTCCCAGAGGCCGTTTCTGCTCAATCAATGACTGTATCATATAAAAGGTGCTATTCCAGCGGGTCTGTACGTCTTGCTGAAGCCGCTTCGCAGGCTTGTTGATCTCTAATTGAATGTCCTCGAGGCGGGAGTTGGCCAGAGCAGAATGTTTAAAATGCCCAACTATTTTGCTGCCAACTGCCACCGCATCAGCAACACTCCTCTGTGACAGAAGGCCCTCGTGAGCCACCAGCTGGAGAGTGTGAGCAGTACAAGGTAGGCTGGGCAGCTCAGCATCCCTCATGGCCTTTATCATGTTTCTTGCGTTGTCTCGGACCACTACGTGGACGTCGAAAGCACCTGCGATGGTTTGGCTGGTGTGCCCCGGAACGACTTTGCATGTAGTGTGACTTGATGACGGACGAACGAACTCCTCATCAATCCACTGCGCCGTTAAACTGAGCAGTGACATCGGGCACACACTGCTTGTCCAAATGTCCGTAGTGAAACTTAAGGCTGAAACCTCATTCACCAGGTTGCGCACGTGCTCGTCCAAAAGTTTTGGCACCATAACGTCCGTGATGTAGGGGCGGCTGGGGAATCTCATATCGCGGCTCGAGTGTGATGAGAAGATGGCGAAATCCTACATTTTCCACAACCGACAGTGGCTGGTCATCCAGAGCAATAAAATGAGTCAGAGCCTCTGTTATTTTTACTGCCCGTGGATTTTCTCTTGACATTTTTTCTCGCTTTTCCAAAACCTGAGTTAAAGTTGGCTGTTGTGGTTTTGCATTAGCCTTAGTGAACTCAGTGTACTCAGGGTTATGATGTGTCCTCAGGTGTTTTATCAAATTGCTCGTATTGAACGACGTACTCTCCTTCCCTCCCCTGGACACCTTACCAGTACACAGTTTGCACTCTGCCTTGCTTCTGTCATTGTCGCATATTTTGAAGTGAGTCTACACTGCTGACATGCTGTTTAGCCTACTGCACCCGCCAGATGTTTTTTTTTTTTCTTTTTTTTGGAGCCGCCAGTCTCACTTGCCTAACCACACTGTTCCTGATTAGCTCGTCATCTCCCCTAGCCGCCAATCTAAGAAAATACAACAAAAATGACAAGCCACCCTCTGATCGCGGTCTTCATGCAAAGCAATTTCATGCAATAAATTGGTATCTGTTCATGGTATCGCTTAACTTAAACGAGTACGAGTATATTAGAATAGTATCGGCCCGATACCCGATACCAATATCGGTATCGGTGCATCCCTAATATCCAGTTCTCTCAGACTGTTCTTATTCCCTCATCTGCAGCTTTAACACTGTTGAATTAAACCAAGCCAGGACATTAAGAGCATTTAATAAAAAGTTGACTTTCAATCAGTATCACAGACATGAGGGACTGATTGAACTCTGCTGCTATTTTCACTGTAGGTGACCTTTGTGTCTATGAAACAGTCAGGAGTTCTGAAAACACTGGAGATGGTACAGTATAAGCTTTGACTAACTCAGAGCTGCTTGAATGTAGAATTATACAAGAACTGTCATTAACTTTAACGTCATTATTGTTTCAGGTGGATCAGAAGGTGACTACACTAATGTCTCATCTCTGATTCAGCTCAAAGGTCTTCACAAGACGAGTGAGTACACAAGATATCAAATGTTAAAGTGACTCAAATATCCACTGATAATTATTATCAATAACCTGTAACTGGAGATAAGAAGAGACTGTGTGTGATTTTAAATACGATCACCTTAACAGGTCAACATGATGAGTCAGAGGAGAGCTCTGACTACAATATGTCACATGCAGAAACAATGTCATGTTCAATGTTCATCTCAGGTCCATAAAGAGAGGAGCATCATCAATGAAACAAGAGAAGTCTGGACAACAACCTGAAAAACAACATTCATCTGTAAACATGTGTTTGACAACATTTCTTCAACTGCTGCCATCCAGACATCAGACACATAGTCATTGATGAAGATCATATGAAAGAATGACATCATCTGGATTTAATGTCTGAATCAATGTCAACACTGATGATACTGTCTGATTATTAGATCTATTGTTGTTGCATTGATGTAGTCAATCTGCAGGTTAAATACACCATCTATCTATATACTGTAACATAATGTATATTCTACTTTAGTTCTATTTAGTCTCATCAATAACTCAGTTCATTAAAGTGAATTCAGTGTTTAAATGACTGAATCATTGTTGAGTTTCCTGGAAGTGTTTTTGCTATCCATCAGTGTGTGTCTCTTGTGCTGCTTTTGCTGCATTCTTACTGTCCTTTCTACTTGTAGTGCTTTTGTTGTGTGCAGCACTGCCACCATGTGTCACAATGAACAGTCTATGGTCACAGTCAGCAGCAACAAGCTCAGCTGAAGACTGGAAGACTTTTGTTAGAGCACATTGTTTTCTGACCTGTAGGTGTCTCCATGAGTAGAAAGAATGGAGTTACTAACTGTCCATTCTGCTCCAGGCTTATTTCTATCTACTGACAATCAATGACCTCATCATTTCTAACTGAGCCACCTTGAAAAGAGGAAATGCAGCCTGTGCTTCAAACTAAATGTCTGCCGTTCACTAGATGACTAGCTGACTATCAGCTTTCAGCTCACAGCAGAGAGGAATGAGGAATGCAGACAAAGAGCACAGTCATCATTTAATATGCCTTTAAACTAGAATAACAGGGTTCAGTAACATTTATTTCTTAACATTCATTAATTCAGTTTGTCAAGCAGACAACATGACAGCATCACTAAATCTCTTGGAGAGATATTTCTTCGTTCAAAGTCTCTAAAGGCCTCAGATTTAAAGATCCTCCTCACATATCTCTAAACACATTCAAAGTGCTCCCCCATGGTTCACATGTTCTTTGTTCTCACTGATATTATTTATACAGAGCAGCACTTCCTAACTGATGTGTGAAAGTGACGTGTGCTCAGATCAACCACTGTGATAGAGTTGTGTTGAAACTATTGTTCTCAGGAGCCAACACATGGCCAGGAAGGCCAACAATTCATCCAAGACATTTTAGAAAACTACTCTGTCTACTGTTTTTGTTTGCATGCATACACATATTGTATCTGCGCACACCTCCCTTTAGATAACCAGCAGTATGGGTGCAGGTGCAGTGGGTGTAATATTAAATACACAACAGGGAATAGGATTTGATGCAATGAGTGCAAAAACATTTTATATTGTGTGACAAAATTCAAACTACATATTCTCTGTTCCATCATGATTTATCAGTTTCTACATCTGTTTTATTCATTGTCTTTTTTTTTGCATCAAGAGGTAAGTTTGCAGGAGCTGGACAGGAAGTGAGACATTTCTCAGTTCTATCTTTATCTTCTTATGCTGCAGATGAGTTGTTGCCTCAAATGCAAACGGTAAATGTTTCTCTGAAGCAGGGGAAATTAGATTTAATCAGTGAAAACAGCGATTTTGGAAACATTTGGCAAGATTTGCATGAAAACAAGAAAAGAAGCAGTCTCCTAGGTTCTTGGTTCTAACCACATTTGATTAGAGCTACAGCTACTTCTAATGCATCAGAGCTGGGAGAGGGGGAAGGACTTCATCATCATGTTCACTCCTTTTTCTCAACACTATTTCTGTTTTGATCACTTCCTGTGAATGAAGTCATGGCCACATTTGACTCCAGAGTTTCAGTAGAAGGAGAAGACATGTAGAGAGTGTTCAGTTTGACAGACTTTACACTGGTGAAGCTCAGCTTTGTGATTTAAGATGAAGATTAATCATATTTTCAGATTGTAGTTTAAAACCTGCATGGATTCCCTCCAGCTGCTGTGCTGAACTTAGTGAGTATGACATCTCTTGTTATCAGTAGGTCCTCTATTCATTCTACATGGAAAAGTATTTATTGTATCTTTCAAACATGTGATTGTAATGACTTTATGCAGCAGCCTTTCCAGTAGCATCAAGAATCACTGTCTCTTTGTAAGACAGCAGTAGTCTACAGGATGATCATATCTGTGGCAGGAAGAAAATTCAAATCTATTTCTCTGTAGTTAATTGTATTGAAGGGTTGAGGCAGGAAATGATTTAAGGCATTTCAAGCAGAGAGTGGTCAGGGCTACCAGGTTAAAATTATGTTGCTTGCAATTTGGTTTACTGCCCCAGCTAATGTGGCCGCTGACAGTGTGTGAGTTTCCTCTTTCAAAGGTAAGAAAAGTTAGAAAGGATGATTAATTCATCAATCAGAAAATTCAGTCTTGTATGGGAAAGGCATATTGGAGCTCCCAGTTACCAGCCTAACAGAGGAGTTTAAGTGTGCTATGGTTAGACTAGAAATTACTCTCACTCAGTCGAAGGATCGAAAGAATGCAGCGCCCACGGTTAAGACAGGGAGGAAGTGGAAACCAAAAGAGGCAGTGCAGCAAGCACAGGCAGCTCTTAGGCATAGGGATATCATAGGCAATGTACAGCAAGGGCGTGGAGGCCTAGGGCTGTGTGCAGGGAAACCTCTGTGGAACAAGGCATCAGCAGTAGAAAGGAGAAAGATGGTAGTGGAAGAGGTACAGAAACAAGAGGAAGCAGTTAGATACACTAAGGCAGTGTTGCAGGCTAAGCAGGGTCAATGGGTGAACTGGGAGAGTGTGGAGAAAAGGAAGTTGAAGTGGAGAGAGCTTTGGAGCATGGAGGCCAGCAGGATTAGATTTATGTTAGGGGCTACTTATGATGTGCTGCCAACTCCCCAGAACGTAAACCAGTTGGTAGGTGAGGATGCTGCCTGCCCACTGTGCACTTGTGTATGTACACTTAGCCATATTCTGACAGGTTGTAAGGTTAGTCTTTCCCAATGACATTACATCTGGCATCACAATCAGGTACTGAAATGTTTAGCAGCTGCAATTGAGGAAAAACTGGTGAATGTAAATTCCATGGCTGTTATCGGAGGGAATAGAGGCATTAAGTTTGAACGGGAGGGAGAAAAGGCTAGACTAGGAGGCATCAGGCATAACACGGAAAAGCTAAGACTCGGAGGAGCCGCGGAGATGAGGGCAGACTTAAATGAGCAGCTGGTTATTCCAACCGAGATAGCACCCGACTACGGCCAGATATGCTGTTGTGGTCTGAGCAGGGGTTTAACCGAATATTTTCCGTCATTGACCTTTTTTTTTTTTTTAAATATGACGGAAAAATCTGAAGGCCGTCCGTCATTTTGACAGATTGCAATTCACACCCCTGACCACCTGGTGGCGAGTGACCTTATTAATTGGCTCTTGTCTCTCATCGAAGTTTGCGTTCCAAACGTCTCGGAACTTTTGTCGGTGCACGATTTCCTGGTACACTGATTACACTGATGCACACGTCAGAGCTTAGACATTCTCTGGCTCGGCTAACCATAGGATTCCCAAAGTGTGGTGAGCGCACCCCTGGAGATGCGTGAACTGCCTCTAGGGGGTGGGCGAGATGCAAAATGCAATGGCGGAGAAGAAGTTATCTTCTCCTACTCACCGTATATGCGCAACTAACTGAGCCAGCTGCGCTGCACTTGAATATCGTCAGATGGATCATTTTTTTTTATCTGTTCCTGAGCCTATCCTATTTGTTATTTACATTGTGGGTCGTGTGTAACTTTTTTACAATTTAATTCAAATGACTGGCGTTCTAATTTTATTTCCATAACCGCTGTGTTATGATGACGCGGTTGTGTTAGCTCCATGGTCATTTAAAGTTGCTTCAATTTTTGTTTAATCGGCTGAAAATATTAGCCATATTTCTCCCAACTTATCTGCTTTTTGCCTCTGAGTCTGAGCCTGAACCATCCCCTTTGCTCTTAAAAGTGGAAGCTTGGGCGTAACTTTGTTTCATTATATTGAAAATGTTAAAGTGTTTCAGTTTAATTCAAATGCGAGAGCGCGTTGTTGTGATCGTGATTATTTTGTTATATGTGTGTTCTGGTAACTTGAGCATGATTAAACATGCTGCCTCTAATATGGCTATAAAAAAGCTTGTTGCGTGTTTTTTTTTTTTTTTTTAAGTGTGGGGGATTGGGGGTGCGTCAGCACGGTTGGGATATAGAAGGGAGTGCGCGGCCAAAAAAGTTTGGGAACTGCTGCCATATACCATATACAATATATATGTATATGTCTATATCTATGCAGCTAACGGCTACCAAAATGGAATTTGCATACCACCGAAGCACTTCAACCCTACGGTAGGCTACCGTCCAAGAGCTGTTTACGCTAGCAGTCCCGTTCCGAATAGGCTACGGACAAGACGTGTCGGCAGCCGAAACTTATTTTTTTGGTTACCATTTAAAGTAAATACTGTACTGAAAAAAGTACTTAAAGTTAATGAAACTTTAATTAAAAGGAAATGCTATTGAATATGTCTTTATATAATTTAAAAAAAATAATTAAAATTAAAGTGACGGGTAAAAATAGATTATGACGGAATTTTTATGACCTTGTCAGTCAAAATGACCGACAACGAAAAAGTTGAGCGCAACCACTGGGTCTGAGCCAGCGAAAGTAGCCTATTTCATAGAACTTACTGTCCTGTGGGAAGATAGATTTGAGGAGGCTAAGAGAGGAGGCACAAGAACGCCAAATATGCAGAGTTAGCAGCAGACGCAGAGCAGGAAGGATGGAGGGCTCATGTCCGCCCGGTAGAAGTAGGCTGCCGTGGATTTGTGGCAAATCTAGTTACACACACAGATTTTTTTTTACACATTTGCAAATCTAGTTACACACACGCAGATTTTTTTACACATTTGCAAATCTGGTAACACACACAGATTTTTTTTACACATTTGCAAATACTTTTGCTACAATAATGGCCCCATAAACGTGTCTCGGGCAGCAGAGAGAGCGAGCGAGTGAGTGGCTATAGGTACGTAGGAAGCATGCTAGCTGGGGAACTAGCTAAAGGTAAGGATGGCTGCGTAACTTTAGTGTTTGCAAATCATGATAGATGTGGTCGATTGGTTCGTCGTTCACTCCGCATCAACGCGGCAAACCACGGTAGATTTGTAAAATAAAAGGACTAGGCTAAATGATTGAAATATTAGTTGTTGATAGTCACTGAGAAAAACGGGGTTGCGTGGTGGCAGCGTGGAGGGGGGTGACTCCAGGACGCTGGAAGTCACTGTTAAGCCTTCAGGAGGTGTCGTGGGCATAACGTAACGAAATATCGGTGAAGGGAGGTGCCCACTTGAAAACCCCAGGTGTCTGATGTCTTCATCTTGGTTGGTTGCGATTTTTCTTTGTTTGGTTAGCTGCTCTGTGGGCCTCAAGCTAGCAGCACTTACTTAGTTCATGTAGATTGTAGGTTAATCGTCATATCTCATAACTGTAGGTTTGTTAGGGTTTCTCAGTTGGACAGGGCCTCTAAATGTGTTTTGCATGGGATCTTGGCACAAGGGATTGTAACATCTAGTCCTGTGTATTAATGAATGCTATGTGACACTTCCACCACTTTCTGTGAGTAATCAAGTACTCCGTGCATGTCAGCAGCAGTTGAACTGAATGGTCAAGACAAAGATATAAATGTAGAAAGATCGATACATAGATCAGAATCAGAAAAGATTTTATTGCCAAGCATGTTTGCACATACAAGGAATTTGCTTTGGTGTTGTACGCCTAAAATAAAATAAAATAAAATAAAATAAAATATAGAAACTTGGCTCTCAAATACAATGTATAAAAATACAAAAAATATATACACAGTACATATATGTACAACCAGAACATTTACAGTGGGATGGTAGTGGGTTTGATGTGTTCATGGGGGGGGGGGGCTTGGCATTGTTCAGCAGACGCACTGCGGATGGGAAAAAACTGTTTGCCATGCGAGTGGTCCTACACTCGATGGATCGCAGCCGTCTGCCAGAGGGGAGACTGTTAAATAGTTTGTGTCCAGGGAGAGAGGGATCAGCCACAATCTTAGCTGCACACTTCAGAGTCCTGGAAGCGTACAGCTCGTCGAGAGACTTCAGACTGCAGCCAATCACCTTCTCTGCAGAACCTTCATGTGACTTACATCCTGTATACTGTGTGTATAAATTGACATTTCTATTTTTGTACTTGGTGTTTCTTGAGTTTAGTTAATCCAATGCACAGACTTTTTAAGTGAGATGCAGTCTGATATATTTATATATTCCTCCAGTGCCATGAGAGGGTTGGCTGACCGAACAAGTTGAATTTTAGATAGATAGTTTCTTAAATTAATTAATCCCAAACTGGGAAATGTCACTATTACAATGTACAGGCACTCAGCACCATACATAAATATAACAAAAAGCTAAAATCAACAATAAAAAATAGAGAACTAAAAAATAACAAAAATCTATACACAATATTTACAAAAATTACAAGATAAGTGAATAAGTGAATATTAAAAGTGATTATTAAAAATAGTTAAATTAGATTGCAATGAAATGTAATGAATTTTCAACCAATAACCAAACAAGCATGTGCAAATGTGCAAGAAAAAAACAAAAGTCCAGAGAGTCATCTGTCACACACAGATGAGGAGTTGTACAGACTGATGGCCTGGGGCAGGAAAGATTTCCTGTAGCGTTCTTTGAGACAACGAAGTTGTCTGAACCTTCTGGAGAAGGCGCTCCGTTGTCTGTCTATTGTGTGGTAGAGAGGATGGTCAGGGTTATCCATGATTGATAACAGTTTGTTCAGAGTCCTCTTCTCCACCACTGATTGAAAGTTTCCTGTCTGCAGCCAATGATAGAGCCAGCCTTCCTGATCAGTTTGTTCAGTTTGTTGGCGTCACTGGCTGCAATGCTGTTCCCCCAGCAGACCACAGCAGAGAAAAGTGCGCTGGCCACCACAGACTGGTACAAAATTTCCAGCATCTTGCTGCACACATTGAAGGACCTCAGTTTCCTTAGGAAATAGAGTCTACTGCAGCCCTTCTTGTACACAGCTGTACTGTTGGTCCTCCAGTTCAGTCTGTTATCGATGGTCAGGTATTTGTAGGGCTGGGCGATAAAGCGATAACGATATCTATCACGACAGACACGTGATCAATATCAATAGTAAATACGTTCTATAGAATGTTCGATAATTTCACTTGAGCTGCGTTAGAGAAAAATAGGAAGAAAACCCTGAGCCAGAACTGCGTCATTCCGTGGGATATAGGCAGAGGAAGGGCTTTAGCCTCTTGTCCTATCATGGCCCAGCTAAGCCAGGTTGGCGGCATCAACAACAACAACAACAAAAAAAGAACGGCGTGGAGTGAAAGGAGAATATGAGTGCGACAGCGCGAGAGGAAATTGTAGATAAAAAAGGAAAGGTCATGTCACCAGTTTGGCAATATTTTGGTTATTTTAAGTCAGACAAGAGTCAGACCGATGTTCCCTCCAAACTTGGTGGCGAGTGAGCATATTAATTGGCTCTTGTCTCTCTTGATTAGTAGTGTAAGAGTCGGTTAAGTTTCGTTTATCTGCCGACTGAGTGAGTGTCTGCTTACTTTCGGTTAAGCAGGGATCCACGAGCAGCGGTTATGAGTCGGTTAAGTTTAATTTCTCTGGTATTGTGCGTAAGTGAGTGAGTGGTTGAGTGCGTTAGTTTGCTAGTGGTCAAGTCGGGTGGTACATTTTGCTTCTCTGCCGAGTGAGATGTAAGATGTTTGAATGGTGCCGTTTATTGATAATATATCAATCAAACATGGTAGGACTCAACTGAGCCGGTTAAATAGACTCTAGATTCATGATTCTTGAGTCGTCTTTGATGGCCGGTTATATGAGCCGAATCTTTTTTTCCACCGCTACTGAATATTAATTAAAAATGATTGAAAATTAAATGCTATTGAATATGTCACTGTCATCAATTTAAAAAAATTAAAGTGATGTGTAAAAATGGGTTATGACTGGATTTTTATGACCCTGTCAGTCAAAATGACAAACAACGAAAAAGTCTAGCGCAACCTCTCATCAAGAGGTACACAGTGTTAGAGAATAATTTCTCTTCCCTATGGATAGTTTGTGTGGTTAATGTGTGATTACTTCTGGCATCAGTTATTTGCCCTATTTTCTCTGAGGAACATACCAAGACCAAGGTCCCTCTTTTGGCGTCTTCAGTCTCACTCTCTGGGGGATATTTTGCATTACAGGCATAGCTGTAGAGTTAGATGATAATGCCCTCCGTCATTGTTTGACAATTTGTATTACCCAGCTGGTGTGAATCCTTATCTTCATGTTTCCAATTGGATGCCAACACATCATCCGTTTGCTGCCTCGGCCTTGCTCGCTAGTATAAGAATCTGAGTTCACTGTTTGTCCTTTAGAATTTGAGGTGGACTCATGCACTTACGTTGTGATGACGAAGCTTCTGTTCTCCTCGATCGAGCCTAGTCCTCGATCGAGCCTAAATAAACTCCTTCAGGCATAAGACATACAGGACTCTGGCACTTCTTCTTCTTCATCGGCATCACCGCAAATTCCTCCCTAACAATTGGTGTCACGAACAGGATCTCAATAGAACAACGACTCGGTAAGTGCGAATGTATAATGTCTTGTTATATATTGTGCCTTGCCGTGTCTGCGTTTGACGAGATCACGAAATAAAAATGTAAAATGGGAGATAAACTTTTGATAAAGAACTCGTATTAATAGCGATACTTCATTATTACTTCTGTATAAGAGAAACGTTTTAACTTAAAGTGAATTATCGGTTTTGCAAAGTGCTTATGGTTGTGAGGAAGAGCTGGGTGAGCTTATCACCGTTCTGGGTGCGGTGAAAGTCCGTGTCCGTCACAGAAGGGCCCACCTGAGACCTCTGGTCATAGGAAAGGGATTTTTGGGGTAGATAGATAGAGATCTGCTTCACCAGAGATCAAGATCGGGGACCACCCGTCTGTGTCCATCGGGAACAAAGTTAAATGTGTATACACTGAGACCAAATGTCTACCTTCACGCGTACAACACTGAAAATTTATGTAAGACCAGAAAACCTGTATGCTGCTGAAGTTGTTTTTGTATGCTTATTGAGTGTCCTGTTTGTTTGAATTTATACAACTAGTGCAGTGCCCGTCGGAAGTATGTATTCCTATAGTGGGAGCTGAAGGAGATTTTTCAGTTGTGACCATTGTCGTGACCCATGTCTCCTCCCCACAAAGACATTAAGTGTAATGTTTTTACTGGTGGTTTTAATTGTATTAGCAGTGCACATCTTCGTGCCCGTAGCGAGACACCTGCCCAGTTTCAAATCAGCGTGCCACAGACAGACAGACAGACAGACACACACACACACACACACACACACACACACAAACTCACCAAATAAGTTAAAAAAAATTCTTGATTTATAGATAGATGATCAAATCACTCATGTTTTGTCTGTAAACTGTAAAATAACGTTGAGTCTCCGTTGCCATGGTTACCATCTAGCGTTTGAGCCAGCGCAATAATTAAGAACTGTCATCAGGCAACTGAAAATATTAGAGCGGAGAAAACCTATTTTACCGATATATTTTACATTTCTTATCCAAACAACGTCAAACTTAGCAGTGCACATCTTCGTGCCCGTAGCGAGACACCTGCCCAGTTTCAAATCAATCGGGCCAACGGTTCGCGAGATATGCTACAGACAGACAGACAGACACACACACAGACGCTTCTTGATTTATAGATAGATGGCGGACTACATGCTAGTTTTCCTGCTGGAGAAGATATTGAGCCTATTAGGGTTACCAGGGCAAAATATAATTTCTCCTTGAGTTTGGTTTCTTCTAAAGCCGATTTGTAAACAGTGCTCAAGATTTGTGCGCATGCTCCGCCTCTTCCTCTCCGTTTTTGGTGAATTTTTGAAAGTGGCTGTTTTTGATGCCATGGCTACCGGAGTAGTGGAAATATTAGAGCGGAGAAAACCTATTTTACTGATATATTTTACATTTCTTATCCAAACAACGTCAAACTTAGCAGTGCACATCTTCGTGCCCGTAGCGAGACACCTGCCCAGTTTCAAATCAATCAGGCCAACGGTTCGCGAGATATGCGTGCCACAGACAGACACACAGACGCTTCTTGATTTATAGATAGATGGGTGCTCATCAGTCCAAAACAGAAGGTGAAGCAAATTCACACACATCAAATAAACAAGACGACACACCACAATCTAAACGACCTGATGCAGATACACGGGGCAGGCGATTTGCAGCCACAATATCTACAGAGCATGTTCTCCTCGAGAACACCAGCTGGCGTAGTTGGTCGTCTAAAAGGTTGGAAATATGTGTATCCATTCACCACTCTTATGCAAGATTGGACACACGGAGAATGGCCTATGGTTGGGTCATTTGAAACAGATAAACTGAGAGTGGCTAAAGCAAACATGGACCCCGCCGTGGGTAATGCCGTGTGGAGTTATCCATATATGAAAGAATGTGTACAGGTATGGATGAGTGTGGCAAACCAGAGAAATGGAACAGATGTGTGTAAAGAAGAGAAAATTTCAGATGAACTGAGAGTTGCAATTGAGGAAGTGGCCGATCGTGTGAATGCATCTCTGATGACTGGACTAGAAGTGAGTTCACAAACAAAAGCGGCTGAGAGACACGAATGAAACAAAAACATGTTGATGATGTGAAAGCATGTGCGAAAGCAATGTTCTATGGATGGGTGAAAAGACAGTCTAAGTTTCTCCTCAAGATTTTCAGAAAATGTTGAGTGAATGTGGAATGACTGAACTGGAACGTGCTGTTGTTAATTGCCCGAAACTGGGGGTCTCCACAGAGCTCCCCCAACGTGTCGTAAAAAATGATGATGATTTGATTTTGCATGCTGCTGCAATGATTCCACTAAAAAGAGACAGAGAACAGGCATTAGCAGACAGGTCAGCAGAGGCACACACTAGAGCAGGCACTCACACCAGTGAAGATACAGACAGACAAGATAAGAAGAAAAACAAAACACAGGCTACACACAGCTTCGCAGCTAGCACAGACATTGAAACAGAGCAACCACACACACACCTCAGTGACTCCGAACAGTCAATGGAACACAAACTTGTGACAAAGTGTAAACGCAAAACGAAACATACGTCACATGATAGTACAAGTGGCTCAGGAGATGAAACATATGACACAGATGAAGACTTTGAGCCGACTGACTCCAAAATGACTGAGAAAGAAGCCAGACCAAGGGGGGTGGAATTTAACACAGACACAGACATGTCTAGGCGTATACGATCACAGTTGAAAGCAACAAGCAGAAAAGGGAAAGATGTAGCACGAGGACGCAGACGTGCCTCTAGAGCACATTTAAGCGCCCCTAAAATAATGCTAGGTGATACCCCTATCTGTAAACCGTGGACCCCAAGTGAAATTTTAGAGATGATCCACAAAGCCCCCAATCCAATCACACAACCTGGACCTTACCTGGCATGGTTAAAACGAGTATGTTGCACATACGATTGTTTGATACCTGATGTTGAGCAGCTGTTGTCATATTCATATGGTGAAAATTGGCAAATGTGTTCTGATGAGTTCTTGTTCCCTAGTGCTGCTACTGGTGGTAGGTGGCCTGAAGGCAGGCCGCTGATAGATTGGCTAGAAGAAACTGCAAAAATTGCCATTAATAAATGTGCGCGTCAGAAAATAGATTTCTCAGCCGTAGTCCACTGTATTCAGGGAGAGGAAGAAACAGTGTCAGACTTTATTCAGAGATTCACAAAATCATGGGATTTGAATTCTTCCTTACCACGGGAAGAGATGCAACAATTCTGTATCTCCACCTTCTTGGACAACATGATACCACAGTTTGCTGCTTCTTTTAAGATAGCACATCCAGCATGGTCCACATTTGACTGGAAAACACTCATTGCTAGTCTGATTGGAATGCAGAGGAATGGTGTGTTTGTTATGACGAAAACTCCTTCAGCATAAGACATACAGGACTCTGGTACTTCTTCTTCTTCATCGGCATCACCGCAAATTCCTCCCTAACACACGGCTGCAGTGCCATATGACAAAACATCAAAGTGATATAAAGAAATAACGGATACAGTGGCGTATCATTTAGCGAAGGACGTGCTACCACTCAGCCCAGTTGAGAAGTCTGGCTAAAATAGGTTAAAAAAAAAAACAATTATTGATATCGACTGATATGAAACACTTATATCGTGATACATTTATCAGCCATATCGCCCAGCCCTAGGTACTTGTAATCCTCCACCACCTCCACATCCCTACCCAGGATGCTGAAGGGCAGAGGAGCTTTTCCCTTCCTCCTGAAGTCAATCACCATCTCTTTGGTCTTGTCCACGTTAAGCAGCAGGTGATTCCTTCCAGCCCATCCCACAAATCCGTCCACCAACCTTCTGTTCTCCTCCTCATCCTGTCCACCGCCTACAACTGCAGAGTCATTAGAAAATTTCTGTATGTGACATGAGTCTGAGTTGTGCTGGAAGTCAATGGTGTATAAGGTGAACAGGAACGGAGAAAGCCCAGTGCCCTGTGGGGCTCCCACACCACTCACCACCACATCAGACAGCACCTTCATCACAGGAAGTGGCACCCTCTCCAGGCTGAGGCTCAGACTGAAGAGACGTTGGAGAACAGCAGACATCTGGCTGGCACAGGTCCTCAATATCCTGGGGCTGATGCCATCAGGGCCTGCCGCCTTGCATTGTTTCAATCTCTCCAGCTGTCTCCCCACCTGTCCGGTCGTCGCAGTCAAGCACGGGGTGGGGGGAGTGTCTGTTCCTGGTCTGATCCTGGAGGAATTTTATTTATTAATTTTGTTTGTGGTTTCATCAGATGAAATCTTGATGTGAGGATGGGACACACTTTGCTCTGTGAAGTGGGCTTATTCTGTGAGTATGTTACTGACATTTTCTACTTCATTCATTCAGATTAATGATTTTTGACAGAAGAACTTGGCTGCCAGGGACTAAGCAGCCCCCCCCCCCCCTTACATCACAGGTGATGGTCCGGTCCATTTCCTGGTCCACTGCAGTGTGTGGGAGGGTCTGCAGCCATAAACATATCTTCCTCTATTGAATGTTGTGAGGGTGGATGCATGTCTCTATATTTTATTTCAAATGTGGAGCTGTAGATACTGCCATCACATTGGCTCAGATTCCTCAGAGAGTTTTCCTCTCATATCTCAGGAACACTTGGTTATGTTTGTAGTAGTGATCCTTTAATGCATCCTTCATGCTCATGTTACACATTCAATATTTCTTATTAAATATTAGAGTTTGTTTTAGTCTCTTAATGTCTGACATTTCCTCCTTTATTGTAGTGCTCTACACACTCCTCTACAAAGGACATGCTCAAGGTGATTAAACAGTTTGAACTTTCTTGTCTTTGTTTTTAATTATTCTCTAAAAACTAATCTCAACCTACTGCATCATGTTTCTTTTTACTGTATGTACTGACACAGATTGTGTCTACCATATTTCCTAAAAGTGTTTTTCATTCCTAACTGTGTGTTCATGTTGCTTCCAGATGCTGTGCTGACTACTGACCCCTACTGGTCACCTTTGTTCACTGGAGAGTCTGTTACCTTCATATGTGACATGAAGGAAGGAAGAGACACTGACTGGGATTATAAAATCAACAAGGATGGACGAGGATTTACTCCCTACAACACACATCAACGATACACATTAGAACCTCTGTCTACAGATCACAGTGGTGGATATCAGTGCTGTGGTCTCCACAAGAGATCAAATCAGACAAAGTGTAGTAATACTGTCACTTTAACTGTATCTGGTAAGACCTGGATATTTTATCAACAACACTAATTAATGATTCCTGTTGAAATATGCATATTAATTATGTAATACTTTGAACATTTAATTACTTCTACACTCTTTTTTTTGTTATCAATTTTTTATTGTGTTTTATAAATCATACAGCAAACACACAAACAAACAGAGATACATATAAAACAACAAATAAGACAACATATATCAAATAAGAAAACATACAGCATTCAACCGCATTCATTCCCCCCCACCCCCAGGTCTTGCTCTCCCCGCCCCAGAAAGAAGGAGATTCGGTTAGTTGATACAGCTCAACAAAGTTGACAAAATAAGTATGCCAAATTAAGATGGGAGATGAAAAAGGAAAAGAGTAAATAGCAAGGGGACATCAGGCCACTATCTACTATGGCTACTATCTTGACATACTATCAATAAACGATGACCATAAAGTAATGTTTTTAGTCTGAGCGCCATGCATAATGGCCACAGACTTCTCTAGCTTAGCCAGATCTATAACTGTATTTACCCAATGTTTATAAGACAGATCATGAGGTGCTTTCCATCTCTGTGCTATCAGTTTCTTGGCAGCAGTAAGGCCTACCAGGAACCAGCGTTGGTGCATCAAAGATAGGTCTAGATCAGTCAAATCACAAAGCAATAAGATAGTTGGGGAACAGGGGATGGTACGCTCTAATACTATGGACATCTTATTGGAGACCATACTCCAAAAATCTCTCACACCAGGGCAATCCCAGACCATATGAACAAAAGTTCCTGTTGTACCTAAAGAACATAGCTGGCAATTGGGAGATGGGTTTAGTTTCATTAAAAATAATTTGCGAGGAGTACAGTAGAGTCTGTGTATGAAATTATAATGAATCATCTGATGGTTGGGATTAAGAGATGATAAGACTATCTTTGACCAGACTGTAGTCCAATTTATTGTATTAGGTGCAATCGAGAGATCATGGCTCCAGTGACTATCAACCTGCAGTGGTTTTTCTGCATGTTTGGTGATGTATGTGTAAATAGAGGAGACCAATCCTCGGGTAGATGAGGTAGTACAAATTCTATGAATCGGATGAGGCTCCAAATTATCTCCCCATGGGACTCCATATGCCAGTAGGGCACTGCGGAGTTGTAAGTAGAAGAAAAAAGAAGTACCAGGTAAATTGTAGTGTGACTTCAGGTCTTGAAAAGATCTGAGTGTATTCTCTGATGTAATGTCAGAGAGGGTATAGATCCCTTTATTGTTCCACTGATGGAAAGAGATCGGGTGACCCCCCAAGCGAAGGTCATAATTGTTAAATAAAGGAAGGTGAGGATGGAATTTTGAGTAATTGTCAGAGTGTGATTCCATGTTTCTCCATGTGGCAAGAATATGTGAGACTAATGAACCAAACTTGGATTTACAGGTTTTAAGTGGGATGTTAGAATATATTAAATCCTGAAGCCTATGTGGTCTTACTAGATTTTCTTCTAAGGAGCGCCAAGCTACTTGTGCATCAGGATTTAACCAGGTATGAAGAGGACGAAGAGTTAAGGACCAGAAATAAAACTGGAAGTTTGGGAACCCAAGACCTCCAGATAGTTTTTGTCTCTGCAAGATGGACATTTTGATACGTGGCCGTTTCCCTCTCCAGACATATCTAGATACTAATTTATGGAGTTTATCCCAATGTCCAGTAGGAGGTGCTAAGGGCAACATTGTACTACAAAAGTTGACCCGTGGTAAGATGTTCATTTTAATGATAGCAACTCTTGCTCTAAATGAATTGGGGACGGATGACCAGCGCTCCAAATCAAATTCCACCTGCCTGAGAGTCTGATTAAAATTAAAAGACACAGTAGTTTGAATTGAAGGAAAAATTGATAAGCCCAGGTATTTAAAATTATCAACCACTGGAATAACGCTTGGTAAAGACTCTTGCCTCAATGTATCGTTGAGAGGAAGGAGGGCCGACTTGGACCAGTTTATTTTGTACCCAGATATACTCCCGAACTTATTAAATATAGACAAAATATGTGGAGTGGAATTAATTGCATCCCCAAGATATAGTAAAATGTCATCACAATAAAGAGAGATGAAATGATCAGTTCCATGAACCGTAATAGGAGTGTGGGTTGACTGACGCACCATCTGAGCCAAAGGTTCCAGGGATAGAATAAACAAAAGAGGCGAAAGAACGCAGCCTTGTCTGGAGCTGCGGCCCACTGGAAATAATGACGAACAGATATTGCCAGTCATTACCATGGCTGAAGGGGAAGCATAGAGTGTTTTTATCATGTTGATAAAATTGGTACCAAATCCCCTATGATGAAGGACAGCCCATAGGTAATGCCATTCAAGGCGATCGAAAGCTTTTTCCGCGTCCAAGGATAAAACAGCACAAGGAGTTTGATCCTCAGCGGAAGCTTCTACTATATGCAATAATCTGCGAACATTATCTGAAGATAGACGAGATTTAACAAAGCCAGGTTGGTCAGGGTGGGTTTATTCATAAGGGGTTCAAGCCTTAATGCGAGCACTTTAGCAAAAAGTTTAGAGTGTACTTCTACACTCTAAACATTTATTAGAATACTGTAAAACTTGAACCTTTGACCACGACCTGAGCTACTTTTCTCAGTTCCTGATACTGTTATCTAGAATGACCACACGTATGATCTTTGATATAAAATAAAAGGTATTGTAGATAAACATGTGAAAAATAAACTGAGAAAAGATGTGACTGAACTTGACGTATCAAGAATTACACGTCAAGGGAACTTTTTAGTTCTAATTATTTCAGAAGCAGTCTGCAATTTCCCCATGGCGGGACTAATAAAGGTTTTTCTTATTCTTATACTGTGTTTATTTTTGATGGAGCTCTGACACCTTGATGAAATGGACACAAATCACAGATGATTCAAAATATCTGAAAGTACAGAGAAAATAACCATTAATTAACATAGAGGGATTGTCGGAGTGGAGAGAAGTTATATATGTATATATTTTCAAATTTGAAGAAGAGGATGAATTTAGAGTATAAAAACATAAATCCCATAAATATTACATTTAATGCAGAGGTTGCACTAGACTTTTTCATTGTCGGTCATTTTGACTGACAGGATCATAAAAATCCCATCATCATCTATTTTTACCTGTCACTTTAATTTTTTAAAATGATAATAAAGACATATTCAATAGCATTTGATTTTCATTAAAGTTTCATTAACTTTAAGTTCAGAACAGTACTGACTTTAAATGGTAGCCGACATGTCTTGTCTGTACTCTGAACGGGACTGCTAGCGTAAACAGCTCTTAGACGGTACTGTAGGGTTGAAGTGCTTCGGTGCTATGCAAATTCCATTTTGGTATAGTCAGAGCTCGGCTAACCATAGAGACATATGTTCTATGGTTAGCCGAGCTCTGACGTGTGCATCAGTGTAATCGGTGTACCAGGAAATCGTGCACCAACAAAAGTTCCACGATGTTTGTAACGCAAACTGTGATGAGAGATAAGAGCCAATTAATAAGGTCACTCCCCACCAAGTGGTCAGGGGTGTGAATTGCAATCTGTCAAAATGATGGATGGCCTTTAGATTTTTCCATCACATTAAAAAAAAAACAAAAAAAAAAACGGTCAGTGACGGAAAATATTTGGTTAACGCGACCCCTGATTTAATGTGTTTTTTTTTTCTTTTTTTTTTTTTTTTCACAACATCAGATAGACCCAGGGCCACACTGACAGCAGGACCAACAACCATACCAGCAGGAGGCAGAGTGACACTGACCTGCTCTGTGGAATCCTCTTCTGGTTGGAAGTTCTACTGGTTCAGACGTAGATCAGAGTCTGATGGAGCTGAGACAGTAAGAGCTGGAACATCATCCACCACTGAGAGTGTTTCAGAAGGAGGCATCTATCACTGCAGAGGAGGAAGAGGAGACCCAGAGTTCTTCACAGCAGACAGTAATGCTGTCACAATAGAGGAAACAGGTGAGTGTTGTGTTTGGTTTTCAAACTCTACATGTGACCTGCATTCATGATTAATGTTACAGTAACACCTGGTAACCATAAAAGTTTTTTGTTTGTTGTGTCTTTCTACATTGTCTATATCTGGAAGCGTGTTCAACAAGGCTGTTGTCACACAACAACTGGTCTCAGATCCACAATAATTCTTGAGATGTGAAGTTCAGGACAGCTGAATGATTGTATTCGTATTTGTTCTTATGTGGTTTCCTGCATTTGGCTCCAAAGTACCCCATGATTCAACATGAAAGTAAAAAACAAAACATCTTTTTTTGTCATTTCTACATTTAACTGGAAACTCTTGAACATGACCAGATCCAAACAGACCTGTTGTGACTCTTCAACCCAACTGGACTCAGATATACAGAGGAGAGACGATCACTGTCAAATGTGAGATCCATGGAGGAGACACTGAGTGGGAGTATGAATGGAGAACAAGCAGCTCCAGGAAACCTTCAAATCAAAATGAATTCAGGATTAGTTCTCTGTCCCACAGTGGAAACTATGAATGTAGGGGCAAAATGAAAAGTGATCAACATAAAACGACAGAGTGGAGCCATTCAGTCACAGTAACAGTAACTGACAGTAAGTCAAATTATATAACAGCTTATTGAAGTATGTTTTTGTTATTATGAAGAGATGTGAAATATGATATTTAGATATTCACACAGTTTGTTTTAGTGAACATTTTCATAGAAGTTGTATTCTATGTTAAGAGATGAGACATAACATGCTTAAAATCTTTCAACAGTTAAACCCCAACCTGTCCTCTCTGTGTCTCCATCATGGCTGAGTCCTGGAGCCTCAGTAACTCTGAGCTGTGAGGGTAAACATCCATCTCCAGGATGGAGGTTTTACTGGTATAAAGCTGTTCCTGATCTATCACACAAGTATCCATCTTACAACTATGAGCTGCTTCCTGGTAGCATCAATGGAACTGAACAAGATTCCTACATCATTGATGGACAGACACACACAGCAGGATATGTGTGTAGAGCTGGAAGAGGAGACCCAGTGTTTTACACTGATTACAGTCAACCTCAGTTTGCCTGGTCCGGAGGTCAGTTTGTTTCCATCTGTTCTCTCAATAAGTAGATTATATGTCACCTTTCATTTTTTTTGTACAGACTTTACTTTTACAGACTGCTGCTTGTTGCATATCAGTTCAAATATACTTCAATGGTATTATTCATAGTTTGACCAAAACACTGCACCCTGTCATGCTTGCACTAGTGTTAATTTTGTCACCTATTTTTAATTTAGTCTTAGTCTTAGTCTTGTGCCAAATGTCCTTGTTAGTTTTAGTCATATTTAGTCATTCACATATCTTTTTTTCTTAGTCAAGTTTTAGTCGACTAAAAGTCTCGTCATTTTTAGTCTAGTTTTAGTCAAAAGAAAACTCAATGGCCCGGTTTCACAGACAAGGCTTAAGCCTAATCCCAGACTAAAATGCTGTTTGAGCTTGCTTAACTTTAAGTCACTTGCAGAGACCTATCTTAAATTAGTCATAGATTTTGTCTGTTCTGGATTAAACAAAGCCAATTGCAAGAGGGTAGATTAGAGCTACTCTAGGACTAAATTGTAGTTTATATTAATCCTGCAAAGAGGCAGGTTTAACTTCAGCTTGGTAGTGTTTGTGAAAGGGAGCACAGATGGTTTGGGAGCATGGAGTATTTGGAATATCTAAATGAAGACCAATATTCACTACAGAGGCCAGCCAGACAAATACCTGTGGACAGGAGCAATCCATTGAATCAGTACGATGAAATAACTTTCCGAGACCGCTTCCGTATGTACAAAGAAGATGCATTGGAGATCATTACATTGCTTGAGCCTAGACTTTCCTCCATGTCTCAAAGAGGAAGGCCTGTACCAAGTTCTTTCCAAGTTCTGATCACTTTGAGATTCTTGGCATCTGGAACCTTTCATCGTGAGACTGGTGATTTGTGTGGTGTCAGTGAAGCAACAGTCTGTAGAATAGTTCACAATGTCTGCAGTGCCATTTGTGAACTGAGAAATCTGTACATTATGTTCCCTGATGCTGCTGAGCAAGCCAACTATAAAATACGTTTCTATGAATATGGGAACTTCCCGGGAGTGATTGGCTGTATAGATGGATGTCATGTTGAAATCAAGTGTCCATCAACTCCTGATGCTGAGGAGTACAGGAACCGTAAGAACTGGTTTTCCATCAATGTCCAGGCTGTATGCACTCCCAATTTAGAGTTTTCAAACATTGTTGCCCGTTGGAAAGGAGCAACACATGATTCAAGGATTTTTCACAACTCTTCATTGTGTGCTCAGTTTGAGAGAGGGCAACATAGTGGACTACTACTTGGTGACAGTGGATATGCTCAGAGTTCCTATTTATTCACACCTTGGCCACATCCCACAACAACTGAGCAGCAAAGATACAACAGAGCTCATATTCGCACTAGAGGGATGGTCGAGCGTATGTTTGGAGTGTGGAAGAATCGATTCCAGGCTTTACGCAATACACTTCGCTTTGAGCCAAGAAGATGCTGCAAGGTGATCATTGCTACAGCTGTGCTGCACAACTACCTGAAGCAGCATAATTGTCCTGACCCTCCAATGGAAGACCAGATTGATCCAAATGTGCCCATGCCCGTGGCAGAAAATAACCAAGGAGGACTTGCGCTCAGAGCTGCTTTCACATTGCAGCACTTCAGTTAGAAAAAAAAATACATTTAACCATGGAATGCATTGATTACGGCTTGTTTTTGCCTTGCCTTTTGCCTTGCTTGTTTTGTTTGTTGTGTACAACATATATAAATAGTGTGCAGAAAAATTAAATGGGAAACTTAACCAAGGCTGTTCTAAAATGTAGGTAGTGGTGTTTACGTTATTCACACTCTCACAATTTCACAATCACTCACAATTTATTTTCACAAGATATTTCATTACACTATATAGCTGTCTCATGCATCTTTCTTTGAACAGCTCTCTCTTCTAATTTCATATCTAATTCGACCTGTAAAATTCTCATTTTCATGTCATGCTCTTCTTTCAGATATTTCATTTTCAGCTCATGAAATTCTAAGGCTAACTTTTCATGCATGGACATCCTTTTTGGTCTCTGCTGGAAGGTGGTGACAGTATCTTTTCTCTGGGATGCCGTACCAGATGTGGAGGGTGAACAGTCACTGTGCACTGGCTCTTCCACCAGGGTTAGAATGGTTTCCTCTGTGAAAAGATCACTGTTAGATACAAAAACTCACATGAAATGAAATAAAATAAACACAGACAGTGGAATAATCTGTATGTACAGAATGAAGTAACTAATTTGCTTTCTATCATATATTTACCATTTGTGCTCAGTTCTTCATGTCCACTGTCCAAATGGTCATCATCTGGTATACCATCCAGAGGTTGCTGGTCCTCTATTATCCCAGTCAACAAGTCCGCCAATTCATCAGTCTTGTCTTTACTAGGTGGGGGTCCACCACCAGTAGTAAATCTCTCTCTTCTGGCCTCTGCATTCCTTTTTTTCAAATCTAATTTGATGTTCTTCCACAGAGTCTATGAATGCAGATATCATTCAATATAGACACAAAACTATATGACATCTGTGATATACAGATCATAATTGACATGTCTCACCTGCAGTTGCTGTACCGCTCTTGTGGTTACATTTTCATTTGCATTGAATTCACTACAAATGGCAGCCCAAGCACTCCTCTTCCTTTGTTCAATAGCAGCACTGTGGCCTTTACTTTCAATAACAGCATGAGTTCCCACAATCTGTTTAAGTAGAGTTTTTTCATATTCAGTATAGTTCTTAGAGCGTTTTCTTTTACCTCCAGCCATGTTTGGTGTCAGAATTCCCTCCAGCAACGCTGTCCTCAATTCCATTCCAGGTTTTTATGAGCACCAATAGGCTAACAGGCTGTGCTCCCACTTAGGCTAATGAGGCTTGACCCAGGTGTTCTCGTTTAAGCTTACTCCAGGACTCCACAGTCTGGGACTAACTAAGACAAATGTAAGCCACGTTCATGCAAGCCGCTTAAATGACCTAGCTTTACTAGTCTGACTTAGGCCTACTCCTGACTTGATATAAGCCTTGTCTGTGAAACCGGGCCAATATATCTTAGTCAAGTTTTAGTCAAAACATTTTTGTCTTTTTTTATATAACAAATTATTTCTGAGATTATTTCTGATAACCATTTCAGTCAAATATCGAGCCTCTTCCTTCTACCTAGCATGTCGACGTCTGCACCCACTCTGGCAGAAATCCCTGGTGTTTGCTACTGTCTATCTATGGGTGTTCTTGCTCCATGTAGTTTCATGTTGCAGCCACAGGTTGGCAGCATAGCCACAGGCTGGCAGCAATAGCACGAACTCATTCGGAATATTTTGAAGGCCTAACAGTTGAATACCGCAATTTCCGGACTATAAGGCGCACCTGAATATAAGCCGCACCAGCTGAATTTTGGGGAAACTGCAAATTGTGCCATATAAGCCGCACCCGACTATAAGCCGCACCCGACTATAAACCGCTGGTGTTTTAATGTTTAATTACCGTAAGGGTTTCTTCTACCACGGAGGGGATTGTCGGGACAGAAATGACTGTTTGGAAACGCAAAGCGTCCCATTTATTTACATTTGACAAACATAAATCTTTCGATCAATCAAACAAACAATCAATCGATCAAACTTTCACATCTTTGACATTACAAACAGCATTCGTGCAGTGCACAAATAATACAACGGTGCGCTCCTAGCGCACTTCCTGCAGTCATAGTAGCCTACCGTAGTAGTGCAGTATAACAAAAAACAAAGCTTACAACGCTTGACAAGGCAATAACGTTAAATGGCTAAATTTAATTTGTTTGTAAAAGTGCTTGCCTGTAACACGGCAGCAAAAGTGCAGTAACCCGGCTGCTCAACAAAATAACCAGCATCTTTTTCGAAAACAGCCAACACAGCAGTAAAGGTGCAGTAACACGGCCGTTTACTGTATCAAAATAACCAGCCTACTATACCAGAAAAGTCAGTTCTTAGTCCTCGTGTCATCGTCTATGACATGATAGTGCGCCCCTGGTGACCGTTAGCTGTAAAAATCCATCCGCCGTTGTATAAGCCGCAGGGTCCAAAGCAAGTGACAAAAGTAGCGGTTTATAGTCTGGGATTTACGGTATTCTATCTCACGATGAAAAAGTAGAGACAATTGTAGACGAAACTGAAGAGAGATTTTATCTTAGTTTTTATTTTATGCAAAACATTTTAGTCTCGTCTTTTTTCGTCAACAATAATGGATGTTAATTTAGTCTTAGTCAGCGTTTTTGGACAATGATGCAGTCTCATCATCGTCTCGTCTTAGTCATGGAAAAAAAGGTCGTTGACAAACATATTTAGTCTCGTCTCTGACGAAATTAGCTTGCACTAATTTTCAGCAATTAAAAATTAAAGCAAATTAATATTTGCATTGTGGCCTTTTTAATATTAATATCACTCTTCTTGCTTTGACTCTTTTTCAGATTTCCATTCAGCAGCATCTCTCTCAGTGAATCCTGACAGAATGCAGCACTTCACCTCTGATGCCGTCTCTCTGAGCTGTGAGGGAAACTCTACTGAGTGGAGAGTGATGAACTTCCCTGAAGACCGCTATCTGTACTGTTCTGACTGGAAGAGAATGACAGAATTCACATGTGAATTATACAGATACCAGTCTAATAATGCAGTGTACTGGTGTGAGTCTGGATCAGGAGAGTTCAGCAACGCAGTCAACATCACTGTACAAGGTATGTTATAATAGTTCTTTTCTTTTCTCCATTTTTCCCATGTTTGTAAATTATTAAAACATCACATCATGATGACCCAGTTATGTGACATATTACATAATCAAGAAAACCTTTATTAGTCCCGCAATGGGGAAATTGACAAAACAGACAACAGGTATTCATAGTCTGTCTTGTTTTAGTGCAATCAGAGTTAACCAAGTGTGGCAGGGCAGCGGGATGTTTCGTTGCGACAACGCCACCCAGAGGAATTTCGCCCCCAGGAAATTAGTATGATTAAAGTTGTGTGTAGATCTCAAGGACACAGGTTTGAGGAAAATTCCACTGGGCCAAAAAACGTGTTCGATTGAATGATTTATTTAAAGCAAAATACACAAAAATACATAAGAAAAAGTTAAAATATTAACCACGAGGGATTATACAAAACAAGCGTTAACTCAAAGGGAATACAGACAGGGCTGAGGCTTACCACGGCAGTGGGAAACAAAACATGGGAAGGGGTACACCACTAAAATCACCTGTGACACTGCAAACCAAACAAATAAGTGCGAAGAAACCCACCACCTGGGGAGTGAACTGCTGCCAGAGCCCACAGCACCTGTCAAGAGGGAGAAAGAAAAATTTACACATTGCCAAAAAAAAAAAAAAAACACAATATAAAAACCCTGGTGGTGAGAATAAAATCTGATTAAACCTTCACATGCAGTATTCACAAAATAAAGAAACAGAATACACAAATGTTTTTTTTTTTGTAATTCTTTACACAAAGTAAAGCAAAAATAATTAAATAGCTAAGGTATGGTTATAAAGGCAGAAAATAGTTGAAACCAGATGTTTACATACACTGTGTTAAAAGACACATAAACATTTTTCCTCACTGTCTGAAGTAACCTTTCCTGTTTTAGGTCAGTTAGGATTACTAAAATTATTTCTATTTGCTAAATGCCACAATAATGACAGAGAGAATTTCTTAGAGAATTTTTTATTACTTTCTTCAAAGTCAGAAGTTTACATACACAAAGATTACTATGTCTTTAAACAATGAAGGAAAGCCCTGATGATGATGTCATGGCTTTGGAAGCTTCTGATAGGTTAACAGACAACATTTGAGTTAATTGGAGGCACACCTGTGGATGTATTTTAAGGCTACACCTCAAACACACTGCTTCCTTGTTTGACATCATGGGAAAATCAAAAGAAATCAGCCAAGATATCAGGAAGAGAATTGTGGTGCTCCACAAGACTGGTTCATCCTTGGGTACAATTTCCAGATGCTTGAAGGTGCCACGTTCATCTGGTCAAACAATTATATGCAAGTATAGACACCATGGGAATGTCCAGCCATCATACCGCTCAGGTAGGAGACGGGTTCTATGTCCCACAGATGAACGTGTTTTGGTCCAAAACGTGCGAATCAACCCCAAAACAAAAGCTAAAGACCTTGTCAAGATGATGGTTGAAGCTGGTAAGACAGTGTCATTCTTCACAGTGAAACGAGTCCTGTACCGACATGGACTTAAAGGCCACTTAGCGAGGAAGAAGCCATTGTTGTGGCGATCTGCTTGGAGGTGTGACTGCGTGCGTACGTGCTGCTGCATCTGCGTAGCGGCCGGCGTGCTGCTGCGTGCGCATAGCAGCGGGCATGCTGCTCTGTGCCACACCTCAGCAGGTGAGCGGAATTGGACTAATCAGCAGCACATGTAAAAACCGCACCATTTGGCAGGGTGCAACGCGACGAAGGACAGCAGAACTAAAGCTAAAGAAGCATCTCGTAAATGAATCAGCGCATGGGATAAGGACTAAATCAAAAGGGCTACCGGTAAGCTCACTTAAACTGTGTTCAAGAATAGAAAATAGTTAATGAAGTGTTTAGATAGTATTGGTTAAAATATCGCGAAATTTTGCTTCATTAAAAACAAAGTAAATATACTTAATTTATGTATAAAATAAGGGTATTTCTATTCAGAAACGGTTATTAAAACCTGCAGTAAAATCGGTTTAAAAATGCCTGATGTTGGGACGAAGCGAGATCCTGCTGAGGAATCTGCACCAGCTCTTTTAGCCAACAAATAGAAGGTTTGCAGGCTAAACTCCCAAACAACAGGAGCCACATGGCTAGTTAGCACCGAGCTGCTAACAAGCCACTTCAAAGGACTCAAGGAGCGGCCGGTTTCCCTCCAACGTCTGCCATCAGGAATACACAGCAAGGACTTCAGCTTTTCCCAGCTCGGCCCTTCCATCAGGAACTGCCAGCTAAAGGAGCAACACACCAGAAATGGAATTTTCCACCAAATCTGGTAATATGACCTGGGCCTAGTCTAGCTAAGCTAAGCATTGAACTCTTAAACTTTGATTTGATGTGATATTTGTTTTTATTGAGTTGTTTTAGTATAGTGATTTGATGTTAGTTTGGATTATGCAACACATAGACTCAGGGTCTCTTGCATGCTTAACTAACCATCCTTTGTCTAACCTGGCACCTTATACTCTTATCACATTCCACGAAGGCATTCAGCCAGCACATGGCACATGAGTGTCCCCACTCAGCAGCCATCTTGTTTCCTTTGTGTTCAAGGCCTCAAGGACCCAGCGGCCATTTTGACACACACACACACACACACACCCACACACACACCCACACACACACCCACACACACACACCTACCTGTATAGAGTACACTGTACTTAGATTGTATGTTTACTTTTATTCTTGTTAATAAATGTCTTTTAAACATACCTGTCTGTTTAATATTGCACAAGAGTGAATATTGCCAACCTCTACACTGTCAAGAACTCCAAACTCCTTCAACTTTAACTAGTTGTTAACGTGGTAATTTTGTTTATAGTTATTAAGTTAATTATTAATCAGAGTACCAAATTGACAATTTAGTATATTTTATGAGACTGATTTGATTAATTGGCTATCTTTTCCCTTCCTAGAAGGGTGGTGCCCCGAGGTGATCTAGTAATTCAGATCCAATTATTTAATAATAAATAATTATTTTTGATTATTATTAATTATTTATGATAGCCAAACCCCAATATTGAGTCCCTTAGTACCCAGGCCCAACACTGATTTCATTTAAGTTAAAAAATGAGTATTTAGTTAAAATTGAAAAGTAAATGGTTATTTTTCTGTTTATTCAATTCCTGATTTACACAGTGCTTACCTGGGTTGATATTAAGTGAAATAATGGTTGATTTGTGTTTAAAATATGCTTACCTTTAACCTAATTAAATGCACTGACCTGAAATGTGTTTAAATGTACATGGTTGATGGAAAATGCAGCGTTTTATTTATATTTGTTTTATTCTTGTGTTTGAAGGTTTTTCATCTTAATTGTTCATTGGTTCAGTAAACTGAAGACTGAGTAAAATCCTGATTCTTGTCAAGTCTTTCCACCTGTGGACGGTTCCTGCCCGAACAACAGAACCTGAGCCACGGTGGATGCCCGTTGATCCCGTGTAGGGACAGCTACTGTAAACTTTCTGAACACATCAGTCATAACCAGGACATTCTCATACCCACCCAGGGGTGGCTCCAACAACGTGAAATCTATAGCCAGGATCTCATTTGGCCTAGACACAAGCAAGTGACCCAAGAAGCTATGTGGCCCATGTCCAGGGTCTTTAGCAACTTAGCAGCACTCACACTCTTGAACCCACTGCTTTATGTTGGAAAACATGTCTGGCCAGTAGCAGCGCTGCCGGACCAATTCGGTGGTATGCTCAATGCCCTGGTGACCGTGTTCTTGGTGTAGCTGGTTCAAAGTCTCCTGGCCTGGCTCCCAGTTTTGCAGAATGGAGGTAGCTCAACGGGTTGTTGTCTGTGTAAACAACACACTTGTGCCCTAACAAGTACTCCCGGAACTTTTCCGCCATGGCCCACATGAGTGCAAGAAATTCCTGCTTCATAGGGCTGTAGCCCCAAGTCCACCATGACTGGCATAGGTCAGTCACCAACCTCAACTTCAAGGCCTCGAAACTCTCCTCACACTGAGGGGTCCATGCATCCTCCAGAGCCTGACCCGAGCACTTCTGTGACTTCGTGCAAGCCAGCTTGGCCACCAACTGATGCAGAGGGGCTGCCAGGTGGGTGAAGGCCTCTACAAAGTTCCGGTAATAGCTGGCAAAACCTAAGAAGGAAGGCAACTCTGAAATATGTTGGGGGCGCTTCCACTCAGCCACCGCTTCAATTTTTGTCGGGTCTGTGGAGACTCCCTTACCAGAGATAAAATGCCCCAAGTACCCAACCTCTTGTTGGAAAAATGAGCACTTTTCGAGCTTTGCTTTCAGGCCTTCCTGTTGGAGCCGGCCAAGGATCAATTCCAGCTGCTGGAGGTGTTGTTGGACAGAGGACGAAAAGACGATTATGTCGTTGAGGTAGAGAAGTAGGGATTGACCCTGCCGAACACCAAACATTCTCTGCATCGACTGCTGGAAGGTGCTTGGGGCGTTACACAAACCAAAGGGCATGCGGTTAAATTCAAAAAGGCTCGGACACAGGAACATGGTTGTAACCACTGGCCAGATCAATTGTGGAGAACCAGCGAGCCCCAGAGAGCGCATCCGAGCTCTCCTCGATGCGAGACAAGGGGTACGCATCCTTCCTGGTGTTACTGTTAAGAAGGCAGTAATCTACGTACAAGCGTAGACTCCCATCCTTCTTCCGCACCAGCATGATGGGTGAAGCATAGAGGCTACTGCTCTTCCTAATGACCTGGGACTCAAGAGGCTGGTTAATGTGGGCCTTCACCGCCTCATACTCTGATGGAGGGATGCACCGGTACCTCTGCCGGACTGGAACATCATCGAGCAGAGTTATGTCATGAGAAATTAAATTGGTGCACTCCAAGTGACCATCATGAGTTGAGAAGACTGAATGGTACCGGTGTATCAGAGACCGTGCATCTGCCTGCTCCTGCTCAGCCAATGCAGACAGATCCAGTGAATCAACCCTGTCTGGCACTGGGGTAGCAGCTGAGTGGAAGCTGGTCATATCAGGTTTCATCTCACTCACACCTGCGGGTAGACTGATGACATCGGCAGCAGCCAAGACACCGAGACCAGTCTGTGGGTTGAGAAGAAGATCACTTGTCCCCACATTGACCACTGGGATGTGTGCTGTATCCCGGACAACTTGGACTGGACATGGAGATGCTAGCAGCCCAGCTGGTAGACCAGACTCTGGGGGCTTGAACAACGCTGCCTGACCAGAAAACTGGTCAGGACAGGTGCTTGCAAACAACTTCATCGCCCCACCAGGTATGCATACTGCTCACTTACCCCGAACCCTCGCAGTACTAGTAGGGCTCCTCGGCACTTGGGCAGCAAGATTGGTGGCACTTCTGTAAAGCTTCAATGATAGGACCTGGTGCCTGTGATACAGCAGGCAAGTCAAAAAGAGAAGGGCCGAATGTCCCAAAAAGCTCTCTGTAGCATCTGCAAATGACGTTCTTCCCCAAGATCCCAGGGACAGCAGACACAGTGCCAGGGGGGTCCTTAACAACGAGGACTCCATATGGAAGCATCACCTTGCCACAAAGTGCTACATCAAGCTCCAAGTAGTCTATATATAGGATTGCGAGGCGATTAGTTGCTCACAACTGGAGCCACTGACAAGAACGAAGGCAATCTTGACCCCAAGGTGCAAAATGTGGCAGGAAGAAGCTTTCTGTGATTGTGGACACCACGGAACCTGTGTCTACCAGACACAACACGGTAACTTCTCCAATCGAGACATCAATGTTCGGACAAGCAGCAATTAGCTCTGTCGATGCATCTTCCTGTGAGCCTGTAGACTCCCCAACTGAGCTGTGGCTCGGCAGCGCAGTGGGCTGGTGTGAGGAGTGGGCGGGCCTGGCAGCGTTGGCGCTCACCTAGCACCTTCTGCAAATTAAAGGGCCATTGCGAGCAGTTCGACCTTGAGAGTGAGGGGCCTGCAGAGAAGCTACAATCTGAGTCAGCTGGTTGAGCTGCTCTTGTTGAAGCTTTAAGAGATCCCTCAATTCACTCAGTTCCGGCTTCGGCGGGGTGACACCATCTGATAGCCTCACTACGTAATGCTAGCAGGGTATTCCGGCGGAGAGCACTGTCAAGGACATGTTCAATGAACTGATCTCGCAGGAGAACCTCAGCATTAGGCATCCCATCAGGGGCCTGCAGCCTCACCTGTTCCATTAAAGCCATAAGGGCTAAGGAAAACTCCAACAACGTCTCACCTTCATGTTGGTGCAGAGAGAAGAAAGCCTGCTGCAACATGACATATGATTGTTCACAACTATATAGCTCCTTCAAGATGGTGACAATCTGTGCTGGGTCTCCCCGCTCTGCGCTTGGACGAAACCTAATCTCCTCCTTCGCCTCTCCCTCCAGATGACCGAAGATGAAAAGAGCCTGGTCAGCAGCAGAGAGGTGACGGGCACGGACACATGCCTGCATCTCCTCTATCCATTCAGCTATTCCTATGCCAGTCTTACCATTAAACATGGGACATTTACAGTCCCTGGGTACAACAATAAGACGCTCTGTGACAGCAGTGGCAATACCTGCCTGTGAACCACGACCAGTTGGGGCAGAGGAAGCAGAAGCCGACACCAGAGCCCGAACGGGAGGCATGCTGCTCCCGAAGAAGTCGTTTGTTATCTGCCTTCAACTGCGACACCAGGTCTCTCAGCTGCTGCATCTCCTCCTCCATACCGACAGGTGGAGAGCCACACCAAGCTGTTTCGATTGAGATAGAAAGTGGGGTGGATGTCTAAATTAACGGCTGCTGCTTTCACTTGACAATTTATCATGCACAGGATACAAACAAACACTAAAAAAAAAAAAAAAAAAAATGCAAACAATATAAAGGAAAAAAACACAAAACAAATACACATCTCTGCCCTTCAAATGTGGAATTCTGCCGACATCAGTAAAAATGTGGCAGGGCGGTGCGATGTTTTGTTGCAACATTTCGCCCCCAGGAAATTGGTATGATTAAAGTTGTGTGTAGATCTCAAAGACACAAGTTTGAGGAAAATTCCACTGGGCCAGAGAACGTGTTCAATTGAATGATTTATTTAAAGCTAAATACACAAAAATGCATAAGAAACAGTTAAAATATCAACCACCAGGGCTTATACAAAACAAGCGTTAACTCAAAGGGAATACAGACAGCGCTGAGGCTTACCACGGCAGCAGGAAATGAAACAGGGGATGGGGTACACCCAGGGCCGGATCAGTACCCCCAGGGGCCCCTGCTACTGAAGTTCATGGGCCCCCTCCCCTCCCAAACACCCACACCCTCCAAAGTAGTAGATTGCTGCCCCACCAGACAGACTTACACCAGACAGATACACACGCAAAATGCTACACACCCTGGTCATTAAAGCCCACCTTAATTATTTGAACTCCCAGCCAATCTGACATGTCAAATCACACATCTATTGGTCAAAAGATGAAACTAATCCAACTGAGCAAGGAGCAAGTACGCCTGACCAGTTCAATAAATCTCCAGCCATCTCCAACACAAACAATAAGACAATGATAGAATTAATCAAATATAGTGTTCATTGAAAACAATCAGCCTACATTATCAGGTCACACAGTCACATCAAATTATACTACTCATTTCACAGACAGCATAATAGCTCTTACCTTTAGAAGTTCTTTTTTTCGTGTGTTTTTCTTTGCGAAGTTGCAGATCAAGTCCTCAAAGTCCAGCTCCCTCACCAGCTCAGACTCAATAGCCATCAAAGACAATGAAGAGAGCCTCTTCTGACCCATGGTTGTCCTGAGTTCATTTTTTATCCGTTTCAGTCGTGAAAATGTCCTCTCTCCCTCACAGTTGGACACAGGCAGTGTGAGGAAAAGTCTGAGTGCGACAAAAACGTTGGGGAATGTTGTCTGCAGTCCATTCCTGAGAACAACCTGCAATAGATTTGCAGGTGTCTTTTCTTGTTCAGTGCTGACAAAGGCCCTAAACTGGATCAGCTCATCAGCTAAAGCAGTATCCATGTCGGTGGGATATGAAGAGGAGAGAGCGTTGGCCCGTTTGCGTAGGTCACTGTCATCGCAGTCCATGTCAAAAAGGACACCAAAGCGACTGTTAATGTCTCTGTATGCGTCCAGGCGTTTGTCCAGTCCTCAAAGCAAACTGTCAATGATAACATTGAATGTCTCAACTTGAAACTTTTTACTCCCATTGAGAACAACTTCATTGTCCACTGTCTCATCAACAAAGGCCTTTCTTTTACTCCAGCGGTGGGTCTCGTCCTGGTAGGTCTGTGTCACACCTGTGACAGCCCGAGCAGATGTCTCAAAGTCAGCAAATTGCCCTCTTAGTGATGCAACATAAGTGTGCAGTGATTCCAAAAGGTGCACAGCGGTCATTAGGTCCACATCCCTCTTTTGCAAACCATTGCTCGTAAGCTTGAAACGGTGTAGCACAGTGTCCCAAAATATTGTCATGAGTGCAGTCTCCAGTTTCCTGAGCTTGTTACACAGCGCAGTAGCCTCGCGCCTTGTGTCCTGCCGCTCTTCATCGTCAGATGCTAACATCTGTAAGGCTCCTCTTATTTCAGCATAATTTTCACAAAGAGCTCTTGTGGAGTCTCCTCTGCAGCTCCATCTTGTAGAGGAGAGCGATTTTAGCGTCAGTGTGATTCAATTCAATTCAATTTTATTTATATAGCGTCAATAACAATACAAATCGTCTCAAGACGCTTTACAAAAACCCGGCCTGAAACCCCCAGAGCAAGCCTGAAGGCAACGGTGGCAAGGAAAAACTCCCTTTTAACAGGAAGAAACCTCGAGCAGAACCCAGCTCATATGGAGGGACCCATCTGCCTAAGGCCAGCCGGGTACAGACAGAAGAAAGAGAGAAGAGAACAGCAAAGAGAGAAGAGAAGAGAACAGCAAGATAAACATACATCTGTCATAGATACACATATCTGACTAAAGTGTACATGTGGAATCTTAATGATGTTGGCAGTAAACACTTTATTCCATCGGTGGGTCGAAGCAGAGCAAAACACATATAGTGCTTGAACGAAGTCAAAAAACTGGCTTGCTTCCCGGCAGCTATTTTCAACACAGTTCACACCAACCAAATTCAAAGAATGTGCTGCGCATGGAATGTAATGAATCAGTGGGTTGTGTTTCTTGAGATGAGCTTGCAACCCATTATATTTCCCCGACATGTTTGATGCGTTGTCATAAGCTTGGCCACGGCAGTTGGAGAGATCCAGCCCCAAGTCGCTGACCATCTTGATCACACAGTCAGCCAGACTTGACCCAGTGTGACTGTGAATGGGTTCAAATCCGATAAATCGCTCTACTACTTTCCCTTTATCATTCACAAATCGGAACACAAAAGTTAGCTGGTCCACATGAGACATGTCAGGTGTAGAGTCCACTACAACGGAAAAATACTTTGCTCGCTTTAGTTCTGTAGCTATGGTTTGCTTTATCTTGTCACCCATCAGGCCAATAAATTCCTCGCAGATAGTTGATGACAAATATGAAACCTTGCCACGACCCTTCTGACCATACTTTTGCAAATGTTCCGTTAAAAATGGATCAAACTGTGCTAGCAGCTCGATGATTCCCAAGTAATTACCATTGTGTGGGGATCCCAAAAGTTCATCATCTCCCCGGAATGGAAGTCCCCTTTCACTCAGACATTTTATGACGGCAACAACACGCCTCAATACATCCTTCCAGTACTGACTTTCAGCTTCAATTTGTCTCCCAAGAGAAGCATCCACAGTGCCCAGATGTTTAGTGCGATGTATAAGTGACAGCATGCATTTTTTGTGCTCACCGCTCATTTCGTGCTCCGTTATTCTCTGCGGATGTTTCCAGTCACTGAATCCGGTGACAAATGCGGTGCAGTGTGTTGATAAAACTTTGCAAGCGAAGCAATATATTTCTCCAGTGGACGGTGAATAAATAATCCATTCTCGTGACATAGTTTCACCATTTTGAAGATGTCGGGTCAACGCTTCGTTAGTGAGAGAGCGGGACTTGCTGCCAGCCTCGCCCCCCCTCCGTGATGCTGGATACTTTGCCGCCCGATTCTGAAAGGCTGAAACTCCTTTGAGAATAATTTCCTCCCGGACACTCTCTGTAATTGATCCCCATTGTGCGGGGTCCTCTGAGATGACGGTATCCGCCACTGTGAATGAACGTGAAGAAATCGCGTTACCTTGTTCCGTTTGGTGACCGGCGTCATGTCTCTCTTTTCCCGCATCCCCGCTAACGTTAGCTGCTGCTAGCTGAGGCTGAGCATCGCTGCTAGAGCAGGGCGAGCTAGCGTTGTCTAGTTCGCCATCCTCCTCCTCTTCATTTCTCGCTTTTTTGAAAAAGCTACTTATTAGCGGGACATTTTTTAATGCCGCCGCTTCTTTCTCCTCCTTTTCTCGTTTCTTTTTCCTTTTTGCAGCTCCGCTGGGCTTTTGGTCTATACCGCTATCCATCTTCCGCGCAACTTTAACTGATCTTGAACCAGCAAGACGTACCACCCGCTATGCCCGCCCACCTTTACCACTCGCCAATCAACACAGTGCATTGCAGCCTGCTGCCAATCATTACCGTCCAGTAACTGACAAATAAAACAGGCAATCGGGAGACAGAATTTTTGTAAACAACTATTTTTATCTCCTGATTGGGTACTTATCAAGCACAAGGGGCAAGTTTAAACTTCGGGAAAAAAAAAAAAAAAAAAAAAAAAAACTCGGATCGTGAAGGGCCCTTTTCTGCCCAAGGGCCCCTGGGCACGTGCCCAGATTGCCCATATGATAGATCCGGGCTTGGGTACACCACTAAAATCACCTGACAAACCAAACAAATAATTGCGAAGAAACCCACCACCTGGGGAGTGAACTGCTGCCAGAGACCACAGAGGGGGCAGAGAGGTGCGTATGGCACCACCCAGAAATGAGAGCACAGAGACCATGGCACAATGCCCAACAGTGGCATGGAAGGAGACTACATCTAGCTACATAAGCATCATGCTACTTTTAGTTGGAGGCTTTACTTTACTCCCATCATCTGCGTACAAAACTATTTCTATCCAAACTGTCCCACAATAAATCTCTCTTTATTATTTCTGTAATAAATCACTAAAAAGCATAAAATTTCTATCACCAAAGTGTTCCTTAAGACTATTATGTAAAGACGCTGTAGTCAAGTAGGAACCTGACTAAAATATTCTAGTTAGGTTGGTGTGAAACATTTGCAGGGCTCAGGATTAAAACCAAACTTCTTGGGCAACGTGAGACTTCTTGGTATTGAAGTTTTCCCTTTCTAGTGCAATACAGAGCTCTTTCTGAAACTGGAACTTAAAATGCTTTGACTGTTTTCCAAATGGAGGCATTGATTGAGTTTTGAACTAAAACCACTGTAGCCTATTAAATACTGTATGTCCATATTTGTTCTGTAGCTAATGGGCCCGTATTTGACTTCTCATCTGTGGCTGCAACAAAACATCCTCATCATCACATTCATACTTTCCAAGCACATATTGGTACTTACCACAATGAGGGTTTGTTTTAGTGGAGGTTTGGAGTGTTCAGAGGTTTCTGAGGCTCAACAGGTCCAACGTGATCTAAAGGACATTGTAATAAGCTGTTGGTTATTTGGTGGGAAGGGATAGTTGTATGATACATACTGCAGTTTGTAATTTTCAGAAACCAAATGTCTGGTATAATATGTATCCATATAGAAACCATTCTCCTCATTGTATGTCAGCTGTTTAACAAAAAGTCTGACTAAACCATTGTTTGACTGTTTTACAGATTCTTATGGTATCATCCTGGTGAGTCCTGTCCATCCTGTGACTGAGGGAGAACCTGTTACTCTGAGCTGCAGGTTGAAACGACAACAAATACTTTCCAATGTGTTTTTCTATCACAATGCCAAACTCATCCAAAGTGATACCAGAGGGGAGCTGATCATCTCTGCAGTGTCACAGTCAGATGAAGGCTTCTACAAGTGTGAACATTCAGGAAAACAATCACCACAGAGTTGGATGGTTGTAACATGTGAGCTTGTTTTTGTTTTTAATAGTAGCAGTCATCATATGAAAAGGCCATTTCTTAAACTGATTTCTACTCATATTTAATTGAATCTCATTATTAATTCCAGCTGTGTCCAGGCCTGAAAACTCTTCATTTCTTGTTCCATTGATCATTGGACTGGTTTGTGGAATGTTACTGATTATTCTCCTGCGACTTCTTTGTTGCTGCAGGAAAATAAAGGGTGAGATATTTTCTATTTTTTTCCAGAAGTCACTATTTAGCATGGCTACCAGTTAAGTTAAAATTATGCTGCTTGCAATTTGGTTTACTGCCCCGGCTAATGTGGCCGCTGACAGTGTATGAGGTTGCCCTTTCAAAGGTAGAAAAGTTAGAAAGGATGATTAATTCATCTATCAGAAAGTGGCTCAGTGTCCAACGCTGCGTAAGTGGCACAGCCTTGTATGGGAAGGGCATTTTGGAGCTCCCAGTTACCTGCCTAACAGAGGAGTTTAACTGTGCTAACGTTAGACTGGAAATGATCCTCACTCAGTCAAAGAATCCAGTGGTTAAGAGTGCAGCGCCCACTGTCAAGACAGGGAGGAAGTGAAACCCAAAAGAGGCAGTACAGCAAGCACAGGCAGCTCTTAGGCATAGGGATATCATAGGCAATGTACAGCAAGGGTGTGGAGGCCTAGGGATATGCACAGGGAAGCCTCTGTGGAGCAAGGCATCAGTAGTAGAAAGGAGAAAGATGGTAGTGGAAGAGGTACAGAAACGAGAGGAAGCAGTAAGATGCACTAAGGCAGTGTCGCAGGCTAAGCAGGGTCAATGGGTGAACTGGGAGAGTGTGGAGAAAAGGAAGTTGAAGTGGAGAGAGCTTTGGCGCATGGAGGCCAGCAGGATTAGATTTGTGAGAGGGGCTACTTATGATGTGCTGCCAACTCCCCAGAGGGAGGGAGAAAAGGATACACTAGCAGGCATCAGGCATAACATGGGACAGCTAAGAGTAGTAGGAGCATGGGAGATGAAGGTGGATTTAAATGAACAGCTGGTTATTCCAACCGAGATAGCACCCGACTACGTCCAGATCTGCTGTTGTGGTCTGAGCCAGAGAAAGTAATCTCTTTCATAGAACTTAGTGTCCCATGGGAAGATGGAGTTGAGGGGGCTAATGAGTGTAAGAGAGCTAAGTATGCAGAGTTAGCAGCAGATGCAGAGCAGAATGGATGGAGGGCTCATGTCCGCCCAGTAGAAGCGGGCTGCCGTGGATTTGTGGCAAAATCGGCGATTGCTCTTTTGAGTGAGCTGGGCATACGCGGAAAAAGCCAGAGGACTGCGGTATGTAACATGTCCTGGGCTAGGTGTCTGATGTCTTCATGTTGGTTGGGAGCAATATTTCTTTGTTTGGTTAGCTGCTGAGCGGGCCATACTAGCCAGCAGCATTTGGTTAGCTTATATTTCACAAGGTTTGAATTTATCCTCTGCTGCTCCATGGGCCTACAAGCCAGCAGCATTTACTTAGTTCATGTAGATTGTAGGTTATAACCTTTATTTGACCAGATAAAAAACCCATTGAGATCAAGACCTCTTTCATAAGGGTGACCTGGCCAAAAAAGGCAGCAGCACATGTCATGGTGATCGGGACAGACAAACAACAATAACAAACAACCAGTAAAAGATAAAACATAAAAATATAAAAAATTTAAGAAGGTTAATCGGAGGCGGGGTGACTCCAGGACGTTGTTAATCATCATATCACATGACCGTAGGTTTGTTAGAGTTTCTCAGTTGGACAGGGCCTCTAAATGTGTTTTGCCTGGGATCTTGGCTCAAGGGATTGTAACATCTAATCCTGTGTATTTATGAATGCAGTTGATAATTTACTAAAATCACTGATGTTATGACATGAAGTGAAGAACATTTTGCAGATAAAACTGTGTAATATTTGTATTTGTCTCTTTTCCAGATGCATGCAGTAACAGGTTGGTCCAACACTCTTGTCTCATTTTGATCCTAATAACAATACTTTCCATGTTCCTTATTAAACTCCTTCATGCTTTAGTCTCACTCAGTCTCTGAACATCAATCCAGGCTCTGCTACACAGCAAACAGTGAACCAGAATGAAACTCAAGTTTACTCCTCTCTTCTCCATGGTCAGCCTTTCCAATCATTCTTTTCACAACTATTTCTAACACCCACTTTGACTTTTTCAAACCAAAGCTGAAGTGACTCATTGGATGTTGTCTTGATTTTCTCTGACCTGTAGCTGATGTTTCTGTCTATGAATCAATCAGAGGCTCTGGAAACACAGGAAGTGGTACAGTATAAACTTTGATTCATGTGGAGCTGTCAGACATTAGATTATTATCAGTGACTGATCTAAATTCATGGAACATTATGATTTCAGGGGAACCAGACCATGAATACAGAAATATTACATCTCATCTTCAGCTTCAAGGTGAGGAGTCACTACTAAAAATATGAAGTATAATAATATATTAGTTGTTAGCTCAACTGCCAGTCTCTAATAGTAGATAGAGTGTGAGTGTCATTAAATAATCTAATGCATTTATCTTAACAGGGAGACATGACACTGAGAAGAGCTCTGACTACAATAACGTGAATCCTGAATCTTTTTCATGTGTCACGTCGACCCAGTCTCAGAGAACCAGTCAGATCCCTGCCACAGTCCAGACTGTCAACCAGGATGAAAATCAGCAGCACACATACTCCTCTCTTCTCCACGGTCAGCTCTCCGTTAAAACAAACTTGCTTCCAGAGCTGCAATGTGCTTCAAGTTCATGAGCCGTCACATTAATAGTAACAATGTTTCCTGCTGAACTAAATCAGGTTCTTTCAAATGATTTTCCTTTGTGGTGATTTTCATTGACCTACAGGTGATGCTTGTGTCTATGAGTCAATCAGAGGTCCTGAAAACACTGGAAATGGTACAGTAGAAACTTTGATCCATTCAGAGTAGAGTTGTCACGATAGCAAAATGAGTAACCACGATACTATACCAGACAAAGTATCACGGTTCCGGGTATTATCGCGATACTGCAGCCTTTTTTTATTATTATTATTTTTATAAACTGCAATGTATTTGTACAAGTTATAAATACTTATTAATTACGTATAATGTTGAGCAAAATTGGTGGTGCCACTGACGACGACGCCGCAGCAGACTCGCCGCTCGGCCCGGTGCTTCTGCCGTGGTGAGTGTGTTGTCTCGTGTTTGTGACTGTAAGCACCGGTATATAATAATCCACGGTAGGACCGTCGTGTAGAATTTCTAGTATAGTAGGAACCGTTACGATTTGGCACCGCGGGGTACCGTGGGTATCGTGCAACTCTAATGCAGAGCTCTCCAAAATCATATGATTGCAATTCAAGCCAGTTCAAATGTTCTGATTACAGTTGGACGGACCGATGGCTGCAGAAATGTCAAATCTCAGACTGAGCTCAGAGATGTTGGACAGAGGAGTGAGTACACAAAACATTATACAACTGAATTATTGGAGATTCTCAGTTGAAACAACAATACCACAATATCCATATGTTACTTTGCCAAAAGTTTGTGGACACCTGATGCCATACCTGTACATGCAGTCTGTGATTGTTCAATTTCAGTTTCTAAACCACGGTCAAGCCCAGAACATGTGATGTTAACACAAAGTAACACACTGTGTTGTAAAAGGATCATGTTTTTCTGTGTAATCTTTACAGGAAAACATGGTGATCCAGGGAAGAGCTCTGACTACTAGGATGTGAATCCAGACTCAGCCTCAGGTAAAATGTTTAGCTTTTTGCTGTTTAGCTACTGTATCACATCAACATTTAATGAACATGAGGTTCATGAAATAAGAGGTCTTGATGTAGCTCAAGCTGAAGTCAGTGTTGGTGACTCACACCCTTAGATTTCCACCCTAAACCAGGCTTGTATAACGCTACTGGTAAATCAAAACAAAGATCCTTGGGACTGTGGATCTTACAGACCAATCTCGTTGTTAAATATGGATTATAAAATATTAGTGAAGGTCCCATTATTTCATCTCCATGGATGCAGAGAAGAAATTCAACAGAGTAGAATGAGGCTACCTTTTGAGGACCTTGCGGAAATTTGGATTTGGGGCAACCTTTGAATCTTGGACCAAACTGCTATATTCTAGGCCCTCAGCTATGGTTTTGACAAATAATATGTAGTCCGAGTACTTTGAGCTATATCGTGGAACTTGTCGGGGATCCCCCCCTCAGCCCCTTGCTTTTTGTATTGGCTATTGAGCCCTTGGCCATAGATTTATGTCTAATCCTTCCATACCTGGTATAAGCAGGGGAGACAAGGAACACAAAGTGTCTTTGTATGCTGACGGCCTTCTGCTGTACGTCTCTAGTGTCACGAGAGTTGACTGTTGTTTCATTTCAGGTCCATAAAGAGAGGAGCATCATCAATGAAACAAGAGAAGTCTGGACAACGACTTGAAAAACAACATTCATCTGTAAACATGTGTTTGACAACATTTCTTCAACTGCTGCCATCCAGACATCAAACACACAGTCATTGATGAAGATCATATGAAAGAATGACATCATCTGGATTTAATGTCTGTATCAATGTCAACACTGATGATACTGTCTGATTATTAGATCTATTGTTGTTGCATTGATGTAGTCAATCTGCAGGTTAAATACACATTCACTGAACCACGAACCATCTCTCTATAATGTATATTCTACCAGTGTATAAAGTACAAATACCATAACTGAAAATGACATTGGTAAAAGTTAAAGTCACCCATAAGAAAATCACTTAAGTAAAAGTCTTAAAGTAGCTCACATTAAATGTACTTAAGTATCTAAAGTATCTTGTGAAAAAATATACTCAAGTATCATAAGTACAAGTTAAGTACAAAGTATTTTATAGTACGCATAAAAAGAAGCAAAACAACCAAAAATGGTTCTCCCCTTGTTCTCTTTATTTCACTTTCAGGTGAATGAAATGTGGTATGATAAAACAAAAACAAAAAAACACTTGTAGAGTGAGTGAATCAAGTGTCTCGTGTCTGCCTGAGAACTATGCAGGGGCGTTACTAGACCTTATTCACTGGGGCACGTGCCTTAGTAAAAGTCTCCAGTGCCCCAGTAAAATTCTAGCGCTGCCCTCGCTGGAAAAGGCATTCATGAGCGCATCTCCGTGCCTGCTTTAGTCATGACTCGAGCCTGTCACTTACCAGCCAGTAAAAAAAAAACAAGGAAAAAAGAAAGGGGCCATAATAGCCAATCAGGAAATAGCACCTCTGTAGCTGGGTAAGATTGAACGCAACAACCAATGAAAATCGTTCACATGATTCTTCCGAGTGTTTCGTTGTACACACACACACACACATACAGTACACAGTGGAAACCGCTGGAGCTCGTCACATCACTTTGAGCACAGAGTAAGTCGTCCCCTGTTTTAGTGTTACAACAAATTCACAACTTGTTTGCCAGAAAAAATGACAAGTTGATCGCTGTTAGAGAATGTTGCCCACATAATTAGCATCTGTTTTTCAATGCTTAGCGTCATTGTAGCCTAAATTTAGCAACAGTTTACCAGCTTGTGCTCTCTCCCTCACACACACACTAACACCATGCGTAGGCTGCATGCACACATGCGGACAATTAATAATGATTTATACGTATACTGTAGAGAGAGCCCTGATTTATTTCATATTGCGCACACATTTAATTTATTATTATTATTATTTTTTTTTTTTATGTATTGGGAGTTGGGGGCCTGTGCCCCAGCAAAGCTCTAGGTCTAGAATCGCCCCTGGAACTATGAGTCTGTCTGCCTAAGAACACAATAAAGTGCCTCCTATCTCCTAGTCAGGGGTGACTGTCGTCATCTACTGAAGGAGATGCTGTCAGTGTGGTAACGTCTTCCGTGTCTTCCTCATCAGCGTTAACTGCGAGCCATGTTGATGTCCGCCGCCCCGCGCATCCCGCCGTTACCTCTAAACCTCGTGCTGTCCAATTGGCGGCCCCCGGGCCGGGTCCAGCATCCGGCCCCTGAGGAATTTTGTACATATGGATAGTCTAATACAGCGCATGACTATGGCTAATTGTACATTATCTCGTGCAGTAGGAGATGGTATGCACACGTCGGACCCAGGGGCGATTCTAGACCTAGAGCTTTGCTGGGGCACAGGCCCCCAACTCCCAATACATTAAAAAAAAAAATAATAATAATACTAATAAAATTAAATGTGTGCGCAATATGAAATAAATGGCTAGCCTAACAGTATAGGCTACTTTGACAGGGCTCTCTCTACAGTATACGTATAAATCATTATTAATTGTCCGCATGTGTGCATGCAGCCTACGCATGGTGTGAGTGTGTGTGTGAGGGAGAGAGCACAAGCTGGTAAACTGTTGCTAAATTTAGGCTACAATGACGCTAAGCATTGAAAAACAGATGCTAATTATGTGGGCAACATTCTCTAACAGCGATCAACTTGTCATTTTTTCTGGCAAACAAGTTGTGAATTTGTTGTAACATTAAAACAGGGGACGACTTACTCTGTGCTCAAAGTGATGTGACGAGCTCCAGCGGTTTCCACTGTGTACTGTATGTGTGTGTGTGTACAACGAAACACTCGGAAGAATCATGTGAACGATTTTCATTGGTTGTTGCGTTCAATCTTACCCAGCTACAGAGGTGCTATTTCCTGATTGGCTATTATGGCCCCTTTCTTTTTTCCTTGTTTTTTTTTTTACTGGCTGGTAAGTGACAGGCTCGAGTCATGACTAAAGCAGGCACGGAGATGCGCTCATGAATGCCTTTTCCAGCGAGGGCAGCGCTAGAATTTTACTGGGGCACTGGAGACTTTTACTAAGGCACGTGCCCCAGTGAATAAGGTCTAGTAACGCCCCTGATCTTATCGTTAAGGAAAATAACATCGGTAGAGTGGTGAGAGCAGACTACTGTAGCTCCCATTTCTGGAATCAAATCTTGAGCAAACAGATTTACTGGGCATTGCTGCTGTATCAAAAACTCATGGGTGAATATGAAAGTTTCACTGCCTAAATCTAACTTACATTTTAATGGGAAAGTGAAATAGCATTTCACTTTCCCATTAGCAAATCCCATCGCTTTGGTGTATTGAGGAGAGTTGGGGAGATCAGCATTTAGAGTACTATACCTAGCTCCTGTGTCTGCCATAAACGAGTAAAGCCTACCACCGATCATAACATGACTCCGGGACCCAAAGTACTGTGGCATCTTATTCGAGTAAGGGGCCATGTGGGCTGGATTGCCACCCTGGCCTGGATTATTTGGGTACTGGTGTGGTGGTGGCAACGCCTGTCTTACACCTGGAGCTCCACGGGGTGCGTACCTATGTGGGCAATATTGGGCCATGTGCCCTGTCTCCCCACAGTTCCAGCTAAAGGCCCCGGTTCTCCCCTCAGAACCAGACCCTGGCCTGTATACATCCCTGGTATAGTTTTAAAGCCTGCTCAGCAGCCTCCCCCGGTGTGGGTTTTAGTTCACATGTTAACATACCTTTGGTTATAGTTACTTGTGGCATCTGCACAAACAGATTATTTGGACTGTATTGGTTGTTAGGGTTTTCCTGTCCTGCTCCTTCCATCATAGTTCTAGCTTCTGCATATACATTTTCAGGTGTCAGTGCACCAGCTTGCGCCCTCGGTGGTGTGTATGGAGGTGGTACAAGACCAGGTGACTCACCGGTAGTTGTGATGGTAGTGTCACTTACATCGGGCTTGTTCTTCTCCTTTTCTTCCGTCTGGACCTCTTGCACTGGAGCGCTGGTGTGGCTAGGAAAGCAGTTGCTAAAATGACGTGTAAATTTCATATGATCTTCAATTTTTTCTTTTTCTTTTTCTTTCTTTCCCGCTTTTTCAATTTCAGTTGTCAATTTGTTTACTTTATTTTGGAGGGTCTTCGCATAATATTTCCGCTGCGTGGCTGTCGGTGGGGGGCCCCCAAGGTCACCGAACAACCCGTCAGCCGTCACGTCACTACACCATTTTTCAAAATCTTTTAGTTCTTGTTTGACTCTTTTTTCAAAGGAAGGATCGTTTTATTCTATCACTTTATTTTATTTATTAATTTATTATTATTTATTATGTATATTTATTTATTTTATTATTCATTCTATTTATTATTTATTCTATCACTCCCTTTTTTTTTGTGGCGCCGGTTGAAGTTGGCAGCTGCTTGCAACAGCTCTTACTAGATCTCTCTTTTTTCCGAATTTAATTCACTTTTTGCTTCCCTTTTTGTGGAGATTACTTTCGTGTATACTTTTTCAGACAGCATTGCACTTTTTTTAGTTTTGTTTTTTATTGGGAGTCTCGCCATAGCCAAATTTTTTTAACAACATCCAGACCGGCCGGCGTTACTATGCAGGAAGCGGGCGGCGTAACTATGCAAGAAGCGGCCAGCGTGCGCATTGGTTACAGGAGGGAGCGGCTGATCGCCCTGCGTGGCGCTGTGGTGTTCCCTCGGGACGGACATGGGATCCCCCCGGAGATGCTTCGTGGGACCCGCCGTGGATGCCGAGCAGGAAAATAACATCAAGAAGAGAAGAGAAGCTTCACTTCTCAGTGCTGTTCTCCCCTTTGTTACCATGGGCAACGTGAGATCGCTGCCATATAAGACGCACTCTGCAGGCTCTGTGGTGGCGTCGGCCATCCTGTACAGAGTGGTCTGCTGGAGCAGTGGCATCACAGAGAGGGAAAGGAAGAAGCTGGATAAGATCATCAGGAAGTCCAGCTCTGTCCTGGGCTGCCCCTTGGACTCGTTCGGAGAGGTGGGTGACGGGGGAGTTCTGGCTGAACTGTCATCCATGCTGGACGATGAGTCCGGCCCCCCTCCATGGTGACCTGACGGGACTGAGGAGCAGCTTCAGCGGCAGACTGCTTCACCCTCGATGTGTGGAGGAAAGATACAGAAGGTCTTTCCTTCCTGCTGCTATTGTTACACCTTATGGTGTAATAACACCAGTCTGTGCAATATGTCTATTATTATCTCTGTCATTTCTGCATGCTGTTGCAAACTGCAATTTCCCCATTGTGGGACAATTAAAGGTTTTCTTTCTGTCTTTTTCTTTCTTTCTAACGACCCTGGTTCTAATGGTTCTGACTCACACATCCTGTGTTCTCATTCACACGATCTGGTCAGCTGAGAAATGCGGCACGCTATGTCCAAAGTACTCAGCCCCAAAGACCGATCACGTAAAGAATCAGCCCCGACACCAAACTTATTCAGACCCTTTGACCAGCCTACTTCAACAGACAGCGAACTTGTGTTAGCACCGTTAGCCCACCCGCTGCTTCAGTGTGCTCTCCTGATCTCACACACAACAGTAAAAACACAAAACACTAAAATACTTTTACCATTTCCGTGATTTCATTTTCATTCCCTACTGGTCACTTTATCTACTTTATCCACAGAGGGGCGCTTTTACACCGAGACACCCAGGCGAATTTTAAGACGAAGTATTTGGGTGAGGGACCTTTAAACCCACCTCGTGGCCACAGAGTAGAGCTTTTACAGTCAAACTTCCAGACTCTTAGGAGTCTAAACGTTTGACTGAGGGACCTTTAAACCCCCTCTGTCTACAGACTTTCAGAGCTGTCTCTTTTACACCTTCCCCAAGCGAGAGAACTAAAACCCGAACTCTCTCTGGAGCTGTCTCTTTTACGCTTGGATCCTCAAGTGAGGAACTATAACCCAAACTCCTAGGCTGGGGCTCCCTTTCGGGCTTCTTTTTGGGGGCTGATCAGACCCCTCCGGCATTCAAACCGTGCCAGCCGCACCTGAATTTACTTTTCTTTACTCTTTTTATCTCCAATCCGTGCAAATTCTTTTTTAGTTCTATAAAAACAACACTACTGTTGGATCATACTCTCACAGCCATAAAATGTCCCGAAAGACATGCAGAAATTGGTTTAAAAGGTTTTCTGCTTACCTATTATTTAGTTGCGGCTGCTGGCTGTAAGAGACGTTCCTCCAGTGTAACTATTCCTTTGCAGGTATCCCGGACGAGCCCCCAATTTGTCGAAGGAGGAATTTTTCCCAGCCCAGGTTCCTTGTACCTATTGGAAAGGTTAGTTCGACTGTGAATAGACCACCCGACAACTTCTCTCTAATTGACAGTTTATTTAGCATGCAGAGAATAGGTACAGAGTCAGCGCTGAGACTTCAACTTAACCACCTTAAGGGTATAAAGAGAAGCCCCCAACTGTGTGTGCACAGAAGTTTTATTCTGTCTGGGCTCCACCCGATGACAATAGGAGGAGCGCGGCCTTTTGTGTATCAGTAGTTTTTCATGTGTAGCCGAGGCCGGCTTTAAGTGGTTTCTACAAGGTGAAATAAGAGTGTGGTGCATCTTACCTGGTGAGCAAGGCTGCAGCAAAGCGGTAAACAACCCCGTATCTAGTATGATAGAAGAAGAACACTTCTTTCTGTTCTGTTCCCTCACATAACACTTTAATATCCAACAATACTCATGTTTCTTCATTCTCGGAGTGTCAACGCAAAGCCAACTTCCGAAACCCACGGCAAAACACAGGTAACTCTTAGTTCTCTCAGGTATATACAATCAAACAGGAAAGGGAAACCTTCTTTAATATGGCTGCCGGCTATTGTTTTTTCGGCTTCTTTCGGTGGTGCTGTTGTCACTTCCGGTGGCAGTTTCCTGGAAGTGTTTTTGGTATCCATCAGTGTGTGTCTCTTGTGCTGCTTTTGCTGCATTCTTCCTGTCCTTTCCACTTGTAGTGCTTTTGTTGTGTGCAGCACTGCCACCATGTGTCACAATGAACAGTCTATGGTCACAGTCAGCAGCAACAAGCTCAGCTGAAGACTGGAAGACTTTTGTTAGAGCACATTGTTTTCTGACCTGTAGGTGTCTCCATGAGTAGAAAGAATGGAGTTACTAACTGTCCATTCTGCTCCAGGCTTATTTCTATCTACTGACAATCAATGACCTCATCATTTCTAACTGAGCCACCTTGAAAAGAGGAAATGCAGCCTGTGCTTCAAACTAAATGTCTGCCGTTCAGTAGTGTTTTGTTTGAGCTTGGTGAGGCTGATGTGTTGCTAATACAACATTCATAACTTTTATTGGAAGTATATTGATTCACTGAATACTGTAGCTGTGTATAAAATGTCTTAATATTTAACATGTGTGGTAGATAAATATCTTTATGCATGCTCACATTTACCACCACAATACAGCTCTGCTGATACTATTGATCATATCAGATTCACCACCTACTGCATGTGTTTATATATATATATATACACATACAGAAAACTAGCAGAATTACTGCATACGGTATACGTAACAATATATATTGTCTTCCACGGTTTGACTAGTTCTATATTTTCTTTACCATCAAGAGTTAACTGTATTTCCAGTAGCTGGACAGGACATGTCAAAGTGTCAAACCGAGAGCAGATGTGTTAGTTCTGTTGAAAAAAGAAGGAAGCTGACTTTAGTTTGCTTCAGAGTTAAATACACTACTGGACTTTATTAGTGATTATTTACACTAATATATCTGTACAATGCATGTACAGAATATGTTACTGTACTGTATTTCAGAAACTTTTTCTGATGCTTTCTTTTCTACTTTCTCTTTATTAACTCAATGATCAGTTTGTGTTATTTGAGTTTTTTAATGAAGCCAACATGTTTTTTCATGGAGAGGGATGATTTGTTCACTGAATAGAATACACTACACAGACAGAAGGAAGTGGGATGGACTAACCAGACAGAAAAAAGCAGAACCCTAGCTTTCTCATACTGACGTGAATCTTCTTTTTGTCCACACAGTTCACTGTTTCTCTTCATAGACTGCAGTTTCAAGTTTCTCTTGATAGAAACAGGAAGTATTTCTCAGTCAGATCAACAGAGTGTCAGTGCTGGATGTGAGGATGGGACACACTTTTCTGTCTGTGCTGTTGTTGACCTGTGAGTACCAGAGACTTTTCACCAACTATTTAGCTTCGTTCATGTTGGCAGGGTTTTGGCAGGTGATCTGTTCTACTATATGGACATAAGTATTTGGCCTCACATGTTAATTCTTGAATTCAGGCGTTTCAATCAGACCCATTGTCACAGGTGTATAAAACCAATCACCTAGCCATGCAGTCTCTATTTGTAAACACTTCTGATACAAAACGTGTTGTTCTGAAGAGCTCAGTGACTTCAAGTGTGGTACTGTGATAGGATGGTTATGGGACGGTTCCTGAAATTTCATCACTGCTGGATATTCTAGGTCAACTGTAAGTGATATTATTAGAAGGTGGAAGCGTTTAGGAACTACAGCAACTCAGCCACGAAGCAGAAGACCATGTAAAATCACAGAGCTGGTCAACGACTGATAAGGTGCATGGAGCCTAAAAGTTACCAACACTCTGCTGATTCCATAACTGAAGAGTTCCAAACTTCCACTGGCATTAATGTAAACACATAAACTGTGCGGTGGGAGTTTCATGAAATGGGTTTCCATGGCCTAGTAGCTGCATGCAAGCCTCACATCACCAAGTCCAATGCCAAGCGTCAGATGGAGTGGTGTAAAGCACACTGACACTAGACTGTGGAGCGGTGGAAACGTGTTCTGTGGAGGGATGAATCACACTTCTCTGTGTGGCAGTCAGATGGGGGAGTCTAGGTTTGGGAAATGTTACCTACCTGACCGCATGGTGCCAACTGTGAAGTTTGGTAGAGGAGGGATAATGGTATGGGGCTGTTTGTTAGGGTTTGGGCTAGACCCCTATCTCCAGTGAAGGGCAATCTTAATGTTTCAGCATACGAAGACATTTTGGACAATGTTATACTTCCAACCTTGTGGCAAAGGTTTGGGGAAGGCCCTTTTCTATTCCAACATGAGCATTTCCCAGTGTACAAAGCAAGGACTATAAAGACATGGTTCCATGTGGAAAAACTTGACTGGCCCGTACTGAGCTCTGACCTCAACCCCAGAGAGTTGCACGTTAAAGGTAATGGATATAAAACCTCCAAGCAGCTCAATTTTCCTGTGACTACAGTTGCACATATTATTCAGATGTTTAATGTCCACAGGACTGTAGACAACCTCCCTGGACGCGGCCAAGGTCAAGGTACATCAGTGTCAGATGCACCATCCATTGTTGTTTGAGCCAAAGTGGACTTACAGTGGAACTACTGTTTTTTACAACCTGGACCTTATTTCCGGCATAAAATTCCATCGTTTACTCACCAATATCACTTTTGTTTCATTTGCACTCATTCATGAGATAATTAGATCTGCGTATATCAATATAGTGGGAGTGATCAGGGCACCGCAACGCAGCCTTACGTGTTATCATCATCCGGGGTCTATAAATTGACCTACAGACCCCGGTGATATAATGTAATTCTGGACTCAATGGGGAATAGCATTAGCATATCATAACAAAATATTGGTGAAATGAACGAGTTTTGCGACAGATGATGCGTTATTTAGAGGCTGTGTCTAGAAATAAGGTCCAGGTTGTAAAAAACAGTAGTTTTCGTTTAATGGAAGACGACTGAGGAAGACTCTGCTATTGAAAGCAAATCATAAAAAAGCGAGACTGTACTTTGCCAAAATGCATGTTGACAAGCCACAGAGCTTCTGGAAGAATTTCCTTTGGACAGATGAGACAAAACTGGAGCTTTTTGGAAAGTCACAACAGCTCTATGTTCACAGACGCAAAAATAAAGCTTTTAAAAAAAAGAAAACTGTACCTACTGTGAAACATGTAGGAGGCTCGGTTATGTTCTGGGGCTGCTTTGCTGCATCTGGCACAGGGTGTTTTGAATCTGTGCAGGGTACAATGAAATCTCAAAACTATCAAGGCATTCTGGAGCGAAATGTGCTGCCCAGTGTTAGAAAGCTTGGTCTCATATTTTTTTTTTTTTTTAATTATTCTGTTAAACGTCAATTCAAAAGCAATGTCTGAATTTTACTAATTTTCAGTAAATTTATATTATTACTTTTGTTAGTTTCAAGTTATCTTAGTTACATTTGTGGGTTTTTCTTTCTTTAATGGAAGGGTACCAGCAATTTTGTCCATGTGTGTAGTTGCTGTTGGTGTAATATAATTGGCCAAATACTTTTGTCTATGTAGTATAGATCATTTTTAAATCATCCAGGTAAGATAATATGTGTTTAATAGCTGTTGATTTTATAATTCATATTATAATTATTATTCATATTCAGCTCTATTTGTAATTTATGGAATACCACTCCCTGTTTGATTGTTTCATTTTGATAAAGTCTAAAGTTTCAACCTTTATTCCAGTGCTGAATACACTCCTCTACTGTGGACATGCTCAAGGTAACAGCATTGTTTTACTTCATTCATTCACTCAACATGAGTCTTCACCTACTGTAGTCCTGTCAGTCACATCCTCTCTCTGTGTCTTTTATCAGAGTGTTCATTATTTTAATCCATGTAGGAACACAGATTGTAGAGAACAAGTTCAATACAAGTTTGGTATTTTATATTGTTAACTGTGTAGTGTTGTATGGATGTTTATGTTTGGTTCTAGATGCTGTGCTGACTACTGACCCCTACTGGTCACCTTTATTCACTGGAGAGTCTGTTACCTTCATATGTGACATGAAGGAAGGAGGAGACACTGACTGGGATTATAAAATCTACAAGGATAATCGAGGATTTACTCCCTATAGCACACATCAACGCTACACATTAAAACTTCTGTCTACAGGTCACAGTGGTGAATATGTGTGCTGTGGTCTCCACAAGAGATCACATCAGACAAAGTGTAGTAATACTGTCACTTTAACTGTATCAGGTAAATCCTACAACATAAGTTATTAATCATCCCTGCTCTTATGTACATATAATCCATTATGTAATGTAAAACTTGCCATATGGATATATTCAGAATACTTTGACCAGGACCTCTGTATGTTTTCAACTCAATCCTTACTTTTTTCACTGAATATACAAATATCCAAAATCCAAGAAAAAGCAGCCTCACCACATCAAGGGCTCACCATACTGATAGGTTGTAGCTGAGGATGTTTCTTTTCTCTAAACCAGAAACAGGATAGACCAGTGTAGCAGTTAACGCATCACTGTGTGTCCGTTAACATTATGTGTGACTTCTTCAGTCTTGATAATGGATAGACTGTAACACTGATTTTAAGACCAGAGTTAATGGCTTGGCTGGATTACTGTAACACACTTTATTTTGGGGTCAGCCAGTCTTTCCCCACACATCTTCAGTTGGTTCAGAATGCGGCCGCTCGTCTCTTAACTGGAGCACGTAAGAGAAAGCACATAACTCTCATTCTGGCCTCCCTCCACTGGGTGCCTTTGCGTTTTAGAGTTCATATTAAGATTATTTTATTTGCCTTTAAATCTTTAAATGGTCTCGCCCCACTTTACTTCTCTGAGGTTCTCCATCCTTACACTTCTGCTCAGTGTCTCAGTTCAGCTGAGCAGCTGCTCCTAGATGCACCGAGGTCTAAGTGGAAGCTCACAGGGGACAGAGCTTTTTCTGTTGCTGCTCCTTAATTGTGGACTAGTCCACCACTGCACATCAGACAAGCCCCCTCACTGTCAATTTTTAAAACTTCTCTTAAAACCCACTTTTATTCCTTGGCTTTCAACCTAGCATGAGAACCTGTTTTTGATATTGTTTAGTGCTTTATAAATAAAGTTAAGTTGAGTTGAGTAGCTCTGACACCATGATAAAATAAACACAAATCACAGCTGAAAAATAAAAACTACAAAGGAATTTTTATTGTATAGTGGAAGTGATAGGTTAAGACCAGTTATTAAATATTTTATTCCAGATCTGAAGAAGTTTTAAGAATTCAGAAAGATTTTACTGCAGGTGGAGTGTGGTTCTTGTTTTATATGTGTTACCTTTTTTCTTTTTGTAACAGCAGGTAGAACCAGGGCCACACTGACAGCAGGACCAACAACCATACCAGTAGGAGGCAGAGTGACACTGACCTGCTCTGTGGAGACCTCTGCTGGATGGAAATATGAGTGGTTCAGACGTACCACAGACAACTCTGAAGTTCAAGTCAGAAGAAATGATGGAGAAAACAGAGTTATCAGTGTATCACAAGGAGGAATCTACCGGTGCAGAGGAGGAAGAGGAGAACCAGTTTACTACACTGATCCCAGTGATCCAGTCACCATTGAGATAACCTGTGAGTTCAGTTATTTAGTTTGAAATATTCATGATTTCATGATTATCATCAGAATTAGTGATGAAACCTACAATGTTCAGTTTTCTCTGTTGATTTCATGTTTCTGTTTGTGTCCCAACTGTTCATATCTGGTGGAAACAGTTTCCAACAAGGCTGTTGTAACACGACGACCCAACTGGCCTCAGATATTCAGAGGTGAGAAGATCACTCTGACATGTGAGGTCCAGGGAGGTGAAGACACTGAGTGGACGTATGAATGGAGTAGACCCAGGTCATTTATACACTGGACATACAATAAGTACTGGACTTTCACTGCTTCTGAGTCCAGCAGTGGAGACTACATGTGTAAGAGTAGACGCAGAGATGACTCATATTCTTCAACAGAGTGGAGTAAAGCCATCATGTTGTCAGTATCTGGTAAGTCATGTTTCAGCTAAAATAAATGTAAGAATTATTACAATTACAGTTTTATTAGACAAAATACAGATTTAACTGTCAAAACAGTGTTGACTCTGTGATGACCAGATATCAGAGAATGAGTTGTGGAAAGATTAGAGCTCTAGCGAAGGTCTGAAATCTATCCAGTATTTTGATGCAACAAATGTCCATTCACAGTATGATAGTGGAGGTAGTAAGACAGACGAAGGACCTGAGAAAACAAAAATACATAAAAAGTAGGGATTATTATTTTATATTTTTCTGTTCTATTCTACAAGTTCATTAAACAAATGGTAACAGGAGAATAACATTACATTCAGTGTTCAAAGTACATTAATTGGTGGGGTCACATCAACCATTGAATGGAGACTTTGAATTTACATACTTTGCTATGATTAACTGTCATTTACACAAGTTAGAGACAGTGACAATTTATTCTAAACTCAACAGCAACTAAACCAAAGGCCCAACTGAGAGCTGACACCAGAGACATTCCAGTAGGAGGCAGTGTGACCCTGACCTGCTCAGTGAAGCCATCATCTGGATGGAAATACTACTGGTACAGAGATGAGAAGTCCTCTGAACCTCAGACCACACAACATGCTGGTTTCTATTCAAATGGACAAACCAGAGTCTCACAGGAAGGACTCTACTGGTGCAGAGGAGGAAGAGGAGACCCAGTTTACTACACAGAGTACAGTGATTCAATCAGGATCAATAGAAATGGTGAGTTGGTGGTTGAGTTGGAGAGTTTTATATTAATAATAAATGTAGGAACACCCAGTGTGGATTTATGAAAGTGGGTTGATGTTGATTTTTGTGTCTTTATTTATGATTCTTGAACATGGACAGTTCCAAACAAGGTGACTGTGACTCTCCAACCCAACTGGCCTCAGATCTACAGTGGAGAGGAGATTACTGTCAGATGTGAGATCCATGGAGGAGACACTGAGTGGGAGTATGAATGGAGATCTACCAGTTCATACAAACCTCCAAATCTAAATGAATTCAGGATTAAATCTGATTCTTCACTCCACACTGGAGACTACAAGTGTAAAGGCAGAATGAAAAGTGAACAACAGTCTTCAACAGAGTGGAGTGATTCCTTCAGATTGACTGTAGTCATCAGTAAGTCACATCATATTTCACCACTCATGACTGTTATTTAACTGAACCTACAAGTTCTGATTCAGACTTTTAGACATAACAGACAGTTATGAAAGGAAATAATGCTAACTAGGTGAACTATACAGTATGTGTTGAATGTAATCTACCATCAGTACATATTAACATGTTTTCATTCTGATAAAATCTCTTTCAACAGGTCAACCTGTCCTCTCTGTGTCTCCATCATGGCTGAGTCCTGGAGCCTCAGTAACTCTGAGCTGTGAGCTTGAACATCCATCTGCAGGATGGAGGTTTTACTGGTATAAAGCTGTTCCTGATCTATCACACAAGTATCCATCTTACAACTATGAGCTGCTTCCTGGTAGCATCAGTGGAACTGAACAAGATTCCTACATCATTGATGGACAGACACACACAGCAGGATATGTGTGTAGAGCTGGAAGAGGAGACCCAGTGTTTTACACTGATTCCAGTCAACCTCAGTTTGTCTGGTCTGGAGGTCAGTTTCTCTGTTGTATTTTGTTCCTTTTTAACTTGCATCGCATTAGGTGTACCAATATCGCCCCCGTAGTTTTTGAATTATCTTTCCTCGTTGGAAAAGAACTGTTTTACTGTTTTACATTATTTTTATGAATAGCCAATAAATGCACAAGAAGGATTCATTCCATAGTTATTGTAAGTTATTAGTTTTGATGCTCCATCTTGGTTTGTTTTCAGATTTCCATTTAGCAGCGTCTCTCTCAGTGAATCCTGACAGAGTGCAGCACTTCACCTCTGACTCTGTCTCTCTGAGCTGTGAGGGAAACTCTACTGAGTGGAGAGTGAGGAGGTTTACTGATGATGGCTTCCTGTCACACTGTTCTACCTGGGGGACAATGACTGGATCAACATGTAATGTTAATAGGTTAGGGGACAGTACTGCAGTGTACTGGTGTGAGTCTGGATCAGCTTTCAGCAACGCAGTCAACATCACTGGACAGAGTGAGTTTTAATCACATGTTACTGTCATCACCCTGCATCTGCTGATCTCTACATTAAATTTCATGTTGTTTGACTGTTTTCCAGCTGATGATATTATCCTGGTGAGCCCTGTCCATCCTGTGACTGAGGGAGATTCTGTTACTCTTGGCTGCAAGTTGAAGACACAAAATGTTCTTTCTAATGTGTTTTTCTATCAAAATGACAAACTCATCCAAAGTGATACCAGAGGGGAGCTGATCATCCCTGCAGTGTCAAAGTCAGATGAAGGCTTCTACAAGTGTCAGTCCTCAGGAAAACAATCACCACAGAGTTGGATGGCTGTAACATGTGAGGAATCTGTTCAGTTATTATTGATAGTACAAGGGATCTTTGTAAATTGTGCTGATGACATTTTTTACATGCTACATTTAACTGAATCTCATCATTTATTTCCAGCAGTGTCCAGATCTGAAAGCTCTTCATTTCTTGTTCCATTGATCGTTGGACTGGTTTGTGGAATTTCACTGATTCTTCTTCTGCTGCTGTTGTGTCTCTACAAACAGTCAAAGGGTGAGAACATTTCCTCCTGATATTAGATTGATTATAGTCTAATGATCAACATCACTGATGTAATCTGATTACTCTCTGAGTACTGTGAAAGCAATAGAACAATCAGTTTAAAATCATGTCTCTTTTCACAGATTCCTGCTTTATCAGGTTGGTCCAACACTCCTCTGTCTCATTTTCAACGTACTAGAATTACTTTCAGTGATTCTTATTAAATCTACTGTATTCAAATGTTTTGCTTTCACCAGGTCTCAGAGCACAAATCAGAGCTCTGCTACAGACCACATGATCAACCAGGATGAAGGTCAACCCTGACTCTTGTTTCTGACAAATCTTTAATGAGAGTGGATCCTTTAGGATTATGTACATTTATGGCTCAGTGCTTTTTGTTGTTGTTTGTTTGTTTTTACAATCTGTGGAATGACCTGAAAAGATTCGTTCACACCAGAAATCCCTAGAATATGGCTAGTTCTCCTGTAACTCATATTTAACATGAATCAATTTTAAATACTAGAATGAGATGATTTTCTGTAAATGACTGAAGTTCAAACATGTCACTATATTTCAGATGAATCCAGGGATGCCACATATTCTTTGACTGAGCTTAAAAACATCACTAAGAAGGGTGAGTGTTTTATGTAGAAACAACCACATACAAGATATAGAACAAACAGTAGCTGAGACACTTTTCTAGACCAGTAGCATCTAAATAACAGATAATATCATCTGATCCTTTTAACAGAGAAGAAACAGAAACCAGAGGAGAGCTGTGTTTACTCTGCTGTGAAGATTGGTTCATCTGCAGGTATGATTCATTCCAACAGTCCTGACTAGACAATGATCCTTCTTCTGTGTTGTACAGTTGAAACCTGAAGTGTGGCTTTTGTTTCAGATGACGGTCTGATGTATGAACAGGTTCTCTTCCACAATAAAGGTAAAGCCAAGAGAGACAAAGGTGAGTCAAGTCTCCGTCCACCTGCAGCAGTGATTGTTGTAACAGGTTGATCTTAATGAGTAATGTGACTAACTGGAACCTACTTTAGCTAATATTGGAACTTAGAACATCTTGTCTCTTATCTTTTCTTCTGTGCAACATGTTTATTATACACTTTTGTACAGAAGCAAATCATATTAATCATTGCGCTGCCTGTTACTGTCAAACATTTTAAACTGATCTCTTTCATGACAGGAATATCTGCTCCTGCAACCGCTGATGAAACAGTTTATTCTGAGGTCAAACCAGCAAAACATAGGGGTCAACTGTCTTCATTCTGATTTGCTGAATAATCCTGTATCTTTTCCTTCTTTGGTTTGGCTCCTGATCAGTAAACAGATTGTTATCAACAAAACCAACTAAATAGAGAAAAAAAAAAAAGAGAGAGAGATTTTTATATAAATAACAAATCATATACAAATACTAACATTAATGAAAATTCCACAAGGCTTCATCAGATTCATGAAGTTAGAGATCTTGGTCAGTGTTGGTGTCTCAAACCCTTCAATTTCACTGGTAATGTTATGGAGTTAATATATCAAGTATCTAAAGTAATCTAATCTAATTCATTCATTCATTTTGTGTAATGAATGGAGCAGTTCACTGTGATACTGCACAATCCAGCAGACAGGTTGGAGTGAAGCTCTGATATTATCATTTTTGGTTACAACACATGACCAGGAAGAGAAATGAATGACTTAATGGCACCCTCTGCTGGTCCTCAGCTGTAAACACAAGCTGGGATTATTCCAGGGGGTCAACTTTTAACATTCAGTCATTCATTTTCTGTAACCACTTGTCCTATGGAGGGTTATCGAATATTTATATACAATAATGTTCTTCAATAATCTTAACTGAAATGTAATAAACATAATCTGGAACATTTCCACCTTATCGTTTCTCCATTCACAGGAAGTCCATCTCCTGCAGTCATGGAGGAAACTGTTTATTCTCAAGTCAAAATCTAGGAACAGCTCCTGATAATAAAGGTACCAGACAATGTGAATGTTGTCAAAGTGTCTTTAATTCTGAGTAATCACCTGAATAAATCATCTTTTCTCTCTTCTTGTGGTTTTCAGGTCCACAGAGAGGAGTGTGTGATGTTTTGTCCATTGAAATGAATTGATCCTTGATGAGCTTTGTTTTTGTATGGAGGTCATTTAGCATTTTAAAAGCTTGTTAGTTGAGACCACTTTGTGCAGCAATGTATTTGTAGCCGTGACATTTTATTTGCTTGTACGTGTTTTTTTTTTGTCACTTTTGTCTCAAACATAAAACCAAGAATTAAACAAATACAACATTTGCAAAGTTTAATCCAGTATCCCAATTTCTCACACATGATGGATATAGTTACCTTATTTACTGTATTAATCTTTATTATTTCATATTTGTTTCTGTTATTATGTCCTGGTATCATCTAACTGCGTTATACATTTAGTTGTTTTGGTGTGTTTCTGATGAAGGACTACCTACCTCAGACTCTAACCATCCTCAGTGTCATTAACACTGTAAAATAACATGTGAACAGACCTGACAAGCAAATAGTGGCTGAAGTGGCGTGCTATGTATCAATAATTCTGTGATAACAACTAAGTTGGTACAATTTAAAGGAATCAGCCCACTTAACCATTTTACACAAACAGAAAATAACACAACGTCTTAGTATGTCAGTTAAACTGGAACCTCTTAATAACAATGACAGTGTTTTTGGTGTTGAGTGGGAGTATGAACAAGCTCACAGACACTTCCAACTCTGCTATCACTCTGTTTTAAATTGAACCACAAAGTTTATCTCACAGATAAATATGCACTGGTGCAGAACACAGGATCTTATCCAGTAGTTGCTAAGTTGCTCCCACCATGGCTACATCTGACCAATAAGTGGAGGCAACATTTTACATGATTTGTGGTGATACCAAACTAAGGAGGAACACTGTTCAGATCAACTGATTTGGATGAGAGTAAACAAAGTACAGGTGTTAAAAGGTCCTTAGAGCTTTAGTTTGGAGTAATACAGGATGCAGAAATCATTCCCTAAACTCATTTCCTCTTGTGGCAGGTTGAGTGCTGCTCCACCTCCACCCTCAGTTAGTAACACCTGGGCCTGATTGCTCAGTGGTGCCACCTGCTTAACTGGTCACCTGCTCACACCGTTGTCTGGCGTTCACCTGACGAGGGTTCTGTCCAACATGTTCTGGTTGTGGGAAGCGAGTTGCGACCTGTAAGCAGGGTTGGCCGTGCTGTTTGTGTGCAGCTTCGTCGGGATCTTGGGGAGTGTGGCGTCTGCTCTCTGCCTTCACCTCTCTGTTGAGTTCTCTTCACCCGCATAGCCTTACTCTTTTAACTTCTGCTAGATTCATTAGCCTTATGCTCCTTACCGCAGTGAAGTTAGTTTTAAGTTGGATCGACAGACATTCGCTCCAGGTAAACCTCTTTGTCGCTATGCGTACAGTGCGACTCCGAGCAAGCCACTCCAACATTTCAAGTGCACCCTTACTGCAGACTATACGGTAAACACACGGAGATAGAAGACGGCCACAGCGTGTACCGACTTCCTGCTTTCAGAATAAAAATGTGGGATATTTAAAGCATAGATACTGTGTGTTTTAACCTATTTAGAATTTACTGGGCTACAATATGTGTATCTCATGCAGCCAGTGCAGTATCATGATCCAACATTGATTTTGTGTCAGATAGATAGATAGATACTTTATTGATCCTGAGGGAAATTCAAGCATCCAGTAGCAGTTACATACATTGAACATAAAATACAAAAGCTATATAAAAAATAGAAAGTAACTAGAAATAAAATGTTTTGTACAACTATAAACTATGTTAAAACTATAAAGTGACCAGTAGAAGGTTTTTTATATATATAAATATGAGAGCTACAAATGGGGAGGACTGTGTGCAATTAAATTAGTTTGTAAACAGATGAATGAAATAATTAAATGAATGAAAGTCAGTCACCAGATGTAGCAGAGGTAGACAGACATGGCAATGACAGAGTGTCCAGTAAGTGGTGCAAAAAGATATGTCCATTGTCTATTGTGTCTCCTGCCATCACTGAGAGCTGTTGTACAGCCTGATGGCCAGGGGGACGAAAGAGTTCTTCAGTGTGTTGGTGGAGCAGGATTGAGACAGCAGCCTGCCACTGAACACACTCCTCACTGTAAAATGCAATATTAATGCTGACTTGCATTTAATTGTTCACTTAACTATTTGGCGAAAGTATTTACATCTTAATGGTTTTTTTCTAGTAACACTTAATTGCAGGGTGAAGAAAGCAATTTACTTCATAATTCCAAGGTAAGGTCACTTACAAGAACCAAGTAAAGGAAGCAAGACATTACGACACCAGTTGGAGGCGGCAATGAGCATGTTTGTGCACGAAGCAGAAAAAGAAGAAGAGTGCTAATCATGTAAATAACCTACAGACAGTTCACAACTTAGTTGGTACTGGAGAGACGCTGCATTATTTCGACTAGACAAGGAAATATTTGATTATCTTCCCGGAAATCGCTGTGGTAAGCTATTAAGCAAAATCTTCTCTTGATTTGAGCAGAAAGTTTGGTATGTTTTTCTTTAACCATCTTCCAAACCTCACTTTGGCTGTTGTACTTTTTGATTTGGTGTTTGTTTGTTTCTTAGGTTGTGAGCGCAAAGAGTATGGCTAAAAAAGAAAATTATAATTTGGCTCGTTGGCCCAATCCAAATAAAGGAGATGTTTGAGAACTGAAACTAACGGACCTGGGCAGAGGCATATCTGATAGACCAGTTTACAACTAGACTTGGCTTCTATGATGTGTAGGCAATAGAAAATGTCTTTACATGTTTTTGTTATTATTATTTACAAAGTACTGACTTTTGTACATATGTCATGTCATGTTTTAGACATTTGAGATGTCCTGCTTGTGATTTTGTCAGTGGTATTTTTTTTTTTTTTTTTTTTACACTAATGAATCCAAATGTTTTGGAAAAGATGGTTCTGTATGTAACAAAACAGATTTTGTTTCATACACTGTATTGTGTGTTTAATATGGGTCAGTTTATGGAAATGCTCAGGTCAGTTTAAGACAGAATTCTTAATATAATTTCTGCGGTCACATTCATGTCAATATTTGAAATTTAACTGGCAAATTTGAGGTTTTTTCTGCCTTTCAAGCAGGAATAAAGAAGTGCTGAACTTTGAACTACTGTGTATCATTGTGTTGAAATCTTATGTAACTGTAAATGTGATTTTAAAATAGAGCCTGGTTTTCATTTATTTGAAGTATACAAGCAACACTTACTTATTTGAAGGCAATCGTTTTGCGTTGAAGTTAAGATCAATTACTGTTCAAGTAAATATAACTGAGATTGTAAGTTTCAGGAACTTCAATGCATGTGTTGTGTTTTAATAAACACACAGTATACTTGACTTGTGATGACCATGTTAGGTGAAATAGGAATTCTCAGTAGTGTAAGTGCACTACACTAAGTAAGCATTAGTTTGGCCAACTTCAATGCATGTGTTGTGCTTAATAAACACACATTATACTTTACTTGTAATTGCCTAGTTAGGTAAAACACTGTAAGTGAACTACACTAAGTAAGCATTTGTTTGGCAACTTGCAATTCCTAGTCCAGGGGGGTATTCCAGAAAGCAGGTTTACTGGCTTAACTGGATATGTAAACCCAGAGTTAGCGGTAAACCTGGGATTTCGGTTCCAGAAGGCTCAAATATGATCGGGCTATGTAAGTAACTATGGTAACATAGGCTCTGAACTTAACTGGGTATGTAAACCCAGAGTTAGCGGTAAACCTGGGATTTCGGTTCCAGAACGCTCAAAAATGATCAGGCTATGTAAGTAACTATAGTAACATAGGCTCTGAACTTAACCTGGTAGGGGTAGGTTTTGTTCAGGTTATGTTCGGGTATTTAAGTGCACGTTCAGCCAGACCGCTGTTTCCACACTTGTCACACAATGACGTTTCCTTTTGAGGAAGATCCAGTTGACATTGAAGCACAAATCATTCGGGCTATTCACCGTGAGAGGGTGATAAGACCACGACTTAATATCCTTTCTTTTCCTGATGAGTTTTTGCCAGAGCGCTACTGTTTTTCTGCGGAATCTTTAATATATTTAAACAACATTCTCCATCCCCACATTTCGAACGTTACGCATCGTGGATTCGCTCATCGTAATTGTTGCGCGCGCGTGCGGGCTCCACCACTCCACCTCCACCTACAACTGAGAAGTTCATAAATTGGTCATTTTCGAACTTGCAAGGCTACACAAATTAGACATAAGTGATTTAGGCGTAGGCCTATTAGGGAAAATGCATTGCACTTGTTAATTTTGCTCCTCCTGGGAGGTTGAGGGCTCCGATGACGTGCCCCCAGAAATCCCCTCCATCATCGGACGCCCTCGATTGATACTGATCGCCAACTCCTCCACAGGGGTGAGGGGGGACACCGCTGGCCCAGAACCGGTCTTCCTCTCTTCTGCTTTCTTCCTATTGGCTTTGAAATGAATGTAACTTGTTGCAATATGGCAATTCAAGAATATAATACTGGATAAGTGATGTCTAAGATGATGCACCCAGATATATCTTACCAACTTGGACAATGTTTTTATATTTTGTTTTGACCTGCGGCCACGTTCTCTTGAGGGCGGTCGGGTTACATCTAATTAAAAATAATACAATATATGACAAGGTAGTCTATAGTATAAGAAAGTATCATACAAAGCAGTTAATATGTAGCCTAATATCTACTGAATTATTGTGCTTCTGACACATTAATGTGCTATAGCCTACTAAACTTACGCATTTACGCGGTCGGCAATTCTCTGCCAAGCAAGATCTCGTTCCTTGGCAGACGCGCAAGTATTGCTTTTTTTCGTGATTATCGCTCTTTCCTCCTCGTACGCCTCGAGCAGAACTTGCTGCTCCGCTTCAGAAAAATAGGCTGCTCTGCGCTTTGCCATTTTTACTCATGGTTTCGACTCTCAATAGATGATGCCTTTATAACTTCGCCGTGATCGCGCACAACTCTGGGTTAAACAATCCGGGGTTGATTGAACTGATTGCTAACCGGTGTTTTGGAACCGACAGCTCGGGTTTAGTCGCCTCAGGTTCAGACAACCCAGAGGTTAAGTTTTATCTCAGTGTTTGTTAAACCTGCTTTCTGGAATACCCCCCAGATTAGTCTGTAATTTCAAGGCAATCGGTTTGCATGTTTTTTTTAAGTAATGTTTACTTATTAGATTTTGCAGTGCTCTGCCTGATGAAGGTGTTGTGCAGAGGGTGGTGGGCGTTGTCCAGTATGGACAGCAGTTTGTCCAGGGTCCTTCTCTCTGCCACTGTCACCAGAGAGTCCAGCTCTGTGCCCACCACTGAGCCAGCCCTCCTCACCAGTCTGTCCAGCGTCCCTCTTCTTGCTGCTTCCTCCCCAGCAAACCACAGCATAGAAGAGGACGCTGGCCACCACAGACTGGTAAAACATCTGCAGCAGTTTTTTGCAGACGTTGAAGGACCCCAGCCTTCTCAGGAAGTACAGACGGCTCTGTCCTTTCCTGTGGAGTGTGTCCATGTTTGTAGTCCAGTCCAGCCTGTCGTCCAGCTGCAGCCCCAGATATTTGTAGGTCCTGACCACCTCCACATCGACCCCGTTGATGGACACAGGTTGGAGATGTGATTTCTTCCTTCTGAAGTCCACCACCATCTCCTTGGTCTTGGAGGTGTTCAGCTGCAGATGGTTGGACCTGCACCACCTCATGAAGTCTGCGACCAGGCTCCTGTACACCTCCTCCCGTCCATCCTTGATACAGCCAACTATCACAGTGTCATCTGAGTATTTCTGCATGTGGCAGAGCTCAGAGTTGTACTGGAAGTCAGATGTGTACAAGGTGAAGAGGACGGGAGAGAGCACAGTCCCCTGTGGTGCTCCGGTGCTGCTGACCACAGTGTCTGACGTGCAGTCCTTCAGTCTGACGTACTGTGGTCTCTCTGTGAGGTAGTCTGTAATCCATCTCACCAGGTGTGAGTCCACCCTCATCTCTGTCAGCTTGTCTCTCAGCAGGAGGGGCCGGATGGTGTTGAAGGCGCTGGAAAAATCAAAAACATGATTCTCACAGCACCGCTCTCCTTATCCAGATGAGAGTAAGCCCTGTGTAACAGATAGAGGATGGCATCCTCCACGCCCACCTTCTCCTGGTATCCAAACTGCAGTGGATCCTGTGCGTGGTGGACCTGGGGTCTGAGGAGATGGAGCAGCAGCCGTTCAAAAGTCTTCATGATGTGGGATGTTAATGCAACTGGTCTGAAGTCACCTGGCTCCCTGGGGTGTTTTGTTTTGGGAACCGGGATGAGACATGAAGTCTTCCAGAGCACGGGGACCCTCCCCAGCTGCAGGCTCAGGTTGAAGACATGCTGAAGAGGCTCCCCCAATTCAGCAGAGCAGGCCTTGAGCATCCTTGGACACACTTTGTCTGGGCCCGCTGCTTTCCTTGGGCGCAGCCTCCTCAGCTCTCTGCTCACCTGATCCTTGGTGATGGTGAAGGGGAGGGGGGTTGAACTGTCCATGGTGGTGGTGGGGAGGGGGAGGTGGGTTGAACTGTCTATGGTGGTGGTGGGGAGGGGGGTTGAACTGTCCATGGGTGTGATGGGTGGGGGAGCTCTGCAGTCCGAGGTGATGATGGACGTGATGGGGGTGTGGAGTGGGCAGTCACTGTCTGTAGGAGCTGGAGTATCAAACCTGTTAAAAAACAGGTTCAGCTGGTTTGCTCTCTCAGCATCCTCCTCTTCTGTGCTGCTGCCCTTCTTCTTGCAGCCTGTGATGGTTTTCATGCCATCCCAGACCTCCCTCATGTTGTTGTGCTGCAGCTTCTGTTCTTCTGTTTTGTTTGTTATTTTGGCCTTAGTCCACCCTGAAGATACACTGTAAATGCAAACAATGTCCTGACTTATGATGAATTAGTGCATTTAACTTAATTCATACTAGTTTTTTAAGTTTACTTTCTCTCACCGAGTTTTCTGCACTTTTTACCCGCATACTTGTTTCTTTAAGTTATATGAACTTGTTTTTTCTGAGTGTGTAGCATGGTTTGTGGTATGAGACTTAAGTTACAGAGCTGTGCAGCCCAGTGCGCATGTACATTTTCGTTTAGCGCGCATCTACTCATTCAAATGCAAGCGGTCAAAGCCGTGAACCTGGACCCAGTACTCTCACCGAAGGCTGGCTCTAACGTTGATTTCGGTAAGTTTAAAGCTTTTGTTTGTAATCTTGTCAATATAATTTAATGTTTGGAATGAGAGTTGTTCGAAGAAAGCCGATATCTCTGACTTTCCGACTTTCTGTTAGCATGTTAGCTTGTGTGTGTCTGTGCGGGTTCACAGAGCAGACGTTAGCAGCAGTTCAACATTAGCGAATCCGATTAATAGTGCTTTGACTCTGTCTGGATGAGCCCCAGTGTAGTGTTAATATTTAACATGTCTCCGCCGGGTCCTGTCTGTTAGCTGCTGGATTACGACGCGCTGCTAATTTAGCTGTATGAGCTAACCAGTTAGCTTAACAGGCTCCTGCTTCAGCTCCAGGCAGCAGAATTTATAAGAGTGTCAGGGTGCAGTCATGCTCGTGCTGGGACGTAAACATTAGCTAAGGTCAGTCCAGACGGTGTGTGTGTAATGTCAGTTAAGGTTTGTTGGTTACAGTTTGTAGACACAACATTCAAACTCAGCGCTGCTTCTCGGGCTCAGTACACGCCCGCTGCTCCAGACAGGTCATAACTGACCCCAGTAGAGAAAGGTAATACAGTCCGAGTGAAGCGCTGGAGCAGCGGGCCAGTCCACGGGGTAAGCACGGAAAATATCATGTTATCATAGCCGCCACAACCAGACATTACACTGAGTAATGTTTACACTTATTTATAACTACAGTATTTTGATAAATGCTGACGCCTGGCACAGATTAGTGACTTTACCCAGTTTGGTTTATTTAATTCAGGGTATGACCCTAAATACTAACACCAACAAACCAACCCAGAAGAAAGGAGACAGGTGAGTACTGCTGTCATTTAGACATTCAAAAATGCAGGTCAGATTAATTAGTGACGCTTATCCTTAAGCAGTGGCGGTTCTACATTGAATTGCGCCCCGGGCGAGACCACCTGCAAGCGCGCCCCCCCCCCGCGCGCAGGCGAAAAGAAAAGAACATCCATGAATTACAAATGTTAATAAACATGCCCTTACACGCTAAGTGTCTGTCATTAGACGCTATACTAATCTATCTTTCACGGAGGAACAATTAGCTCCTTGGTTATTGCCTCCAATTCTATGCTTGGCACACTTTTAGTTATGACTGGTTAAACTATGTTTTGACACGAAATAGAGTTGTAGCAAATGGGAAATGTTCATCTTTGAAACCACTTACAGATATGAAAATTCCGTTGGCTAATTACAGGACCCAGCGTGATGGAAATAAATAATAACTGAACTTGGAACAGTTTTGTTGCAAAGCACAATCTTAAGGTGAAATTAGATCTGGTGTTTAAGACTGATTACTGCTGTATAAGAATTGCAAGCATCATAGCAAAAAGTCTAACAAACGTATAGCACCAGTTAACATTAGCCCTTCATTCATAACATGATACTGTAATCATACAGAGAGAACATAGCATACCTTTATCTTTTCCTTTTCTGTCCATGTCTGCATTTATTTGACACTCGACAATCAACAGATTTCCATCCTTCAGCGCTGTCTCTCACGACCAGAAGTCAAGACTAAACCAATTCACCTTGGTGACCACATAATCGTTTTGTATTACCTATTTTTATTTTTTATTTGGCCATTTCACACAATTCATAAAAACAAAAACATGCAGGAATTATAGGCCTGTATTTATTATATTATGAATGAAATGTGCGTTATATGGAAGAAAGTCAAGGTGTGACTGACTTTAGCCCTTTATACAGTGGACCCCCCCATCCGTTCAATGTGGGAGAGACCCAGAGGTGAACTGCCCCCCTCCTCTCACACACACAGCTTCTGTGCACGGCACCTTCTCAGCAAGCAGAGGCGACTGCAGCTGCAGGGGGCGCCAATTTGCCAATTCAACACACAGATAAGACAGATAATAGAAAACCATGTAGCGGTGCAGATTTATTTATTTATTTATTTTCCAAGTGCTCGTGCCGCCCTCCTTGTGTCATGAAAAAATGACACAAATGATTATGTTCGCCCGTTTTTTTTTTTTTTTTTTGGAAGGCGTTCGTGCGCCCTCACATAGATTGCGCCCTGGGCGGTCGCCCACATTGCCCATGGCAAAAACCGGCGCTGCACCCGATTGTACTTTTACCACTTAACGATGTTGCTACACATTCTTTAAAATTACATCTGCACGCTTATCGTTTATTCTTTCCAATTATACGCACAATTTTGTCGGAGCTTAACTTCCCTCTCTTCGCAGGCGGAGCCGAGTGTGCACTCCCGCACCTTCCCGACGGCACGCAATCACCACGAGGTTACTTAAAAGCTCTTTCAACATTCAATAAATAAAGATATTTAAACATCTGTACCAAAAATGTGCAGTTATTACCATAGCTCATGTTGTTGTTGCGCAAATAAATACAATTACCCATGTGTAATATTTACAGGTAACGAACTGTGCTTCGTTACAACTAGTAAACAAAGAGTAGAGAGGGTGACAAGAATTCAATGCTATCTGTTACATTATGTTTTGCTTAATTATAATAAGATAAATAATATTTAGCAGTGTAAATGGATAGTTTTTTCTTTTTTTTCTTTTTTTTTCTCCAAAAGAAATAAAACATAGCTGACAGAACCTTTATCTATTGAATAGAAAAAAATAACTAGACAATTCCCCTGCGGGAAATCGCGAGAGCGATGCAGTGGCCGCAGCAGTCTGCGATACCATGCTATATTGCTGTGATAGTACGATGCTACGATGCTATGATGATGCTACTATGCCAAGATGCTACTACAATGCTATGATGCTAAGATACTAAGATGCTATCATACTAAGATGCTACAAAGCTAAGATACTATGTTGCTACGATGCTAAGATGCTACAATGCAATTATACTAAGATGATATGATGCTTTAATGATCACCTGTTCATATAGTCATAATATAATCCTGGTGAAAATATTTGCGACTTACGTTGCAAATAATTTCATGCTTGACTACAAAAAGTAATGGTCAGGTCAAGACAGGTATGAAAGTATTCGCGACTTACGTCGCGAATGTCTTTACTAAGTAGCATGTCTTTACTACCATGAGCAGCAGCTATAACAAAAAGCACAACTCAAATAGTCATTTAAGGCCTGGTTCCTTCTGACTGGATGGGTGTGAGTTTGATGTCATGCAGGGTACAACAAACCAAACAGGATGAGGAGGATGCAGTAGGCCTGGCTGAGAGAGAGAGACACTGAGAAGGGTCGTCCTTTACGCCCTTCTACAAACTGAAGGGCAGGTACAGGCGGCAGACCCCTCCCAGCTCCACCTGAAAGCCAGCATCAAATAAGGAAGAGAGTGGGAGGGATCTCACTAGGATCCCCAGACAAAGAACGAGCAAATCGTAACAATTGATCGTTAATCATAATAATTTTAACAATAAAACTCATTACTCCTACCTGAGCAATAGTTTAACAGTTTACGGCACAGTCTTACAGTTAGATAAACAATAATATTAAACTTAACACATCCAGGCTGTAACAAGGAATCAGCGATGAAGTGAAGACCTTCAAATTGTCCTGCGAGTCCAGCTCTTTGTCTCATGTTGGACGTCACTGCAGTCTGTCTGGATCAGCTGGAGGAAAACTATACGCAGACAAATACACATGTCAAATAATGTTATGTAACATACTTAATATAACTCTTATGAGTGTTCAACAGCTCATTATTTATTTAATTAAAAACATCATATTATATTAAATTACTCCAATTATATATATATACTGTCATTAATGTTGTTGCAAGCCATAAATGTTTACTGCTTTATGTGGTGGAATAATATATTTTTCAGTTTGACACAGTTTCATTTAAAAATATCTTCCCTTTAAATTGCAAAACTTCAACATTATTACTGTGATAAGCACCCGCTAGCAAGGCGGCGAATTAGCCGGCGGCTAACCCCACTAGCCTCCGCGTTAGCTCACGGCTAACTGCCGCGGCTAATTCGTGTTTAACTCCCGCGGGTCCGCGGTTGAATCCCGGTTAGCTAGCGGTTAGCTCGAGGCTAACTCCGCGGTTGAGTCCGCGGCGTTAAGGTAGCGGCTAGCTAGCTCCGTTAGCTCCGCTAGCTTGCTAACATACATGCGCTATGCTGGAAGGCTAGTCGTCGGCTAAATCACTGGGCGGCTAGTCGTTTTAATGTTTTGGCAGATCATGTTTTCCACTGTGAGCTCTTTTCCCGCCTCTCGTCCCCTGCAGCTGCGTGTGTGAACGTGTGTAAGCTGGTTGGGGTCTGGTTGTCATGGCTACCAGGGTCAACTGCTCCTGTTAGAATGTCAGTTGGAAGACGGGGAGAGAGAGAGAGAAAATGCTGAAATATCGCCTCGAACAGGAAGGACTTGTGGCCAAACCGTATTTCCAATCATTGAACCGACTTAACTTTGGGCATCTTGAGGCTTTCCTGAACGTCTACATATGTAATTTGTGGGTAAAATGAAGAAATGTGACCTATTTAAAGCGATTCAAAGAAAGGTTACTTCTGCTTTCCTCCAGAAATTTCCCTGCCTTTTTAACATGGCAGCCTATGGAGCTGTGGATGGGTGTTGCTGGCGCATCTTTGTGTCTGACGCCAAAACTATAAGACTTACAGCTTTAGCAGACGAATTTGAGTGAGAAGACAAATTTTCCTACGTTTCTATGTATAAATTATGTCTGTCGTGTGAAATTTGTGGCCACGGGAGCAGTTTCTGTACAGTTTTTTGACTAATTTTCGTCTCCCCTCCTCACTCTAGCTGATGATGTCATCCACTCTAGCACAAACATTCCGCGCAATACACACCCATTATAAACCCTGAAATTTGAGTAAAAACCTACACAACTCTGAGGCTTCATAGTTTAAAAATGGTAAAAGTTGTCGATAAGTGAAGTGAATCTCTGAAGAGAAGGCAAGAGTACCTACGTTTTAAAGTTGAAATGAAGTCTCTCGGTTAAAGTATGCCAGAGCAGTTCATTGTTGAAAATGTCTGTTGAATTTTTTTTTTTTTCGGGCTTCTCCATTCATTTCAATTGGGAAATTTGTCGCAGTTTTTTCGCGACTACGTCGCGAAAAAATCTCGTTTGGAAGAACTGTATAGAAGCACACCGAGTCCGATCGAGACGCACGTTTTGATATATTTTGACCTGTGTGCGACGAACGGTATTTGAGTTGAAAAGTTTCGAAAATCGCGTAGGAAAAAGTTTAATAAGAAGAAAAACGTAGTGAAGAACAATAGTTTGCAGTGCGAAGCACTGCAAACTATTGTTTGCTATGAGGGGGTCAATAGTTTGCATTGCAGGCACTGCATCACTAATAAATCAATCAATAAATAACAGTTTAGGAAAGAAAAAAAAAAAACCCAAAAAACACATGTAACAGAAATAACAACAAACGGCTCAGTCATTCATATGTGGGGTGCTGGCGGGGTTTTGGGGAATATCCGGAACACTATAGACCCCTACGCATATGTTTTTGAGTTGTGACCAGTATGTATAAAATGAGTCACTCTGATTGTGTTTTAATGCTATTTGTTTTTCTGTTTCGATGTGGTCGGATAATAGGAGGAGCCACTGAGATATTGTGATTTTTGTTCTGTCCTTCCAGTTTAGGAGGATAGTCTTTTTAGCGACTGTTCAACTACAGAAAGGTCTCCAAGCAGACATATAGTTGGGGAGGCTGGAATACTGCGACCTATAGCTAGCGAAAGTGTATTAATAACGTTTGTCCAAAGTTTCTGAATTGGTGGGCTAATTTCTGTGGGGTACAAGTGCATTACAGTGCTCGGAAAGCAGAGCTCAAACACGAGTCAGTGATTCTTTCAGCTCTCAACGAAGGCGGTCGCATCTCTCCCTCTCTCTCCCTCCCTTATCTTTCCTGCTTTGCCTCTCTCGTCTCGTCTTGTCTTGTCTCAAACTTTAAGAGCCTCTTCCTGCATTGCTCTCTAAAGTCTAAATCATGGAATTGATCAACTGGTCTCTCAACGCAATTGACAGAATCTTCTCGACGAGAAGCATTGGTTCGGGGGAACCTGCCTGCCCTGACGGAACGTTTGCTGCTGGATACACGATGGACTCCTGGGAGAAGTGGAGGGTCGTGTGCCTGGCGATCCTTTCCGTAGAGGACGTAGAGGATGTTTACTTATTTGGAACCATGATAACAGGATTTCTGCTGATTGGATTAGGCATTTTCCTGGTGTATCGGAAAAATCAGATGTCGGTGCCAGCAGTCAAAAGCCCAAAGATGCTGCCCGAATTAATTGATGGAGGGTGCAAAGCTGTTAGCGCTCAGACTGTGGAGAGAGCTATGAGCACACTGGCTGTGGCTATAGATCGCAACATGGATAACACCGTGGAGAGACTTATTGTGACTATTAGCCGCAAGATGGACACCACCTTGGAGGCTGTTCATGCTCTGACTGTGGTCAGTAACCGCAACATGGGAAACATCTTGGAGAAGCTTTCGGCTCTGCAAAGGCGAATGAACAACCTTGGTGACCAGAATGGACAAACAGAGTAGATCGTGTCTATTGAAATGCGACTACTCGACCTAACCCAAACAATCATATTCTAATCTGCATTCCGGAGCCAGCCGGCCTTGGCCAAGGCCGCTGCTGGAACAAACCCCCCATGAGATTGCTGCAGTGAGACGCTCTGTCCCATCCCTGCTCCCTTTCTTCACAAACACCTGCGATTGTTGACTTCGTCTGGGACCCAATCAGGGACGTCTCCACGGCAACTTGCTGTGTTATCGCGATGACATCCTGCGAACTGAGGCACTGACTGGAGGCTAGACTAAGCAACTCTCCAGGCTTACACTCACACACACACACACACACATATGCAATACACCTCCCTAGCCCCAATCCCACGCCTTCGCAGCTTTACCCCTCCAGTGAAATAGGCGGGGTCCCATGGCTGCGCCGCAGTTGGCTGTGGCCGGGAGATGCCTGTCTACGCTGGAACACCTCCACCCCCCTTTCCCCTCCCCTGGTGCAAGATGTTTTGACTTATTATGTTGTAAAGTGTGTTTATATGTGCTTATGTTGCTGAGGTTTTTTCCTGGTCACACACTGTACTCCCCATGAGGAGTGTAGTCTGGGAGCTGCTTTTTTCTCCTCCTCTCTCCTCTTGTTTTTCTCACCTTTTCTGACCCCAATCTTCCTAAAATGGCTCCGATAAATGGTAGCCACGGTCTATTCTGTATGACCAAAGCAAATTCCTTGTATGTACAACATGCTTGGCAATAAAGTTGATTCTGATTCTGATTCTGATTCTGAGGTGTGTGAGAAGTTGGTGGAGCAAGGTGTGCTGCCCAAGTCAGCCGCTGCAGCTGAGGCTGTTGGTGACGCACCGGTGACGGAGGCGAAAGCGGCGGAGGTTGCTGGCGTGCTTGCTTCTGGTGTGGAGCCTGAGCCTAGTTGTGATCCTTCTGGTAATGTGTCCAGAGGATCTTCGCTTAGCCCTTCAAATAAAGGAGATGGGGAATAGAAATAAACAGCTTGAAGTGCAAGCGATGCATCTCCGTGTCAGGGCTCTAGAACTGGAAAGAGCAGCACCTGTAGTCTCCAGCCCGGTATCTTTTAACCGGAGTGTTTCTGCTCCTGTTTTTGACATTAGTAAGCACATTGTGCTAGTCCCTCCATTTCATGAGTCTGAGGTGGACTCTTATATTGGCACTTTTGAGAGTATAGCTTTTGCATTAAAGTGACCGAAGGAGTTCTGGTCACTTTTGTTACAATGTAAGCTTGTGGGGAAGGCCCAGGAAGTCTGTGCCAGTTTATCCACTGAGGACAGCCTAGATTATAATGTTTTGAAAAGGACTGTGCTGCAGGCTTACGAGCTTGTCCCTGAAGCTTATAGGCAAAAATTTAGAAATAGTGATAAAACTGCCAACCAGATGTATGTGAATTTGTGCGTGACAAGAGTGTGTTATTCCATAAATGGTGCCAAGCATGTAATGTTAAAACGGTGGCTGAAATGAGAGAGCTCATTTTGTTGGAAGAATTTAAGAAGTGTTTGCCGGACAGAATCGTGGTATATTTAAATGAGCAGAAGGTGTCCTCGCTAACTAAGGCAGCCGTGCTGGTGGACGAGTTCATGTTGACGCATAAAAGTGTGTTTTCTATGACTGCACCGCGTGCGTCAAATGGGATACATGAGCGCAGAAACCAGTCGCCAAAGCTTGCGCGTAAAAACACATTACCAGCTGCGAGTGGGAGCCACGAGTGTCTTTATTGCCATGAGCCAGGTCATTTGATTGCCGCTTGTCCGCTTCTCAGGAAAAAGGGACAATATAAGACCTCTAAAACTCCCACAGGTGTTGGTTTTATTTACACCGCGTCCCCGCCTGTAACACACAGTGAGCCTGTATCTGACCTGGAGGAAGACGTGGAGATTGACGACCGTTTTAAACCGTTTGTATCTCACGGGTTTGTTTCCTTGACGGGGGAGGAAGCAGATAAAGTACCGGCAGTGGTGAAGTGGTCCCTGGAGAAGTGGGTATACTCTCAATTTTGCCCTTTGTTAATGACCTGGCTCGTAAGCCATGGCAAAAAAAGGAGACACACAGATTAAGCCTAAAGTTTAACCACTTTATTTAAATAATGTCAACAACCAACCTATAAGATAGAAATGGTTTGAGTGGGAGTATCAGTAATTCTGTAAAACAGAGTAACTAGGCCGAAGCCAACAGAACAAAAACGTGATGCTGGAGGGATCGAGGTCGAGAGGCAGAGAGGAAGAGCAAGTGAGGGCTGTGACTGCCAGATCTTAACGGATCAGGGAGACTGGCCAGGTGCTCCTCGTTACCCAAATTGAGACTCGCCACAAACGTACCTGCAGAAAACAGACAAGCAACAACACAAGAAGGAAAAACACAGAACAGGCCCTACAGCAACAGGTGGCCATCACACCCTTTTTAAGAAGTCCAGAAAAATGCACTGTTTTAGAAACATGTAGTGTAGTTTACCCAGAAATCTGTCAGTGGTATTTACTCACTATTTACATTTACATTTTGCATTTACAACACATCAACAGTGACATACTGTCTCCATCCAGTACTGGGTTTCTCCTGGTTGGGAGCTGCCAGAGCTGCTGGGTTCGGGGCTGGGGTCTGTCTGGGCCTGACCTGGGCCTGACTTGTGCTTCTTTACAAACAAGTCTGCAATACTTCCCTTTCCTTTTCATTGTTTTCTGTCCCTACGCAAAATAAGAGGGACTGGTTATACCTCAGTATTATGTTAGGTCAGATCTTAAACTATTCGTCTCCATCCTTGTACTTTAACTTACTTTAAAATCAACTACCAGCCTAGCCACTATAAAGTTAAACTAGATCATGTAGGTTAGTCAGTCAGGTGAAGTAACGTGGCTTACGATATACTTTTAGACCTTTACAATAACAAACAAGCTTCCTGGACATTGATATAATCTCTGGGCATTTATTACAGTTTCATCTAACGTTACAGTCTAGTATGAAATCCTTATGAACCAGGTTGATTATAAACTTACTGAAAACCAACAATGACATGGTTATAGTGCTACATAGCTTTAGGCTAACATAACGTTAGCCTTTCGTAAATTTAGCCTACTCGCACAGTGTAACTATTGGCGACAAAACCTCTTCTCTAAATGTGCAGTCATACAGTAAGTAGTTTAAAACAATGCCTCATTTGAAAATCACCTGAAAACTTACCTTAACATTATTTATTCCATGAAAGTAGGTTTAATACGAACAAGAGGCTGCGTTTCTCATTCGCATACCGTTCATTCACATCGCGCCTCTTTCAACGAGACGTGCAGTGACCTGTCAGTCAACTGGAGTACTGGCACCTGAGGTGTCCAATCAGGTTCCAGAGGTGGTCAGCGCACCCTCCGCCCTTCTCTGCCTCTGATTGTCTCATTAGTCCTCGTGCAATGCTGATTTGGTAGTGTGGGGAATTAAGCTGAGCGAACTTAATACCTCCCTACATATGATTCATTTGCATTCATCCCTTGTGTCGGGACATGTGAAAGTCGCCATGGTCCTACGGTTTCCGATTAGTGGCATTTCCTTTATTTTAGGTAACGATTTGGTCGGAGGAAAGGTGTTTCCTCTGCCCGAAGTCATTGGAGATCCCGTTTCTGCTGCGCCTGCCTGCTGCCCTGCCTCTGTCTCTTCTGACTTATGTGTGCCAAATGTGTTTCATAAATTGGGAGAAGTTGTTGATTTGTCTGAGTCGTTCATGGCTACATTAGCTGAGGGTGAACTTTGCTCTTCAGTGTCCCCCACCACTGAGAGTCAGAATGCGTCTAAATGTGTCCAGTCTGATCTTTTTCCTGCTGATGCATAGATTGTGTGGGTCCACTGCCAAAACTAAATCTGGACATCAGTATATTCTGACTGTGATGTGTATCCTGAGGCCATCCCACTGTGCACCATCAAAGTAAAACCCGTTGTGAAAGCTCTTATTAAGTACTTTTCAACTTTTGAAGGAGCTAAAAGTTAAACATGTGAAATCAAGCCCTTACCATCCAGAGTCCCAAGGCGCTCTTGAGAGGTTCCACTAAACACTTAAATCCATGTTGGGAAAGTTCTGTCTCGAGTCCAACAAAGAGTGTGATGAGGGTCTCCCTCTCCTGTTGTTCGCTGTGCAGGAAACTCCTCAAGAATCTTTAGGTTTCAGTCCCTGTGATCTGGTCTTCAGCCATACAGTGTGTGGTCCCCTTAGGCTCCTTGAGGAAATGTGGTTGTCAGTCACCAAAAATTGAGCATAATGTTTTGGATTATGTTAGTACCTTTCGTGAGCGTCTCCACCACGCCTGTCTTTTGACCCGTGAAAATCTGGCACAAAGCCAAACAAAAATGAAGCGTCGATATGACAAGAAGTCTGTCCTCTGTGTATTTCACCCAGGTGAAGAAGTTCTGGTGCTGCTTCCACTACCTGGATCCAGTTTACAGTCCCAGTTTTCCGGTCCACACACGGTGGAAAGAAAACTTAGCGACACAGATCTTGTGGTCCAAACCCCCGATCAAAAGAGAAAGTCCAGAGTTTGTCACATTAACATGCTAAAACGTTACTTTTCCAGAGAGAGTGTTTCCCCGCTGCCTCCGGTGCCTGTGAGGTTCGTATCTGTTGCTCCTCTCCAGTAACATCTTTCTGACGACGGGTTGTCGGAGAAAAGTGGTTTGATGCCTGCCGCTCGTTTGCAAAACTCAGAGGTACTGAATGATTTGGAGGGTTTTTAGGCTCATCTGTCCGATTCGGCTCGTGCAGATATTATTGCTTTGATTGAAGCCTCCCTCACCCTCCACGGCTACTGTAACCTATTTATGTAAACAGGTAGGACAGGGACAGGTGCGCCTGTTAGCTGAAAAGGTGCAGGCGATTTTTGATTTTCCCAAAGTTCAAGAAAGCACTGCTCCGGTTCCTGGGGATGTGTGGTTATTATCGAGGTTTCTGTAGAAACTTTTCAGATGTGGTAGCTCCTCTCACTGGTCTAGTTAGCCCGTTGAAAAGTTTAGTTCGGTCCCCTGCTTGTCAGGCTGCTTTTGAATCTGCCAAGGCCTTACTGTGTTGTACACCTTTCCTCGCTGCGCCCAGCTTCAAATTAGAGGTAGACGCTAGCGTGTGTGGTGCAGGTGCTGTACTCCTGCAGGAAGATGATCAGGCTATTGACCACCCTGTCTGTTATTTCTCTAAAAAGTTTAGTAAGCACCAGCTCAACTACAGCACCATAGAGAAGGAAGCTCTCACCCTCCTGCTTGCTTTGCAGTATTTTGAAGTTTATCTTGGATCCAGTTCACAGCCTGTCCAAGTGTTCACTGACCATAATCCCTTTGTGTTTCTTGCCTATATGCGCAACTCCAACCAGCGGCTTATGCGCTGGTCTCTTCTTCTGCAGGATTTCAACCTTCATATTGTTAAAAAGGGCTCAGAAAACGTAATGGCTGATACTCTGTCTAGAGTTTCTTAAAGACATGTGACCTCCCCAACGCTTTTCATCTTTATTTAATCTGTACATTTCTCAGTGTTTGCTGGAATATGAATACACAACATCTGTACAGTAGTGTCTGCTGGAGGGATATCAAGCTGAGAAACTTTAAAGTTTAAACTCATTAGTTATGTGTTAGTAGTTTGGCATATTGCAGCATTGTAGACTAAAAGCTTCCAGACAACTCAAACCCAGAATTTTAGAGCTGTTGGATTGATTTCTGTGTGAAGTGTCATTTTATCATCAACAGTCGTCTTCATTTGATGCAGTTTCAGTGTTTTAGAGCTGGATCAGGATGAGACACACTTTGTGCAGCGTGCTGGGGTTATTCTGTGAGTACATCCTTATTTTATGTATTAGTATGGAACGCTAACAAGGACAGAGGAGAAGTTTTTTGAAGAGTTTTAACTTCAACACTCTTCAATAGACTCAGTTTAGAGTAGATGACTCAAATGTTTTATACTGCTCAGTATTATATAGATAGCCTTTATTATCCCATAAGGAAATTTGTTTCCACAGTCTGTCACAGAAAAACACAAAACAGTGCATATAATGCAGACATGACCAACATATACATACAAACAAAAAGCGAACACAACCATACATTGAACAACAGTACATGATATCATCACACTCAGGGCTGGGTCCGCACAAGGTTTAATGGGGCAGATTATTAAGTGCCATAATAGCGGAGGGTACGAAGCTCTTGTTAAAGCGCGCCCTTCTCCACTTTAGAGTTCTGTATCTGCGCCCAGATGGCAGCAGTGTGAAATGTGGGTTGAGGGGGTGATCCGGGTCATTGGATATTGTCCGTGCGAGGCGTGTGACAGCTCTGTGGTTGAGTTCTGAGAGGTTAGGTGTGGGGTGGTTAATGATCTTGGATGCAGTGTGTGTGATTTTTGTGAGCTTGTTCCTGTTGGTAGTGGACAGCATGTTGTGGAAGCAGGGGGAACAGTACAATAGGATGGGTTGGATGATGCTGGTGTACAGTAATAACAGAAGGTGAGGGGCAACATAGAGGGCACGGAGCTTGCGGATGACATGGAGTCTCTGCTGGGAACTTTTGTATATGTCAGTGATGTGTTGATCAAATGTCAGTTTATTGTTGATGGTGAGTCCGAGGTATTTGAAATGGCTGACCTGTTCTACTGTTTGATTATGGATAGAGGTTGGGACCAGTCCAGATGGGTGTGTGCGTGAGTTGTAGATGACTATTTCCTTTGTTTTATCCACATTCAGTTCTAGGAAGTTGTTGGTGCACCACTGAGTGAAGTGAGAGATGGAAAGTTGATAGGCAGTGATTGAGTTATTGTCACTTAGCAGTCCTAGAATGGCAGTGTCATCTGAGTACTTGTAATATGTGGTGATTGATGAGGGGCTGATGCAGTCATTAGTGTAGAGGGTGTAAAGAAAAGAGCTGAGGACACAACCTTGCGGGGCTCCGGTGTTGGTGATGATGGTTGATGATGTAACTGTCCCTTTCCTTACAGCCTGTGGTCTGTTGGTGAGGAAGTTGTGAACCCAGCGGATGAGGAGTGGAGATATGTTGAGGTTGAGGAGCTTCTTGATCATCTGGTGGCGTTGAATAGTGTTGAAGGCTGAGCTGAAGTCGATGAAGAGGATGGATGCAAAGGTGCCAGGTGATTCCAGATGTTGTAGGAGGGGGTGGAGGAGACATGCTACAGCATCCTCCGTCCCCCGCTTGGCCCTGTACGCAAACTGATACTGGTCCAGGTGTGGTCTGACAGCTGGCAGGATGATGTGGAGGATAAGTTTTTCCAGGCATTTCATTATGATGGAGGTGAGTGCAACCGGGCGGTAATGATTTGGTTCGGAGGGGCGTGGTTTCTTGGGTACCGGGATGATGGTTGATGTTTTCCAGATAGTGGGAATGGATGCTGACCGGTAGGAGTCCCAGAAGATAGAGTGAAGAGGAGGGGCCAGTTCCATGGCGCACAACTTCAGCACCTTGACTGAGATGTTATCAGGCCGGGGTGCCTTTCCGGCCTTGTACCTGCTCAGCTGCTGCCGTACATCCTCCGCAGTGAATGGAGGGTGTGCAGGTGCGTCCGGGGGGAGGGCATTGAGCAGCTCCTCACATGTGGCAGAGTGGTCTTGGGAGTCGAACCGGGTGTAGAAGGTGTTCAGTGTACCAGCAAAAGTGGTGGGGTCAGTGAACACGGAGTGAGCATGATTGGGTAACTGACCGGTCATGCTGTTGAATTCCTTTTCCAGTCTGTCCTTGTATTGAAGTTTGGCCTTGATGATGTCATTCTTTATTTGTCTGTTGAGTAAACTGACAGCATTCCAGTCCTTGCGCTGAAAAGCTTTGTGCTTTTCCCTTTGGCTGTTCTTGATATGAGAGGTGATCCAGGGTTTGGAGTTTGGATATCTCCTGAAAGTTCTTATGGGAATGGTACATGAGATACAAAAGTCAATGTAGTCCGTAATCACTGCCACCCTGTGATCCAAATCGCCCTGGAAAATGTCCCAATCAGTGCATGCAAGTGATCCCTGTAGCTGTGCAATGGCATCCTCCGACCAGAGGGTGGCACGGTGAATGTGTGGCTTGTTGCGTTTCAGTTCCGATTTGTAGTGTGGCAGTAGGAGAACAACGTTGTGGTCGGAGTAGCCGAGTGGATGGTGTGCGTGAGCAATAAACGCATCAGAAGTATTCCCATAACATAAGTCCACACTGTAAGCAATTGCTGTAAATTTACAGCCAATTTTCAACATTAAAATACTGTTTTCGTGTTAAACAGCTTAGTACTGTAGTTAGCAATGCATTGTGGGCTGCTTAGCTTGGAGCAACAGGACAGAGGCCCCAAACAGTATGGTGATGTTTTAAATTACAGGACACTACACTATTTTTCGATTAAGCATGATTTGCACATGCGCATTGTTGAGTTTGAGATCCCGCTCTCTGACCTGTTTACCGTCCAAATAAAGGAATTTAAAAAAACAAACAAAAAAAAAACGTCCGTCACTGAACAATCAGTGGGCGGCGGTCGGTTCACTCCAACAGACCTCGATCCAGGCTGCGACACAGAAGAACACAACGAGCAACATTGATACTGGTAAGATAAAAACATTAAACTTTGTCTACCGTTAACGTTTTTTCCAAGTATACCTGACTGGCCTTGACTCTGGCCGTAATCTCAGCACTCCCGCTTGATAGTTTATAAATGCTAACGTTAAGCTAGCGCTAACGTTAGCATTCTTCATTCAAACTATAAAGTTAACTTACATTAGCCGTCCTCTGGTCGTGGGTGGGTTATGTTATCACAGTTCTCTAGCTAACTAAGAAATTCAAGCAATAATTTGTAAACGTAATGTTATTTTGTGGCGGCATTGATGGTAGCTACCACGTTTAAGTTAGTTAACGTTACAGCTAATGTTATGTTCGTACCTTAAAATGCGTTTGCTCTGCTTAGTGTTTTTAATTGTTAACAGTGGCCCGAAGAGCCGACATTACTGTCTTAAAGTGCTCTGTGTTAAAGCTATTGAAGATAGTACCAACCATGACATGCTAGCGTGTCAGGAAAGGGGTTAACCCTCCAAAGTCTTTTGTTGTTGTTGCGTTTTTGACACTTGACATGTGGTAACGTTAGTTAATCCCCAGGTTCAAGCTGCAAACTTGACTGATGGTTATTTCTGCTGTCAATAGCATAAGGACATCTGTGATCTTTTATTCACCCTCCTAATTATCTTGTGTTCAGTGTTTATCAGCCATAATATTACAAGGCCCAGCTAGTTCTTGCTGGTAATGTTAATATGCTACACTGTTAACAGAATTTACATGTGGTAGAAAAGTACCAAAATGTTAGCCAGCTTCCCTAAAATCATAAAATAAAGTATATCTGTTTATGTTAAAAGTTGGGTAATTTGTGCATCATGTTAGTAGCTAACACACTTGATGGCTAACTTAAAAACTAAATAATGTATTCTCTTTCAACTTAAGGGAAGCAGCCACCAATCAGTCGTGTTTCTGCTGTGCAACCATGTGCATTTGGAAGCTCCTGCCAGTGATCATTGCTTGTGGTAAGTTCTATTTACAATGTCATAAGGATATTATGATCTAACATGAAATCTGGAGACTTCTGAAACAATAACATGTCTTTTTTTTCTTCTTCTTTCTTTTTAATGCAGGAAAATGAGGTTGAAGAGCTGGAGCAAACAATGGCGATCTTTATCACTGAGAAAGAGGATCCTCTCTATCCACACAAAGACATTAAGACTGTCATCGAAGGAACAGAGGTCCTGAATGAGTTGCCCTCAGTTGCAACAGCTTTTGTGTTTAGTTGATAATAAGGCTTACATCTGAATAAGAACATGTATGTCTTGGCATGATGTCTTAGGAGTTGAGCTACTATTGCAGCTTCATGATTTGTCTTCTGATGACATCAATAGTCTCGTTTCTGGTGTTCAGCTGAAGAAGATTTTAAACACATGTTCAGTGTTGTCAATTTATGGAACAATAAATATGAATGTGTTCTTAAGGAAAGTGTTCTGAGCAGTCACTGATCAAAATGTATTAAAAGCAATTTTTTAAAATTTGATTTACTATACATTTCAAATAATGACAACTGTTACTTTTTTATTTGAGACAACCTAAAATAGTTATGCTCCAACCTAAAATAATTAGTTTGCTCCAACCTAAAGCTTCAACCTAAAATAATTAGTTTGCTCCAACCTAAAATAATTAGTTTGCTCCAACCTAAAAACAATTAGATTGCCCCAACCTTTAATTAGTGGTTGCATGGAGTTAAACTTTTCAGGTTAAACGAAATAAAATTATTTGCTTTGAGTTAATGTCAGATATTTCGTGTGATCGATTACCTCAATTTTTTTAAGTTGATCCAAGTTTTTTATTTTTTCAGTGGAGAGACACTTGAATCCAGGCTTAGGGTCAGGTTGAAATTGTTTGTTTACTGTAGACAGGCACTGTCTACAAAGTAACAACCTAAACAAAATATTATTTTAATTTCCAAATAATCACAGAAATATGCAGCATTTATTTTTTACTGTAATAGACTGTATAATAACAGTATGAATACAGAAATATACTGTATGTCTGGTTTACACACTACTACTGTAAAATTACAGTATATTGCTGGCGTCTTTGCTGCCAGCTCTTTACTGTAAATTATAGAAATACAGGAATATACTGTTTTTATGGTTTACAGACTAATACCGTAAAGTAGTTTACGTTTAAATACCGTTAAAATAACGGTATACTGCTGGCGTCTGTGCTGCCAGCTCTTTACTGTTATTTTACAGGAAAATTGTTTACAGTGCAGAGTGTTGTGCATCCTAGTGGGAATGTCCACGTACTGGTGAAGTGATGGCATTACACAGTCAAGTCTACAGCTGTTAAAATCACCCACCACGAACACCGGGGCATCGGGATATTTAGCCATCATGTAGCTAGCACCCTCGGCTACCAGCTCCGCTGCTGCCCTGGTATTAGCACTTGGTGGGATGTAGACACAGCTGATAATGACAGCGGGGAATTCCCTCGGGAGGTAGAAGGGGTGCAGTGACAGCGTCAGCATCTCCACGTCAGGTGTACAGACTGTGCGGTGGACTTTGATGTTTGTGCACCACCGCTTATTAATGAAGATGCAGACACCTCCACCCCTGTCCTTGCCCGATTGGCTGGTCCTGTCAGCCCGCAGGATGGAAAAGTTGTCAAGACTGACCTCCGAGTCCGAGACATCCCCGTCGAGCCAGGTGTCTGTCAGGGCGATGATGCATGCATCTCTGAAGGCCCGCTCCACCCGGCATTTAGCATGTAATAAATCCATTTTATTCCGGAGGGAACGTACATTTGCTAGTACGATGGAGGGAAGAGGGGGTCTGAAGGGATGCTTCCTCAGCCTGGTACGTACACCTCCTCGCCTGCCTCTCTTCCTCGGACGGAGTTCTGGGGGAAGATTGACTGCCGGTTTTACGTTGCAGAGGCCAGAAGAGCGTAGTTGGAGAAGCTCCAGTCAGCCATAGGTGAGTAGTGTGTCTTCGCCAACATCTGGTTGCAGCGCCGAGCAGTTACTGAAGATCTAGGATCGTACATGTAATCCAGAAAATCCTTTACAGATCTGGCATCCTGAGTGCGTGACTGAAGAACTAAATAATAACGGACTGGACAGTAACAGACGTAAGACAGTACGAAGGCCAAAACAAAACAAACAAACCAAACGAGACGCCGACAGGACACCGGCAGACATGACAGTGTCGTCGCAGCAGAGCATGCGCCGTAGCCCCTTATAAGTTGCTTATATTCATATCTGCCTCTTACTAAATAACAGCTGCCATTGATCATTTCTTCTCTTTATTTTATATTTCTGTCATTTTGATAACATCTAATGAAAAGCATGTCTCCTCTCTAAATGTTGCTGAAGAGACTCCTCAGGCAGAGACAAACGTGAGCAGATCATCCCATGTGTCAGAACAAACAACTGTATCATCAAGGTATGCTTCACAATACGACAAACCACAAAGAACAACATTCATCAGTGTCTGAAAAGTTGCTGCTGCATTATACTTGCCAGCATCCCTTTAGCAAATCTGACTTTGTAACAAATGTGGCTGCTCCAACACGATCCATGCAATCCTCCATCCATGGAAGTGGATAACTCAGGTTTAGTCACACAGTTGACTTTTCTGAAATCTGTACAGAAACGATCTTCATCCAGTTCGTTCAGTCTTACCATTTCCTCAGAGACTCAGTTTACTGATGTGGAGTTTTTAAAGTAATAGTAATTACTATTTTAATAGTGAAAAATAGTAATTGCCTCAGCCTTTTATTCAGTATCAGATCAACACCAAGTCATTATTCAAGGTCAACGTTCGTTCGACTCTAATCTTTCAGCACAGTTCACCATAATATCCTGTATATTTGTGTTTGGTTTTCACTGCAATAAAAAAAATATGTTCTTCTAAATCACTGTTCAATCTTTATTTGTTTTATATAGACATTGTGTTCAGCACCCACTGTTTAACATATTCAACAGAACACTACACTGCTGTGAGGCAACTGTTGAGGCTGACAGTTTAGCACCAGCATAAAGCAGGAAATGCAAACGTATGTAAGCACAGTGAATGACGCATGTTGTCTTCTTGTGAACACATTAGCTGTGGTTTAAATGTGATGATGCCTAATACTTGCTATCACACCTCTATGTGTGAAGAGGAACTATCAGTTTCTTTACAGGCCATCCTTACCAAGTGAACTGGACGGCACAACTGAGCAACACACGGTTTATTTCAGTGCTTTGTTTAATTGATTTCCCCTCTATGTATCTAATCTCTAAGTTTCTGTAGAAATAAAAGTTAAACACTAAGGAATGTCTACACTCTCTACTCAGTACTCCCATTTTATAGATGGGCCAGATGCAGATAAATGCAACGAGGACAGAGTAAGACGTGAGTAGAAGGATTAAAAGGTTAGTTTGGAATGTTAATTTGGTCAATACTGACTCTTTCAGTAATTGTCTGTGTGCATTGTAACTCTATATTCATACTGTATGTAGGTATGTCTACACAACACACACTGCATCAGTACAGACACTGTGGATGCAACAGCAGTAGACATACTGCAACACATTATTTGTTCTGATTCTTCTTTCCGTGGTGCTGTTGTCACTTCCGGTGGCAGTTTCCTGGAAGTGTTTTTGGTATCCATCAATGTGTGTCTCTTGTGCTGCTTTTGCTGCATTCTTACTGTCCTTTCTACTTGTAGTGCTTTTGTTGTGTGCAGCACTGCCACCATGTGTCACAATGAACAGTCTATGGTCACAGTCAGTTACTAACTGTCCATTCTGCTCCAGGCTTATTTCTATCTACTGACAATCAATGACCTCATCATTTCTAACTGAGCCACCTTGAAAAGAGGAAATGCAGCCTGTGGTTCAAACTAAATGTCTGCCGTTCAGTAGATGACTAGCTGACTATCAGCTTTCAGCTCACAGCAGAGAGGAATGAGGAATGCAGACAAAGAGCACAGTCATCATTTAATCTGCCTTTAAACTAGAATAACAGGGTTCAGTAACATTTATTTCTTAACATTCATTAATTCAGTTTGTCAAGCAGACAACATGACAGCATCACTAAATCTCTTGGAGAGATATTTCTTCATTCAAAGTCTCTAAAGGCCTCAGATTTAAAGATCCTCCTCACATATCTCTAAACACATTCAAAGTGCTCCCCCATGGTTCACATGTTCTTTGTTCTCACTGATATTATTTATACAGAGCAGCACTTCCTAACTGATGTGTGAAAGTGACGTGTGCTCAGATCAACCACTGTGATAGAGTTGTGTTGAAACTATTGTTCTCAGGAGCCAACACATGGCCAGGAAGGCCAACAATTCATCCAAGACATTTTAGAAAACTACTCTGTCTACTGTTTTTGTTTGCATGCATACACATATTGTATCTGCACACACCTCCCTTTAGATAACCAGCAGTATGGGTGCAGGTGGAGTGGATGTAACGTTAAATACACAACAGGGAATAGGATTTGATGCAATGAGTGCAAAAAAAAAAATAAAAAAACTATGTTTTAAACTTTTTGTATTTTTGTGACAAATTCAAACTACATATTCTCTGTTCCATCTTGATTTATCAGTTTCTACATCTGTTTTATTTCATTGTCTTTTTTGCATCAAGAGGTAAGTTTGCAGTAGCTGGACAGGAAGTGAGACATTTCTCAGTTCTATCTTTGTCTTCTTATGCTGCAGATGAGTTGTTGCCTCAAATGCAAACAGTAAATGTTTCTCTGAAGCAGGAGAAATTAGATTTAATCAGTGAAAACAGTGATTCTGGAAACATTTGTCAAGATTTGCATGAAAACAAGAAGAGAAGAAGTCTCCCAGGTTGTTTCTGGTGTAAATGGTGTCATTGTTTCTGGTGTACTTTCTCATAGAGGGGTTCATCAGTTTAATCAGTCTAGCTTCTGCAGGTTCTTCTGCACTTCTCATCTTAATGATAACCACATTTGATTAGAGCTACAGCTACTTGTAACGCATCAGAGCTGGGAGAGGGGGAAGGACTTCATCATCATGTTCACTCCTTTTTCTCAACACTATTTCTGTTTTGATCACTTCCTGTGAATGAAGTCATGGCCACATTTGACTCCAGCGTTTCAGTAGAAGGAGAAGACATGTAGAGAGTGTCCAGTTTGACAGACTTTACACTGGTGAAGCTCAGCTTTGGGATTTAAGATGAAGAATAATCATATTTTCAGATTGTAGTTTAAAACCTGCATGGATTCCCTCCAGCTGCTGTGCTGAACTTAGTGAGTATGACACCTCTTGTTATCAGTAGGTCCTCGATTCATTCTACATGGAAAAGTATTTATTGTATCTTTCAAACATGTGATTGTAATGACTTTATGCAGCAGCCTTTCCAGTAGCATCAAGAATCACTGTCTCTTTGTAAGACAGCAGTAGTCTACAGGATGATCATATCTGTGGCAGCAAGAAAATTCAAATCTATTTCTCTGCAGCTTATTGTATGTGACCTCTCTAACACTTCCACCACTTTCTGTGAGTAATCAAGTACTCCGTGCATGTCAGCAGCAGCTGAACTTGTCTGAATGGTCAAGACAAAGATATAAATGTAGAAAGATGGATACATAGATGAACCTTCATGTGACTTCCATCCTGTATACTGTGTGTATAAATTGACATTTTTAGTTTTTTACTTGGTGTTTCTTTCATGTGGATGTTCTGGTGTCAGAAACCTCTTGGCTGTTCTTGACCTCTTGATGTTTCTATGCTCAAGTTGTTTTGTTCATGTCTTGTTGTCTGTTGCTATCATGTTTAAGTTTATTTAAAGCGATGCACAGACCTTTGTGTGAGATGCAGTCTGATATATTTATATATTTCTGCAGTGCCATGAGAGGGTTGGCTGTGGTCAGACTATGGTTAGTTTTAACTTTGTGCAAAAGGAAGGAAGCTGAGACAGAACAAGCTGAATGTTATTTATTTTCTTTTGTGATTTCTGCAGTTTCATCAGATGAAATCTTGATGTGAGGATGGGACACACTTTGCTCTGTGAGCTGGGCTTATTCTGTGAGTATGTTACTGACATACACTCCCCCCCCCCCCCCCCCCCCCCCCCCATGACGTCGCAGATGATGGTCTGGTCCATTTCCTGGTCCACTGCAGTGTGTGGGAGGGTCTGCAGCCATAAACATATCTTCCTCTATTGAATGTTGTGAGGGTGGATGCATGTCTCTATATTTTATTTCAAATGTGGAGCTGTAGATACTGCCATCACATTGGCTCAGATTCCTCAGAGAGTTTTCCTCTCATATCTCAGGAACACTTGGTTATGTTTGTAGTAGTGATCCTTTAATGCATCCTTCATTCTCATGTTACACATTAAATATTTCTTATTAAATATTAGAGTTTGTTTTAGTCTCTTAATGTCTGACATTTCCTCCTTTATTGTAGTGCTCTATACACTCCTCTACAAAGGACATGCTCAAGGTGATTAAACAGTTTGAACTTTCTTGTCTTTGTTTTTAATTATTCTCTAAAAACTAATCTCAACCTACTGCATCATGTTTCTTTTTACTGTATGTACTGACACAGATTGTGTCTACCATATTTCCTAAAAGTGTTTTTCATTCCTAACTGTATGTTCATGTTGCTTCTAGATGCTGTGCTGACTACTGACCCCTACTGGTCACCTTTGTTCACTGGAGAGTCTGTTACCTTCATATGTGACATGAAGGAAGGAGGAGACACTGACTGGCATTATATAATCAACAAGGATGGACGAGAATTTACTTCCTACTTCACACATCAACGATACACATTAAAACCTCTGTCTACAGGTTACAGTGGTAGATATCAGTGCTGTGGTGTCCACAAGAGATCATATCAGAGAAAGCGTAGTAATAATGTCACTTTAACTGTATCTGGTAAGACCTGGATATTTTATCAACAACACTAATTAATGATTCCTGTTGAAATATGCATATTAATGATGTAATACTTTGAACATTTAATTACTTCTACACTCTAAACATTTATTAGAATACTGTAAAACTTGAACCTTTGACCAGGACCTGAGCTGCTTTTCTCACTTCCTGATACTGTTATCTAGAATGACCACACGTATGATCTTTGATATAAAATAAAAGGTATTGTTGATAAACATGTGAAAAATAAACTGAGATGTGACTGAACTTGACTTGAGGGATTCTGAGGGTGGCGTGCAGTTACATATTTTAGAGTTTAAAAAAGTTTTAAAATATGAAACAAATCCCATAAATATGACATTTAATGTATTTTTTTCACAACATCAGATAGACGACCCAGGGCCAAGCTGACAGCAGGACCAACAACCATACCAGTAGGAGGTGGAGTGACACTGACCTGCTCTGTAGAGACCTCTGCTGGATGGAAATATGAGTGGTTCAGACGTACCACAGACACCTCTGAAGAAGTTCCAGTCAGAACAAATGATGGAGAAAACAGAGTTATCAGTGTATCACAAGGAGGAATCTACCGGTGCAGAGGAGGAAGAGGAGAACCAGTTTACTACACTGATCACAGTGATCCAGTCACCATTGAGATAACCTGTGAGTTCAGTTATTTAGTTTGAAATATTCATGATTATCATCCGTATTAGTGATGAAACCTACAATGTTCAGTTTTCTCTGTTGATTTCATGTTTCTATTTGTGTCCCAACTGTTCATATCTGGTGGAAACAGTTTCCAACAAGGTTGTTGTAACACGACAACCCGACTGGCCTGAGATATTCAGAGGTGAGAAGATCACTCTGACATGTGAGGTCCAGGGAGAAGAAGACACTGAGTGGAAGTATGAATGGAGAACACCCAGGTCATCTATCGACCGGACAAACAATAAATACTGGACTTTCACTGCTTCTGAGTCCAGCAGTGGAGACTACATGTGTAAGAGTAGACGCAGAGATGACTCATATTCTTCAACAGAGTGGAGTAAAGCCATCACATTGTCAGTATCTGGTAAGTCATGTTTGTTGTGCATATTGCTTTCCTTATGGGTAAAAATATTGTCACACTCAAAGTGTCAAAAGTGTGTCATGTCTTCAGTCTAACCATGAGTTGCACCTGATCGTCAGTAGCTGATAAATAGTTCGTCCTGAAGGCAGCCAGTCTGTAGAATGAATGGTCAGTCAGCATAGGGATGACAACAACATCACTTCAGTTAAAATAAATGTAAGAATTATTACAATTACAGTTTTATTACACAAAACACATATTTAACTGTTAAACAGTGTTGGCTCTGTGATGACCAGATATCAGAGAATGAGTTGTGTAAAGATTAGACACAAGCTCTAGGGAAGGTCTAAAATCTATCCAGTATTTTGATGCAACAAATGTCCATTCACAGTATGATAGTGGAGGAAGTAAGACAGACGAAGGACCTGAGAAAACAAAAATACATTAAAAGTAGAGATTATTTTATATTTTTCTGTTCTATTCTACAAGTTCATTAAACAAATGGTAACAGGAGAATAACATTACATTCTGTGTTCAAAGTACATTAATTGGTGGGGTCACATAAACCAATGAATGGAGACTTTGAATTTACATACTTTGCTATGATTAATTGTCATTTACACAAGTTAGAGACAGTGACAATTTATCCTAAACTCAACAGCAACTAAACCAAAGGCCCAACTGAGAGCTGACACCAGAGACATTCCAGTAGGAGGCAGTGTGACCCTGACATTCTCAGTGAAGCCATCATCTGGATGGAAATACTACTGGTACAGAGATGAGAAGTCCTCTGAACCTCTGACCACACAACATGCTGGTTTCTATTCAAATGGACAAACCAGAGTCTCACAGGAAGGACTCTACTGGTGCAGAGGAGGAAGAGGAGACCTAGTTTACTACACAGAGTACAGTGATTCAGTCAGGATCAATAGAAATGGTGAGTTGGTGTTTGAGTTGGAGAGTTTTAGATTAATAATAAATGTAGAAACACCCAGTGTGGATTTATGAAAGTGGGTTGATGTTGATTTTTGTGTCTTTATTTATGATTCTTGAACATGGACAGTTCCAAACAAGGTGACTGTGACTCTCCAACCCAACTGGCCTCAGATCTACAGTGGAGAGGAGATTACTGTCAGATGTGAGATCCATGGAGGAGACACTGAGTGGGAGTATGAATGGAGATCTACCAGTTCATACAAACCTCCAAATCTAAATGAATTCAGGATTAAATCTGATTCTTCACTCCACACTGGAGACTACACGTGTAAAGGCAGAATGAAAAGTGGACAACAGTCTTCAACAGAGTGGAGTGATTCCTTCAGATTGACTGTAGTCATCAGTAAGTCACATCATATTTCACCAGTCATGACTGTTATTTAACTGTGTAACTTAACATTTGTATCATATATTCAGATAGCGGACAACCATATTTAGATAAATAATGCTTCACAAGACTCACATGTTGACTGTAATCTACCATCTCAAAATCTCTTTTAACAGTTAAACCCCAACCTGTCCTCTCTGTGTCTCCATCATGGCTGAGTCCTGGAGCCTCAGTAACTCTGAGCTGTGAGCTTGAACGTCCATCTGCAGGATTGAGGTTTTACTGGTATAAAGCTGTTCCTGATCTATCACACAAGTATCCATCTTACAACTATGAGCTGCTTCCTGGTAGCATCAATGGAACTGAACAAGATTCCTACATCATTGATGGACAGACACACACAGCAGGATATGTGTGTAGAGCTGGAAGAGGAGACCCAGTGTTTTACACTGATTCCAGTCAACCTCATTTTGTCTGGTCTGGAGGTCAGTTTGTTTCCATCTGTTCTCTCAATAAGTAGATTATATGTCACCTTTCATTTTTTCTCTGTGACCTACATGCAGTATCTTGAAAACTAAAACGCATGCTTACAATTCATTGACTGTTCACATTTATGTTCTCCTAATGCAGCAGGATCTTACTTTTTTGTTACCATCAAACTAATTATCTTATTACCATTACATATTCTTTTCAACAAATCAGATAATATGAAAAACACAAAAAGAGAGTTACAAGACTTTGAAACCTTTTTTTAATTGAACACAAATCCTTACATGACAGGGACAAAATAAATTGGTACAGGACGTCTCTAAAACATAGGAGGTTATATGTGGTGTCTCAGGGTGTGCTGTGTTGTGTGGGTATATGTTGAGTCTGGAAGAAAGTATATGTATGCACAGGAGGAAAAAGGAGAAGAAAATAAACAAATAAATGAAAGAGGAAAAAAGAAAGTCCAATAATACTAATAATATAATCTGAATATTCTGGTATCAGTAGGTAAGGAATGCCATGTGTTTGCATGTTTCCTCTTCATCTTTGGATACTTCATCAGCTCATGTTACTGCTCTTACTCATCAGATTGTCAGAGTACAGATGTCAGGTAAAAGTATGCAGTTTCTAATTTTACAGACTGCTGCTTGTTGCATATCAATTCAAATATACTTCAATGGTATTATTCATAGTTTGACCAAAACACTGCACCTTGTCATGCTTGCACTAATTTTCAGCAATTAAAAAATGAAAGCAAATAAATATTTGCATTGTGGCCTTTTTCAGATTAATATCACTCTTCTTGCTTTGACTCTTTTTCAGATTTCCATTCAGCAGCGTCTCTCTCAGTGAATCCTGACAGAGTGCAGCACTTCACCTCTGACTCTGTCTCTCTGAGCTGTGAGGGAAACTCTACTGAGTGGAGAGTGAGGAGCTTCCCTGTCCGCTACCTGTCCTGTTCTGACTGGAAGAGAATGACAGAATTCCCATGTGAATTATCCAGATACCAGTCTAATAATACAGTGTACTGGTGTGAGTCTGGATCAGGAGAGTTCAGCAACGCAGTCAATATCTCTGGACATGGTATGTTAGAATAGTTCTTTTCTTTTGTTTGTAAATGATTAAAACATCACATCATGATGACCCAGTTATGTGACATGTTACATAATTGTGACAAAACAGACAACAGTTATTCATAGTCTGTCCTGTTTTAATGCAATCAGAGTAAACTAAGCATCATGCTACTTTTAGTTGGAGGCTTTACTTTACTCCCATCATCTGCTTACAAAACTATTTCTATCCAAACTGTCCCACAATAAATCTCTCTTTCTTTCTTGTTATTTCTGTAATAAATCACTAAAAAGCAGAACATTTCTACCACCAAAGTGTTCCTTCAGCCTATTATGTAAAGACGCCGTAGTCAAGTAGGAACCTGACTAAAATATTCTAGTTAGGTTGGTGTGAAACATTTGCAGGGCTCAGGATTAAAACCAAACTTCTTGGGCAACGTGAGACTTCTTGGTATTGATTGAAGTTTTCCCTTTCTAGTTCAACACAGAGCTCTTTCTGAAACTGGAACTTAAAATGCTTTGACTGTTTTCCAAATGGAGGCATTGATTGAGTTTTGAACTAAAACCACTGTAGCCTATTAAATACTGTATGTCCATATTTGTTCTGTAGCTAATGGGCCCGTATTTGACTTCTCATCTGTGGCTGCAACAAAACATCCTCATCATCACATTCATACTTTCCAAGCACATATTGGTACTTACCACGATGAGGGTTTGTTTTAGTGGAGGTTTGGAGTGTTCAGAAGTTTCTGAGGCTCAACAGGTCCAACGTGATCTAAAGGACATTGTAATAAGCTGTTGGTTATTTGGTGGGAAGGGATAGTTGGAAGATTCATACTGCAGTTTGGAATTATTCAGAAACCAAATGTCTGATATAATATGTATTAGGGATGTAACAAATTACCGATATGAATCGGAAACCGGTTTTGATTTAAAAGATGTGAGTGCATCGATACACAAGCCCCTGGACCGATCTAAATGTACCACGAACCGGTCGATGGCCCGATTACAAAGTTATGAATCGGGTTATTACCGTAATTTCCAGACTATAAGGCGCACCTGAATATAAGCCGCACCAGCTAAATTTTGGGGAAACTACATTGTTCCATATAAGCCGCACCCGACTATAAGCCGCACCCAAGCCGCTGGTGCTTTAATGTTTAATTACCGTAAGGGTTTCTTCTACCACGGAGGGGATTGTCGGGACAGAAATGACTGTTTGGAAACGCAAAGCGTCCCATTTATTTACATTTGAGAAACACAATAAATCTTTCAATCAATCGATCGATCAAACTTTCACATCTTTGACATTACAAACAGCATTCGTGCAGTGCACAAATAATACAACGGTGCTCTTAGCGCACTTCCTGCAGTCATAGTACCGTAGTAGTGCAGTATAACAAAAAACAAAGCTTACAACGCTTGACGAGGCAATAACGTTAAATGGCTAAATTTAATTCGTTTTTAAAAGTGCTTGCCTGTAACACGGCAGCAAAAGTGCAGTAACCCGGCTGCTCAACTAAATAACCAGCATCTTTTTCGAAAACAGCCAACACAGCAGTAAAGGTGCAGTAACACGGCCGTTTACTGTATCAAAATAACCAGCCTACTATACCAGAAAAGTCAGCCAGATCGATCGCCTTTAACTTAAAAGCAGCTCTCGTACTGCATTTGGACTCACTTGGTTTGTTTTGCTCTCGTTACCTGGCGCGAGCTGTCTGTCTCGCTCCTGCGCTTCCATGATAGTGAGCCCCTGGTGACCGTTAGCTGTAAGAATCCATAATTCGTTGTATAAGCCGCAGGGTCCAAAGCAAGTGACAAAAGTAGCGGCTTATAGTCCGGAAATTACGGTATATCAGCAATACAGCTGGAAGCCCCGCTTGCTTATTCTCGTTCTCTCTCTCTTTCCCGCAAAAATCTCGCGAGACTCTATTAAACTTATCACTATGAAGGTAAACAATATCACATTTTTAAGATTGATTTAGGATCATTCATAATGTAAAATGTCTACTTTAAACAAGGAACTATATCGGATTACTCTCTAGGCAATTGAATCAGGTCAACTGGACTTGGTTTTTGTCTGTGTCTGCGGGCTAGTCAGACTTGCCTGCTAGTCTCTTGAACTGATGAAGCCACTTGGATAAGGAGCGAAACGTCTTCACAGACAAAAACCAAGTCCAGTTGACCTGATTCAATTGCCTAGAGATGCCTTTGACCTGGACAAATGAGAATTTGCACAGACTCATCGGATTACATCATATTGCACTGAATCGTACCGAATCGGATCGGATCGGATCAAATCCTACCGAATCGAATCGGTTGTTTTTAAAATGTATCCTTCCTGAATCGTTTCGTACCCCATGTATCTAGATACGTATCGAATCGTCTTATATTGGAGAGATGCACACCCCTAATATGTATGCATATAGAAACCATTCTCCTCATTGTATGTCAGCTGTTTGAAAAGTCTGACTAAATCATTGTTTGACTGTTTTCCAGGTTCTTATGGTATCATCCTGGTGAGTCCTGTCCATCCTGTGACTGAGGGAGAACCTGTTACTCTGAGCTGCAGGTTGAGACAACAACAAATACTTTCCAATGTGTTTTTCTATCACAATGACAAACTCATCCAAAGTGATACCAGAGGGGAGCTGAATATCTCTGCAGTGTCAAAGACACATGAAGGCTTCTACAAGTGTCAACATTCAGGAAAACAATCACCACAGAGTTGGATGGCTGTAACATGTGAGTTAGTTTTCAGTTTATTTTTAATAGTAGCAGTCATCATATGAAAAGGCCATTTCTTAAGTTGATTTCTACTCATATTTAATTGAATCTCATTATTAATTCCAGCAGTGTCCAGGTCTGAAAGCTCTTCATTTTTTGTTCCATTGATCGTTGGACTGATTTGTGGAATTTCACTGATTATTCTTCTGCTGCTTCTTTGTTGCTGCACAAAAATAAAGGGTGAGAGAATTTACTAAAAATCACTGTTTTATCTGCTAAATGTTCCTCACTTCATATCATAACATCAGAATTTAACAGAGTCATATTTGTATTTGTCTCTTTTCCAGATGCATGCAGTAACAGGTTGGTCCAACACTCTTGTCTCATTTTGATCCTAATAACAATACTTTCCATGTTCCTTATTAAACTCCTTCATGCTTTAGTCTCACTCAGTCTCTGAACATCAATCAAGGCTCTGCTACACAGCAAACAGTGAACCAGAATGAAACTCAAGTTTACTCCTCTCTTCTCCATGGTCAGCCTTTCCAATCATTCTTTTCACAACTATTTCTAACACCCACTTTGACTTTTTCAAACCAAAGCTGAAGTGACTCATTGGATGTTGTCTTGATTTTCTCTGACCTGTAGCTGATGTTTCTGTCTATGAATCAATCAGAGGCTCTGGAAACACAGGAAGTGGTACAGTATAAACTTTGATTCATGTGGAGCTGTCAGACATTAGATTATTATCAGTGACTGATCTAAATTCATGGAACATTCTAATTTCAGGGGAACCAGACCATAAATACAGAAATATTAGATCTCATCTTCAGCTTCAAGGTGAGGAGTCACTACTAAAAATATGAAGTATAATAATATATTAGTTGTTAGCTCAACTACCAGTCTGTAATAGTAGATAGAGTGTGAGTGTCATTAAATAATCTGATGCATTCATCTTAACAGGGAGACATGACACTGAGAAGAGCTCTGACTACAATAACGTGAATCCTGAATCTTTGTCATGTGTCACGTCGACCCAGTCTCAGAGAACCAGTCAGATCCCTGCCACAGTCCAGACTGTCAACCAGGATGAAAATCAGCAGCACATATACTCCTCTCTTCTTCACGGTCAGCTCTCCGTTAAAACAAACTTGCTTCCAGAGCTGCAATGTGCTTCAAGTTCATGAGCCGTCACATTAATAATAACAATGTTTCCTGCTGAACTAAATCAGGTTCTTTCAAATGATTTTCCTTTGTGGTGATTTTCACTGACCTACAGGTGATGCTTGTGTCTATGAGTCAATCAGAGGTCCTGAAAACACTGGAAATGGTACAGTAGAAACTTTGATCCATTCAGAGCTCTCCAAAATCATATGACTGCAATTCAAGCCAGTTCAAATGTTCTGATTTCAGTTGGACGGACCGATGGCTGCAGAAATGTCAAATATCAGACTGAGCTCAGAGATGTTGGACAGAGGAGTGAGTACACAAAACATTATACAACTGAATTATTGGAGATTCACAGTTGAAACAACAATACCACAATATCCATATGTTACTTTACCAAAAGTTTGTGGACACCTGAATACCATGCCTGTACATGCAGTCTGTGATTGTTCAATTTCAGTTTCTAAACCAAGGTCAAGCCCAGAACATGTGATGTTAACACAAAGTAACAGACTGTTGTAGAAGGATCATGTTTTTCTGTGTAATCTTTACAGGAAAACATGGTGATCCAGGGAAGAGCTCTGACTACTAGGATGTGAATCCAGACTCAGCCTCAGGTAAAATGTTTAGCTTTTTGATGTTTAGCTACTGAGAAGACACTTGGCAGAGTAGAATGGGGCTACCTTTTTGAGAACTTGGGGAAGTTTGGATTAGGGGCAAACTTTGTAGCTTGGATCAAACTACTATATTCTAGGCCCTCAGCTATGGTTTTGACATTATATTGAGCCTTTGGCCATAGTCTAATCCTTCCATAGTCTAATCCTTCCATAGTCTAATCCTTCCATAAACAAGGGGAACAAGGAACACAAAGTGTCTTTGCATGCTGACGTCCTTCTGCTGTACGTCTCTAGTGTCACGAATGTTGTCTGTTGTTTCATCTCAGGTCCATAAAGAGAGGAGCATCATCAATGAAACAAGAGAAGTCTGGACAACAACCTGAAAAACAACATTCATCTGTAAACATGTGTTTGACAACATTTCTTCAACTGCTGCCATCCAGACATCAGACACACAGTCATTGATGAAGATCATATGAAAGAATGACATCATCTGGATTTAATGTCTGGATCAATGTCAACACTGATGATACTGTCTGATTATTAGATCTATTGTTGTTGCATTGATGTAGTCAATCTGAAGGTTAAATACACCATCTATCTATATACTGTAACATAATGTATATTCTACTTTAGTTCTATTTAGTCTCATCAGTAACTCAGTCCATTAATATAAGGGAGATAAGGGACTACGGGCTGATTCTTTAGACGGTGTGTAGAACACAGTCCTGAAATAACAATAAACAATATTATTCCTACCGTGATTTTCTTGCATGTATTTCACATGAACAGTAAACATAAGTCTATACACAATTATCTCCTGTGTATTCATCCATAATCATCACCAGCCAAGCGCATATTAATATAAACATGAGGTACATGATCTAACACCGCCCTCTGCTGGCTACGCGGGGCATAGAAACGAGCGCCCACCCGCAGCATACGTGTCCGGAAACTCAACGAGCAATAAGGACTAGAACAATAACAGCATTCATGAACACCAACCAGCTACGGATAAACAACTTTACAGCTGCAGAAATTCACCCTGGCCCTTTAACAAGGCGGAGATCACAGACACGGCAGCGGGTAATAGAGAGGCGAAGTCCCGCCCCCCTACTTCCGGGTTATGGGACCTATCTTTCGAAAAAATATGAACGGCAGTCTATGGAGAGATCATAATTATTTTTTGGTCCCGATCGAATTGTGGCATGAATTTCACATATGATGTGTGTGAATTTAAAAGATAATTTTTCACGTCAAGAGATAAATTATTTGACGTAAATAAGCTGAACAACATTAGGTTTTGTATGAGATCGCTTAGTGAACTACATCTCTCGTCTGAGAACTACGGCTGTCTCCTTGTTGAGCTTTACCGTCTTCTTCCAGGACGAAGGCAGAAGCATCAAACGAGGTGAAAATCATTATAAATCGGGTCATGTCGAGAGCTGTAGTTACACGAAGGGAGTTTTGGTCGGTTCTGTACGCGCCAGCATGCGGGACTTGTAGTTCGTTTAATTACGTATTTTCCATAGCGTTTTACTTAACTATCTTGCGACAAACTGTGACATTCTTGACATGTAAAATCATTTTTTATTCTGAAAAACAATATATGTATAATCCAAGGCACAAGTCCATCGGGACCAGAAAATAATTTATCTTTCGCCATAGACTGCCGTTCATATTTTTTCGAAAGATAGGTCCCATAACCCGGAAGTAGAGGGGCGGGACTTCGGCTCTCTATATATAGAATGACTAGATGTGTTACGTCGGAGTCTAGAGCGTCCGCACAGGTCGGCCATCTTACCACAGGCTGGCTTTCTGGTGGGATCAGTCGAACCTGAGATAAACGGAGGTAACCTGAGGTAAGGTGTGACCTGCACAAACGTTAATACTCTTATCTCGCTGAAATCTTGATGGATTTACAAACTGTTTGTTTTCTTACAAACGTTATTAACGTGGTTATAATTCTGGATGCTTGAACATGTTGAAATCGCAGCTTTTCTCCTCGAAAAAAACCCCGACTTAATCGTGCAGTTTAGTTGTGTATCACGGCTAGCTAGGCTACTAGCTACCCAGTAATTTGGGGCGAGGCGGAATTACGCTTTCTTTTCAATATAATACACACATGATACACATGATTTAACTGAATTTACACATGATTTCCTGTCTGGTCTGCAAACCTATGGTGGCATCATGCCTTCAGTGTGCATATTGTACGTAGTTCTCTGCAAACCTATGGTGGCATCATGCCTTCAGTGTGTCTTGAACAACCACACATAAAAGGTTGCACATATTATATTGGTATTTTATCGTATTTGACTGTAGATAGATTTATGAGTGAAGTTACCAACACAATAGATTGGCCGTAACACACTCAACCATTTTAGAATCACATTCCCTCTCTCTGTCTCTCTCACTTTCTCAGAAACACACATACAGACACAGGGAGAGAATGTTAACTTGTGTCTTTATTATTTTGTCAGAATGCACCAGAATGCTTCGTTTGTATGTGAAAATCACAAAAAAATCACCAGCCGCCACTGATCATGAGTTATAGTAATACCAACCCAGTCTCACCCCCTCATCGTCACATATTGACGCTTGGTCACTGACCCCTGTCATCAACATTTGAAGCAGGAGGTACCCCCATTGCGTCGCTCTTGGACGACTAGGGCCGCCCATAGACCTGAATGTAAATCCCTCATCGTTGCTTTTCAACGCATAGGGCTGTCCAATAGACTTGAATGTAAAACCCTCACCGTCGCATTCTGACGCTGGGGTCAACGAACGAGAGATGTGTGCGTTAGAAAGTCATAAACAATGGTGTAAAAGAGGTCGGTTTAGGCTACTATAAATTCGGTGACCACCTTAGGTGGACTGCACACCGGCAGAGGCTGCCAAGAGGTGGATAAACTCTTTAGAGATGGATAGTTCTACGTATAGGCTTACCCACCACTGCAGAGCGCATAGGCTAATAACTTGGCTAGATGTAGGCATCATTTTGCGATAAAAAAACAAAAACAAACAAACGTAAAAACAAGAAAATAGTTCATATGGTCGGATTTAGACGCAGGAGTGTCAACTACGGGGAGAAAGCATGCATTGAAAGTTTCGTGCTGGTCATAAACTTTTACAATTATTATTAGGCCTAATCTATTAGGCTATTACAACATGTTTAGAACAGTGGTAGGTCTATTAAATGGTGTGTTGAGAGGAGAGCACAGGATAGGCTATTGTCCGCAATAGTGCTGTGGGATTTTGAAACGTATAGGCTAGAAGTTGCATTTCAGGGTGTAAACCCTATCATTAGGCTAAGTTTATTCACCACTACAAATAATATTTGGGATAGTTTATCAGGGGCACAATAAAAAAAAAGAGAAGGAACTTTGTTATGCAAACCATAAACTAATCAGTGACTAGGCCAGGTGCCAGTTTCCCGATAACGATGGATGCACGCAGGAGGGTTTACTAAGATTCATCTTACGATCGTTCGCTTGGTTTTTCTGACTGTTTCGTAGCGTGAACGCGCATGCACTGCTCTTAAGACGCTTAAGGAGCTGTCCACGTTAATAGTTCTGAAATATCCTCTAATTTGATGGTGATGTCAGGTGACTGCACGTCACAGCTTGGCCTACCGTTTAAACTTCGGATCTACACATTAACTCACATCAATACGAAAATAGAAAAAATTGACATGCGCATCCCAAGTAGGCTATAGGGCCTACCACACAAAGATATAGGCCTAAATAATAATTATTTAAGATTAGATTGTTGCACCGTTAATGGCCGCGTTTCCAAAATTAGTTAAGAAGCTCTTAGCGCTAAGATCTTCTTTGGAGCGCTCTTAAGAACGCTGTGAAAGAAGAACACGTTTCCCAGAGTCGCTCTTAGCTTAAGAAGATCTTTCACTAAGAAGGAAACGTAAGATCGATCTGACCCACTCTTAACAGCCTTCTTAGCGATCAAATGCTCAGTGATCATAGCCTGCCACCAGGGGCGTCTAGATTTCTAGGCTACAGTGATCAAGCTGCGTCAGGGAAATTTATATCCTCCACTTTTTGAAATAATAAAACAATGTTTAATGTTGAAATGCACTCATAGCTGTGGAGCACTGGCGCAAGAAACATAGGCTAATAGTAGAGAAGGAAAAAAAAATATATTATTGAAGTACACGTTTAAGTTTTCCACACATCTGCATATGAGTTTACACATAAAAAACATCAACCACCCTGTGGCATTTCACAGATATCAAGGAAACAGATGTAACTGAACTCAGCTGAACCTAATCCAGAGAGGCTTCACCTGCTACTCTATATAAAGGCGTTGCCAAAGTCCGCGTGTGTGAGAAACCATGGCTGCAATACAGCACATTCTCGCTGCTAATCAACAGCGTCGCCGAGCGCGGAGCCAGACGGTTTATATAAATGTTTATGTGCATCAGCACTTCTCCCCACTCGACGTACTGTCAGACCGGGCTGTCCAGGAAAAGTACCGGCTGCCCCATGCGACGATCCGGCGGCTGATCACTCTGGTGTCTCCACATATCCAGAAAGCAACCCGCCGCAATTTTGCCCTCAGCCCGGAGGTGCAGCTCCTGGCTGCTCTGCGGTTTTATGCAGTGGGGAGCTTCCTGGAGGTGGTAGGGGACGGCACAGGCCTCAGCAAAGCATCTGTGTCCCAGAGTGTGGCAGCTGTGACACCGATTCACCTGCGCCATGCCCGTACCCACATTAAGATGCCCACCACACGGGACGAGGTCCGCCAGGTCCATCAGGGGTTCCACGCAGTGGCTGGGATCCCCCGGGTGATCGGTATGGTGGACGGCACCCTTATTCCCATCCTCAACCCTTCCTTGGTGGATCCGTGCTGGATCAGCAGGAAGCATTACGCGGCCATCAACACCCAGGTTGTGGTGGACCACAACGGCCTCATCAAAGACATCGTCGCCAGGTGGCCAGGGGGCACACATGACAGCTTCATGTGGGCCAACTCCGCTGTGGGGCAGAAGGCTGGTAGAGGAGAGTTTGGTCGGAGTTTCCTCCTTGGGGACAGTGGCTACCCTCTCCGGAGTTACCTCGTGACGCCGGTGACCAATCCAGCAACACCTCAGGAGGAGAGGTTTAATGAGGCCCACACACGCACCAGGACGACGGTTGAACGGGTGTTTGGCAGGTGGAAGTCCCGCTACAGGTGCATTCATCGTTCGTCGGGGGGGCTGCGCTTGTCACCACGCAAGTGTTGCCGCGTGATTGTTGTCACCGCCATGCTGCACAACATCGCAGTGCGCGTTGGCGCAGATGAGCCGCCTCCTCTGGATGACGAAGAGGACCATTCAGAGGACGAAGCCCCGAACCCCGCCCCCCCAGGATGTGCGAGTAGTGCTCCATCAGGCCGGTGCCCAGACCAGACAGGAACTCGTCAACCTCTTCTGAGGTCCAACAACCCCAGCCCCTACCCCTTCACCACCAGTCACCAAGCACTGATCAGCAAAACAATAAACCCACAACCCACAACCACCACACCACCCATATCAACTGTCAGGCCTGAAGGCTGAAATAAATAAACAGAACCAGTTCTGGTTCTGGATATATATATATATATCCAGAACCAGAACTGGTTCTACATATATATATATATAGTCATACTTTGAAACCAGAAAACGAGAACGAGTCATACTTTGAAACGAGAAAACGAGAATTCGCACGTACCCTGAATTACTTACACTTGGCTTCACATAGTCGCTCCTATTCGTCCTTGATTGTTAGTGCGTTAGTGAAACGAGTTGAGCATGGATGACCAGACAGTGCTATGTCAAGCCTCGCTTTATCACTTATTTTGGATGTCTTAATTCTGCTTTTGTGAAATACCCCTCAGGAAACAAGTGGGAAATTACCGGCAAAACATGCTGTGCTGTAGTGAGTAGTAGTGAGAAGCACGTGCGTCAGGGCGCACATTACGCACACGTCATGAACCTACGCTTAGATAAATTACTTGAAATTACAAATTGCCTCGGACTTTTTGTTGCTAGGTTTAATACTCATTTCAATGCAAAATGATACACACAATACATGGTTGAAAAGGAAACCAAAGTTTATTGAAAGCATAATGGGGGAGGAGGGGTGGCGTCTCCGGCTTCACTGGGCCGTCTGGGCGTCTGCATCACCTGCAATGAAGGGGGATTGATTAATGAAATTGAATGGGATACATTGCGTAATGCTAATAAAACAAAATAGAACTGTCCCGTACCTGAATCCTGGGGAAGGATGATTGGAACGGAGATGGAGGGACGGTTGAACTGTGCCTCGGACAGCGCCAGCTGTTTCCGGTGCAGCTCCAACCTCTCCTGCTTCATCCGGACCATCTCTTCCTGGAGAGCAGTTTGTCTCAGGAGCTGGTCCTCTATCCCCCGCAGCACCACCAGCTTCTCCCTCTCCAGGCGCACTAGCGTCTCGCTGCAGGTGCAGGTGGTTATTGCAGGCCGCCTGGTTAAGCCTCCCCGCATGCGGACACTGGGCCGTGCTGGTTGGCGCACGGGGACAGGGCACGGTTGTGCGGGGACAGGGCACGGTTGTGCGGGGACAGGGCACGGCTGTGTGGGGTCGTCCTCTCCTGTGGGCGTGCACGCCCCTACTCCGCTCCCGGATGGCTCCTCTTCCTCACTTTCTGAGAGGCCCTCGTCCCCCTCAACGTCGATGCCCCCTGTGATGCCTTCAGAGGCCGTCTTCCCTATGATGGAGAGGACTTTCTCTTCATCGGGAGTGAGGGTCGTCCCACCCGGTGCTCCACCACCCGTGCCCATGGCTTCCCTTCTCACCTTGGCACTCTTCTTTTTGGTCAGGCTCTGAAACTCCTGCCACTTCTTTCTGACAGCACCCCAGTCACGCAGGCCACATGGGCTGGAGGGGGACATCTTCTCCGCTATAGCCTGCCATACACGGTTCTTCACCATGATGTTTTTTTTCCCTTTTGTTCCTCCAAATAAAACCTCACGGTGCTGCCACACCTCGTCCACTAGGACGCCCATCTCCTCCGCGGTAAACGACGGTGCCCGCTTGCTCTTTTTGCTGCCAGTTTCATCCATTCTCACGTGTGTGCCAATATTCATGGGGGTATATATGCGCTAATGGGCTTGATTACTACTTGGATACACCTGATGGCATACACACACTTAAAACAAAAATTAACTTAATGCTATATCCACGTGCAAACACTTTGTTTGAGCAGGAGAGACGCTTATAAACAACGCTGTGTGTGACTGCGCGCTGCGCTCAGCGCTGATAAAGGAGTGGGTGATCGATTAGCCTGGCATCGATTGATTCAGTTTCAGCACCACCGCGGTTGACAGCTCCCGTTAAGAGCTTCTTAAGATGCTTCTTAGGCTTGATCTTAAGGTTCTCCTAAGAAGGCAGTTAAGAACGCTTCTGGGAAACACCCGTATCTTAGCGCTCCTTCTTAGCCGAACCCTTCTTAGGAGCCTTCTTAAGTCCTTAAGAACGATCGCATTTGGGAAACGCGGCCATTGTCTGTGTCACTTAAGAAGACTTTTGAAGATAAGAAAGAGGTCGAGTAAGAAAGTGAGGAAATGTGTAGACTTAAATAACATAGGCTATAAGCCTATAGGCTTAGATTTTGACGCAGCACAGACTAAACCACATGTTCCTTTCTCTGCTTTTACCTCATAGGCCTAACAAAAGATAGTCTACACGTACGCAAAGATAATGGCAAATTCTGGCAACGTCTCGTTTCATAACTTGATTGCATTTTTGTCTGCTTTTACATTATTATGACCATTAAATGTAGGCTATGCTATTTTGCACGCTAAAATCTGATTCATCACAAGTAAATACAATAAAGAATGGGAACGTATGGATAATTGTATTCTAAGTTGTAATTCCCCTGTATGTCCTCTTGGTGACCTCAGTGAGAAGTACTTGTTAAGACGCTCTTAGCCAGTAATGACAACTCTGGAGCACTCGTAGATCTACGAGTGTTTTCACGACACTCTTAATAGGTGCTTGATAACAAAAAGTATATTTTTTCAAGGAGTAATATAGTTTTTATTCAAACTGAAATCAGAATTTGAATATCTTCCATTTTTATTGCACATGTCCAACACATTTGAGGTAGAGTACGACATTCATACATATGAACAATTATAAATGCTTTAGAACATACTGTTGTTTTAATAGCAACAATTATAAATCAATACATTGAAATGTGAACAATAACATGACTATCAGATAATATGAAAAACAAAGTGCATTGGAGCCATCAAAGGCTAAATGAGTGTGTCTCTGGTCTGTCTCAGGAAGGGAACTGGCTGGCCGGCTCCCATGTGTCCTCCCAGGTTTTTCCACTATTAAAACAGTGCACAAGTGACATCAGTCTTTTAGTGAACACAATGGCTATAATATTCAGAACATACATTTTCACAAAATATGTTATTATGTGGTTGCAATTTCTTTTTTTTTTTGTTAACTCCCATTGCAATTTCTTTGAATGGACTTCAAATACAAAGTCAAAATTCAGGGTTGATTCATAGTCAATACAAGTACACTGAATGCAAGCTCACACACATACTTTCAGTGCAGCCATCATGCAGCCGTACCCTTCAGATAATTGCATCACGTCAAAAAAAACGACAACACACTTTGGTACACAGTTATGCATGGCTTTCTTGGGTTCAAGTGTATATGACTTGTGTTGACTATCAATCATCCTTAAGTATCAGGTCACTTTGTAAGTATAGTTTCAACAGCTTACAGGGCCTTGGAAGATAGAGAAGCCACAGTATCAGAAGCTGTTGAAGACCCAGTCAACTTTTCCTACTTCCTCTAATTAACATAGCACCTGATGCATAAATAAAACCAAGCCTGTCTGTTTTTTTATTATTGTTTACATCTATGCTAATATACTCCATCAACCATCTCTCCATTGCTCTTTGTGAGATTCAAAACAATGTCATGTTGCATTTTAGGGGACAGGCTTTACAAAGGTAGGCTCTCAAGTAAGACTGTGGGTAGTCTCTAAGTAATAGAAAAATGTGCAAATGTATAGTGGTTCAACAGTTTAAAATGTATGTATGTAAATAATAAAAATATATCATCGTTCAAAAACCACGACACAGTAAAATAAATCAAACGCCTTATAGGTCACATAGCATGAATTGATACATACTGTATGCCAGTACTTACCACGCAGAGCAAGGCATCCAGTGCACTTTAACTTCTGGCTTATTCTACAGAAACACACACACACACACACACACACACACTGTTAATCATATTTCTGTGGTTACTGTTACCATACAGAGTCCTTCACACTTGGCTATATGCACTGGTCAGGAGACATGAGCTTAACATTTGAAGGTTGGCTATAGAGTAATATTGCACATTGAAGAGAATATCAGAGAAACAAAGAGATATGGTTCTAGATCTTACCTGTTTCATTCTTTTCTCCACAATACAGTCATATTGCCACACTTTTTGATTGTAGCATTTTCGGCACCCTGAAATAACAAAGGCAAAAAGTATTGTTTGAAAAACAAACCCAAGGTTATCAATAAATGTTAGTATTTGTTAAAAGTATTTGCTATAGATAGATCGATAGATAGATAGATACACAGATAGATTGATAGATAGATAGATACACAGATAGATTGATAGATACTATACATCTAGAAGGAAAAGAAGGTAACCTATCACTCCTCATGGGTGTTGTTGGGAAGGACCGCCGCTGCCTCTAGCTACGGGGCATGGTGGCCACTGACCATCCCTGCTGTGGTGCTGAGCTGCCTGCACCATATCTTAGTTATGCTGCTATAGCCTAGTGCTGACACTAACCTCTTATGTGTCATGCCATACAATTCTCTCTCTCTCTCTTCTCACTATATTTTACACATATATAAATATGATCTGTGAAGTATGAATCTCCTAGACTGGCCTTACTCTTTTCGCTTCCTCCATCCACATATACTACAATCATCTCTGCTGAGTGTCATGCCTGCTGTTCATTCCCTGTCATCAACCCCTCCTGCGTGGACTACAACCAACTTCACAGGAGGCCCAGAGCAGGACCGACTCTCCTCCTTCCTAGAGGCCCTGCGACTGATCCTCCCATGATGTCACTGTCAAGATGACCTCCACCTAAATGCTACCCCCACGACTGATCCCACTCGCTGACTCTAACATTATGTCTGGCTACTACTATGCTGTCCAACCAGAACTTGTCTGGCTACGACGAAGCTGTCCAACAAGAACTTTAGACAACCACCTATGGCTTGACTACCATATAATGTTTTGGGACAATATTTTGTAATCTTGTTGCTATGATGCTTTGCCAAAACCATGGACAATTTTCTTTGCTCTGGACCAGGCCACCATAAGATCACATACATAATGCATGTGATCTTTTTGGTGATATGAATTCTTTTGGATTTTAGACTTCGATTAGATAGCCTACTCAGAGCATGTTCGAAAAACATAGATACAATTGCCCCATTCTTGTAAAAGCCTACAATACCAGCCATTCACACAACCATCACGATGAAGTATGGAATAGCTGCCCAAGAGCCTCTCACAACCAAGACAACCCAAGGTTATCCTTATCGGCCTACTGATCCAGGTTAAACTTTAAGGTACAGGCTATGTAGCATAATGGGAGCATGTCAGTAAAACAAAAAGTTACAGGGCAATTAATCTGAGGAATTTTAGGCCGACAACTTTTTTTGGCACTCACTTTCAGGTCAAATTGTTTTGCAGGTATCTGGAGAGCCTAGTTTCTCACACACTCTAGCCTAACTGTTTTGCTTCCTCTGCCCACATATACTACAATCATCTCTGCTGAGCGTCATGCCTGCCATTCACTCTCCGCCTCCCTGTCATCACCCCCCCCCCCCCCCCCCCCCCCCAACTGCAACCAACTTCATGGGAGGCACATACCAGGACCGTCTCCCCTCCTTCCTAGAGGCCCCATGACTGACTCTCCCATGATGGCACTCGTCAGATTAACTCCACTTAAATGCTACCCCCAAGATTGATCCTACTCCTTGACTTTAAACATTATGTCTGGCTGCCACTGTCCAATCAGCACTTTAGACAACTACCTATGGCTTGCCTTCCATATCATGTTGTGGGACAATACTTTTTAATTTATGCTGCTATGATGCTTAGCCAAAACCATGGACAAATTGTATCTGTCCAAAATCTATCACTTATGGTAAACTACTAACTGCACTTGTACTTCATTTCACTATGCAGCACTGGGTGACATGAAAATAAAAGAAAAACCTTGACAGAATCACACCAATCACAGTCTAGCAGTGCCAATAAGGCTCTAGGAGGCTACTGTTGCTTTACACCACAATTAATTCTGCAAAGAAAGATCACTTTACATTTTTTTCTTTTATTTCTTATCTGAGGCTGGGGCTGGACCTGGAGCTGAGGCTGGGACTGATGGACTGTGGATTCTGGAGGTTGGGGAGGTCACAAATAACATTAACTTGTAAACTTAACTGTAATGAACTTTGCATTAAACATAAAGATTGGCTGCAAAGAAATATCACTTTACCCTTTTTTCTTTTATTCCTTTTCTGAGACTCGGGTTGGACCTGGAGCTGAGGCTGGGACTGATGGACTGTGGATTCTGGAGGTTGGGGAGGTCCCAAATAAACATTAATTTGTAACCTTAACTGTAATGAACTCTGTATAAACAAGATTGGCTGCAGAGAAAAATCACTTTACCCTTTTTTCTTTTATTTCTCTTCTGAGCCTGACCCTGGAGCTGAGGCTGGACCTGGAGCTGGGGTTGGACCTGGACCTGGGGCTGAGGCTGGACATGGCGCTGAGGCTGGGGTGTGTGGACTACAGACTCAACTTGGAGCAGGTGAGCTCCAAGTTGAGTCTGGGGCTGGGGTGTAGAGGGCACATAAAATAGGTTCAGGATAACACCGTCATCCATCAGCTGAGGCTGGTTCAGCTGGTCAGATAAGGGCAGGGTGTCATCCTGAGACTGCTGGTCAGGCAGGGAGTCATCCTGAGACTGCTGGTCAGACAGGGAGTCATCCTGAGACTGCTGGTCAGACAGGGAGTCATCCTGAGACTGCTGGTCAGGCAGGGGGTCATACTCAGGCTGCTGGTCAGGCAGGGGGTCATCCTCGGTTTGCTGGTCAGGCAGGGAGTCATCCTGAGACTGCTGGTCAGGCAGGGAGTCATCCTGAAACTGCTGGTCAGGTAGGGTGTCATCCTGAGACTGCTGGTCAGGCAGGGGGTCATCCTCGGTCTGCTGGTGAGGCAGGGGGTCAGCCTGGGTCTGCTGGTCAGGTGGGGGGTCAGCCTGGGGCTGGATTTTTGTTCCTGTTGAGGAGGTCCTAATTCATTTTAATCTGTATTCATTAAATAAAATACATTTTAAAATAAGTTTAAAAAATAACGAGTTCAGCAAAAATCTAACCTTGCTTTTTCACTAAATACTCATACGCCGTTTTCATCGCATCAACAAAAGGCCTCATGTCTTCTGTAACTGGTATTCCTGAAGCGATATCAGCAACCCCTGAATGCCTCTTCTTCCTGGCTATACATAAAATGGGCATATACCCCAAGGAAGCAAGTTTCTGCACCTGAAATGAGCAGAAGTACTTAGAAAATGTTGCAGTGGTATCACACATACACAAACATGCACCTGTCTTGCAGCACTTTATACATCCCCCACGGCTACATGGACCTGTCCTACATCTCTCCACACTAATATTCCTCCACCACCCATCAACCAAAAGACGTGACAACCCAAACACATTGTTTGTCCTGCTCTTTTGCCCCCTCACCCCCACAGCACACCACTGCCATCACCAGTAAGCCCCTCACCATTCACATAGCACACTGCCAGCCACCCCAGCCTTCAACAGTAACCCCCCTGCATCTGCAACTGACTCTTTGAAATAAATAGTTTAAATAAACCATATAGTAACTATATAGATAGATAGATAGATAGATAGATAGATACTTTATTAATCCCGAGGGAAATTCAAGCATCCAGTAGCAGTTACAAACATTGAACATAAAATACAAAAGCTATATAAAAAATAGAAAGTGACTAGAAATAAAATGTTTATACAACTATAAACTATGTTAAAAATATAAAGTGACCTGTTAGAAAATATAAATATAAAGTGACCTGTTAGAAATATAAAGTGACCAGTAGAAGTAGAAGGTTTTTTTTTTTTTTTTTATATATAAATATGAGAGCTACAAATGGGAAAAAATGAATGAAAATCACAGTCACCAGATGTAGCAGAGGTAGACAGACATGGTGGTAAATGACAGAGTGTCCAGTAAGTAGGTGCAAAAGATTTGTCCATTGTCTATTGTGTCTCCTGCCATCACTGAGAGCTGTTGTACAGCCTGATGGCCAGGGGGACGAAAGAGTTCTTCAGTGTGTTGGTGGAGCAGGATTGAGACAGCAGCCTGCCACTGAACACACTCCTCTGCCTGATGAAGGTGTTGTGCAGAGGGTGGTGGGCGTTGTCCAGTATGGACAGCAGTTTGTCCAGGGTCCTTCTCTCTGCCACTGTCACCAGAGAGTCCAGCTCTGTGCCCACCACTGAGCCAGCCCTCCTCACCAGTCTGTCCAGTCGAGCAGCGTCCCTCTTCTTGCTGCTTCCTCCCCAGCAAACCACAGCATAGAAGAGGACGCTGGCCACCACAGACTGGTAAAACATCTGCAGCAGTTTTTTGCAGACGTTGAAGGACCCCAGCCTTCTCAGGAAGTACAGACGGCTCTGTCCTTACCTGTGGAGTGTGTCCATGTTTGTTGTCCAGTCCAGCCTGTCGTCCAGCTGCAGCCCCAGATATTTGTAGGTCCGGACCACCTCCACATCGACCCCGTTGATGGACACAGGTTGGAGATGTGATTTCTTCCTTCTGAAGTCCACCACCATCTCCTTGGTCTTGGAGGTGTTCAGCTGCAGATGGTTGGACCTGCACCACCTCATGAAGTCCGCGACCAGGCTCCTGTACTCCTCCTCCCGTCCATCCTTGATACAGCCAACTATCGCAGTGTCATCTGAGTATTTCTGCATGTGGCAGAGCTCAGAGTTGTACTGGAAGTCAGATGTGTACAAGGTGAAGAGGACAGGAGAGAGCACAGTCCCCTGTGGTGCTCCGGTGCTGCTGACCACAGTGTCCGACGTGCAGTCCTTCAGTCTGACGTACTGTGGTCTCTCTGTGAGGTAGTCTGTAATCCATCTCACCAGGTGTGAGTCCACCCTCATCTCTGTCAGCTTGTCTCTCAGCAGGAAGGGCCGGATGGTGTTGAAGGCGCTGGAAAAATCAAAAAACATGATTCTCACAGCACCGCTCTCCTTATCCAGATGAGAGTAAGCCCTGTGTAACAGATAGAGGATGGCATCCTCCACGCCCACCTTCTCCTGGTATCCAAACTGCAGTGGATCCTGTGCGTGGTGGACCTGGGGTCTGAGGAGATGGAGCAGCAGCCGTTCAAAAGTCTTCATGATGTGGGATGTTAATGCAACTGGTCTGAAGTCACCCGGCTCCCTGGGGTGTTTTGTTTTGGGAACCGGGATGAGACATGAAGTCTTCCAGAGCACAGGGACCCTCCCCAGCTGCAGGCTCAGGTTGAAGACTTGCTGAAGCGGCTCCCCCAATTCAGCAGAGCAGGCCTTGAGCATCCTTGGACACACTTTGTCTGGGCCCACTGCTTTCCTTGGGCGCAGCCTCCTCAGCTCTCTGCTCACCTGATCCTTGGTGATGGTGAAGGGGAGGGGGGTTGAACTGTTCGTGGTGGTGGTGGGGAGGGGGAGGTGGGTTGAACTGTCCGTGGTGGTGGTGGGGAGGGGGAGGTGGTTTGAACTGTCTGTGGGGGTGGTAGGTGGGAGAGCTCTGCAGTCCGAGGTGATGATGGACGTGATGGGGGTGTGGAGTGGGCAGTCACTGTCTGTGGGAGCTGGAGTATCGAACCTGTTAAAAAAAAGGTTCAGCTGGTTTGCTCTCTCAGCGTCCCCCTCTTCTGTGCTGCTGCCCTTCTTCTTGCAGCCTGTGATGGTTTTCATGCCATCCCAGACCTCCCTCATGTTGTTGTGCTGCAGCTTCTGTTCCACCTTCCTTCTGTATTCCTCCTTTGCCTCTCTCAGCTGGACCTTGAGTTCCCCCTGTACGCGCTTCAGCTCGTCTCTGTCACCATCTTTGAATGCCCTCTTCTTCCTGTTAAGGATGTCCTTGACATCACTGGTGATCCAGGGCTTGTTGTTCGGGAAGCAGCGTACAGTCCTAATGGGGACCACAACATCCATACAGAAGTTCAGGTAGTCAGTAGTGCAGTGGGTGACCCCCTCGATGTCCTCACCATGTGCGTCCTGCAGGACGTTCCAGTCAGTAGATTGAAAGCAGTCCCTCAGAGCCTCCACTGCCTCAGGAGACCACTTCCTGAAGGAGCGTGTGGTTGTGGACTGTCTCTCGATCTTTGCCTTGTAGTGTGGTGTGAGCAGGACCAGGTTATGGTCAGACTTTCCCAGTGGGGGCAGAGGAGTGGCAGTGTAAGCTTCCTTCACGTTGGCATACAGGAGGTCTAATGTCCTGTTCTTCCTGGTGGGGCAGCTTACAAACTGGTGAAAGTCTGGTAGTGTGGAGTCCAGTGTGACATGATTAAAATCCCCAGAGATGGCGATGAAGGCGTCTGGGTGTTGCGTTTGCAGTCCCGCTACGGTGGAGTGGATGACGTCACACGCGGTCTCGGCGTGTGCACGCGGAGGGACGTAAACACAAACAACAATGGCGTGGGAGAACTCTCTGGGCATGTAATACGGTCTGAGACCTACCGCCAGCAACTCGATGTCTCTGTTGCACACAATCTCCTTCACCGTAACATGCCCCGGGTTGCACCACCTGATGTTAATAAACAGTGCGAGTCCTCCACCTTTGCGTTTGCTGCTGCGCCTGCAGTCCCTGTCCGCTCTCACCGTCGTGAATCCAGGTACATCCACATTAGCGTCCGGTGTGTTCTGGGTGAGCCAAGTTTCAGAGAGACACAGTAAACTGCTCTCCCTGAATGTCCTGTCGGTCCTCACAAGGGCCGCCAGCTCGTCCGTCTTGTTGGTGAGACAGTTAACATTCCCCATAATGATCGAAGGAACCGAGGGCTTGTACTTCCACCACTTAGCCTCTAGCCTAGCCTTCACCTTCGTCCCGGCTCTGCGGCCTCGTCGCCTCCTCCTCAGCTCCTCGGGTATGGGGTGAACAATGCCGGCTCGTCCCGTTGTTTGGAGTAAAAGCAGCTTCTCCCTTGAATAAACAAGTTGTCCACCGCTGTGTTGCCGGTAAAAAGACATTGTATCCATAGGATATATAAAGTTACACAGCAAGTGTAGTTAAAAAAAAGAAAAAAAAAAAAAAGTTGAAAAAACACACTTTAAGCACTAAAAACGACACGACACGTACGGAGCTACTGGATCGGCGTCCTGCTATATATATATATATATGAAATAAACCGCCAGGAGTTTTATTTAGCTGTCAAGTATTTCAGTGCTGTATGTCTGGTGCTGTTCTGGTACAGATCAGGCAGGCAAATCGTTCTTCCTGATACTTCTTTATGCGCATGCGCAGAACGGCTCAGGTAGGCAGTACGGATTCGGTAACGACACAACCTGCTCTCCCTGTCATAGAAATTGACTGGCCGTGAGCCAACAAACTCCTGCTGGCAAATGACATGACTGTACCGTTCAAATGAACGTTACATGGCACAATGAACAGAGCCTTGATTTAGAATATTTGGAGGTGGCCCTTATCAGAATTGACACAGATTCCTTTGTTTTTTTGTGCTTTTGACTGAGGTGCATAGTTCAAAAAGGGGCTTGAATTTCCTTCGGGATGAATAAAGTACTATCTTATCTTATCTTCTCCGTATTGTGAGTGGGAATAGAAATTTAATCAGAAAAGGGTTCAGATTGTCTCAACCTTTTTCCATTGTCTTTCTCTTTTGTTACAAGTGCTGTTACAAAAACTTGTCCTAGGCCCTGGCCATGGCACAACTGGCACAACATTTTCAGATCGCACCCAAACTCTACCACTCTCCCATTCTCTCCAACTCTACCCCTCACTCCACTCACTGTCAAGAGTCCTATCTGATTAAAGGCAAAAAGGCATTCCATAATAGCTAATAAAAGAAAGGTATTTTTATGCAGCCTCCAAGGTCAAAACAGAGGTTGACAGATCTAAATAATATGTTCCTTAACAGTGTTACGAATAACATTTACTTACAAGAAAACATTTGGTCAGCACTTTTAGAGAGTTAATCAGATGTATAGGATAGGCTGTTAGGCATATATCTTTGTGCTGATGAGAAGACTGAGAGAGGAGAAGGAGCGATTTTGGACACAGTTTGATCCATCCAAATGTTGCCCTGTTTATGGTAGGTGTGCTACCCTGACACAATTGTGACTAAACACCCTGAGCACAGTGTGTGCTTGAGTTCGGTGTCTTCTTTACATAAATTCTAAAGAGGGCCTTAGGCCCAAACGTCAATTATTCTAATAAAAATCAGTGCATGGACCCGGAGTGTGCTGCACTTCTATGATGTTGAACAGTTATGCCAGTAGCCAGCACCTAAGAATTCTGTGGACACCACAAGAATACATACAGTACCTGTGGGATGCATTCATAAGCGTCTCAGTAAAAGGAAAGTTATATAAAACCATACATTAAGTCCATGCCTGCACCTCTGACCAACCTTAACTTTAGAGAAACCACATCCTACATACTTAGAAATGATAGTTAGATGTTGATAGTTTGACAAAGCACATTACATTAACATCCATAGGGTAACATGGATGTTAAAGGTAGGGTCCAAGATGTTTTCATAGAGCTTTTTACTATATTGCTTAAAATCCTCTTCACACTACAATTGTAACCAATTAATTAAATGCTCTAACACAAAAAGAAAAAAAAATGCAGTCACCCGTGCAACGTACAGGACTGGAAAAACACCATCCAATGATTTTGAGCGTCCGATTGAAATGATTGGATGGTGATATTTCTATCAAACTCAACTGCCATTTATCCCCATCTGCACCATAGACGGCGCTCGTCTTGTACTCTGGAGGTGGGGCTACGGGGTAAATCTGAAGAAACATGTATTTTTCCAGGATCTTGTAACCTACCTTTAATGTAATGTGCTTTGAGTTTCATTTTGACAACCACTCTATTCATGAAGCGTGAGCATTTTCACTTACTGCAATTAGGGCAGAGGACACCACCCTTGCTGCATTGCGGTTTTGCCTGATCCCATCAGCCCACTCATCATTAAGTCGCTCTCTGAGACCCTCCATCTTTTTGCTCTTACTCAGGCTTACATAGCAGGCACTGCAGCATTTCCTGTTTGCCTGGTTCATCAACTGGCAAGTAGGACAAGGCCTGAATTTTCGCTTCGTCATGCTGAAATATACATACAAACACACACAGACAAAGATTATTATGATTTCTAACAGGCAGCACATTTAAAAGTCGTAAAGGTTGTCCTAAAACCACAACCCACACAGAAATAGCCTTTACGACACATTCAATGACCAAATCAAATGCATATAGGCCTACCCAACTGACATAATGCTCTCAGATGCCCTATTATTGGTCTTGGACCGTTAAAAAAACACAGACCTATGTCCAACATTCCCATATTAAATGAACATTAACAATGACTAATCTTAACATTATTTTAGATACTCCTTCAAGGTCTTGAGTGCTTTTAAACACTTTTTACATTGAAAATCAAATGTGTTTTGAAAGCATTGAATACAATTGGAATGCAAGGTGACATGTGTCACATCATTAATCACAACTGGAGGATATGCCTTCAGAAAAAAAAAGGTAGGTTCTAACCAGACTAGCAAGCTAGCACCTCGTGGTGAACTATTTCACTTTAAAGCTAAAACAAAAGAAACAAAACAAAATGGTCTCTAATATAAAATCAGAGACATCCCGTGTGAATTTACTACATGCATACTAGCATATTATTACACTAGACACGTTAACTTAGCTTTTACAGCAGAGCTCAATATATGCGAGTTACCATGACAACAGGCTACTGCCGACTGGTGATTGTGTGCAAGAACTTACCCTAAACGTCGGCAGAATAGCACCAATAGATGGCGCTCGAGTTACATGAAAAGCCTGTCTCATACTAGCTAAATGAAAAGTTAAAGTTCCATGGCAAGTGGAATTATTTACTCCGCTACATGTGCATCCACCTTTACTTACTTTATTCGTTGCAGTTGAGGAAGACGCTGTCTATGGGAAGAAGCAGATGGCCGAGAAGCGGGAAGCGGAGGTGCTTGGGAACTTTCGCCGCCCGATTGTTTTGCGCATGTGCGCAGCATTAGTAAAAGTCCTAATATTAACATTTCAGCAACTGAGTGAGCTAAGATGTTTACATTTAAACACAATGAAATTATGTGAGGATATGTATATAGTTGAACACTGCCATGAAATACACTAGGGCCTACTTAAGAAATGTATAACATTCTGCATTTGCGCCTAATTAACCAAGGCCCAGTTCCCCGAAAGGTTCACATATCAATAAATAACTGGTAGACAAGGTAGACAGCTGCAGAAACTTGCCACCATAGCCAAGGTCACTGGACATCATTTCACACTACCATGTATCAAGTAGCAGAGCTTATGTGTTATCATAATCAAGTATCATATGGAGGAAAAATCACACACTACGATGAGTATTACTTGTCTTGTAGATTTGCCTTTGTTTAACTCCAATCAATTAATAGGTACAGAACAAGACTTTACCCTTTCTGGTAGAATACACATTATAGTGATTAAACCAACATCCACATGACAGAAAGTATGGAATGAAATCACATCTTTGAAGCCCCCAACAGAAGTCCCATTTACTGTCTTCCTGACCCACAAACAAAACGCGAACATACACATTATGTTGACATGTAACTGGTGGGAGGAATGTGGCCTATGTTCAGTATGAGTGTACGAAGTTGCTGTGCTTGTCTGGTCAGACGGCTATGGTACGGTTGCCAGCAGCCCCAGCACTTTGATCCTTATATGTAAATACTGCAGGAAGTTCACTGTACATGCACTGCTTGTTCTCTCTAAAGTGGGAGAGTATGAATTGTATCTTCTCATAGGAGCAGCTCAATTAGAAAGATATATACACTGCTCAACACTTAACAGTGACTTGTCATTTGACTTCTAATCTATGGTATTGATCTGGTAGCAGAGGTGATTTAGTATCAGTTTTATCTGCTCTGGTGCTAATGACATCGACAGTATGGAGGGTCAACAATAACACTGTATGGCAGATTTTCAGTCCATTAGTCTCTTCATTGGCTCCCCATACACTTTAAGATACATTTTTTTTTTTTTTTAATCTCTGCAACAACTGGCTCCACCCTACATAGCATATCTCTGACATCCACACACACCTGAGATCACAGAAGTCTTCAGACCAAGTACTGTTAACCATCCCTCCCTCAAAAAAGAAAGAGGGGGAATCATGCCTTTGCAGTCATTGGTCCTAAACTGTGGAATTAACTTTCTTTACATGTAAGGCTTGGCCCTTCAGTGCCTATTTTTAAATCCTTTTCTCCATGGGTTTTGACTATGTAGGAGTGTTGTGTTGTTCCGTGTAGCGTGTTTCCCCTTTCTGTGTCCTTGATCTGCTGTTATACCATATGTGTGACTTGTTACTTGTTACTGTTCAGCACTACTGTTGTTAAAAAAAGAATGGAGAACATGCACACCATGTTTTAGGTAGAGAATAATACAAAGCCAAGACATTGATTGTTGAAACTGGAATTGTATTGCTTTATTGAGGGAACATATGATCATTTTGCATTTCAGGTCAACTGGTTCCAAAAAAGTTGCAACTGGGCAATGACGGGCATGACTAGAAAAAAACAGAACTTTTCCATGCAAAGCAGACTGACAAGAAACAGGACTTCAAGAAAGTCAAGTCAAGGGGTCTTCATTGTCATTTCAGCCATAAACATTGTATACAGTGAGACGAAATGCCGTTGGATCAGTGGTGTTACATTTAAACAATATAGAAGACATTCAAGACAAGGCTACATATTTAGTGCATGCATGAGGTAAACATCAAGTGCAATGACTACTTAAGGTAGTGCATTTTGGAACGGACAGGAATTAGATTAGATTAGATTAGATTCAACTTTATTGTCATTGTGCAGAGTACAAGTACAAAGACAACGAAATGCAGTTTGTGTCTAACCAGAAGTGCAAAAAAAGCAGAAAAATGCAATGTGATATCCAGAGTAGGTGGTGCATGGACAGGACAAAAAATATAGTGCAGTGTAGACAGTAGTATACAGTTGTTTTCAGATGGTGGTTTAGAGTAGTATAAATTAAATATAAGTATGTGCAGTGTATTATCAGTAACCAAATAATAGCAAAATAAATATAGCTATGTAATATGAACAATGTATGAACAATATGTACAGATATGTGCAATGTAGTGGCAGTACTATTATAGTAGTAAGAACAATATAAATATATGCAGTGTATTAACAGAATATATTACAGAAAACTGAAAAAGATATGGGTATTTCGTATGAACCATGTAAACAGATATGTACAGTATGTACAGCTATGTGCAGTGTGGTAACAGTACCATAGTAGAGTAGTGCAGAAGCAGTAACATTATAATAGTATTAAGAATAAGTGTGCATGATGAAGAGCAGTAGAATATGGCTTTGTATAAGTGTAATTAAGAAGAAATTAAGAACCCAGGCAAGGAAGGGCGGGTACTAGGCTGGACCGTTAAACCATGGCACTGCCCTGCCCTTCTACCCCGCCACCCCTACATACAAAGCACACTACCCCACATCCCCTGCCCCACCCCCCCACACTCAGCCCCAGCATTCTGCTCCTCCTCCTTCCTCCTCTTCTTCTTCTTCCTCTGCACTGCTGTCCATCCCTTCATCTGATTCCCCTCCCTCTTCTGATAGCTCCCCAATTCCATAAACAAAATCTTGATAATTTTTTTTTGCCCTGACCCTTTGTCCCTTCAGGTCATCAGCCTTTTTCAACACGAAAGAGTGCAGACCATCACAGGCACCCTTTGGAATCTGCAAAGTAGAGCCTGAAATACAACAGGTATGACATTAGATCAGCATGACGAGATGCAATTGTGCTTCCATTCTGTAATACAAAGGATTTGTCTTACTTACTTCCATCCATCAGAGAGGCTGCTAAATGTTCGAGGGAGCGCAATTTGCCTTGTAGTGACTCCCAGTGGCGCATCATTTCCTTGAGCAGTATCTGCTCCTCCTCCTTGAGTCGCTCAAGGAGCATGACCTTCTCAAACAGGGCCTTCTTGTCTACAGTAATGGTCGTGCCTAAGCGATAAAATACAGTTGTTTATAAAGACTTCCTGTGTGTGTACATGTACAGATGTGTAACTGATTTAATGCACTGATGTAACAAAGAGTAATGTTTACATTAATTACACAAAATGTATTGAAAGGATGACAATTAAGCTGAAGAACTGCTGTGTTTCACTGCACAGATTATTTCTCGATGTGAGGGTAACTAGGGGATACCAATCTGAAAATAAAACAAAGCAATGCCTCACCATTGGTGCTGCAGTCCCAAGGCCAAAGGAACTGATCCTCCTGGAGAAGTTCATCAGCTGTTGGGAGCTGCTGTGATGGATGGAGTTGGTTGTAGGATGTGATGGCCGTCATCAATCTGGCCTTTTCTAGTTGGATGGTCTTCCGTGCCCTCTGTCTCTTTTTGCTGCTATCTGTATATTTAGGTCATCAAATACGATTGAGTAAATAACAATACATTTCCATTTCATTGTCTTTGAACTTAGAATGTCTGCGTTGCGCACTTGAAGGTGAAAGGCGGAGTGATTACTAGCTGTGAACAGCCAGAGTCACAATGAGGACGGTAAGGACATCCTCACTCAAAGTGTGTTATAGAACGTTTCTCACAAATAAATAAACTATTCGAAATAATAATTCGACCACATCTACCTGCTGTATTATTTGCCATTTTTCATGCCTATAACTTACTATCTCTCAAACCATTATCTCAAACAATTGCATGGACAGTAAGCAGGCAAAGTGATACTATTACCAATTTTTCGATATAGGTCGATATATCTTTGTTGCAGGCTTAAATGAAGACCCTGGATCTTCATCTCCAGCGAGGATCTGTTGTCAGCTGTAACTGAATGGACGTTAGTGTAAATTAGTTAATTTCTCCATATCAACCAAATTATTACAATTGTAGAGTCTTGAGAAACAAATTTAAACATACTGTACTGTACATTTTGACCAATTGCACACTGCACAACACATCTGCATACAGACAGACAGTCAAAAGAGGGATTCATTTAAAATAGTTTGGGCAAATTATTACATGAGACCCAGTCCTTCACATCTCTGACCCAGTGATGAGCAGTCTCCTCGTCCATCCTCAGCTGAGTCTTCATGTCTTGTAAGGCCGTAGACTCGGCTTGAACACGTTTGCTTGTTCGTATCACAATACATTGTTAGTACTAAATGTGAATGATGTCAAACTATTTGTGAGGTACACTTCAAACATGGTCTCTACATGAACATGAACATGGAAACCTTGCGGAGTCTTTGGGCCAGATAGCGATCCAAGTGTTCCATTTTCCTCTTGTTCCACTCCATCGCCAGCACTGTCAGCATGTCAGTTCTTGCTATTAAATCAATAACAAAAGAAATGTATCTAAAGCACATAATATAGAGTGCCCAATCAGCAGATAATAGGCAGCAATGGATTGGGCAAAACATTTATGAAAGTACGCTGTAACAAATAAGTTCATAAGAAATATAACAATGTGTGGAGATACCTACTTGCTTTGGACATGTGCTTAGTGCATACACCAGCCCGGGACAGGTAGGCATTCACCTGTTCAACCTCCTCTCCAATTGTGAGGCCTGCCCCAAGCTGGTTCCGCCCAGACCATTTCACCTAAGATATATTTAAAAATGAAATATAAAATTGCCCAAAAAATAAGGGGAAAACTTATACACATTTGTTGACAAATGACAACATTCCACACACATTGATTACCTCACATGTCCACTGATGGGCCTTGGCATGCATGACTGATAGTAGGGGATGCATGTCAAGTAGGTCACTATACTCAGGGCATGCTCTGGCCACCTTCTGCAAATATGGCCAGTATTTGCAAGCAACATCGGAGCAGAAATAGCCTACATTATTAGTGGCCATCGCCTTTTGAATGAACATGGGGTAGGCGAAAATCTCGCCACGAAACATATTTAGGGCCATGAAGAGGACACCATGACGGCACACGGCAATCTCCAGGCCCTCCTCATCAATTTTTGCCCCCGACTTCTTGGCCACCTCCCTGGCAGCTCCCAACTGTGAGGAGCCACATGCTCCTGAACCACGAACCTAAAATTGGAAATCCAAAGACAAACATTAAACAAAAACAGCACATGCAAGCTAGTATTCAGTATTATATGAGAGACTCTTGTAAAGTTACATGATGGGTGCGGTGGTGTATGTCCTCGACAAATGAGGCCACATGTTCATCCTTTGCAAGGAAGACCCCTTCAAATAATCTCTTGTCCGTGCTATAACATTGCAAAAATAGTTAATAGTCAGATCTGACAACTGGAGAGAAATTTGAATAAATTGTCTGATTTTTCTCAGGCATACCTTGTTGCATTTGCAAATCGGTACAATTTCCGGTTGCCATCAACCGACACGGCATGCATCTGTGGGCTGCATGCAGAGCATGTAAAGGGGTCCCCTCCACACAAATTGTCCTTTATGAATTCTGCATGCTGCCACTCCAGGAAGGCCTTCTGGAAGGTGTCGCCACATATGGGTCCAGTCTATTGAAGGGGACAATCAAATGAAGGGAAAAATTAGTGAATAAATATAACAAATATTTCATATTTAAGCATGTGTAATTAAGTATATGATGGGGTACTTGAGCTGTATCCGTAAAACATTATTTCATTGTGTCTCAGTTAAGTTTGTGTCATTCTTTTATGATAATTCTGAGGCATTAATAAACTCACCCTTCCAAAGGCCACCGTCCTATCTTCCAGCATCCCCAAAAATGCCTGTCTTGACAAACCTGGTGCCCTTAATTTAATTTTGGAATAAGACTGAAATATGTCAATGCAGTATATAGTCTCAAAATTTGGTGTGGCCGGCCAGTAGCCACTTGCTACCAGGTCAGGTAGCCCCGCATTCCAGGTGGCCTGGAAGGTAACACATTTCAGTGATGGTAGGGCCAGTTGGTGTCTTCCTGTGGAAGTCATAAGTTATGGTGTGATACTGTATCTACTGTATATATTGTAAATAGCAAAGAATACAACAGTGCATTCCATTTAGTCAGTTTGGACAAAAATATCTGCTTAATACCGTAATGCATCAGAATAACAAATCTCACCATTCATTCCTACTACAATGACAGTCTTGCCAGGTCCAGCAACACAGCCTGTTTGGCAGGCACAAATTGTTGGTATTGACATAGGCAACAGGCGATCTGAAAGAACCAAAAATAAAAAAAGCATGTAGCTTATATTACATGACCTGGGGCGTTGAATTAAGTAAATAAATCTATTCATATTCTTATAAATTACCCATATCATACAGTGACCTACATTGTGGGATAAATAATCAAATGTTTCCAATTACCCTGTTTTCATACATACCACATTTAACATAACAGTAGCCGTCATCCTTGAGGGTTACTCCCACAACTGGACTCAGAGGTTTGAAAAAACCCTCAAACATGGATTCTCTGTTATGTAGGGGATGGCTGTTATGTACTGCCTGGTCACAGCCTCCACAGAGAAGCTGAGAGAGGCAGTCCCTGCAGCGTACCACAGCCTTTGTGCGCCGGCAAACCTGACAAGGTTGGCAGGGGGGTCTTTCAGCTGCCAGAAGGTTGGCCGTCATGTCCTCCCTCACCCTGCACCAGAGATCACTGGCCACCTGCTTCCGGTGTTTCCAAGATGATGATGGTGATGGTGATGCTGGCGGATCTGTCATTATGCCAGCATCAGCTAGGAGGCACCTCAGCTTTTCAATTAAGGTGTCTGGTAACAACAAAGCAGTGCATCTAATATAACTGACAATAAATGTATCAATGCAATGATTGTTAATTTGACATTATGTTTTTACCTTTGTCCTGTCTCACTGGCACATCAAAAACTTGATGAACTTCACCCAAGGTGTCCACATCAGCTGGGTTTACTGTCAGTGCAAAAAGGATTTAAGAATGTTCCCCAGTTAATCAAACATTCAACATAGACCCACTATTGTACCTGCCATGAAATAGAATTCAAGGATTTTTATCTTTTGTTGGGATAATGTTAGAGAGGAGGATGCAGTATTTTACATGCTCCACCAAGCCAGATTTACGTTACCATCAGCTGGTTATAAAAGCCTGTCGCATTAAACATGTGGGGGGAAAGCACTGATTGAGCATCAGCTGATGCGGAAGTTGCTGACTGATGGTTGCCGAGGGTGTGTGAGACGTGGCGGGAGTGTCTTAAAAATATAAAATAAGTGGGTCAGCATACAGTAGTTACACTACCTATTTGGGGATGATATTGAATTGGTTCACGTCTACAACAATCTGGGAGTCTAGATGCAAAGAGAGATGTGCATGCGTTACAAAGTTACAGTTTTCACTGTCTATCAACAGGGGTGTAGTGGTAAAAGAGGTCGGTTTAGGCTACTATGAATTCAGTGATCACCGTAGGTGGACTACACAGCGAGGTAGCCTATGCTTATGCATAAAATCAATCAATCTCTCGATTTTTCTTTGGTTATTGGTGATGTAGACAGTCCATGTGAGTTCATCAGTAATGTATACTGACAGCTTGCACTGTCATCACAGGCTGCCCACTGGTCTTTACTGGAGTGTACCGGCTAATGCTCTGTCTGATTGAGGGGGACCTGTTCATTGTTGAATTTGTTGACCAGACCTACAGTACCACTTGTCATCTGTAAATTTGATGAAAGTGTGACTGCTTAATCATATGGATAGGAGATATATGAAGAGTTCGGATACAAAACCTTCTAAGTTCATTTGTGATTAATTTACAGAAATATATTTATATTTTGATAAACTTTATTATCAGTCCAACTCCAATTGGATTGTTTTGGATTGGATTGTTTTGGCTTGATTTGTTTTTACTTGATAATAATAATGCAACATATGCATTAGGAGGGCATCCACAACAGAGTTTAATTTGAAAACGCAATATTGTGAACACTGCCTGAAGTGTTTATTAAACTGTTATCCATCCAACTAAAACAAAAATATGGAATGTGTATTCCTATTCTGAACCTACAGTACAATTGTGCGGTGCAGACACAATAAAGAACATACCAGCAGTAATGTGAGGGAAGTTGCTAGTTAACTCCACACTGGTTTTCGGAGCCCTGACAAGAGAACCACCAGTCTTATGACCCTGGCTGTGACTGGGACCTGCTGTAGCAGAAAAAAACAGCTTTCATACAATTACACACACATACATTACCACAACCACCTTTTATACATACTGTAATGACACAAACTTTTAGAGTTGCTTTTCCTTGATGGTGGGCACAAGTAAGTAATATAATAATCACATACTGTCATTCTTTAAATAATAACCGGGCTTGATATTATGTCCGGGGTCGTAGTCGATGCAAGAAAATTAAGGCCGGACCCAAAAAAAAGGCCCGGGTTAAAAAAAAGAATAAAATAAAAAATCCTATTTAGAAGCATATTGCTGTGCACACCAGTAAAGCATTACATAGTCTACATCTCTACCCCTTTAACGTAATAAATTAAATATTCTGTAGCTTAAATGCCACTTCCAGCACTTCTTGTGTGTGTTATGCGTGTTTGATGCAGGCCGAAATAATAGGTCCTGCCGACAGCGCAGCACAGTGCAGAGCAGCCTTTGAGTAGAGCCATGCGTAATGCATCTCTGCCTTTCCCATCACCGTGTCACCAAACTAGGAAGAGTCACGTCACTACTGGGGGGCAGCCGTGGCCTACTGGTTAGCACTTCGGACTTGTAACCGGAGGGTTGCCGGTTCGAACCCCAACCAATAGGAACGGCTGAAGTGCCCTTGAGCAAGGCACCTAACCCCTCACTGTTCCCCGAGCACCGCTGTAGCAGGCAGCTCACTGCGTCGGGATTAGTGTGTGCTTCACCTCACTGTGTGTTCACTGTGTGCCGAGTGTGTTTCACTAATTCACGGATTGGGATAAATGCAGATACCAAATTTCCCTCACGGGATCAAAAGAGTATATATACTTATACTTATATACTTAGTTTTGCTGCTGTGCACCTGTCAACAGTAAGATTACTCTTAATATCAAGGTGTCTGTTTTCACATCTACCTAAATAGCGACCGCAAAGCTTTCCATGAAATACCGTTGCTGGTCATCTAATAAGCTGCAGGACAATTTGCTGAAGCACGAAATAAAGACGGAGGTCTTGTTTTATAAACAGAATTCACACAGTTGTAGGCTATTTCGATTTATAGACATTGGGTTTTCATGCCGCTGTGCATGGCCAGAGATGGGCATTCTGGCTTCAAAGTAAAAGTTTTAAATAGGCTATTTGTTCCAACAGCAAACCAGGTGATCATAATTAGCAGAACAATTCAGCAAGGTATGCACTAGTGTATTCATGTAGTCAATACAGAAACTTTGGTTGGGGTCAAACTACGAAAACATTAGAAAGGCTCTGCAGGCACACCATGCATGCAGACACCATATCCATCAAAGGATTGCCTACATCAAGATATAAAGGCCTGCCTGTAATACAAAGCCTACCTAAAATAAAACCCTGGGTCTGGTGCAGCTGAAGTAAATAAAGGCCCCGGCCATTATTTAAAGGTTGTATCAGCGATTTCAGGCCCAAAAAAGGCCCAAACATAAATGATCACATTCATCTAATCTTTCCTAACGATCCGCTAGCTGTTTGCCCCATAAGCAGGCCGTCAAAAAAACGTGCCTCTGTAGGCAGCCTAGGCTCCGAGATCTGTACATAAAAACAATTGCTATCAACAAGGTGTTGGCAACCCACTCAAAAGCAAAATAAAGTGTTTCAACCAATAAGCGACGACATGCGCGTTTAGGAGAGTTTTAATTGCACGGGAGGGAGGGGGAGGGAGTAGCGAGCTAGCTCTCTGTTTTGTTTGAACATCAACAGAAGTGACGTAATTGTTGATAGCAATTGTTTGATTCAATTGAATAACTTAATGTAAAATTTGAATACCGTGGTTCTCACACATACCGATCTGCTATGCATATCAGTCTGGCCAATTTCATGTCAGCTCCAGCTTTCATGAGGTAGGATTAACAGACATAGATAAAAATGCCTCTGCAGGTACTGAATATGCCTACAACCAATCAGACCAATGATTGCAGAGAAAAAAAAGAGTGGGATGCATCACAATTTAAAACAAAACACGCGTTAAGCCCGCCTCAGTCATGTTGGGGTGAAAGTCAGGTTTTGATTAGTTCCCCATCTCAGGCAAACAGGAAGAAGTGGAGGTAGGCCTCCTGGCCAGACTGAGATGCAAAGCTGATCAGTATGTATGAGAACCAGGCTAAACCTTAAATTAACATGAATGTCAATTAAATCTGACCTGTCTGTTTTCGGGATGACCTTGGCCTTGCATAAATGATGTTCCCATTGCTGTCCCTCTTCACCCACTTCACAGGTTGCTGGCTGGTGGATGTCTGGCTGGCGGATGGTACTGCCTCCTGTTGCATGCTGAAGAACTGTTGGAGCTTTTGGAGTTCATCCCTATCTTCAGCCTGCTGGACAAGATTGTCGACCTCCTTCAAGAGCTCGTTCAGCTCAGGGTCTGACATGGCAGAAAACGCACAAGAACAGACAAAAGTATAGACAAACAAACACACCACTCAGAGGTGAAGGGAGGGATGGGGTGGGAAGGGGGGTAAGAGAGAGAGAGAGAGAGAGAGAGAGAGAGAGAGCAATACAAAGAAGAGAACAGAGAGAACGACAAAATGACAAACGTGGCTCTTAAAAGTGCCTTTTTGATGCAAATTTTTTGTAAAATGTTATGATAAATGGGCCTATATGACAGTTTTGGGGAACCTATAAAGAAAAAGAAAAAGATATCAGTACAAAGTAAAAAACATTACCAAATCTGCCTTTTACCACCTGAGAAACATCTCAAGACTCCGGCCCTCAGTCTCCAACTCAGTGACAGACACCCTCATCCACTCATTCATCTCATCCTGCTTGGACTATTGCAATGCCATCCTGTCAGGTCTGCCCAACAAGACCCTTGACAGACTGCAGTATGTGCAGAACTGTGCTGCTAGAGTCCTTACAGGCACTAGGCACTGGCAGCACATCACCCCCATCTTGATGCAGCTTCACTGGCTTCCTATCAAGTGCCGTATCTCCTATAAAATTGTCCTCCTCACCTACAAATCACTTCATGCACTTGCTCCCCACTACCTTGCTGACCTCCTTCACCCCTCCACCTCACTGAAGTCTTTGCGGTCCTCTGACAAGGACCTGCTGGTCATCCCCCACAGCAGACTTAGGACTTTTGGTGACAGAGCCTTCCATGTAGCTGCACCCACTCTTTGGAACCAGCTACCCCTACATATCTGGCAAGCCCCCTCACTGGCCCTGTTTAAAAAGTTTCTCTTCACTGAGGCCTTTGGCCTCTAGAACCCCCACCCCCCCAACACACACACACACACACACACACTCACACATTCTTACATGAAATGTAAAGCGTGTATTATGAAAGGCGCTATATAAAACCAAGTTATTATTATTATTATTATTAAAGTAACCAAGATACATATTACAATAGTATGCATACTAAATAGCCTGTGCACAAGCCATAGGCCTACGCTAGCCCCATGGTGCACCAAGCACATGCTACGCTAGCACATGGTGCAACAAGGTTTATGCCAGTCTCTGTAGGCTACCATAAATGCAGTGCGCTTAAACATTACCAAGCACAACAACACAACATCCAGTGACAACTTAATGGCATCATTTGATTATTTCTGATTGGCAAAAAGCTACATGTCCAATTTTAGCTTGAGTGCAATACTTACCTTGCGGAGCCAAAAAACGCAATGGTGCTTGGGATCTTTGCATAACATGATGTAGCCCACTGTTGACGTTGATTGGCCGACGTCAAACAGGCTATGCAAGAACTATTTTACAGTAAAAATCATAAGCCTACTACTAGGCCTACCGGTAGCTTATTATTATTATTATTATTAAAATTAGTATTATTATTATTAAGCCCGCGAATCGCTTGTTGGTTGACCCCCTGCGTCAAAATCCGACGTTGAGGGTCTGGCCATTTGGTAGCCTAAAAAAAAAGAAGAAAATAAGAATCCTGTATCCTAAGAAGGCTAAACCCTCATGCATTTTCATTGCAAGATAGCGCCATGATCTACGCCAAGAAAAAAAAAAATCCAGCAAGCGTTGGTTGACTGCTTCAAAACCGTAAATCTCAATCGCACGCACATCTCTCGTTCGTTGACCCCAGCGTCAGAATGCGACGGTGAGGGTTTTACATTCAAGTCTATTGGACAGCCCTATGCGTTGAAAAGCAACGATGAGGGATTTACATTCAGGTCTATGGGCGGCCCTAGTCGTCCAAGAGCGACGCAATGGGGGTACCTTCTGCTTCAAATGTTGACGACAGGGGGCAGTGACCAAGCGTCAATATGTGACGACTAGGGATGAGACTGTGTTGCGTAATACTAACCCACTCTATCTCTCTCTTTCTTCCCCTCTTAACCTTACTTGTGAGGTAAACCTTTTCCAGTCATCAGCCATCCTTGTATTTGATGTCCCACTGGCCCTCATCACACCTGAAGTCCCAACCCAACGACTGCCCTACCATCTCTTGTTGCTGTCCCCTTGTCCAGACTTCCTGGCCCGCACAGCCTAGCGACCCACAACCTGCCAACCTATTCACTTATCACTTCATCATTACTTATCAGGCCCAGCAGGATGAGGACCAGAACCAGCACCACCGGGATACTGGGACACCTTGTTACTTAGCTAAATTTTTAATGAAAATGTAAAAAAAAAAAAAAAAAAATCCATCAAATGTCTCTAACACCTCTGTCCAAACATTGATTTTAATAAATCTTCAAAAATCTTTGAAAAGTGCCTTTATAATGTCTAAACAAACTGGTTTACTACCATTTTATGTGTAAAAATATTTTTATTACAAATTTGGAAATATGGACTTTGGTTCTTCGTGCTGTGTTATTGTCATCTCTGTAGCTACAGGGTGGGGATTTCAACATGCAGCGTTTCTTGATGTATATTTGTTAAGGTAAATCTTGTAGGCCCAGTCTACCTATTCTAGAACATTATTCTATTTTTTAGAACATAAGATAATTATTCAAAAGTATTCAGTGTCGTAACTACATCTTTGACGTTTATAATGAACCAAACTGTTTGAAAATCGGTTGAAAATTGAGCAAGTTATGGCTATTTAAAAATTACATGTTTTACTATCAACACAATGTTTTGGGTGAGCGAGCTGCATGTGGTAAGATGGCCACCATATGCGGACGTTCGACTCCGTTGGCCAGCAACGCGGACGAGACATCTAGTCATTCTGGTAATACACACATCACTGCTGCAGGGCTCTCAAGTTTTGATCTGAGTGCAGAGTGAGATTTTGGCGGCGACGGCGGGAATTTGGTTGGGGTGGGGACGGGGCTTTGATCTGATAAATGACACATAAATTCGCACAAATAAAAATATTTATTTAATTCAGCATTTCTTAGTGCAGGTGTGTGTGTGTGTGTGTGTGTGTGTGTATTTGGAGGAACTCGGGAGAGGAGAAGCAGCAATAACAAATTACACCAAAACGATAAAAAGTACTGATAAAATAACTGATACTGTCTGAGCCTATCAATAATATGGTATTACATAATTTATCCTCCTGGGAAAGATATTTCTGCAATTGTGTCAAATATGCATTCCTTTTGTTATTTTTTCTTACTGGCGTAGGATTCAATTATTGTGGAGAGGTCCACATGCTGTTGTCAACATTTGTTGAGGTGTTAAGGTAGGTCATAATTAAAGAACAAAGTAAGACTTTACAGTTCTGATCTATAGTTATTTGATCCACTATCTAAAAAATTATGCAAAAAAATAAATAAATAAAAAAATCAAAGTATTATGAGCTTTTCTAACATCAAAACGTTATGCCAATAAAATGCTGAAGAACTGCAAGAAAATTGGACACCTCCATTAGTGTCTGGCTTGTATCTAGTTGGCAATAGAAGGGGCTAGTCACAAACTTGTAACTGAGATGCACCCAGTTTATTTTATATCCAATAGATAAGTTTTCCTCCTGAAGAAAAAAAAAAGAAGTAATGATACTGGACATAGACATGAAACTTTTCATTTAATGACACAAGTGACACGTACAAACTCTTACTCATGTCAGATCTCATATTGTCATAGTCTCATGTCTAGAGGGCAATTTGGCAGAAGCCCGAAACTTTGAGTCCTACCTTAAAGCGAACAAAAACATTTGGTGTGTGTGTGTGTGTGTGTGTGTGAGTGAGTGAGAGAGAGAGAGGTGATCAGTGGTGTTTATTGTATGTGTTGGTGGCAGGTTTTGAGGCCTTCAGCACAGGGGTTGGTGGCTCCCATTTGAAGCAATGTGGTTCCAGGCCAGCCATTTTAACTGTCATGATGGATGACAGAGTTCAATCTAGTGCCAAACTGTTCCTGGTTTTGGTCTTGTTTAGTCCAACTATGGAGAAAACCCTCTCAGCGTCTGCATTCAAGTGAGGGAGCACCAACACTAATGCAGCCATCTTTGAAAGCCTCCCAAACTGGCTCAAACCGGTCACCTTTGAAAAAAGGAACCTGCCACCTAGTGACTGGAGGCTTGTTTATCGCTCAAGCATCAATAAAGACAATAATACTGAAAGTCCACCTGACCCCACTATTTGAGAACTACTGGTCTAATGTGAAAAAAAAAAAAAAATTCAGGTATGGTGTGGTTTTTGTTGCTATCATTAGCTTTTTGAGGATTTTTTGGAAGCTTTATAGCTAACAGTAGCGGTTTAAAAACAACAACCCAGTAACCCTCAATTTATTATTAAAAATTATCCAGATGCTCATGCAGGACATCTGGTCAATTAAGTCCAGATTATTCTGCTAGAATGTTTTCATTTTGCAAAATTATCAACAGATGAATTGTTTCATTAATGGCAAAATAATTTTTATTTTTTACTTACAGTACATTTCAGAGCCTGTACTTTCTTACATGAGTAAAAGAGTATTTTTTTTCACAAGTATCTGTACTTTTACTTAAGTACAGAATGTGAATACTTTTGCCACCTCTGCCTACGGCTGTATTTTGTTGACAATTGAAAATACAGTAGCCTACAGCCAACATTAGGTCTAGTTCCCGCGAATGGCAAACAATGAAAGTGTCACTCATCAGCCTATCACAGAGCGGGGTGAATGCAGGCTAGCTCCTGCATGAGCCTTCAAGCAAAGCGGAGCTTTTTTTTTAATCTCATCTTAAATTGGTAATGTCCTTCCTAGAAGTTGGTCTCAACTGCTTTGTGAATAACGCTAAAGAAAAAACTAAGTGGTGGCCTAAGAGAAAAGCTATGTGAATAATGTGTCCTGAACTAAGACTAAAAAACAAGTGTCAGAATAGCTGCTGAAATTAGCCGGGATTCAACTGGCTAGCTAGGCTAGTTCACACACTGGTCAACTGTTAGCTAACATTACTGATTATCAGCTGCCTGGACACAATATTCCCCAGCAACAAAAATCAAATGATGAGATGACTTACTGTACTCATAGAATGGTCCTCTTCTCGCTTGTCGATCTAATGTGACTCGATGTGACAGTCCTTTTCTCAGCGAGCGTCTGAACCGGGAAAATCTAAATCTCGCCCGGATACAGCAATGCTATTTTTTGACTGGCTGTTCAGTAGCTATATTCTTTTTATTTGATTGGCTGGTGCTTGAAAGGCGCATTCGGAACTCTACGGGAACCCGCTTGATTCCCATACCTGTTCCACTGTTTCAAAAAATAGCGGCGTAACTTGGTGGGCGTTATCGTGGAAATTTCTCTGCGTGAGAAATACAAGGTGTGGCGTGTGAGTGTGTGAACGGGTTGAAATGCGTGTGTCTCGCGCTTCTTCATTCACTTAAACCCGGAGTGTCAACACAAAGCCCACTTCCGAAACCCACGGCAAAACTATTGGGTTACTTCTAGTAACATACTGTGTATTATGCATTGTACTCTTTCTTTCTTTCTTTCTTTCTTTCTTTCTTTCTTTCTGGTCTCCTCAGTACATCAACTCATTAAAGTGAATTCAATGTTTAAATGACTGAATTGTGTTTTTGGTATCCATCAATGTGTGTCTCTTGTGCTGCTTTTGCTGCATTCTTACTGTCCTTTCTACTTGTAGTGCTTTTGTTGTGTGCAGCACTGCCACCATGTGTCACAATGAACAGTCTATGGTCACAGTCAGCAGCAACAAGCTCAGCTGAAGACTGGAAGACTTTTGTTAGAGCACATTGTTTTCTGACCTGTAGGTGTCTCCATGAGTAGAAAGAATGGAGTTACTAACTGTCCATTCTGCTCCAGGCTTATTTCTATCTACTGACAATCAATGACCTCATCATTTCTAACTGAGCCACCTTGAAAAGAGGAAATGCAGCCTGTGCTTCAAACTAAATGTCTGCCGTTCAGTAGTGTTTTGCTTGAGCTTGGTGAGGCTGATGTGTTGCTAATACAACATTCATAACTTTTATTGGAAGTATATTGATTCACTGAATACTGTAGCTGTGTATAAAATGTCTTAATATTTAACATGTGTGGTAGATAAATATCTTTATGCATGCTCACATTTACCACCACAATACAGCTCTGCTGATACTATTGATCATATCAGATTCACCACCTACTGCACGTGTTTGTATATATACACATACTATACATATAGAAAACTAGCAGTATTACTGCATACGGTATACGTAACAATATATATTGTCTTCCACAGTTTGACTAGTTTTATATTTTCTTTGCCATCAAGAGTTAACATAGTTTGTATTAGCAGTAGCTGGACAGGAAGCCTCAACGTGTTAAACCCAGAGCAGTGGTCTGAGGTTTGTTGAAAAAAAGAAGGAAGCTGACAGAGACTATCTTGATACAGAGCAGGTTGACACATAGTGAGGGCTGGATGTGAGGATAATCTCAAAGTGATATGAAGTGTAACTTCTTTTTTCTCTCAGTTCTTTCTTCCTCTTCAGATGCTGCAGTTGTTTCTTCCTGGTATGAAGTTGAAATCTTTCTCTGAAGCAGAGTGACACGTTGTCAGTGCTGGATGTGAGGATGGGACACACTTTGCTCTATGTGCTGGGGTTATTGTGTAAGTACATCACTTTCTCACTTTGAATTGTATACATGAAGGAAAATGTTTCAAATGAGAAGAACAGAGTGTCAGAGGTTTGTCTCTCAGAAAGCTTGAACACCACAGACTTGTGGTTTCTATGTTGGTTGTTGAGTTGGTTTGCTTCAGAGTTAAATACACTACTGGACTTTAATAGTGATTATTTACACTAATATATTTGTACAATGCATGTACAGAATATGTTACTGTGTGTTGTTTTTCAGAAACTTATTTTGCTGATTGGTTTATTTTCTACTTCCTCTTTATTAACTCAATGACCAGTTTGTGTTAGAGGGATGATTTGTTCACTAAATAGAATACACGACAACTATATAACTATATCAGCTGTGTGTGAATGTAGCTACATGTTATATTCACTAGCAAAGAGCCCAAACAAACAGTGCTGGCTGATGCACTGATGCACTCTATAGGAAGGGACAGAGCAGGCTCTACCTTCTGAGGAGACTGAGGTCTTTTGGAGTGAAAGGGGCACTCCTGAAGACCTTCTATGACTCTGTAGTGGCATCAGCCATCTTGTATGGAGTGGTCTGCTGGAGCAGTGGCATCACAGAGAGGGAAAGGAAGAAGCTGAATAAGATCGTCAGGAAGTCCAGCTCTGTCCTGGGCTGGCCCTTGGACTCAGTGAGGGAGGTGGGTGACAGGAGAGTTCTGGCTAAACTGTCCTCCATGCTGGACAATGAGTCCCATGCCCTGCATGGTGACCTGACAGGACTGAGGAGCAGCTTCAGTGACAGACTGCTTCACCCTCGATGTGTGAAGGAACGATTCAGAAGGTTTTCCTTCCTGCTGCTGTTCGGCTCCACAACGAACACTCCTAATATGTGCAATATATCTATTATTTATTATATCTCTGTCGTTTCTGCATGCTGTTGCAAACTGCAATTTCCCCATTGTGGGACAAATATATCTTAGCTTATCTTATCTTATCTTATCTTATAAGTTAGCTTGATGGATATTAAAGGAAGAGTGGTTAAGTTGTGTCCCTGCTCCTAAAAGTTACCTGCTGATTCCATAGCTGAAGAATTCCAAACTTTCACTGGCATTAATGTAAACACATAAACTGTGCAGCGGGACCTTCATGAAATGGGTTTCCATGGCCTAGCAGCTGCATGCAAGCCTCACATTACCAAGTCTAATGCCAAGTGTCAAATGGAGTGGTGTAAAGCACACTGACACTGGACTGTGGAGCAGTCACAGTTCAGTCATCAGCTCTCTGTATTTTTCCATTGATCCTGCCTCTGTCCCACTCAGCCTGCCACCTTGTCAGTCCACTCTACTCACCTGTGCACACACAGCCCAGCATATAGGCACGAGCTCCATACTCACTCCTTTGCCAGATTGTTCTTTGCCATGCCAGACTAGCCGCCTGCTACTGTGTTTTTGAACTGTTTGCCAGTAAACCTTTGAACGTAATCACCTGTTACAGGAGCAGTGAAAACGTATTCTGTGGAGTGATGAATCTTCTCCACAGCTTCTCTGTGTGGCAGTCAGATGGGGGAGTCTAGGCTTGGAAAACATTACCTGCCTGACTGCATTGTGCCAACTGTGAAGATTGGTGGAGGAGGGATAATGGTATGGGGCTGTTTGTTAGGGTTTGGGCTAGACCCCTATCTCCAGTGAAGGGCAATCTTAATGTTTCAGCATACCAAGACATTTTGGACAATGCTATACTTCCAACTATGTGGCAACAGTTTGGACTATAAAGACATGGTTCCATGTGGAAGAACTTGACTGGCCCACACAGAGCTCTGGCCTCAACCCCACAGAGCACCTTTGGGATGAACTGGAACAGAGATTGTGAGCTAGGCCTTCTCACTGCATTCTTACTGTCCTTTCTACTTGTAGTGCTTTTGTTGTGTGCAGCACTGCCACCATGTGTCACAATGAACAGTCTATGGTCACAGTCAGCAGCAACAAGCTCAGCTGAAGACTGGAAGACTTTTGTTAGAGCACATCGTTTTCTGACCTGTAGGTGTCTCCATGAGTAGAAAGAATGGAGTTACTAACTGTCCATTCTGCTCCAGGCTTATTTCTATCTACTGACAATCAATGACCTCATCATTTCTAACTGAGCCACCTTGAAAAGAGGAAATGCAGCCTGTGCTTCAAACTAAATGTCTGTCATTATGTAGATGACTTTGCTTTAACTTTCTGAGGCTGAAGTTTTGCATATTTTTATAGATTTGTGTATTTATTCACTGCGTACTGTAGCTGTGCAACCTTGTGCATAGTTTTAATATTTTGCTTCTGATGTAGATTAATATTTTTGTGCATGCACATATTCATGTCAACAATACAGCTCTGCACATACTGATTGTACTATAGGTTTTGAGCTTATCACCTACTACACACACCTCCATTCATAAAACAGATAGTATGGGGTGTGTATGGACATGCATAAACTGACATGAAGAATGTTTTTACTAGTTCTGCCATTCAAGAGTTAACTTGACTTGTATCTGCACGAGAAGTGTTAAACCGAGTGCAGCGGTGTGAATTCTGTGAAGAAGAGAAGGAAGCAGACATTCACAAGGCAAAAGAAAAGAATAGACATCACATGATCTCACTTTGACATCAGGTGTTACTTTTTTTTTCTCACAGTTCTTTCTTCCTCTTCAGATGCTGCAGTTGTTGCTTCCTGGTATGAAGTTGAAATCTTTCTCTGAAGCAGAGGGACACGTTGTCAGTGCTGGATGTGAGGATGGGACACACTTTGCTCTGTGTGCTGGGGTTATTGTGTAAGTACATCACTTTCTCAGTTTGTGTGTGAGTGTCAGAACTTTCTCTCTCACAAAGCTTGAACACGACAGACTTGTGGTTTTTATGTTGGTTGTTGATTTAATTTTGCTTCAGAGTTAAGTCCACTACTGGGCTTGCAGTAGATGCCAGTATGTTTTTGCACTATTTAAACCCTTTGAATTGTGTCTCTTATCACATAATGTTTTAAAGATCTTTTTTCATGCTTCCACTTTACTAACTTGATTGGCTATATTTTCAACATGTTTGACATTCTGTTAGTTTGATCATGTCTGATGAAGTATCAGTCCTCATGTTAGTGCTGAATATACTCCTCTAGTGTTCACACACTCATGGCGCATGCACTTTCCGTCTTTTATTTTTATTTTTTACACACTCAATATTCATCACCTACTGTCTCATTCCTAGTTCTAGTTAAATCTTCTTCCTTTGTATCTATACAATATACAATAGGTTATGACCCGTGGAGCCAAATATCTACACATTTATTTGCAAAAAGAGTCTTCAACACTTCTGTTTCTCTACTTGTGTCAAAGGAACACACAGGACAACAACTTAGTCTAAAAAAAGGATCACAGTGACATCGATCACTCGTCACTGAGCAGCGGTGCAGAAGTTTCAGTTTATTGTGATGGTACGTGCACTCACTGCTGTGATGCATGTACCCGGGCTCTTAGTCGTCCCGATATGAGGTTGGAGTTGACGTGTCAGAATGGCCTTAACTACTAATTCTTACATGGAGTTGGTATTTGGCCAGATGAAAAGAACTTTTAAAGAGAAACAGGTGTAAGTGTAAAAATGGCATAGAAGCAAAACAGGTCAGAGCAAAGGTCCAAAGGACAAAGGCAGACAGGCCCTGTGGTCCTGGGGGTTGTCCTCAGTGGAGGAAACTGGACTTTCTTCATAGATCCACTCACACTTTTCTTTGTTTCAAAAGAGGAAATGAGAACCTCTTTTATTCTAGTGCGCTATTTGATGTGGGTTTTTCTATGTGGGGTCACCCGCTGTCTGTAACCACTAAAACAGTCCGCAACATGAATCCTATATGGCTAGGCATAATAGGATGTATACTGTGATGTTAGATGATATAACACAATAATGTAAATAAAGTATTAAAGCATGGATTCTGATAAGAGCATAACCTTCACTCACTGAGCAGGATCCTGTCTATAAATGGATTTCAAATGGACTGCATCACTGAATTTTGATTCATTACAGTAGCTTGATGTCATGCATGTCCACTGTGTAATTCTTGGTACTTCCTCCAGGGGTCACTAATTGTCAAATCGTACTCATAACCGACTTGCTGTAAGTACGTTATTCAGGTAGCCTAGAATCTAGACGCGCCCCTAGCGGCAGCAAATTACATTTGCTTCCAGGGGCAGTCTAGTTACTCTCTGTTGACTTGAGATTTCGAAAAATCCAAGATGGACCGGGCCAATCACGAGTCGGTGGGCGGGCTTAACATGATGACGAGTGACCTGCGACCATAAGTTCCGTGAATTACGCGTGAATTCCCCATCCTGCTAGAACTACCAGAGCGATAGCTGCTGCTAGCAAACAACTTTCTTTCGAATCGGCTTTGGCCGCCACTCTGAAAGACTTGAAGTTAAGCTTTTCTCTGAGAAAAGAACAAGAAACTGCACTGAGGTCGTTCTTACAAAAGAAGGATGTATTTGGAGTTTTGCCAACCGGATACGGCAAAAGTTTGATCCACAGCTTAAAAATGATTAATGCAGGAGAAACTCAACCTGTAGGCCAACTCATAAAAAAAAAAAAAAAAACAGGATGCAACAAGAACTATTTAATATCTATTAGGATAATTTTTTTCCACAACACATGCAAGGAACTCTCTTTTCCGTCGCTCTGACTACGTCACCTTCTCTGATTGGTTGTAGCGCTATCCTATTGCGTGGAGAGGGATTTTGAAAGACAACCGTTTATCCCACCCCTCCGGTTGAGCCCTGTCTATGGAGAGTGCCCAGACCCTACATTTAATGTGGGTCTGGCTCGTCAGGCTATCATTCAGGTATTGGTTGACCACAAGCCAAAGCTGCAGTGTCCCTTGGCCTAGATTTTACAGGTCATTTTTTTTTTAAGGCAAGGTACAATCAGGCATATTCAACATAGCATGCAAAAATAAATACACAATGCAAAATGTGGTGCAAACTGTGCAAACACATACTATATGAACTCATGGTCATCTCTTCCATTTTTAGTTGTGAGTGTGAACTGTATTTGAATTTGCAGTGGGTTGGCAGGAAGTGTCAAAGTGTTCTGTGGTCAAACAAAGAGGAGTGAAGGGTGTCTGGTTAAAGAGGAAGTGGGATGGACTGATCAGACATCAGAAACTTGTGCACAACTGCTTCAACGTCAGCGTCAGCGCTGGATGTGATAATGGGTCACACTTTTCTGTTTGTGCTTTTGTTAACTTGTGAGTACCAGCGACTTTTGAAAACACTTTTTAGCTTCCTGTAGGCAGGCTCTTTGGCAGGGGAACCTGTTTAAGTTCTGTAGACATGAACTGTTTATATAATACTGGTTCATCGGCTATGATAATTTGATACATTTTAAACATACTCAAATATTGTGATGACACAAGATGTTTTTAAAATATTTCTTTGACATCATCACTAGCTTAAGGTAAGGCTGACTGCGTAACTTTAGTATTTGCGAATCATGATAGATATGGTCGATTGGGTCGTGGTTCAGTCCGCATTAACGGGGTGACCCACAGTAGTTTTGTTTGTGTGGGTCGTGATTCAGTCCGCATCAACGTATCAGGTATGTTTGGTTGCTACATAAATTGGCTAGGCTAATTTATTAAAAGATTAATTGTTGATAGTCACTGAATGGTGAGAAAAACAAGGTTGTGGAGTGGCAGCATGGAGGGGGGTCACTCCAAGACGCTGGAATTCACTGTTAAGCCTTCTCGAGCTGTCGTGGGCCTAACTTAACAAAACATTGGTGAAGGGAGGTGCCCACTTGAAAACCCCAATGACATGCTGCATACTGCTGTTGACTAGGCCAGGTATCTGATGTCTTCATGTTGGTTGACAGCGATATTTCTTTGTTTAGCTGCTGAGCGGGCCATACAACCCAGCAGCATTTACTTCATTTAGATTGTAGGTTTAATCTCATAACGCATTGACTGTAGGTTTGTTAGGGTTTCTCAGTTGGACAGGGCATGTTTTGCCTGGGATCTTGATTGTAACATCTAATTCTGTGTATTAATGAATGCTTTGATAGTGTGTTTCATTTGAGTAATCTCTGAAGTTTCAACTTTTATTCTAGTGTTGAATACTCTTCTCTTCTTGGGCCATGCTCAAGGTAATTTTTCATGTTTACTTTTAATTTATTTATTAATTTTGTCACTCAATTTTCCTACGTTATCCCTTTCAGTGATGTTTTTTCCGTGTTTTGTTAAAGTATATTAATATACAGTATATCTACACAAACAGTAGACAAGAATAACTTGCTGATATATGTATTTATATGCTATTGTTTTTTGTGTAGCGTTGTATAAATGTTTGAGTTTATTTGTAGATGCTGTTTTGAGTACTTCCCCCTACTGGTCCACTTTTTTCTCTGGCGAGTCTGTTACATTCATATGTGACATGAAGGAAGGAGGAGACAATGACTGGGAATACACACTCTACAAGGATGGTCAAGAATTTGTTCCCTTCAAAACACATCAACGCCATAGACTCAAATCTTTGGTGACAAATAACAGTGGTGAATATCAGTGCTGTGGCCATCGGAGGAGCTCGACTGATACAAAGCATAGTAATACTGTCTCTTTAGCTGTATCAGGTAAGTCCTCAATATTTTGACATGGCCACGTATACAACAGATGAATACTATTTATGAGCCCTGCCCATGTGCTATTTCTACTTGATTTAATCAGATCTATCTGTGTTTTTTAACTTTATGGTACAGTAGAGGAGTGGTATCTTGAAAGGTCACAGACACTGTAATTACAAAATTACTAAGTATACTTTTGTGTTTTCTGTGGCTGAACCTACCAGTTTTCTTAAGGAGGGCAACTGTTAGTATAATGCAATGGGTAAATAAACAGCTGCCAAACATACTGACAGTAAAACAATGCTGTTCTGGAGACATAAACATATTAAGACTAAACTTACACTTAACCTTTTTTTATGACAACAGATAGACCCAGGGCCACACTGACAGCAGGACCAACAACCATACCAGTAGGAGGCGGAGTGACACTGACCTGCTCTGAGGAGACCTCTGCTGGATGGAAATATGAGTGGTTCAAAAGTACCCCAGGATCCTCTGATGTTCAAGTCAGAACAAATGATGGAGAAAACAGAGTTATCAGTGTATCACAAGGAGGAATCTACAGGTGCAGAGGAGGAAGAGGAGAACCAGTTTATTACTGTGATATTAGTGAAGATGTCACCATTGAGATAACCTGTAAGTTTAGTGACTGGTTTTAGATATTTATGATTATCATTAGAATAAGTCATAAAATCACTACAATTTTTCTGTTTGTATCCGGTGGAAACAGTTTCCAACAATGTTGTTGCAAAACAACATCCAAACTGGCCTCATGTTTTCTGTGGTGAGAAGATCGCTCTGACATGTGAGGTCCAGGGAGGTGAAGACACTGAGTGGAAGTATGAATGGAGAGCACCCAGGTCATCTATACACTGGACAAACAATAAATACTGGACTTTCACTGCTTCTGAGTCCAGCAGTGGAGACTACATGTGTAAGAGTAGACACAGAGATGACTCATATTCTTCAACAGAGTGGAGTAAATCCATCACATTGTCAGTATCTGGTAAGTCATGTTTGTTGTGTGTTCAAGGTTCCAAATTGTAATTTTAATATTATTTCCCTGCAAAACTACTCTGTGATTATTATAATTAGGTAAACTTTTAGTCAACTTTAAGTCACTTAATCCATATGAAACAAAGGAATACATTCTGATGTAACAGAAAATCATCTTTTCGTGTAATCTGTCTGAGTTGACACCAGCTATTAAAAACATTGGCTCCTACAGTATGATGAGATCTGCTGAAAATATTCAAGGGAATATTCAGGGATTAACACATGAACATAGCCTAGCAATATGCATAGCCTAGACAGAACCAATTCGTTAAATAAAACATTGCACTCACAAGTCCCTGATTGAGAGTTGCCATGTTGGAGTCCTTGTTGAGAAAGGGAGTTTTTATGCAACTGTCCATTCAGAGGAAATCTCTGACTGCTAAATGACAGCTCGGAGTATTTCTTCTTGTATTCACTGTATGTTCTCCATAGTTTTGCTGGGGAACATCACTGTCCATGTGGGGAATGATGGAGAAACTTAGCTTGGGAAGAACAGCTTTCCCAATCAGTGGTGTTTTGTTGTTGGATATCTGTGTTTAAATTGGTACTGGGTTCTGGGAGGACAGTACCAACTTGGATGGTCACAGTAGCAAAAACTGTTGGAGGATTTTTGGGAGATTATGGAGAGGACTTTAGACTGGCATCAAGGAGGTTCTTGCAAACCATCCAACACCTCAGGAATGGAAAGCAGGATTTGACTTAGAATGTGTTCAGCAAGGGAGGAGAACTGCTACATGGATTTCTTCCTTGCAGAGTTGCTTAGAAGATCATGAGACTTAGACAATCCAGTCACTATATTTTTTGGACTTCGAGATTGCTTCTGAACATGGGCCCCAGAGAAATCTTTGGAGTACTGAGGGAGTAGAGGGCACTGGGCTACTAGAACCTATCCGGTCCTTGTATAACCAGAAGTAACCACTGTGGTGATAAGGGAGTTGGCCGTAAGGCAAAGTGATTTACCAGCTGATTTACATACCAATTCACACCTGTTCTTTGCTTTGTGACTGAAAAAACTGCATTATGGATACAAGTGGGCAAAATTATTTGCCTCTACAAATTGAGGTGCATTTGGTGAGATTGCCTTCTGTAGGAGGTTTATATATCTGATTTTGCAAAAGGGTGCCTCAAAACCCATCATAAAGAACTAGATGATGTTGTTAGGGAGACGGGTGTTTGGAATACCATGCCTAACCTCTTGCTGTCTTGATCCAACTTCAGCTTCAGTGAAATCGGATGGAGGGATGTCACAAGAAAAGAACTTTGTAGTCTTGTTCTGCTGCAAAGAACCTATGCAAGTCTTCAACAACACATTTGGGTTTCATCTGTAATTTGAACACCTGGTTTACAAATATATGAGATTTAACCATTTGGATCTGCAAAGTTTCTATTTCTTTTAAATTAGTCCAAGCCTGTTTTTGGTGTTTATCCATTCACTGTAGGTTTTAATATATTAAGTGAAATATTAAGGTAGTTTCAAGTCACATTATAGAGACTGCTACTTAGCTGAATAGTAAATATACTATCTATTGCATATTTACAGCAGAAAGACATTGATTTAGGATATTGTACCATATTTGACTTTAATGTACTATCAACACAGTAAAATGCTTCAGTCTGAGATAATCTCTTTCCAACAGATCAACCCCAACCTGTCGTCTCTGTGTCTCCATCATGGCTGAGTCCTGGAGCCTCAGTAACTCTGAGCTGTGAGGTTGAACATCCATCTGCAGGATGGAGGTTTTACTGGTATAAAGCTGTTCCTGATCTATCACACAAGTATCCATCTTACAACTATGAGCTGCTTCCTGGTAGCGTAAAAGGAACTACACAAGATTCCTACATCATTGATGGACAGACACAAACAGCAGGATATGTGTGTAGAGCTGGAAGAGGAGACCCAGTGTTTTACACTGATTACAGTGATCTTCAGTTTGTCTGGTCTGGAGGTCAGTCTTTATGTTTTAGTTCTGGGACAAACATGTCATAAAAACGAGGAAGAAATAGATCAATGACCTTTTCTTTCACAAGCATCTGGACAAACTGTCAAGTGTATAAAGGTCTCTATTTGAAATTTCTTTTACAGATGTCCAGAATTTGTCAGATTTCCATTCAGCAGCGTCTCTCTCAGTGAATCCTGACAGAGTGCAGCACTTCACCTCTGACTCTGTCTCTCTGAGCTGTGAGGGAAACTCTACTGAGTGGAGAGTGAGGAGGTTTACTGATGATGGCTTGCTGTCACACTGTTCTATCTGGGGGACAATGACTGGATCAACATGTAATGTTAATAGGTTAGGGTACAGTACTGCAGTGTACTGGTGTGAGTCTGGATCAGCTTTCAGCAACGCAGTCAACATCACTGGACAGAGTGAGTAATAGTCATATTATTTAATGTATTTGAACTATTTTAAATATTACTATTTTAGCGTGTAGACTCTATCTATCCAATAAAAAGCCAATACCCATTAATAACTGGTGTAAAAGTAAATAAATAAATGTTACAAATAATGTATAAAACACTGTCAGTCTGACATTAATATGCGGTTTTCGCTCGACAAACTCTCAGCTCTATGATAACTTCCATCTCTCGCTTTAACTGGACAAAAGACACACTATGTCTGTGAAGGTTCTCAGTCATCCAGGTCATGGTATATCCAACAAAGGTTCAAAAAAGGCAACTGGACTTGTAGATTTTTAGAGAAGACGTTTCAACACTCATCCGAGTAGCTTCTTCAGTTCTAGGGGACTGGTGGGAAGTCTGAGGTTTAAATAGGAACTCCTCCTGAAAAACTTGCTAGTTATGCTAATAACCAGAAACTGGTGCAGCTAATTTCCATTAACTTACCTGTACTTACCTGTTGTTCAGGGGGGACTGTTTTGTCCCTGTCCTCTACCCTCTACCGACTCTTGTCCATCAGAGGCTCCAGTGTCAAGGTGTGAATGAGATTGAAACTTCTTGGGGACAGAAGTTAAAACTGTATTGTAAATAGATGGCAGATTAAATCTCAGTCCACCTCCTCTGTTTAGAGAAGGTTTTTCCAGTCTGACATAGATGGCTTCCTTTACTCCTTTACTCCTCTTTCAAACCATCGGTCTTCTCTGGCTAACATTGTCAACTAATAGAACACAACAGAACTAAACATGAACACATGAGTTCATCAATACTGTGCTCTGTAAATATAGCCTATATCGGCACCGCCAATAATAATTTAATAGTACGTCACAGCGTGTTGTAAGATAGGATAATGTAACCGGTATTATATGAGCCGAATCTTTTTTTCCATCGCTACTGATTATTAATTAAAAATTAATGAAAATTAAATTCTATTGTATATGTCATTGTTAGCATTTTAAAACAAACAATGGGTAAAAATAGATTATGACAAGATTTTTATGACCCTGTCAGTCAAATTGACAGACAATGAAAAAGTCTAGTGCAACCTCTGCTGTATATATATATATATATATAAAAACTGTATATCTTTGAAATGTATAGCAGCTAAACATCTAATCACTAATGGCAAATGACTAGTTGGTACAACCCCTAGTTTGTATGTATACACATACTGTACACAGCACAGCAGTAAAGTCGACTAGTGTCTACAGTTGTAATTTTAACCCTGTATGAAAATCTTCTGACTGTTTTCCAGCTGGTGGTATCATCCTGGTGAGCCCTGTCCATCCTGTGACTGAGGGAGATTCTGTTACTCTTGGCTGCAAGTTGAAGACACAAAATGTTCTTTCTAATGTGTTTTTCTATCAAAATGACAAACTCATCCAAAATGATACCAGAGGGGAGCTGAATATCTCTGCAGTGTCAAAGACACATGAAGGCTTCTACAAGTGTCAGTCCTCAGGAAAACAATCACCACAGAGTTGGATGGCTGTAACATGTGAGTTTGATTTTATTTGTGTTTCTTCTTTCGAAGTGTGATACAGTTTTGGATGAAAGTTTTTACAAAGGTCACAACACCTGAAATGTGGGAATAATAACTAATAAGTTGTTAACAATGGTGAAGAGAAATTAGTTGGCTTTGGAAATACCACAAACTTTCTGTGGAACTGTGTGTGATGTTATAATGGCTATAAATGCTTTGTTTATGATAAATGCTTTGCTTTTGTATCATTAAAATTCTGAATTCAGTCTCTCTGTTCAAGATTTTCTATGACAAGTCCAATATTTGGATTTGCTGTTTTGTTGTGAAAGACTGTAAAATGAAAACCAGCTCATGACTATGAACTTTCTCTAGTCCTGTGACCTATGCAGGGACAGATAACCTATATGATGGTCAGTGTTCAAGGACATATTTGTTTAGAAAGATTATATTTAATATGTTCAATATTTGCTCAATATACATTTTTGTAGTTTGGTTTTTGGTATATGTTTCCATTAGCAAATTATTGCTGACCAACCAGATCAATACAAAAGACTCCAGCTTACTGAGTGTCTCTGTGTTTGTCTGTAATCTGTTTTCGTCATGCTGCCTACTACTTACCATAGTTCTAACCTCTTTCATTCAGAAATAATGGAAATCTTCAAAACCACTGTTTGATGTGATTTTGTAAAGGCATTTTGGCATGTGTGATGTACATTCATTTTGTTCATTAATAGTTACAGATTCTGAGCCTGAAAGCAGTGTTCCATTTATTATTTGGCTGGTTTGTGGAATTCTCCTGATTATTCTCCTGCTGCTGCTGTTGTTAGTGCTGTGTTGCTGCAGAAAAATAAAGGGTGAGCCCTTTTTGATAATTCACCTGAAATCACTAAAAGATTCCGATGCTGTGACATGACGTGATGAACAATGCACAAATATGAGTGTCATATTGTCTCTTTTACAGGTCCATGCAGTATCTGGTTGGTACAACACTCTTGTCTAATTTTGATCTTAATAACAATTAAATTAATCAATTTACATGATCCTTATTAAATTATGTTTTAGTCCCACTCAGTCTCTGAACATCAGTCAAGGCTCTGCTACACACCATGGTCAGTCTTTTTAATTATTATTTTACAACTATTTCTTTGACTTAAAAACAGCCGAAGTGAATAATTTCTATTACTGGTGGCATTGGATGTAACAGTGTAATCACATTGCAGTTAAAGGGAAACTACCGTTTTTTACAACCTGGACCTTATTTCTGGCATAAAATACGATCGTTTACTCACCAATATAACTCTGGTGTTATTTGGAGTCTTTCGGAAGATATTTGGCTCCAGTGGAGCGCCGGGTATATCCATATAGCGGGAGTGATTGGGGCACCGAAACACAGCCTCTAAATAGCAAATTATCTGCCACGAAACTAGTTCATTTCACCAATATTTTGTTATGATACGCTAGTGCTATTCCTGCTTGATTATTCTCACCTCTGAACTATTTCTCGAACCCAGTTTGAGTTTTATTTTTTTATTTAAAAAAAAAAAAAAGAAAAAGAAAAACTGAAGTGACTCATTTGATGTTGTCTTGATTTTCTCTGACCTGCAGGTGATGTCTCTGTCTATGAATACGTCAGAGGATCTGGAAAAACAGGAAGTGGTACAGTATAAACTTTGATTCATGTGGAGCTGTCAGACATGATCTAAACATATTTATTTTCATTTCAGTTGAATTGGCCACTGAGTACAGTAGCATTGCATCTCTTCACCAGCTTCATAAGAGGAGCGAGTACTATATAAATAATAATTTATAATGATCAGATTTTTAATTACTTATATACTTGAACAACACTTGAATGAATTTGTTGCTTTCAGAGAAGTTTTTTACGACCTGAAATATTTTGTATAGGACTGTCATACACATTAAAGGGGAACTACTGTTTTTTTACAACCTGGACCTTATTTCTAGCATAAAATACCATCGTTTATCCACCAATATAACCTTTGTTTCATTTGTACTCGTTCAGGAGATAGATCAGCGTACCTCCATTTAACGAGAGTGATCAGGGCACCGCAACGCAGCCTCTAAATAACGCATTATCTGCCGCGAAACTCGTTCATTTCACCAATACTTTGTTATGATACGCTAGTGCTGTTCCCCGTTGAGTCCGGAGTTACCTGTTATCATCATCCGGGGTCTGTGGATTGATATTGGTGAGTAAACGATGGTATTTTATCCTAGAAATAAGGTCCAGGTTGTAAAAAACAGTAGTTCCCCTTTAATACTGCTGCTAATGTAAGTATTGGTACGTGCAGTGAATCCATAGTTATGATGAATGATTTGAGAGTAAATATAGGGTTGAAAATGTTTGAAATGGTTCCACTGTTGAGCAAGAATAGTATAGCCAAAAACCTCAGAAGTTCTGCAGTGTAATCATATACCATGAAATATAGGAACGTCCCACTAAAATGTTATTCATTCTTATTGCCACAGATTGGCTCAGTTGAAACTCTGTACATATAATATTGGATTACTTAGGGCTTTTTTGCAGATACCTTGTCGTACTGATCCTAGGTCTCTCTTTCTGTGCAGCCTTCTGACAGGAATATTGTCATTCAGCTGTAGCACAAATATCCCCACTTTCAATAAAGTCAGAAATAAGCTGAATGGACAATTATGATTCTGAATGAGTGACATTTGCAGGCCTGCCCTAACCATTCTGCATAGTCTGACAGGAATAGTGACGGCATTACAAAGACTATAAACTCCATCAACACAAAAGTAGAGCTTCTATCTGTTATTCTCTCTATTAATCTCTCAACTATTTCTCAAAGCCAGTTTGAGTTTTATTTTTTAAAAAGCTGAAGTGACTCATTGGATGTCGTCTTGATTTTCTCTGACCTGTAGCTGATGTCTCTGTCTATGAATACGTCAGAGGATCTGGAAACACAGGAAGTGGTACAGTATAAACTTTGATTCATGTGGAGCTGTCAGACATTAGATTATTATCAGCGACTGATCGAAACATATTTATTTTCATTTCAGGTGAACCAGCCTCTGTGTACAGTAACGTTGCATCTCTTCACCAGCTCCAAAGTCTTAATAAGAGGAGTGAGAACACAAAATATAAAATGTAAAATGTAACAGTGCAGTCACATTAGTTTGTTGACATTGTCAAAATATTCAACTTTTTAATTACTCATATATTTGAACAGATCTTGAACTTTTACAAACGGAATCATTGGTCGGTTTGCTGTCACCAACATGAATGAGTAACTTGTACAGACACTTCAGTGTTTGTAGTTAAGGTTGAATTCATGATAAACTGATTACTAGTCAGTTTACATGTGAAATCTTTTTGGTTAGATTCTTTTTCCCCGTTTACTTATCTCTGTTTGTTGCTGATGTACCCATCAGGATCATGAGAAGGAAGTCTGTGTTTAAATGCATGAACAACAATCCTGACATTGGAATTGTGACAGTTTATTTTTACAAACTGGATGTTGTACATTGGTAAATTACATGAATCCATGGATGTTAGCCACAACTCTGCAATGCCAGGCCAGTGTGCATGTTGTCGGTACAACTGAAAGTGACACAATAGTGATTTGTTTAATTTACATCAGGAGCTAATGAACAATATATGTATGTTTGCATACTGTTCGCCATACGTTTGTGTGTTAGTGAGTCTAGAGGAGACACAGGAACAACAATCTGTGACTGTATGACTACACAGTAGGCTTCATATTATACAGTAGAAGTGGCAAATGAACAATTTACTGGATATACTGAATCTGTTACTGTTTTTGTTTGTGCAAGTGGTAAAACTTTCCTTTGTTTTCTTATGAGTTTGTCTCTATGTGATCTCCATGTGACTTGAAATCTGTAAATTATGAGTATTTTTGAAACATTGAAATAAAAAACCATTACAAATGAAATGTAAGAGAAAACTGAAATAAAGGGTTATTTCAAAGATAATTGCTGATAGCTATGGACACTTTCACAGAATTAATTACCAAGAGCTATTCCTATAGTTTGACTTCAGAATAAACTGTTTCGTCCATGAAAGCAGGAGATGTTTTTCCTGTGAATGGAGAGATGATTCATTTAAAATTCTTCATGCATAGTTTTGATCTAAGAAGCTAAAACATGACATTTGTCGTTCAGGCTGGCTTTAGATAATTCATCTTTCTTGGCCTGGTCTTTGTTGTAGAGATTAACCTGCGCGTACATCAGATTGTTGCCTAAAACAGAAGCCAGACTTTATTATTAGAACGGCCATGAGCAGACAGAGTAGAGATATTTCAGAAATTAAAATCCAGGAGGGAAAAAAAATGGGAAAAAGAGATGTGCTTGACCTCGTACCTGCAGGTGATTCAATGATCACATCAGAGTAAACAGGACTCATCCCTGGTTCATTGTTCTGTCCTGTTAGACACAAATGAACACATGAAATATGTTTAGGTCAGTCAAAGAGTTTGTGATATCCTGAGATTCATTAATTCTTCATAATCATCTTAAATCTCTGGCTGCTGCTTAATGATCAGTTTTCTGATTTTTTTGCCCTAGACTGTGTGACATCATCCATAGTTTGTACAGAATCACTTTAAAGCCTCCAGTTTGAAGATATTTGCATTTTTTGAAGGTAGATTTGACAGAAAACCAGAGGACACAGTGGACCTCCATATGATAGAGACTTGTCCAGCACAGACATTCATTCATTCATTCATCTTCTATCCCCGCTTTAGTCCTGTTAAGGGTCGTGGGGGTCTGCTGGAGCCTATCCCAGCTGTCCCAGCACAGACAGCGCCACCTTAAAGCATACTGTTATACCTTCCTGCCCCCTAGTGGCCTTCCAGAAGCAGTGCAAGTGCATTTGTCCAGTGCATGGGCTGAATTACCTTCACCTAAAGGACTGCAAAGGTCCAGGGAGACTCTTCAGCTGCAGAAACTCATCAGGCCTTTTTGTCATTTGTTAGTGTGTTACTCAAATTCATAGAATAAACTTTTATTTTTGTCTCCACTTTATGTTACAACCCTCCCACCAGGTCATAACACATACCATCAAGTGAGGATAGTTTTCTCACAGGCTTGAGTGACGGTGGAGTCACTGGCCTTTAAATTTCAACACTGGTTCCTTTTTTTCCAAATCTAAAAGCCACCTATGTCCACCTAATGTATTGACTATTAGATTGAGGCTCATTTAAACTAAGTGATTAGTTGATTTTGATACATGTTCCTTAAAGAAGTTAAGTCAAACATCTAATATAAATACTGTAAATAAAGTAGTATTGCTGTTTAATGGTCTTGCTTTGGAAAGTGACATTGTAATTCACTGATTCAAATAATCATTGATTCAAGTAATCAGATTTAAAATAGTCTCACCTTTTGACCTGCTGTAGCAACACAACAGCAGCAGGAGAATAAACAGTATTATTCCACAAACCAACCCAATGATCACAGGAACATGAGGGCGTCCAGACCTGGACGCTGCAGGTAGTAAAGTCATGATAGAAAATAACCATGACAAAGATATCACAAGTGGAACCAGTAACCAATAAGAATCAATCTTAATTAAATCTTAACCCTCAGACGTTAGTTTCATTACTACCCTCTTAAATCATTAAGGACACAAATGTCCACTTCCAACAAACTGCTATAAAAATAGTCCAGAAAGATCAGCTTTTTCTACATAAATCTCTTAAATAACTTCCAAGTGGAGCCAGTTAAGATATGCCAAGCTGATAGACTCTGTGTGTAGTACTAAGATCTGAAGGCCAGATGAACTTAATAACAGAAAGTTATTCTGTAACCCCTCTGTTAGGAACTAATGTTGTTTTTGTTGGACTGAACACGTCTCACGTCACTGCCATCCAACTCTGCAGTGACACTTGTCCTGAGCACTCACATTTGTAAAGCCTTCGTCTGACTCTGCAACTGCAGCGATGTGCAGCTCCTGTTTGGTGTCACTTTGGATGCAGTGGTCTCCTCGAAAGTAAAGAACTCTGGCGTCTGAGGTTCTGTTCTTCAAACAGCAGCTAAGAGCAACAGCTTCTCCCTCAGTCACAACCTGGACCGGGCTCCAAAAGATAATACTTTGGAACATTCAGCCTTGTCACCTCCCGCCTTGACTACTGTAACTCTCTCCTCTTCGGCCTCCCCCACAAATCCCTCCATAAGCTTCAAATGGTCCAGAATTCAGCTGCTCGCATCATCACCAAAACCCCTTCGTTTCACCACATTACCCCCGTACTCCAGCATCTCCACTCGCTCCCAGTCAAATCCAGGATTGACTTCAAGATTCTTCTCCACACCTTCAAGGCCATACATAACCTCGCCCCTCCTTATCTCTCTGATCTCCTCCACATTGTCACCCCCTCCCGCTCCCTCAGATCCTCCTCCTCTATCCACCTCTCTGTGCCCTCAGCCCGCCTCAGTACCATGGGGAGCAGAGCCTTCAGCTGCTCTGCTCCCCAACTCTGGAACTCACTCCCACCGGACATCCGAAACATCGACTCTTTCCCTATCTTCAAATCCAGACTCAAAACCCACCTGTTCCAGAAAGCTTACTCCCTGTGACTGCACTGTTCCATTTTTTATTTATTTTTCCTGCTCTGTCTTGTTTTGTGTCCTTGTGTTTTGTAAAGTGTCCTTGTGTGTCTTGAAAGGCGCTTATAAATTAAATGTATTATTATTATTATTATTAAGATAAAGTTTGAGTCGAGGATGCAGACCTTCTTTTTAGCATCTGCCCAGCAAAGCTAATATGTAAGAGTTTAGCTTGAGTATATACAAAATACAGTATGAGTCTTAAACTGGCAACACAGAACGCGTGGCTGTGATGCATCATTTAATAACAAATATTATTTTAAATGGAGTAATGAGTTCTCAAAGCACTTTATAGTGTGTCTCATTCACACATTCACTAACTGACAGCATGGTGGCACCATGGAGGGTTAGGGTTAGTTTTCCAGAATCCTCAACCGACAATATGATACTGACTGAAATCTTTCAGTGTAGACTAACTTCAGTTAATAGATTAGAAACAACAATACGTTTCAAACACTCACGCGTGGCAGTGATGTTGACTGCATTGATGAGCTGACCTGATCCATACTGCACCAGTACACCGCTGTTTCGTTGGTAGCTTTTTGGATTGTGCAGGTGGATCCAGTCATTGTCCCCCAGCCAGTTTGACAGGTGGCCTCCTTCTGTAAACCTCATCAACCTCCACTCAGGAGAGTGTCCCTCGCAACTTACTGAGATCACCGTCCAAGAACTACTGCACTCTGTCAGGACTCACTGTGACTGATGCTGATGCAGATTGAAAATCTGAAAAAAAAAAAAAAAACAAGCCCTGACATATTATGAGATAAGTAACGGAGCAGAGGAAATGACTTCCTCTCTCAGAAACGTGTTTTCATTGGAGGACATAGTTGATTGAGCCTCACTGCAGTGGCTGATCTTTGAGACAGAGGAATCTGCTGCTAGCTTTACCAGGCGCCTCGCGAATCTAGACTTGTCCTTGTCATAACTGTCATTTCAGCCTTCTTCTTCATTCCATACCTTCTTCTGTTTACCTGCCATTTTTAGTTTGTATTCACAGTTTGTTCATGTTCAACAGTTGACCTCATATCCAGTTCCAGACAGATTTCATGGATAGACAAACACAATGCATCTGATCTCAGTTTAGAGTGCTGCATAAAAAGTGTGTGAATACTTTTATAAATGAGTGACTTCAGACGGCCTGTTTTCACATTATAGTTCACTGTGCAGACTAGTAGGAAAAAGCACCAAGATCAACTAACAAACTTACCTCCGGACCAGACAAATTTGGGTCTGCTCTTCCAAGTGTAATACACTGGCTCTCCTCTTACAGTGCTGCATGCATATCCTGCTGTGTGTTTCTGTCCATGAACAATGAAGGGATTCTAAGCTGTCCCATTGCTGCTACCAGGAAGAGGCTCATAGTTGTATCTGCTGATTGGTTTTCTGGAAATAACTTTATACCAGAAGAGCCTCCATTCTGTGGACAGATTCTTCATGCTGCAGCTCAGAGTCACCGAGGCTCCAGGACTCAGCCATGATGGAGACACAGGTAGAACAGGTCTGCGTTTTACTGTTGGAATGAATATATGTCTTCACTTCAGGTCTGTGTTGTATGATGTTGTGTAATGTTAACTGCAGCAGTGATTCTTCCTGTGTGATCAGATATTATCAATCAAGTGACTTACCTAACACAGTGATATTGAGCTCTTTACTCCTTTTGACAACACTGTTGTTATAACCGATGCACTGGTATGAGCCACTGGAGCCTTCTGTTGGCTTAAGGGAGCAAGACTTTGTGTTGCTACAGGAACCCAACAGTTGACCACTTCTGCTGAAATTGTAGCTCCAGACAGGCTTATATGTCTCCTTTAAGACACACACGCAGGTAACAGACTCTCCAGTGAATAAATTGGCCCAGTTTGGCTCAAGGTGGAGCACAGCGTCTGCAACCCAACACGAAACTCAATTAGGGTTCTTTCACAGCTACATCGCTCCTAAACTGGGAGCGTTTCCAGGCCAGGTTGATTAGTGTGGGCTAGTGGACCCAATGACCGATACAACTACCTTACAAATTTACAACCAAGCAGTTTACCTGATGTGTCTTGGGAAATGTGAGCACCTGAAAGTCATCAGACATACATAAACCTGTTTTCTAAGTGTAGCTTAAATGCTTGATCAAACCGAACATGATGTTCATACACAGAACACTGGCACATGAACCACAGAACAGAAATAAATGCCAGTGCCCACACTTGCTGCTGTTGTGCCATTTTCAATTATTTCATTTCCTATGGAATTGTGACTGCATCTATTGAATGGCTCTTAAACATGAATGATGGAAACCGAGTCACAGTTAGGAGACATTCTTTTCTTTTTTCTTTTTGCTGATGAGTGAAAAGTGGCTGTGTGAAAACATGGAACAAAACGGGCTGGACTATATGAGCACTATTAGGTTTAGACTACATCATGCTTATGAGGCAGAATAGGTTTTTATTGCTCCTGGGTCTAGCTTGGAAGCTCGATATACTGTGCAAAAAAAAAGGTTGGTGAGAAGGAACATGTGCAACTAAAGCCTCACGCCTAGACTGGCTGAAGTTACCTCACCATGGCAGAAGAGAGGGGTTCATAGGAGCTGTCCTGGCTAAAGTGAGTGACTGTGGTTTGTCAGTGTGACTGTGCAGGCAAAGGGAATTTTTGCCTTTGTGACGTCTGATGTTTGTCAGTTGCCATTTGAACGAACAAAAAGTCTCCTGTTACATGCTCCTGTCCTTAAGTTAGCTGTAGATGCTAGCAATAGCGGGGTTGGCGCTGTCCTCCTACAGGAGGGGTCTGATGGGATAGAGTAGGGATGTCAAACTCATTTTATTTCAGGGGCCAAATTTGATCTCAAGGGGCCCGGACCAGTAACACAATAGCATAACAACCTATAAATATAAACAACAACTTTTCACTTTGGTGAGAATATATATTGGTGCACAGCAAAATCGCGAGTGTTAATTTAACTCCCACAGTGTTAATTTTAACACTTTTTCTGAGTTTATATAGTTCTCACGGATTTTGAGTTAAAATTACACTTTGAAAAGTGTTAATATTTTAACTCTTTAATAGTGTTAAAATTGGACACCCTTGGTGTTGTTTTATGACACCACAGAAGTGCACTTTTAACTCACAATTGTATTATTCCCTTTCACTCTGAGTGTTAATTTTATGACACATTAAAGTGTATTTTTTAACTCTAAAATTGTGTTATTTCCTTTCACTATGAGTGTTAGTTTTAACATACAGTGCTATTTTAGGACACACTCTGAATATTCTTGTAGTCACCTGCTAGGCTACAGAAAGTTATAAGTTTAAATGTGTGACCAGCAACAATGATCAAGTAATAACATCAAACATAAGTACATACATGTCTTTTTCATTTTTTTATTCAAAAAAAATGAATAACTTCCCAGCACCATATAGGAATTAGCACAATAATAAGATCAGGCACAAGTTAAAACATTTACAAAGAAAATAATGGCACAATATATTGGCTCTCATCTCCACCATAAGCACTTTGTAAATCAAAGGGCTTATAAATCACAAGACTATCTGCTTTAACAACATCTTTGTCATTACTTTCAAATACTTTATAAGCATGAAAATGTTCATTGAAATGGTCAACCACAAGTTTGTTTACAAGAAAGCAGATAACACCGTCAACAACAATAATTTTTTCTATTCTGCAAAACACAGGCATTTCATGTTCAATCTCACTGCAAATTATTAGTCCTGCCCTGTACTCTGTCCCACTGATTGTAACCCAGTTAGTTGCATGGATGTCTTGCGATACAGACTCAACATGCAAAGCTCGAGCCAACACATCTCCATAGTCCTCATTGTCCACATTAATAGATTTCATTGGTCCATACTCAATACATTTTGAATGTGATGTCTCCCAATGACATGCAATAGACATTTGATGTTTTTTTGCAAGAGATTTTGTGATGTTTTTGAAGTTTTTAAGAGTATTTTTGAAAATCCTATGTTCAGCCTCAAATCTCATGCTCCACATATGTATTAGTGGTCCAATTTTTCGGATACAAGATGGATAGTGTATCATAAAGTGATGTTTCGGGATCAGGTTTCTATTAGGATACAGTGCTTTGAACAACTCATGATGTTCCATTATCAAATGCTTGAGAAGTACAGTCATGCCAAGTGTAACAGATGGAGAAAATATAATGTTAATTATCTGCAGTAAAAGCAGCAGCAAAAACCAGTTTTGGTTTCCTTCTGGCACAATGTCCCCAAAAAGCAGAGGAATGTTTCTTACAAGACAAAGGGTCTGAATGGAATTGAGCCCTATATTATTGCCACTACTGTCCAAGTTAATCCTTGTAGGTCGATTTTTGCGCTCCACATACCCATAGTCAAAGGCATAAATTCTAGACAACAGGTCAGGTTTCGACAAAACATTTTCGGAGAGATATTGCAACAGTAACTTCAGCTCAAACTGAGCCACGCCTTCAAGAATGTCATGCATAATGTCTAAAGAAAAATTATGACATGAAAGAACTGTAGGCTGTTAAGACTCGAGTTCTTTTTTAAACCAAACACAGATAACTTCTGTGGGTCTGACTGCAACTCATTGTAGTGCATTTCAAAAAGTTCCTTTCCACGCAAGATTATCTTGGGGTCATCCTCATTGTAAACAATCTGGGCATCATCTTTTTCTATCAAACATAAACGACAAAAATAGCGTCCATTGAAAGACTCTGTAAATCCCAGAATTGCGTGCATACCTAAGTTGTCCCCAGTTATCTGACATATGGTGCCATGGACTTTTTCAGCAGAAAATGGCAAATCAAGGCCACAACTCTCAAGTGTTTTGATGTCATTAATCAGTGGCTCTAGAATAGGATTAAAGCCATATTTTTTCAAATCTTCAGTGTGAAACAATGCAACCAAATGAATATTCTTCAAGGCAGAGTTGAACTTTGGTGGCAGATTTCTGAGGACAAAATACAGAGCACCTATTTTGTGAACACCACGTTTTGAACCCAGTGGGTTAGCGGTCTCAAAGTCGTCATAGAACAACTGAATTTGTAAAGAATTCTGGTGTTTAGAGAACAACGTATGTGTCTTGTAATAACTTCCATCACAAAAGTCTTCGTATCTGTCAGGTCTCGATACACAAGTTTCCCCTAGCAGTTTACAAATATCAGCATTTCGACACATGAATTTTATCGTTTCCAAAATTGGTATGTAAACGAATGTATCGTTCACTGGGACTTGATCATAAGTACCTGTTTGTTTATTTCGCCTTGTATCAAATCGAATTCCTAGAAATTTTTCGACTGGCTCCACAACACCCCATTTCTTGTTGAAATAATTCCATCTTTTACTTTCAGTATTGAAGTTAATAAATGGGTTTTCAAAAGTCTCCAGATCTTTTTCCAATGTAACTCTTACAGGATTATCTTTAGGCACAGCAGACAGTACTTGCTGCTTAACCTGAGAGTGCAGTCCACTAGCAAGTTCTTCCAAATCACCAACAACTGATGAAACAACACTATTTGCTATGCCGCTTCCTTGTAGTTTAGCAATAATTGAAGCACAAATATTTTCTGCGTTCTCTCTGTTTCTTTGACCTAATCCAATGTCCTCAAAACACTCAGCCTCTGGGTTCTGCATGGCACTTGTTCCAGCAATTTCTGAGGTATCTTGGAGCATGTGGAAATTAGTTTGAAATGACTCTGGCATTGCTGCATCTCCACTTTGACTAGAATCCTTCTCATGAGAACTAATTAAATGTTTTTTGAAACCGGAATATGTTGAAAACTGACGCCTACAACGATCTTGTGCACAAACTAACTTAAACCTGGTGCTAGGATAAAAACTGTGATCAAGTCTTAGATGAGAGATCAAGGACTGGCAGGGATCATGCACAGCCTGACAAATGAAACACTTAAACATTTCAGTACTTCAGTTGAGGACTTTAGCACGTAACTCACGAACTCTGGGAGACTCATTTGTTGTTGCTACATCAATATTGTAGACTGTTGTTTGCACGAATGTGAAGAGCTGGCCCAGGTACTCATCATATGACAGGTTGAACACGTAGTGGGATTTAAACAGTTCATCAAACGCACCCAACGAGCTAGTGGCTTGGCAGGGGATGAGCTGTTTGTCCACAACAATGTAGAAAGTGTCAATCCTGTTCCTGGTTCGACCAACAGCAAGGATGTAAGGTTGTCTGCCATCTCTTCCACGAAGGTGTTCATCCAAGCTGCAGCATGACTGAAAACAGAAAGATAACACCTTACACTGTAAAGTTTTCAACTGCTCACTTGGATCTGTGCACCAGAAAAGTTGAATTATTAACAAGCCATGACAAAGTGTGTGTGAGAGTGAGAGTGTGTGTGTCAACGTGAAGACATTCAGTCTAGTCCTTTTGTTTGACTGTGCCTTTCCAAGTGATTTCAAATCGAGTTAATACATATAAAATACCAGCTAATTGGATATAAAAAAAAATTTTTAAAAAAAGACATGCATACCTTGTGAAAGTGCAACATTTTGTCCACTGCATCACTGGGGCTTACCTTGGTCCTTTTCCGTCCAGCTGTGGGTGGTAGGAGATGGAGAAGGAGCAGCAGAGAAGCCATGTCACTGTCCCAGGCTATCAGGAGGAAAATGAGGTGAAACAAGCCATTAGTATCAAGTTAGAATACACGAATAAAAATAAAATAAAAATCAATCATGTCAATTAGCTTACTGGTGTCATCGTTCTCTGTCAGTTTCTCAGCAGCTTTTAGAAGTCGGCACAGCTCAACTGACTGAGTCAGGTGTTTTGCCTCATTGATAACCTTGGGCCTGAAAGTTGTGTCCCACTTCTCAAGCATCTTGGAGGATGTTTCAGCTCCAAACAGCAGAAGGAAGTCTTGATTCAGCTAAATACACAAAATTCAAAAAGGTTAGAGTATTGTACTTACATTCAAGCAAAAAAACCATGAAGTGTAAATAAATGAAAAGGACAACTCACCAGCCCTTTGACATCTAAAAAACGTGGAAATGTTTTAAAGACATCTGTGGTTCTCTGTGGGTCATGCACTAGGTCTTGGCGATATTGAAAGGTCATCTTCATCTTCTGAAACACACTTGCTTCATCCTGAGAGTGAATGAGAAAAGATATGGCTTCCCTGCAGGCATCTCCATCAACTTGCTCAGGCAAAGTGGCTGCTAGTCTTCTGCGCTTTGGTCCTTGTCCTTGAGCCACTGCAGCCGTCTTGGCTGGTCTTTTTTCTGTATTCCTGGACATAGTCTTAAGGCGCCATGCTAAATATCCAGTGCCTTTCTCCGCATCATAGAAGTGCTCCTGTTAAGATATTTATAAAACATCATTACAAAAAGAAAAGTAGTAACAGTATTACGGTAATAAAAGGATAATCACTTTAAAGTAGGTTTACCATTTTTTAATTCATGTGTAGTATCCTATTGACTGAATTCATTCTGATTGCAAGACAGAGCAAAGTGGAACTTTGTAGCAATAGTTGAAAGTGTAACTCAAGTTTAAACTATTTTTTTAGACTTAGGTGGTGTCAGTTATTTTTTACAAATACAAGAAGGTAAGAATGTCAACACTATTTTGATAAACTGTGATCAGCAATCATTTGAACTAAAATCCCAAAACCACTGATGATTTTTACATACAACACACAACTTACATAGCCCTTTGGGGAAAAGGGATCCTTTAGTGAAGGGAAGAGTGTGATAATTCCGAGGGCATACTTCTCCTTATGTTTACGGGAAGGCATCCTCCTTTAGAAACAACATTCCAAATCAGTCACCCACTTGCTATGTTAATGCAATACATTTTGAAAATCCATTATAATCTTTCTTACTATAATGTTTACAATCTAACAATTCACTTTACACTCACCCATGGCTCTCAGTCATATGGCTAGCCAATACGTTGACAAGCTGTCTCCGGGTGCGGTGAGTGACTGACTTTTCTGCCTTGTACTCTTCGATGACATCCTCACCCCCAGGGTTGCAAAGCAAGGCATTTTTTACCATCTATTCGTGTTAGAGAAAATAAAGTTTTCAGTGTACAAATCAGTGTTTCAGGATAACATCATTTTAACAATATACCACAAGATTAAGAGTAAAAGTTAAAATCACTGGATCAGGAAGGTTTCTTACACAAAAATGGATCAGCAATTTTAGCAAAAAAAAATATCTAAACCAATTGTTTAGCTGATTATGCAAGCGCAATATGATTTGTGATGAAGCCATCTTTTTTCTTATCCTAGTACAGAGCTATTAGCGAAACCTAATAATTTTAAATGTCACAAATACTCTGATGAGAAGCTGATTTAGTATGACACTTGATGATGATCAACAATGTAAATTACATCTGCTGCCCTTCAGTACCTCTTTTGCAGCCTCTGACTCAGAGACCTCTGTGTTAGGCCTGGGTATGACTTGGCTGGATGTACATCTGCCTATGGGAGTCCCATGTTCTATTCGACTTGAGTGGTCTTTGTCACTTGAAAGTGATGTGTCGGTATCCGTGAGGGAGGTTGATGTGGAATGATCTAAAGGAGAGAAGTCTGAAAGAAATAACATAACTGTGACATGCCTGAAATCTAGCATTTGGTGGTTTCCCAGACACTGGTTTAAAATCAAACCAAGCTGTTTTTGCAATTAGATACAGATCTTTCTTTTAAATATAATTTTTGATGATCTACTTTGTTGTAGTAATCAAGGCAGAGACATGACATCTCAACTTTGTGAAGCAGAAAAACCTTGAACATTGATTACAACTGATTTTATACTATATACCTTTCTCTGAAATTCCATCTTGTGTTGTTGGACTTGGACCAGGATCAATCTGTATCTCAAGAATGATGTTTTGCTCCGGTGTCTGAGCTGGATAGTTAGGGTTAGTAGATTTCATGTGATCAGAATCAAAACAAAACAAACAAAAAATAACTACATAACTATTAAAATATAAGATGAAAAAAAGAATACAGTTAGATTATAAAGCATTATTGATTTATGGAAAACAGAAAAATGTACCTACCTGCATCAGGAATTCTGTCACGTACTGTCAGGCATAAATCCGGACTGGCCTCTATCAGTTCAGAAAAGATGTCTTCCTCGACTACTGTGTTGGTTTCATCAAAAACATCAAGTTCGGTAGCATCAGGAAGCCCAAACTTGTATTTGACTGTAAGATAACCATGAAAACAGATGTAAAATTGATACCCAAAATGAAAACCAAAATAGCCATCCTAAATACATAAATGCTTGTGTTTATTTGTTGTGAAGGTAACTTTAAGATGGCTACTCACCTTGAGCAATGAAATCCAAAAAGGTGAACCCTGACAGTAATCGGATGTACTTCTTGGTATTCAGGTACTTCACCTTGAGCAACATTGCCACATCTTTAGACTGCACCTTGTAGAATAAGTGGAGAAATGTGGCTGTTAAACATACTTCATCAGGTTTTAATTTTTAAGACTGAGACGGACGTGGTCCCTGTGAGAAATTGATGCAACAAACAGCACTCAAGCAAAACAAACTGAATCTCTAGTGAAGTGTAACATGTTTTAACGTCCAAAATGGAGCAGGGCATTTCGAGATGTCCGCTGTGACTCAATTCTTTTGAACAGCTCTTTATGAACTAGGGAAACTGATTTATTTGAGAGTCTCCACATGAATATCCATTGGTGGCTACTCATCATCTTAACATTGACTGTGTAGCCTAAACAATAAATAGAGGGCTCTTGGAAAGAATAGGCTAGAGCCATAAGATATGACCAGGGCATGAAATTGGCACCCGCCCACCCGCCAAATGCGGGTAACTTTTGTGATTGGCGGGTGAAACCGTCAACCTACCTGCCACGTTGGCGGGCAGCCAATAAGGGGCCTGTCCACACAGAAACGCAGAAGTTTTTCATCGTTTTGGCCTTTCGTCCACACGTATCCTGTAAACGCATTGCCCTAAAACGCACTTTTCTGAAAACGGGTCCCAGGGTGGAGAAATTCGCAAACGCACCTCTTGCGTTTCTGACAGACAGAAACGGAGAAAACGATGATGTCATCGCCACACCCCCGAGCAGCCTTCCACATCCCGCGAGATGTCTCGTAACAACATCAACAACAATGGCGGACTACATGCTAGTTTTCCTGCTGGAGAAGATATTGAGCCTATTAGGGTTACTAGGGCAAAATATCATGCTCCTGTGCCACCACGCTGAGCAAAAAAGGCGATTTGTAAACAGCGCTCAAGATTTGTGCGCATGCTCCGCCTCTTCCCCTCCGTTTTTGGTGAATTTCTGAAACTGAAACAGCGCCACATATTGGCCTGGAATATGAAGTAGCGTTTTCGGTCGTGCTGAAACGGACCTGTGTGGACGCGGATATTTCTTGAAATGATGCCAAGTTGGTTAATAACCAGACAGCACTTTAATGTGTATTCTGTACAAGAACCATTTTTATGCATTTTCTGAGTCGTTCACCTTTATTTTAGGCACAAAAAAATTTTGGCCAGGTAAAAAACTACTGTGGCTGGTGGCCAAAAAAGTTAACTTCAGGCCCTGGATACGACTCCCTTCAAAGAGCCCCAAATATCATCTCATCTGCCTGATGCATGCGCCTTGCCTGATTCAAACGGTATATTTTTAGTGAGTGTGAACATTTATACCGAATAATGTGTAACTTAGTTGTGTGTTTGTGTGAGCGATAGCCGAGTGAGTGATGTCCGGGCCTGATTAAACAGAGACGACGACGCCACCACCCCTTCCCCACATTATTGCGCAGTTTTACGTTTGACAAGACACTCACCTTTAACGTTAGTTAATCCACCTCAAATCACCTTAATACATTTTAAAACATTAATTTTATCTTAACACTTGATATTTGGCCGGATAAATAGGTTACCACTGAATAACTCTGTCACTCGTTGCTAGCAAACGTGAATTTAATTAATAGCCTGCCTCAACCAGTTTCAATGACAATTCAGTTGCTTTACACGCCATGATATGTTATTATCACGACTTCATACAGCGATTAACATCCTGTAGACGTAAATATATTCGGTTCTTACCTTCTTTAAGCCATATAATCCACACAATCCACAGAAGTTTTTTCTTTTCCGTCTTCTTTTCCGGTGTGCTGATAGACTCAGATCTGACCTTTAACAGTCATATCAAATCAATCACCAAAACAGCCTTTTATCAACTTAAGAACATATCCAGAATTAAGGGCTTCATGTCGCAAACAGATCAGGAGAAGCTGATTCATGCTTTCATTTCCAATAGACTTGACTACTGTAACGGTCTTCTGACTGGACTCCCCCAAAAAAGTATCAAACAGCTGCAGCTCATCCAGAACGCTGCAGCTCGAGTTTTAACCAGAACAAAGAAATCAGAGCATATCACCCCAGTTCTTAAGTCTTTACATTGGCTCCCAGTCAGCTACAGAATAGATTTTAAAGTTCTGCTACTGGTTTACAAATCACTGAATGGTTTAGGTCCAGAATACATGAATGACATGTTAGCAATGTATAAACCCAGTCGAGCTCTGAGATCGACTGACTCAGGTCAGATAGTGGAGCACAGAGTTAAAACCAAACACGGTGAAGCAGCATTTAGCTGTTACGCTGCACACAAATGGAACAAACTACCAGCAGAGCTGAAATCAGCCCCAACTGTAAGCACTTTTAAATCCAGGTTAAAAACATTTCTTTTTTCATGTGCATATGGCTGAGCCCTTTTAAATCATTTTAAATCGTAATCTTGGATTTACACTGTAAGTCCTCTTAATCGTTTTAATATATGTATAATATAATACACTTTTCTTTTTCTTTTTTCTTTTTTCTTTTTTCTTTTTTCTTTTTCTTTGTTCTTGCTTTTAACTGTGTGTTCTAATTTGTTCTGTTTTTATGTAAAGCACATTGAGTTGCCTCTTGGTATGAAATGCGCTATATAAATAAAAATGCCTTGCCTTGCCTTGCCTTCTCCTTTTTCCAACCGACGTCGAGTGAAAAATGCGCGCTGCGCACGTCCAAACCGGATGTTGAAATCAACTCCGCCAGGAGTGAATGTAACTCAGTCACAGGTGTAAACAATTAACTCGCTTAATTGACAATGCTCACAGAGCTTTTTTATCACTACAAGTGTTAAAACAACACCAAAATCAACACCCACCAACTCAAAATTATTAACACTGAAAAAACAACACTACAGATTTTGCTGTGTGGGATGCCTAAGTTTAAATGATTCTCATCTTTCCTCCTCCTCTGTGATTATTTCCCAGATAAAATGAGCTACCCCCAGGCTGGGTTCTAAAAAATAAATAATATAAAAATGAGCTAGTCTATTCGACTCCCTTTAAAGAACCCTAAATCCCATCTCTGATTTCCTGCCAAATTACAACCATAAAACTTTGGTAAGCGCTGCGTGCTGAGGGCGTGTCCAAACTGTGTCTTGCAAATGCAAATCCATCTGATGACATGAAAAACACAAACAAGGAAGACTGTAGTCACCTTGAACGGTTCCACAGTAGAGGAATGTGTTCAGCACTGAAATAAAGAGAAACACTTCATCAGATATCAAACAAACAGAGACTGTCAAGCTTGTCAAAACAGCCAGAGATGTATGTGAACGTTAGAACACTTGATCTAAAATCTAAATAGTTTCTGATGTACTCACAGAACAACTGCAGCGCACAGAGCAAAGTGTGTCGCACCCTGACGTCCAGCACTGACACTGTGTCACTCTGCCTATGAAGAATATTTCCAGTGTAGCTCTCAAAATCATACAAGCAAGTCTCAGGGAGAGCTGTGTGAGTAAATAAGTTACATTTCATATGAGCTAAGTATAAGAGCTTTTCTTCCTTACTTTGACGTGTTCACATCACAGACACTTGAGTCATGGAAACCGTGGCTGCAAAGATAGTGATGCTAGATAGTCATTTCAAACATATGATGGTGGATATAACTCCTTTATATGTCTTGGCCCTGGGTCAGGAGTTTATAGGAGTTTGTGTCAGCTGTGTAGAAAAATATTTTACACCTTTTATAGTGATAAAAAACAAGTCTTTCAACAACTGGTCAACACAAGAGATGGAAGTCAAGCTCTTCTTTACATGTTCAGTATATTTTAGACAGTGTCATCATTCAGTGTGTAACGTCTATCATTAATAACAGAGTGTGGGTTTGATCATCACCTCAGATGCTAGTTTAGTACAGGATGAGGACATGGGCAGAGGATATATTTCAGGCTCAGAAGCATCACGATAAGACACAGAGGCGACCTACGTATAAACATTTATGGAATGGTATAGAAGGATGTTTGCGAAAGACTGAAACGCGTTATGTATGACACAACATTTAAAATAGGAACAGACCTCATCAATTAGAGTCAGATGCTCAGTAGCAGAATATGACCGTTAAATGTGGATTTATCTTAGACGCATGTCTGCTTCATTACCTTACAAAAGAGAAAACCATGGCAGTGGGTCCATCTGTGGTCAGGATGTGTCCCAAACAGCCAAACAGACCAGGTGAGTTTTGACCAGGGAGGACAAAAGTTAAATGGTCAATGAGCTTACTGCGGTATAAAAACGTTTACTGATGAATGCATATGATTAAAAAAAAGGCCACACTTTAGAAAATACAAGAAACTGTTTGTTCAGGAGAACGTAACAGAAATATCAAGTTCACTTTAACTATATCTATACTATATAAAGGCATGGCTTCTATGTAGAACAGTATATAGATAGATAGATAGATAGATAGATAGATAGATAGATAGATAGATAGTTTCTTTATTAATCCCAAACTGGGAAATTCCTCCGTTGCAGCAGCAATGGTACAGGCATTCAACCATACATGAATATAACAAAAGCCAAAAATCAACAATAAAAATAGAGAACTAAAAAAGAACAAAAAGTATTAATAGATCAGTTATTTACATCCATCAGCCACAACATTAAAACCACCTTCCTAATATTGTGTAGGTCTACCCTTGTGCCTCCAAAACAGTTGTGACTCATCAGAAAATGGACATGGGCCTTCTGAGGGTGTCCTGTGCAGTCTGGAAACATGTTGTTAGTGGGGGCCTTTGGGTCCTATGGGTTGAGGGGAGGGCCTCTGTGGATCATCCCACAGATACTCGATCAGTTTGGGATCTAGTGAACTTGGAGGCCAGGTCAACACCTTGTGCTGTTTTCCATGGTCATAATGTTGTGGCTGATGAGTGTAGCGTATAACTCATTGCTAGATTTGCATGGCTTCAAGTGACACTGATGGCAGGAAAGTGAATAACCTTAACCTGATTATGAAATAACAATTTCAGAAAACACATTAACAGCAGTCCAGCTCACAGAGCTAAGGTTTGTCCCATCCTTACATCCAGCACTGAAACAGTTTAGCTCCATGTCACAGGAAGGCTTCTACTTGGACGCTTATATGAGAATGACGCAGAGAAAACTTTTTCTAACAATAGCCATTCTCTCCGCCCTCTTTTTTGTCATGGTAACGGTCCCTAAGAAAAGGTAGTGATGCCAGATAGCAATTCACACATATGATATCCTCTCAAAAACAATGTGAAGCTATACTTTAAAAAAGTGTAGCAATATCTGTAGGAAAGGCTCATTATTTAAACTTTAAACTTTAAAGCATGGCCCTGTGACAACTGCAGGAGGATTTAGGTTTCAACTTTTTGTATTTTTGTATTATAACAAAAGACTAATGTCAGGGCTGATTTGTAAAGCAGCCTTGTTAGAAACCTTTGATGTGTGATTTTGATAGAAGAAACAAGTCAACTTGCCAACATGAGTGAATGAAGTTCAGTCCCTTTTTACATGTTCAACAAGTATTGCCATGAGAACACAGTTTTAGACACTAGCGTCATCAGACTGTGTACACGCACAGAGAGCTGTCAGGATATGTGTGCATCAGATAACACTCATGAAAACATATATCATTAATAATAGACTGCGGTTTTGATTATTACCTCTGGTGCAAGTTTGCTACATGATGAGGAAATGGGTGGATGTATTTATTTCACACTCAGGATATGGCCTGAGAGAAGCAGACACACAAAAACAGTTTAAGAAACAACTCAAAAAACACAAAGAACAACACAAGGTGTTGGCCTGGCCTCCAAATTCACTAGATCAGAGGTCTTCAACAGGGGGTCCGCGACCCCTAGGGGGTCCGCGGAGGTACTGCAGGGGGGTCGCGAAAATGTTTTGATTGATTAGACATTTTTTTATATTCACCTCCACAATTTTTTTTAAACACACATGAAGTTCTTTTTAAATGTTATACAGCTTGGGGATTATGGGGAAAAGAATCAAGGCTCTAACTATTATATAACATATATTTATGGGCGATTTCCTGATAGTAGTGATCATAAACGGCAACAGAGTCAACCATCTTGATGTAAATAAACGATCTATGCTGCTGTGCCATACTATAGGACCGGTTTAATATAAAACACAATTTTATACAATATATATATATAAGTAGGGGGTCCCCGCTCCATCTCTCCATCAGATTGGGGGTCCTTGGCCTGGAAAACGTTGAAGACCCCTGCACTAGATCCCAAACTGATCATGTATCTGTGGGATGATCCACAGAGGCGCCTCCCCTTAACCCACAGGACCCAAAGGCCCCCACTAACATTATGTTGCCAGACACCACAGGACACCCTCAGAAGGTCCATGTCCATTCTCTGAGTCACAACTGATTTGGAGGCACAAGGGAGACCTAGACAATATTAGGAAGGTGGTCATAATGTTATGCCTGATCGGCGTATGCTGTATTGTGTGTGAAATTGCTTTTGTCTTGTGCTGTTCTCCCATCCTGCCAGCAGGGAGTACTGTTGTCATATTTTTGTCAACTTCCTAAGTACCACCCAGTGATCTAAATTGGCTGGAGGTGTGCATGTGAGTGTGAATGGTTGTCTGACTCTCTGTGTTAGCCCTGCAATAGACTGGCGACCTGTCCAGGGTGTACCCCGCCTCTATCCCGATGACAGCTAGGATAGGCTCCAACCCACCTGCGACCCTTCACAGGATAAGTGGTTACAGAAGATGAATGAATGAATGAAACTTTCAGTCCGTGACCTGCTGCTCAAGTGGAGCCAGATGTGACGGGAGTGAGAGCTGTGCCATTGCCTTTCAAAATAAAAGCATGAGTGCATCTGTACTCACAATATGTCCCTGTGCCCTCATTCAGAGTTTGTGTTTGATTAAAACTCCATTAAACTGTATGAAGACCATCGCATTAACACAATGAAAACACTACTGACGAAAAAATTTTATTGATGCGTAACATTTAAAAAAGCCAGACTTTTTACAATATAATTAATGAGCTCAGGTAAACATAAAAGTCTTCTCATACTATCAGTTCTTCTCACCAAAAGTTAGCTTCTCTTATTGTACATGTAACAGAATGCTGTTTGATAACAGACCACAAATAACTGAAAAAGATGCTGATATTAAAGCACATATGTCTTACATTATCTGCTGTCCCTGCATGTAGCTTTACTTTATGAACTAGTCAGATGGTTTTCAGAATCAGAATCAGAATCAGAATACTCTATTAATCCTTCAAGGAAATTGTTTTGTTGCTGTTTCTCCCCTAAAGTGACAGTTGCTAGTTGAAAGAGCAAGTACAATAGAATAAAAAGATGCATTTGTTGATAGAGATCTCTTTATTGACCTGAAAGGGAATGAAAAAAATAAATATCCCACTCAGATTTATGACAATTTATTTAACTTTGCGACCCATTCAAACATCTGGGGTCAGACTGCAGGAGTTTTAACACCTTGCCCAGTTTACAGGTTGTATCAGGAAAAAAAATAACTCCTAATTTGTTCTTAAATCCTAGATATCAAACATGTTTGATATTATTGAGGCTTAATGGGTTTGCAGCAGTTCAGGAAGCTTATAATTAGATTTGTGAACCCTCACGTTACCAGATAATCTGGGCCAAACCTCGTTAGCAAGTGAGGTCTTAACAGGATTTATCCTTCATTTACCAGGAGGATGGAATCAGACCAAAACTCCTGTAGTCTGAGCACAACAGAAATCTATTTCTATAAATGTATTTTATACTTACCATGAGATGTTCCTGGGTTGATTTCAGAATAAAATGTTTCATCAGCTGCTACAGGAGCTGACTTTCCGGTGAAAAAAGAGAGAGATTATTTAAAATAGCACCTCAGTTAAAGGTCACCAATACATACAGTTTCCTTCACTAAAAAGTAAAAGAAACATATTTTACTAAAAGAAATACGAGGCAACGTGTGAGAAAAGACAATATAATCTACATTAGGTTATCACTGCTGCAGGTGGACGGAGACTTGACTCACCTTTGTCTCTCTTGGAACCTGTTCATACATCAGACCGTCATCTGAAACAAAAGGAACACTTCAGGTTTCAACTGTACAACACAGAAGAAGGATCATTGTCTAGTCAGGACTGTTGGAATGAATCATACCTGCAGATGAACCAATCTTCACAGCAGAGTAAACACAGCTCTCCTCTGGTTTCTGTTTCTTCTCTGTTAAAAGGATCAGATGATATTATCTGTTATTTAGATGCTACTGGTCTAGAAAAGTGTCTCAGCTACTGTTTGTTCTATATCTTGTATGTGGTTGTGTCTACATAAAATACTCACCCTTCTTAGTGATGTTTTTAAGCTCAATCAAAGAATATGTGACATCCCTGGATTCATCTGAAATATAGTGACATGTTTGAACTTCAGTCATTTACAGAAAATCATCTCATTCTAGTATTTAAAACTGATTCATGTTAAATATGAGTTACAGGAGAACTAGCCATATTCTAGGGATTTCTGGTGTAAACGAATCTTTTCAGGTTATTCCACAGATTGTCTGATGAATGAAGGTCTTCAAAAAAACAAGAAAGACTGAGACATAAATGAAAATAATCCTAAAGGGTTCACTTCTTATCTTTCCTCACTACTGAACATACTGTACCATTTTCAGTGTCTTCAGGGCCTTTGATTGATTCATAGAGACAAGCATCACCTACAGAGTAAAATCAAGCTAAGGTTGGATTTAATATCATGATGTGAGTTATGTAATGGTTCAGATCAGATCACAAGAAAAATGGAACTGTTGTCATTAAAGATTTGTCAGAAACAAAAGTCAGGGTTAAGGCTGACCGTGGAGAGGAGAAGCATATTCACTCTGTTGACCTTCATCCTGGTTGATCATGTGGTCTGTAGCAGAGCTCTGATTTGTGCTCTGAGACCTGGTGAAAGCAAAACATTTGAATACAGTAGATTTAATAAGAATCACTGAAAGTAATTCTAGTACGATGAAAATGAGACAGAGGAGTGTTGGACCAACCTGATAAAGCAGGAATCTGTGAAAAGAGACATGAATTTAAACTAATTCTATTGCTTTCACAGTACTCATAGAGTAATCAGATTACATCAGTGATGTTGATCATTAGACTATAATCAATCTAATATCAGGAGGAAATGTTCTCACCCTTTGACTGTTTGTAGAGACACAACAGCAGCAGAAGAAGAATCAGTGAAATTCCACAAACCAGTCCAACGATCAATGGAACAAGAAATGAAGAGCTTTCAGACCTGGACACTGCTGGAAATAAATTATGAGATTCACTTAAATGGTGCATGTAAAAAATGACATCAGCACAATTTCCACAGATCCCTTGTACTATCAATAATAACTGAACAGATTCCTCACATGTTACAGCCATCCAACTCTGTGCTGATTGTTTTCCTGAGGACTGACACTCGTAGAAGCCTTCATCTGACTTTGACACTGCAGGGATGATCAGCTCCCCTCTGGTATCACTTTGGATGAGTTTGTCATTTTGGTAGAAAAACACATTAGAAAGAACATTTTGTGTCTTCAGCTTGCAGCCAAGAGTAACAGAATCTCCTTCAGTCACAGGATGGACAGGGCTCACCAGGATAATATCATCAACTGGAAAACAGTCAAACAACATGACATTTAATGTAGAGATCAGCAGATGCAGGGTGATGACAGTAACATGTGATTAAAACTCACTCAGTCCAGTGATGTTGACTGCGTTGCTGAAAGCTGATCCAGACTCACACCAGTACACTGCATTACTGTCCCGTAACCAATAAACATTACATGTTGATCCAGTCATTGTCCCCCAGGTAGAACAGTGTGACAGGAAGCCATCATCAGTAAACCTCCTCACTCTCCACTCAGTAGAGTTTCCCTCACAGCTCAGAGAGACAGAGTCAGAGGTGAAGTGCTGGACTCTGTCAGGATTCACTGAGAGAGACGCTGCTGAATGGAAATCTGACAAATGAACCATGATGAAGTCAAAATTTATAACTAATTATAACTATGGAATGAATCCTTCTTTAATGGCGATTTATAAAAATCATATCTCAACTTGTTTATGATGTAATAACAGTAAAACTGTTCTTTTCCAATGAGGCAAAATATTTCAAAAACTGCTGGGGACAATATTGTTTGTCAGTACAAATACTGTGCAGAAAACAAAAGACATCATGGAAATCCACACCTAATGTAAATGATGCAGGTTAAAAGGGAACAAAATATAACAAACACAGAAACTGACCTCCAGACCAGACAAACTGAGGTTGACTGGAATCAGTGTAAAACACTGGGTCTCCTCTTCCAGCTCTACACACATATCCTGCTGTGTGTGTCTGTCCATCAATGATGTAGGAATCTTGTTCAGTTCCATTGATGCTACCAGGAAGCAGCTCATAGTTGTAAGATGGATACTTGTGTGATAGATCAGGAACAGCTTTATACCAGTAAAACCTCCATCCTGCAGATGGATGTTCAAGCTCACAGCTCAGAGTTACTGAGGCTCCAGGACTCAGCCATGATGGAGACACAGAGAGGACAGGTCGGGGTTCATCTGTTGAAAGAGATTTTATCAGAATGAAAATTAGTTACAGTGTTTATGGTAGGTTACATGGAACAATTTTATCTTGCAAAATTGGAATTATTAATCTACTGTTACGTAGTTTTCACTAAATAAAGCTCATGACTGTTGTAATAGGATGCGACTTGCAGTGTTTTCATAAGTACCTGTATGTTTCACCTAATCACAACATTTATAAAAAAGAAATGACATGAAATTTGTTTTAAGAATTATGAAATTTCAAAATTAAAAGCAAATTAGTTCTTCAAAAATGACACGGGTACATTCCAGCATGATAGCAGTGTAACATTTTTCTCTTGCAGCAGAAGATACTGTGTGTTATTTCTCCAGAGAGTTCTTTGCTGGCCATGCACATAAATAGATTCAGATTCAGAACTTTATTTATCCCGGGGGACAATTTAAGGCACATAGTGCAAACAGGTATACAGTAGGGATGAATAATGTGAATAACGGGAATAAATAAAATCATATCAGAACTTGTTCTCTTTTGTCAAATTAGAAGGACACATCCCTGGTTCATTGTAACAATTTTTACAAGGGATTGTTCAAGGGGGCTGTTCTAAAGCCAGTGTGCTTGTTCATTGCAGATGGCATAAATTCACTAGTGAAGCAACAATAGCCTCATTATACTGTAATTATTGTAACATTTATTCTGATCAAGGTGGTTGAACAACAACACAACACTGTCATCTTTAGCCCAGCAGAAGATTCATTTTAGAGCACAGCTGCTATCAGGCCACATTGTTGATCATACACTGCCGATCAGGTGCAAGTCACTCTTTCACTAGTTGTAAAGTAACGCACATTGCACACAGTTTAATGTGATGATACACACAACAAACTGTATGTTAATGTATGACTTACCAGATACTGACAATGTGATGGCTTTACTCCACTCTGTTGAAGAATATGAGTCATCTCTGTGTCTACTCTTACACATGTAGTCTCCACTGCTGGACTCAAAAGCAGTGAAAGTCCAGTATTTATTGTATGTCCAGTCTATAAATGACCTGAGTGGTCTCCATTCATACTTCCACTCAGTGTCTTCACCTCCCTGGACCTCACATGTCAGAGTGATCTTCTCACCTCTGAATATCTGAGGCCAGTTGGGTTGTCGTGTTAAAACAGCCTTGTTGGAAACTGTTTCCACCAGATATGAAGAGTTGGAACACAAATAGAAACATGAAATCAACAGAGAAAACTGAACATTGTAGGTTTCATCACTAATTCTAACGATATTCTAATAATATTTCAAACTAAATAACTGAACTCACAGGTTATCTCAATGGTGACTGGATCACACTGATCAGTGTAGTAAACTGGTTCTCCTCTTCCTCCTCTGCACCGGTAGATTCCTCCTTGTGATACACTGATAACTCTGTTTTCTCCATCATTTCTTCTGACTTGAACTTCAGAGGTGTCTGTGGTACGTCTGAACCACTCATATTTCCATCCAGCAGAGGTCTTCACAGAGCAGTTCAGTGTCACTTTGCCTCCTACTGGTATGGTTGTTGTCCCTGCTGTCAGTGTGGCCCTGGGTCTATCTGTTAAATAAAGCAAACACATATGAATCCATGTTTTTTATTTAACATAGTTGTATCTGCAGTGTTATTTTATAGCAAAGGTTACACATGCAGTAATTGCATTTGGGTTTGATTGTATCTGAGGACCTAAGTCCGTGAACGTTTTAGCACATTCAACAGAGTGGAGTAAAGCCACCGTTTATTTGATGAGTAACATATGAGGAAAAATACATAGGCCCGTGTAACACACAGGATTCATAGTATTCTAAGTTTTCATCAAATTAAATTAAATATAAAATTGCAGTTATAGACCAGTGATTATGAACTCATTCTACCTGCATCTTACCTGATACAGTCAAAGTGACAGTATTACTACACTTTGTATCATTTGATCTCCTGTGGCGACCACAGCACTGATATTCCCCACTGTCACCTGTAGAAAGAGGATTTAATGTGTAGACTTTGTGTGTGTTGTTAGAGAGAACTTGTTGATCACTCCTGTTGATTTTATAATCCCAGTCAGTGTCTCCTCCTTCCTTCATGTCACATTTGAAGGTAACAGACTCTCCAGTGAACAAAGTGGTCCAGTAGGGGTCAGTAGTCAGCACAGCATCTTGAAACAAACAAATATGCTGTATGTTTAACACTGTTGGGTAAACAATATGAATACAACCACTCTTATTGTATTGCACAATCTGTGTGGATACTAAGATTTAAACAGTGAAAACACTGACAGAAACACAGAAAGAGGATGTGACTGAAAGAGATAAAGCAGATGAAGACTCAACCCGAGTGAATAGATGTACCATGAATAAATTAAGTAAGTGAAAGAGGTTTTAGAGCAGTTACCTTGAGCATGTCCACAGCAGAGGAGCGCACTTAACACTAAAATGGACGTTGAAATTTAAGACATTAATCACAATGGAACAATGACAACAACTGCAACAACAGCAAATCTTCGCCTCTGTGATGATTTAACTAGTTCTTGGCTCCAGAACTAAAACATGTTAACTGCCAACATCCTGCCTACATGTACGAAGCTAAATAGTTGGTGAAAGGTCTCTGGTACTCACAGGTCAACAACAGCACAGACAGAAAAGTATGTCCCATCCTCACATCCAGCACTGACACTCTGTTAATCTGACTGAGAGACACTACCAGTTTGAGATTATTTGTTTTCTTCTAATGCCTTTTTCTGTCTGATTAGTCCATCACAACTTCCTTCTGTCTGTAACAAGTCCCACGCAACAGCATCGTGTTTGACCACAGAATACTTCAACACTTCCTGCAGACCTGCTGCAAAATACCAACTAAGTTGGCACATGCTTCTAAATCATAACTCATTTTAAGAAACTATTTCATCATATAGTAGATATAGGCCTACCTGGTAGGAATTAATTGCTTTATTTTCCCTAACAACACATGAGATACAAACATCTTAACATAGTACTATCACCAGAGCTTTGTTGCAGGAGGGCAAAAGAGAAGCAGCTAAAAGTGTAACGGAGGTTGTTGCTGCTGATTGTATCGATAGGATGGGGAATGTGGCAATGTTTCCAAACACAGAAGTGCAACATGGAGAGGACAGTAAGAAGGAAGCAAAAGCTGAACAATAAACACAGATTCATAGATACCAGAACAATCATTTCCAGTCACATGTGAAATAATATATAATCAAATGTTTTGTTCCAGAAGATTTCATTGCTCATTAACATCTTAACTGGAATAGATGGACACCCACAAAGTAAGCAGACGGGTGCCATGACCTATTTAGGTCAGTCAGTAAACTTCCTTTTTAAAACATTTTGGTTGATCTCTGGCCTTTCTCACCTATTTTCACTAACATGTTCAAAATAAAAGTTATCAAATCAAAAATCAAATCAAATTCTAAATAAAGATGAAAATTTAAAGTAGAAAATGCATTAAAGTCACAAACAAGAAAGAAAGGAAGTTGTATATTCACCTTGAGCATGTCCATAGTAGAGGAGTGAAATCAGCTCTGAAATGAAGATTGATTCCTCATCACATACGAGTAAACTGACAGAAAATGAAAACATTTTATCATACACAGTAGTACTACATGGAGTGAAATATTTTAAGTTTTTTTTTTAACGTTTGTCGATATATAAAGTATATACATTATAAGAATGTAAAGGGCAATAAGAGAATATTCAAGACCGTATAAGAAAATTTGAACATTACAGGAAATAAAGTAATATAAGAACATACGAAAATATAAGGCAACACAAGAATATTAAAGACAGTATAAGGAAATATAAGACAATATATGAAGTCAGGCTATATAAGAATACATAAAGAAATAGTGGTAATATAATATAATATAAGTATATTAAAGCACTATAAGAAAATACAAGACAATATAAGAGGACATTGATTGATTGGTCATTGTTTATTAGTAGATAGAAATAAGCCTGTAGCAGAATGGACAGTTAGTAACTCCATTCTTTCTGCTCATGGAGACACCTACAGGTCAGAAAACAATGTGCTCTAACAAAAGTCTTCCGGTCTTCAGCTGAGCTTGTTGCTGCTGACTGTGACCATAGACTGTTCATTGTGACACATGGTGGCAGTGCTGCACACAACAAAAGCACTACAAGTAGAAAGGACAGTAAGAATGCAGCAAAAGCAGCACAAGAGACACACATTGATGGATACCAAAAACACTTCCAGGAAACTCAACAATGATTCAGTCATTTAAACATTGAATTCACTTTAATGAGTTAAGGTACTGAGGAGAAAAGAAAGAAAGAAATAAAGAGTACAATGCATAATACACAGTATGTTACTAGAACAATAGTCATAATCTGTACAATAGTCATTGCTTGTTCCCTACTATAGGGCTCATTTTGCACTTTTTGATATTTCCACTACTGGTCAGATGCCAAACTGCATTTCGTTGACTATATATCTGTATTATATGCAATGACAATGAAGTGGAATCTAACGTAATCTAATCTAATAATTCATCCAGATCATGAAATCCTTTTATATGATGTTCAACAAAACTGCAGAAATGACTCTGTCTAATGGATGACTTGCTCATTCTGTCCATGGCTCTCTTGTTTTGCAGATGATGCACTTCTTTTAATGGACCTGAAAGAATAAGACTATAAGTATGAAGAAGCATAAGACAATATTATGAAACTGAAAAACAAAGAAATAATGCAACTGAAGAAGTGAGGGTGCTATTAAAAAAAATACAGGGAAAGTTGACATCATAGTTGTTCTTCTCTGATTATAGATGCATGTTTATGGAAACTTTTACATGGTCACTTTATTATGGCGCTACAGTAGCAACAGAATCAATGTAATTAGAAACAACTTCATGAAAATGAATTCAGTCTGTAAATCAAATAAAGTACAATTTGTTTGATTAGATTTTCTTACAATGACATGACACATGTGTTTACTGTAAATGTGATTTGATCACTACTAATCCAGTGGCTGTAGTTTGAACATTGTTACCTTTGACTGATTCAGGATTCACATTACTGTAGAGACTGCAGTGACTACAGTGTAGTCAGAGCTCTCCTCTGTCTCATCATGTCTCCCTGTTAACGCGACAGCATCAGAAAATTTAATAACACACACACACGCTTTACTATCAGAGTATGGTATGCACAATAACAACTTCTAAATTATGACTGTTGTTTGGATAATACTTTTGTTTACTCAATGCTCACCTTGAAGTTGAAGATTAGGTGTAATATTGATGTATTCATGGTCTGGTTCCCCTGAAATCATAATGTTCCATGAATTTAGATCAGTCACTGATAATAATCTAATGTCTGACAGCTCCACATGAATCAAAGTTTATACTGTACCACTTCCTGTGTTTCCAGAGCCTCTGATTGATTCATAGACAGAAACATCAGCTACAGGTCAGAGAAAATCAAGACAACATCCAATGAGTCACTTCAGCTTTGCTTTGAAAAAGTCAAAGTGGGCGTTAGAAATAGTTATGAAAAGAATCATTGGAAAGGCTGACCATGGAGAAGAGAGCAGCAAACTTGAGTTTCATTCTGGTTCACTGTTTGCTGTGTAGCAGAGCCTTGATTGATGTTCAGAGACTGAGTGAGACTAAAGCATGAAGGAGTTTAATAAGGAACATGGAAAGTATTGTTATTAGGATCAAAATGAGACAAGAGTGTTGGACCAACCTGTTACTGCATGCATCTGGAAAAGAGACAAATACAAATATGACACTGTTTAATCTGCAAAATGCTCTTCATTTCAAAGGAAGCTACGGAGGCTTTTCTCTCATAACATCAGAATTTAAAGTAGCTCACCCTTTGTTTTTGTGTAGCAACAAAGAAGCAGCAGCAGGAGAATAATCAGTAAAATTCCACAAACCAGTCCAACGATCAATGGAACTACAGATGGATCTTTAGAGCTTTCAGAACTGGACACTGCTGTAATTAATAATGAGTTTAAATTAAATGTGAGCATAAATCAGCTTAAGAAATGGCCTTTTCATATGACGACTGCTACTATTAAAAACAATCTGAAAACTAACTCACATGTTACAGCCATCCAACTCTGTGGTGATTGTTTTCCTGAGGACTGACACTTGTAGAAGCCTTCATCTGACTTTGACACTGCAGAGATATTCAGCTCCCCTCTGGTATCACTTTGGATGAGTTTGTCATTTTGATAGAAAAACACATTATAAAGAACATTTTGTGTCTTCAACTTGCAGCCAAGAGTAACAGAATCTCCCTCAGTCACAGGATGGACAGGGCTCACCAGGATAATATCATCAGCTGGAAAACAGTCAAACAACATGACATTTAATGTAGAGATCAGCAGATGCAGGGTGATGACCGTAACATGTGATTAAAACTCACTCTGTCCAGTGATGTTGACTGCATTGCTGAACTCTCCTGATCCAGACTCACACCAGTACACTGCATTATTAGACTGGTATCTGGATAATTTACATGTGAATTCTGTCATTCTCTTCCAGTCAGAACAGGACAGGTAGCGGTCCTCAGGGAAGCTCATCACTCTCCACTCAGTAGAGTTTCTCTCACAGCTCATAGAGACAGAGTCAGAGGTGAAGTGCTGCACTCTGTCAGGATTCATTGAGAGAGACTCTGCTGAATCCAAATCTGAAAACAAACCAAGATGGATGATCAAAATTTATAACTAACAATAACTATGGAATGAATCCTTCTTATGCATTTATTGGCTATTTATAAAAATCATGTCTCAACTTGTTCACGATGTAAAAACAGTAAAACAGTTCTTTTCCAACGAGGAAAGATCATTCAAAAAACTACAGGGGGCGATATTGGCACACCTAATGTGATGAACAAAATATAACAAACATAGAAACTGACCTCCAGACCAGACAAACTGAGGTCGACTGTAATTAGTGTAAAACACTGGGTCTCCTCTTCCAGCTCTACACACATATCCTGCTGTGTGTGTCTGTCCATCAATGATGTAGGAATCTTGTTCAGTTCCATTGATGCTACCAGGAAGCAGCTCATAGTTGTAAGATGGATACTTGTGTGATAGATCAGGAACAGCTTTATACCAGTAAAACCTCCATCCTGCAGATGGATGTTCAAGCTCACAGCTCAGAGTTACTGAGGCTCCAGGACTCAGCCATGATGGAGACACAGAGAGGACAGGTCGGGGTTCAACTGTTGAAAGAGATTTTATCAGAATGAAAATTAGTTATAGTATTTATGGTAGGTGACATGCAACAATGTTATCATGCAAAGTTGGAATTATTAATCTTCTGTTACATAGTTTTCACTAAATAAAGCTCATGACTGTTGTAATAGGATGCGACTTGCAGTTGTTTAACATCAAACTGATATGAACCACCCATAACACTTTAATAAGTACCTGAATGTTTTATCTAATAGAAAATGACATCAAATTTGGACACTGGTACATCCCAGCATGATAGTAGTGTAATATTTTTGTCTTGCAGCAGAAGATACTGTATGTTATTTCTCCAGACAGTTCTTTGCCGACCATTCATTATAAATAGTAGGAGCTGAATGACTTCTGATTTTTCAAAGTCAATTAAAATGTGGTGAACGTTGACTAGTCAATGACATTACACATACAAACCCAGTAGAAAGTAATGTTTTGCAACAATGAAATCTATATTCTTGACCTGAATGCATATTTTAGCGTGTCACACAAAGGAAGCTACGGTAAGTAAAGTTTGAACACGGGCTACTGTCAGCCGAAGCCTACACCAACACCATAAACACTGTCAGTCTGACACTTCTAATGTGCAGCTCTCACTCAGCAAACTCTCAGCTCTACCATAACTTGCGTCTCTTCCATGGTGCATTAACTGACATCAAGGTCAAAAAACACGCTGTACCACAACAGCAACAATGTCAACTAATAGAACACAACAGAACTGAACCTAAACACATGAGCTTATATCAATGCTGCAGATGTTTAGCTTATAGAAAATCGGCACCATCAATAGCGTTTAATAGCAGCCTACTTCACAGCCTGTTGTAGCATAGGATAATGTAATCAGGATAAAAAAAAAAAACAACAACAATGCCATACATCTCCGAAGCCTTTTCCATGTATAGCAGTTAAAGGTCTAATAACTTTGACAATGAAATTCACCATCAATTTGTCTATGTGCAGCCTCCTCTCTGTTACCGTAGGACCTTTGGTGAAGTTGTCACCATGACTGTTAAATCAGCAGTTTTTTTTTAATGTAAAAAAACCCCCAAACAAATAAAATCATATCAGAACATGTTTGCTTTTGTCTAATAATGGGCACACCCCTGGTACATTGCAACCAGTTTTTTTTTTTTTTTTTTTTTTTTTACATCGCAAAAAACTGTTGATTTGAGGGTTGTTCAAAAGCCAATGTGTTTGTTCATTACAGATGGCATAATTTCAAACATCGTAGGCTTTTTTCTTTGAGTTTTACTTATGTTTTAATTTATTTAATGTAGGTTCCGTATTTAAAGGAAAAATAGCCCCATAATAGCATCAGGTGTAAATCACTCTTTCACGAAAGTTGTAAAGTAATGCACATTGCACGCAATTTAATGTGTGTGGGACGATACACACAATAAACTGTATGTAAGTATATGCCTTACCAGATACTGACAATGTGATGGCTTTACTCCACTCTGTTGAAGAATATGAGTCATCTCTGCGTCTACCCTTACACGTGTATTTTCCACTCTTCAGCACATAAGCAGTGAAAGTCCAGTATTTATTGTTTGTCCAGTGTATAGATGACCAGGGTGTTCTCCATTCATACTTCCACTCAGTGTCTTCACCTCCCTGGACCTCACATGTCAGAGTGATCTTCTCACCTCTGAATATCTGAGGCCAGTTGGGTTGTTGTGTTAAAACAACCTTGCTGGAAACTGTTTCCACCAGATATGAACAGTTGGAACACAAATAGAAACATGAAATAATAATCATGAAATCATGAATATTTCAAACTAAATAACTCAACTCACTGATTGTCTCAATGGTGACTGGATCACTGTGAATGGTGTAATAAACTGGTTCTCCTCTTCCTCCTCTGCACCGGTAGATTCCTCCTTGTGATACACTGATAACTCTGTTTTCTTCATCATTTTTTTTTAATCGAACTTCAGCGGTCTCTGTGGTACGTCTGAACCACTTATATTTCCATCCAGCAGAGGTCTTCACAGAGCAGTTCAGTGTCACTCTGCCTCCTACTGGTATGTTTGCTGGTTCTACTGTCAATGTGGCCCTGGGTCTATCTGATATAAAGAAATACATTATATATATGGTGGGCCATCAGGGCTAGCAAAGCCTCTCGGCTGACTACCTTTTATTCATATTTTCGTCATTTTGTTGGGTCGACATTGATGCTCCTGCTGGATCTGCTGGATTTGACTCACTGCAGTGAGAGTGAGAGGAGACTCACTGAATTGTTCTAAGTGAGTTTCTTGCTTTAGTAATGAAATTCATCTTGCTATATGAGATACCTGTCTACATTGCAACGTCTTGATGGTTTCTATAGCAGTGGCATCATAATGATCATATTAAGAGGTGTTTTGATTGAGGTTGGACGTCATTGAAGGCCTCTGCGGAAAATGTGGGAGTTTTATCTGCAACATCTGTTATTTTACAGCAACACGTAGTAATCGGTGAGTGATGGATGAGGAAAAATACAAAGGTCCTTGTCAAACTTTCAAGACTTACAGTATTCTAAGTTTGCATCTAGATAAATTAAATATAAAACTGTTCACATTATTGACATGCAAATATGACCAGTGATTATGAACTCATTCTATTGATAAAATGTCAGGTCTTACCTGATACAGTTAAAGTGACTGTATTACTGCACTTTGTACACTCACAGAAATATTTAACCCTAACTTTTAAGATTTATGTAAAATAATTACATGACAAAGTTCCATTTAATTTTTTTAATATTTTGAACATAAACCTATCTAATAAACTTTACATGATGCATACGCATCAGTGTAATAAAGCCTATTCATTTGAAATGCATATTCACCAGGTTTATGTATTCAGTATTAATATAATTTATTGAATTTAAATGCATATTAATCAGATTATGTATTCAGAATACATTAAGTATATTTGTTTGAATTACATAGTAATTAGGTTACCTATTCAAGATGAATACTGTGTATGTGTTTGAAATACATATTAATTAAGCTTAAATTCAATCAAAATACATTAGATTTATGTATTTTTATGATTAATATCCAATTAATTTTTCTATTGTCCATTCAACAATATTTCAATGATGCAAACAATCAGACCAGCTTGTTGATTCAACAAATTTATTAACATTAAAAGCTCTTCTCTTCACCCAGACACAGTACTCAGCAGGTAGTGTAGCTCTTCAACCAAGTCATCTACTACTGTAGATGGAACATGAAAAATGTTGATGATGATCATCATCACCCTCAGCTCAAACGGGGTAGACTGCCATGGTCGTCCCTGCGACGTCTGCCTCGGCCTCACTGCATTCAATGTCCTGAAAGATGGAGGGAACAGAGAACAATGAGCTGTGTCACCCTAACCTTGACCTTTGACCAAATTCTAAGCAGCTCATCAAGCACGTGTTAATTTAAAGAAATCCCTTTAAGGTACTGTACATATAGCGTTCGTGAGAATGAGATGGACACAAGTTCAAGGTCACAATGACCTCATGATCTTTGACTTGCTAAAAGCCTGGAAAACAAAACAAAAAGTCAAAAAGTTACATTATGTATAAATGGAGTTGTACATTCAATGATCATCAACAAGACAGAGAGAGGGAGGGAGAAGACCTAGGGGAAGAGAGAAAAAGGACGGAGAGATAGAGGGAAGAGGGAGAGAGAGAGGGAGATGGCCAGACACAGAAGGAGGGAGGGAGGGAGACAGAAAGGAGAGAGTAGGGGGAGACAGACAAAGTGATAGGATAGAGAGAGAGGAAGAGAAAGACCAGTTGATCAGTCTTGTGTTGGTTAGAGTTCCAGTCAACATGTCCACTTACTTGCAATAACTTCAAGGAAGACGAGAAGGCTTCCTTCTCTCTGATGTTCTCAAGGCGTTTGAGTTCATAAGCAGACAGTCCACAACATGCATCCTAGTGAAACACCAAGGCCTTTCTTACTAAATAACATTTCCAAAACAGGTGTCAATTACATAACTGCTGCTTTATGAGAACGATTAAGTTTCTGTGTCCTCACCTTCTAGTTTGGGGCAAAATTGTCGTCACTGGCATACTGGAGATGCTTAGGTTCCAGGACCCGACCCTTAAGCTCAGACTCCTCCAGACCATGTGGATTTACTTTCTACAAGTGACAGCATTACCACCTTCGCCTCGAGGGAATGTCTTACTCAAAAAAAAATGTTTTAAAATGCAATGGACTCAAACTATTGCTGGTCAGTGTGACCTAATGTCCATCCAATTCTCATGAACGCCACATATCTTATCTGGCACACCTGGAGGGAAACTAATTACATCTGGCACAAAGGACAGAAGGACATACTTACCACGTATTCTTTGACCAGTGTGTCCAGGTCTTCCCTGAGGTAGATGCTCTGACAGCTCAGCACACCATCACGCCTCCCATTGATGTCTTCACTCTGAAACAAACATTACAGGATTCCATGCTGGTCAGTGTCAGAGACACACTAACATGCATGTACTGAGGCTAGCCAAGCCACTGACATTTTCCTCCTTGACCATCCTGAACTCACCGCCCAATCCGTCCTCAGAGGGTTAGAAACTGAAACATATGTGCCAGCTCTGCACACAGTGCACACAGCGTAACGTAATAATAACGTAATAATTTCCTGTTATCGGCCGATAATTATCGTGCACCCCTACCCGAAAAGTTTTGAATGAAATGCATTTCAATTCGCCATCATTGATTATTTTCATACTCCGCATAGAGCACCAAGTTTAGTGAGTTGCTAGCTAACGTTAGCTAGCGAGCGCCGGTACACACGACGTAGTAGGCCTAAAGATAAACTACGTAGATTTAATCATCAATGAACTGATATTAATGTAATATGAGAAAAAACTGCACGAATAATACACAAATGTATGCAAGTAGACAAAGGATGACTCGGATTACTCACCATTAAGCCTGAGGCAGCACAGTCCGTGTAATGAAGTTCACGTCCAGCGGAATATAACGATGTCACTTCCTGTTTCCCGATTTCACTTCCCCTAAGTTGTCTGTAAACCAATCACATACATTTTAAATAAAAGAATCCTGTTTGTTTCAAAGCTTTGATTATTTAAACCATGTTAATATGTATTAAGTAATTACATTTAATATATTTTAGAATTGGCAGAATTATACATATTTTAATTAATTTAAATACATACATTTTAAAAATATGAGTATTTGAATAAAATCAAATAGATTTATATGCTTAAAAATAAACTCTACCATGATTCATTTCTGTGAGTGTATCATTTGATCTCCTGTGGCAACCACAACACTGATATTTACCACTGTCACCTGTAGAAAGAGGATTTAATGTGTAGACTTTGTGTGTATTGTTGGAGAGAACTTGTTGATCACTCCTGTTGATTTTATAATCCCAGTCAGTGTCTCCTCCTTCCTTCATGTCACATATGAAGGTAACAGACTCTCCAGTGAACAAAGGTGACCAGTAGGGGTCAGTAGTCAGCACAGCATCTAGAAACAAACAAATATGCAGTATGTTTAATACAGTAGGGTAAACAATATGAATACACCCACTCTTATTGTATTGCACAGCTCACATCTGCATCTGTGTGGATTCATAGTTTGAAATAGTGAAAACTACGGTGGCCGAGAGGTGCAAACCAACATTACAAAATGTGAAACACTTTTACAAAGCCTCAGGCAAATTTCATTCATTCATTCATTTTCTGTAACTGCTTGTCCTGTTAAGGGTCGCACGGGTACGCCCTGCACAGGTCGCCAGTCTATCGCAGGGCTTGAGACAAATTTACATTTTAGAAAACATTTTTACATCATAAAACAAAATTACATTGCCATAACACTTTTACAAGTCCCGAAACATATTTACAAATATCAACGGGAAAGGGAATGTACCAACTCCGGGGTTGAACAGGAACTGATAACGGGAGTTGTTGTTGTCGTTGATGGAGTTTATGGTGACCCAAGATGGACAGCGACTGAGTGATGTTTTGCCCGTTTTGCGGCAAACACATGAGCCGCGTAACACGGTTTTGTTTTTCGTGATCGCTCACTATTTTCTGTCATGTGTGCTCATTCCAGTGAGACTGAGGATTGACTGTGGAATGGAGAACGGGACCATGGCCGCAGTTCAGTGCACCCTAAGGTGAATTTGTCACCCACAGCTTCATTATTTCAAAGCGGGAAATATATGAATAAAGAATAAAGCAAAGCAACGAGTATTTATTACATTTTTGTATAGGGAACAAAACCTCTTGAAATACTTTCTCACTTTTTCTCAAACTACAGTTTGAGAATCGTGGATCTAAAACAACTGAGAAAACACATGTTCACATACTTTAACATTTGCAAAACCTCTTTAACAAAAGCAAGTGCACATTTAAAAAAATGCGACGTTACACGGCTTATGTGTTGCCCCACAAAACGGGCAAAACATCACTCGATCGCTGTCCATCTTGGGTCAAAATGAACTCCATCAACCACAACAACAACTCGTATTGGCCGCTCCCGTTATCACTTCCTGTTCAACCCTGGGGTGAGTACATTGCCTTTCCGGATGATGGTTGATATTTGTAAAAAAATTTCGGGACTTGTAAAAGTGTTTCGCGTCTTGTTAATTTGTTTTCTGAAATGTAAATTGTTTTGAGGACTTGTAGATGTGTTATGGCAAAGTAACTTTGTTTTATGATATGTAAAAATGTTTTCTAAAATGTGTGTGTCACATTTTGTAATATTGGTTTGCACCTCTCGGCCACCGTAGAAAACACTGACAGAAACAGAGAAAGCGGATGTGACTGAAAGAGATAAAGCAGGTGAAGACTCAACCTGAGTGAATAATAGAGGGGGAGTATATTTGCATCTGGGAGAAAATAGTCACCTATTCAGCAACTATCCAGCTCTGACCCACTTCTGGCAGAAGGGATTGCAGACCTACATGTGTTTGCATCTCGTCTGAAGCTGAAACTCATTGAAGACTTACAATTTATCATTTGATTTTGAATTATTCTCAGTTATCCATCTCAGTTTGGTTAGGAGAAGATTGTGTTCACATTTTATCCATATTAATCTCTCTTTCAGATGGAAAATATTTCTGCCAGGTGCAAATAAGACGTGCCATGAATAAATTAAGTAAATTAAAAAAGTTGTAGAGCAGTTACCTTGAGCATGTCCACAGCAGAGGAGCGCACTCAACACTAAAATAAAAGTTGTAATTTAAGACATTCATCACAATGAAACAATGACAACAACTGCAACAACAGCAAATCTGTCAAATTACCAGAGCTGATGAACCAATATTATTACTATCTGTGATGATTTAACAGTTCTTGGCTCCTGAACTAAAACATGTTAACTGCCAAAATCCTGCCTACATGTACGAAGCTAAATAGTTGATGAAAGGTCTCTGGTACTCACAGGTCAACAACAGCACAGACAGAAAAGTATGTCCCATCCTCACATTCAGCAATGACACTCTGTTGATCTGGTTGAGAGACACCACCAGTTTGAGATCATTTGTTTTCTTCTAATGCTTTTTTTCTGTCTGATTAGTCCATCCCAACTTCCTTCTGTCTTTAACAAGTCCCACGCAACAGCACTGTGTTTGACCACAGAATACTTCAACACTTCCTGCAGATCTGCTGCAAAATACCAACTAAGTTGGCACATGCTTCTAAATTGCAAGTTATTTTAAGAATTTATTTCATCATATAGGCCTGCCTAAAAACACATCAGATACAAATGTCTTAACATAGTACTATCACCAGAGCTTTGTGGCAGGAGGGCAAAAGAGAAGCAGCTAAAAGCGGAATAGAGGTTGTTGCTGCTGATTGTGTCGATAGGATGGGAAAGTGTGGCAATGTTTCCAAACACAAAATAGCAATGTGGAAAGGACAGTAAGAAGGAAGCAAAAGCAGAACAATAAACACAGATTCATAAATATAAATACCACAACAATCATTTCTAGTCGCATATGATATAATAATAATATATAATCAAACCTCTTGTTTTGGATTTCATTGCTCATAAACATCTTAACTGGAATAAATGGACACCCACAAACTAAGCAGACAGCTGCTATGTCCCGTTCAGGTCAGTCAGTAAATTTACTTTTTAAAAAAGTTTTGGTTGATCAATTGTAAACTCAAGCTCCTTTACTTCAGGAAAAATGCATGTTGGGGCTGCCGACAAGTCTTTTCTGTACTGGGAGCAACTGGGGGTTCAGTGTCTTGCTCAAGGCATGTGGCACATTCCGGGGATCAAATAGCTACCCCTCTGGTTCGTGGACGACCCGCTCTACCTACTGAGCCTACTGAGCCACAGCCGGTCCACATGTTGTCCTCAAATGGCCAAAATTAATCTTGGTTAATTTATACTTCATTTATTTATAACTTTATTTGAAAACAGGCGTTTAAATGAATTGATTTATTAGGACATCATTTTGTTTGTATTGTAGCATATGTATTATGGACTGCTAATTTCGTTTATTGTTGGTTGCCCCTCCTGTTTTGGCTCAGAGCTGTCTCTTGCAGTGATTGAGAAGTGATTTTGGACACCTGGGCAGAGTAATGCAGACACCGGTGAGAGTGGGAAGCGGGACAGTTTTTTGACTGCAAAGAGCAGATCGCAGAAATGTTTTTCATTCCTTTTTTTTTGCCTAAGCCTATAATCCGTTGAAGTGTTTTTCACAAGTGTTTTCAAGTGTTTGTTATTACTAAAGTGACGCTGGATATGCTACTGTCTTTATTGACCCACTGAGTAGCGGCTTCTGAAAGTTTAAACAGAAGCTGCAACACTGGCTATAAAGCTCTGGGCGTCACATGACTTTTTTGTTGACACCGCCATATTGGCAGAAAAACTAAAATGAATGGCGTGGTTTACTGCGTCAGAGTTTACTGCACATTTTAAACAGAAATTGACCAGTACAAGGATTAGATATCACGGACCCTTATCATGCTTCAGGTGTGCTTTTTTCAAGCACTGAAACAGCCAGCTCTTACAGTTCAGTTCCTGACCTGCAGTATCCAGATATATATAAAAGTATCGCATTAACTTTCCTTGGTCCTACTCCGGAGAGTCACTGAAAGCATACAAGAGCCTGGAGGGATACAATGGACGCAGTCAGGCTTCGTGAAGCACATCCAGAGATTGTCAGCTAAAAGCAGTGTCGTCGTCACTGGAAGGGTAAGTGTCTCTTCTTCACAGATATGCTGTCATAACTGATAATACCATCCATAACATCTCCCATTTCTTTAAGTAACCCAAATTCTTACTAAAATTACTAAAACTAAAAATACTAAAAATAACTAAAAGCATGGTTCGAATTACGGGGGGTATTGGGGGGGTCTGACTCCCCTAGATGAGACTTAGACCCCCCCCAAAGTAGATGAAAATAATAGTTTGGGGGGTACTGAAAATTTTTTAATATAATATAATGTTAGCCTTTCCAAAATTGTATGTATTTAAATGCAGTATTACCATCACATCAATTCAGGAAATAATCTAATGAAATACGATTTTCAAACCCTCACCCCCACTGGGATGTACCATTTCTCAGTACGTTCAGTTGTTTGCTATGGTTCTTCACTAGCTGTCAAACGTACGTAGCCTACTGGGTGCGGGCGTAGGCGCTGGTGTGTGCGAAATTAAGAGTAAGTGGCTGAATCAACTTTAAACTCTGCCTATGGTTTTGACTACCATGTATATCATCATGCGTTGTATTTTGTGGTAAATGTTATGAGCAGCTCGCCATCTAAACAGGTTTTCAGAACTGTCTTAATTTGGTTGTTCAGTATTTGTCTCATCCATAATGTAGTCATAGTCTGTAGCTAGATAAATAGCTAAAAGTTCACGCAGCTCCTGAAGCTCTCTGCACCAAGAAAATATTGTCAGTATCTTGGAGAAACTAAGGAAATTCTGGTTGCATTAATGCAAGCAGTTTATTATCTCATGGACAAAGTTGTCGGATGGAAACGTGCTCAAATGTGTGTGTGTCAGTTTGAACTGCTGCAGAAGCTAGCTAGGCTAGTCTATCTGTAGGCTATTTAGGAGCGAGATAGGTCTTCACTCCCGTTCCAAACAACATACAGTGGCGCACGATTTCTTCACTCACGAACATTCACCACTACAGCAAGTGAAACAATCATTAAAAATCGTTATGGATTTTAATGTTTGACGTTAACACACGAATAAACGCCATTCATTTCAAAACATTGATGTGAGGGAAGTCACTTACAGTCATCCTACTAAAACGTGAAATTAATGCAATTTACAGAGCAACTATGAGTAAGAGAAAAGGGACGGTTCCAGACATCAGGGATTTTTTTGGTGGTAAAAGAACAGTAAGTGGGACATATAACAATTAAGAGACAGATAATTAAGGTATGAGTGCTGATATATTTAACAAAATGTGAATGTGTATGAAGAAAATAGGTCCTCTGCAGGAGCAGGATGATGAACCGGCAGCAGGAAGAAGTAGACAGGAGCAGGCAGCAGGAAGAAGCAGACGGGAGCAGGACAATGAGCAGGCAGCAGAAAGAAGCAGGCAAGAGCAGGATAATGAACAGGCAGGAGGATATAGTGGACAAACACAAGCAGCAGGAAGTAGTGAACATGAGCACGCAAGAGGAGGACAGGAGCAAATCGATGAGCAGTCAGGACATGACCAAGAGGTGAGTTTGTTAGACATAGAGATCTGCACAGTATGCCACCAAACCACATCCTAATAGCCTTTTTTTCCTTTAGTTTATTATAGGGATTGACCATGAGGAGACAGGGATAACGCCATTCTGCTGGACACAAGAACAGTGGCTGGGGTGGAAAGATAGAAACCCATGGTTATATTCAAGACAAAACGGAATGCTAGGTTGTGCCACTTGCAGAGACGCAAAGACATTGCTCTTGTCTGACAAATATATCGGGATGCACTTTTCACAACAATGGATGAATGGACTAGTTGGCAGCTGTTCTAAAAAAAACTCTGGCAAAGAAAATCTACAAGCACCGTGACAGTGCAGCACACCAGAGAGCTATAGAGATTGAAAATCAGAGGAAAAAATATGTATTACCCAGAAACATCTTGGAAATTAGTGCTAATTTAATTCGTGAAACCACCAGCTCCTTCAGAACAGCTTATGCTGTTGCTAAAGAGAGATTGGCATTCAGAAAGATGCCATCACTTATGACACTCCAAGAACTTAATGGTGCTGTAGTGGGGGAGGTGCACCGATCAGACCACTCTTGCGCAGAAATCATAGACCACATTGCACATGAAATGAAAAAAAGCTAGTCAGAACAATTAAAGAAAAGAACTCCCGCATCTCTATTACAATAGATGAGAGCACTGTGTTTGGGCGGGCATACCTGATTATTTTTATCTGATGTGATGTTAATGGAGATGGCGATCTTGACAATGTCTTCCTAGATCTAGTTGAGTTGAAGGAGGGCACAGATGCCACTTCCATTTATAATTCGTTGAGAGGAAGTCTGAGGGAAGCTGGCTTTGATGATGTTTTTTTACAACATAATCTTATCAGTGTTGCTTCAGATGGGGCCTCAGTTTTAACTGATAGTAAATCTGGTGTAATTACTAAACTTAAACAAGAATTCCCAAAGATAAAATTTATTCACTGTCTAGCTCACTGATTGGAACTGGCTGTAGGAGACTCCCTTAAATCTGTCTCTGGCTGTAACCATTTTGAGATTTTCATTTCCAAATTGTATAGTTTATTCAACCAGTCCCACAAAACTGCTCGGTTGCTGCTTGAGGCAGCTGGAGATCTTAACGTGCAACTGCTCAAGATTGGCCAGGTATTTACAATTAGGTGGGTGTCAAGCAGCTTTCAGACTGTGAAAGCTGTCTGGAGAAACTACCCGGCCCTGGCCAAATTCTTCAGAGCAGGGAGTGAAGATGCCAGTAACACAGACATTATGAGGAAGAAGTACCTTGGACTTTATAAGTATCTTACTAGTTCAACTTTCCTGTATGATCTGGCCTGCATGAAGGACATCTTAAGAGAACTGCAGAGCCTTTCGCTGAAATTGCAGCAAAGAGACTCCTCACTTGTCAGCAGTTTTTTCTATGTGCAACAGACTGTCAAAATCCTTTCATCAATGAAAACACGGGGTGGGAAGTCTATCTCCAAGGCTGAGCAGTGTGTGTCAGTTGGCCAGTTCAAAGGTGTCACCCTTGTTGGTGACCGTGTAGGAAAGATTGATAGACATCAGTTTTTTCAGGCAGTTGTAGACAACTTGACTGCTCGCATGCCAACAGATGATCTGGTGCAACTGCTCCAGCCCCTAGATAAATCTACCTGGCCACAAAACCAGGAAGACCTCATTTTATATGGGGAAGCGGAGGTCCACTTGTTGGCCAAGTTGCTTGGAGAACGATGCAGAGAGGCAGTACAGGATTTCAGAGATTTCAAAGATGGCAGAAAGGAAGGAGACACACTTAAACCACTCATAATTGCTAGCAAGACCTATATGGGAACCTCTGCAGAATGCGAGAGAGGGTTTTCTGCATTGAATGACACTGACAGGAAAGCACGTAATAAACTGTGTGTCGACAGTCTCACCTCTCTCCTGTTTTTGGATTTGAATGGGCCACCAATAGACAGCTTTGACCCCACTCCATTTGTAGAGTCTTGGGGAAATCTGGCCATTGCCTTTCAACATCATGGGTTCCAGGGCGAAAGGGGAAAGATTGCCAGCCAAGACCAGTGTGGTCAGTTTTTTCAAGATAATTTAATGAATGAGTCTTTTCAATGTAACAGGATTGATTGATTACCCTTAACTTGTAAAGATACATAATTGGTTGATTGACTTAACTTTTCATTGTATTTCATTTCATTGTAGTTTGATTGATAATAATAACTGTTAAGGTGTACATGATGGATTGATACATTCATAATCCTGAATTTTGATAGTAAAATGATTACATCTTGGTCAAGGCAACATATTTGATTGAGTCTTTTAAAGCTTTCAAATGTGATGTTGGTTGCTTGACCTTTCATTGTAACATAATTGACTGACTGATAGATAAATACTCTTAAATTAATATATACATCATTGGTTGATTGTCTTAACTTGGCTTAGCTTTTCAATGTAACATGATTGATTGATACCCTTAACTTGTAAAGATACATAATTGGTTGATTGACTTAACTTTTCATTTTATTTAAATTTCATTTAATTGAAGTTTGATTGATAATAATAATAACTGTTGAGGTTTACATGTTGGATTGATACTTTCGTCATCCTGAATTTTGATAGTAAAATGATTACATATTGCTTTGAAAAGCACATACACCCTTTTGTGTTGTTTTATTATAATGCATATGAATCTACACAAAACTGGGAAGTATGCTAAGATGAGGCATCGATCGAATGGACAATAGGGCCATCTAGTGGTCGCTAAAAATATGGTGGAAATACTGACGAACTAAAACAAATGCACAGTGTGCAGGCCTTGTATTAGGCTAGGTGAACTTGGCTATTAAACGGGAATTTTTCTGTAGCCCATCTGTTAATAATTCTGGATTTTACATTTAAGTTGGGTGTTTGACATTTCGGTAATCTGTGCTATTGGTCTGTATGCATTTCCATGTTTGCATTGCACTGCTATACCGAAAAATATTTTTTGACTGTGGCGCGCAATTTTACGCAAGGGGCGCACCGTGAAACATTGTTTATCTGTTCCCGAATTCAACCCTTCCTATAACGTGTAGGGTGCATTGTGCTTGCTAGTATGATTAGTTTTTTTTACCTTGTCGGCCAGCCAGCCACGGTCATATGACCTATATTTCGAAGGAAAATTGACTGTGAACCACAAGTGTGAAATCGTGTGTGTAAGCCTATATAAAACGGAGAGTGACGTCACCAGTCAAAATAGCGGTAACCCGAAGCTCATGGTATAATTCGAACACTGACTAAAAGTACTAAAATTTTGGCCAACTACATAGTTTTGCCAACAATGTGAACTTAATCTAAATCTGCTCTTTCAGTAAATACATCGGCCATAGCGGGAGCAAGCAGGGGACGGGGAAGGAGAAGAGACAATGGCAGTGCCTGAAGTCTCTGGTAGGCCAGAGGTATGCAGACCACCATGAAGCCTGCTGGGAGCAGGAGAGGACATGCATGCTCCCTCACACTCAGTCCATTCACGTGGTGCCTGAAACCCACTGTCTTCTGATGTGGACACCTCCGACCCAGTCATAGTGTCATGTGCTGACAGTGGCTCTGCCACACATAGATTGACCCGACTGCGACGATAGAGTGAACCCTTGACCTCCACCAGATATGACCGTGGAGCCACCTTCCTCAGACACATCTCTCGCCGCCAGATGCCTGTCCTATCCCCTAGTGGTGGTTTCATCTGAACTGCATCTCCCATGGCGAGCTCGGGCAAATCCTTAGCAGTTCTGTCATAGATGAGTTTAGGGACCTGCTTTCTGTGACGTAATTTGTCAATCACATCTGTAATGACTCGCGGCTCAAGGAGTGTAGACGCCACCAGCAGATGCAGGGCAGGACTGCAGGTCCATTCCCTCTGTAGGGGTGTTTCTCCATTGCAATATTGCCTTCCATGCATCTTTACCATCTCTGAGTGCCTTCTTGCATAAATTCTTTGAAATTTCGACAGCTGCCTCTGCCTTTCCGTTGGCCTTGGGATGCCTTGGTGAAGAAGTGATATGCTCAAACTCCCACTCCACTGAAAACTGGTGAAACTGAGCACAGGCAAACTGGGGCCCATTGTCTGAGATGACCCTGTCAGGCTGCCCATACCGAGCAAATTGAGCCTTGCAGCATTTTCTTATTGGATTCCTGACTTACCTGGCTAAGTTTCTTCCGCAGCTGTCTGAAGTGTGCGAGCCCCTGAGGAGGCTCACGGACAAGGATGCAGTAGGGTACTGGCTGCTGAAGCACGAAGCGGCTGTGGGGGAGATAAAGAGCCTGGTGACAATGACGCTAGTGCTGCAATACGATCTGTCAAAACCTGTCACTGTGCAGAGTGACTCCAGCCAGCATGGTTTGAGCTGCTGTCTGATGCAGGAGGGACAGCCGATTGCCTTCGCTTCGAGGGCTCTCACCCCTACAGAGCAGAACTATACACAGATTGAGAAAGAATGCCTCAGCATAGTATTTGCCTGCCAGCGCTGCCATCATTACTTGTATGGATGGGATATGGGATACAATCACAGCGGAGACTGATCACAAGCCTCTCATAGCGATCTTCAGTAAGCCTCTCCTTAATGCTCCCAAGCATTTGCAGAGCATGCTGCTGGCCCTGCAGAACTATAACCTGCAAGTGATATACAAACCATTGCCAGAAATGTACATGAGTGATACATTGAGCAGGGCTGTTGCTTTCAACACGCATCTCTGCAGGGCCAGCAGCATGCTCTGCAAACGATGCAAATGTTCCCACCGCTCTGTTTTCTTGTGCCTGCTTCTTTCTCGTTTTGTTGCAGTAATCTACATCTGCCATCTTGCGAGATCTTTGGGAATCCTACAAAACAATTTCCTCCTGTCCCCGACTATTCTGGCATCCTGGGTCACAACAGCTGTCAACCAGCTGGATGTAATTGGTGCAAGAATAAGTAAGTTAGATGCTCACAGTTGTTAAACGACAACCAACATCTAAGGCGGGAAACCGGCATCTGTCAAAGGTCCTCAGAATCTCGAGAGGTCTCACTCGTGAGCCGAAACTGTTATCAGTTCAACAGCACACAGCTGTTGGTAACAGTACCAGTACGTGTGTAAAGACGACAAGCGACAATGACCAAAACACAACGGGGGTAATTTCATCAGCATCTAAACAAAAATAGTCCCACCTTTGTAAGACTGGAGGAGAGTTTCTCCAACCCTGTTTCTTTATCAGATCTCACTGATAATGTTATAGAGTTAATGAAGAGTTAAAAAACACAATCTCATGACATATTGAGAAAAAGATTATCTAAATAATAAATGACAAACCCAGATTGTTGTTTCATCACGGGTCCATAAAGAGAGGAGCATCATCAGTGAAACAAGAGAATATACTATAACATAATATGTATTCTACTTTCTTTCTATTTAGTCTCATCAATAACTCAGTTCATTAAAGTGAATTCAATGTTTAAATGACTGAATCATTGTTGAGTTTTCTGGAAGTGTTTTTGGTATCCATCAATGTGTGTCTCTTGTGCTGCTTTTGCTCCATTCTTACTGTCCTTTCTACTTGTAGTGCTTTTGTTGTGTGCAGCACTGCCACCATGTGTCACAATGAACAGTCTATGGTCACAGTCAGCAGCAACAAGCTCAGCTGAAGACTGGAAGACTTTTGTTAGAGCACATTGTTTTCTGACCTGTAGGTGTCTCCATGAGTAGAAAGAATGGAGTTACTAACTGTCCATTCTGCTACAGGCTTATTTCTATCTACTGACAATCAATGACCTCATCATTTCTAACTGAGCCACCTTGAAAAGAGGAAATGCAGCCTGTGCTTCAAACTAAATGTCTGCCGTTCAGTAGATGACTAGCTGACTATCAGCTTTCAGCTCACAGCAGAGAGGAATGAGGAATGCAGACAAAGAGCACAGTCATCATTTAATATGCCTTTAAACTAGAATAACAGGGTTCAGTAACATTTATTTCTTAACTTTCATTAATTCAGTTTGTCAAGCAGACAACATGACAGCATCACTAAATCTCTTGGAGAGATATTTCTTCATTCAAAGTCTCTAAAGGCCTCAGATTTAAAGATCCTCCTCACATATCTCTAAACACGTTCAAAGTGCTCCCCCATGGTTCAAATGTTCTTTGTTCTCACTGATATTATTTATACAGAGCAGCACTTCCTAACTGATGTGTGAAAGTGACGTGTGCTCAGATCAACCACTGTGATAGAGTTGTGTTGAAACTATTGTTCTCAGGAGCCAACACATGTCCAGGAAGGCCAACAATTCATCCCAGACATTTTAGAAAACTACTCTGTCTACTGTTTTTGTTTGCATGCATACACATTTTGTATCTGCACACACCTCCCTTTAGATAACCAGCAGTATGGGTGCAGGTGGAGTGGATGTTACGTTAAATACACAACAGGGAATAGGATCAAGAGGTAAGTTTGCAGTAGCTGGACAGGAAGTGAGACATTTCTCAGTTCTATCTTTGTCTTCTTATGCTGCAGATGAGTTGTTACCTCAAATTCAAATGGTAAATGTTTCTCTGAAGCAGGAGAAATTAGATTTAATCAGTGAAAACAGTGATTTGAAGAAACATTTGTCAAGATTTGCATGAAAACAAGAAGAGAAGAAGTCTCCCAGGTTGTTTCTGCTGTAAATGGTGTCATTGTTTCTGGTGTACTTTCTCATAGAGGGGTTCATCAGTTTAATCAGTCTAGCTTCTGCAGGTTCTTCTGCACTTCTCATCTTAATGATAACCACATTTGATTAGAGCTACAGCTACTTCTAATGCATCAGAGAGGGGGGAGGACTTCATCATCATGTTCGCTCCTTTTTCTCTACACTATTTCTGTTTTGATCACTTCCTGTGAATGAAGTCATGGCCACATTTGACTCCAGAGTTTCAGTAGAAGGAGAAGACATGTAGAGAGTGTTCAGTTTGACAGACTTTACACTGGTGAAGCTCAGCTTTGGGATTTAAGATGAAGAATAATCATATTTTCAGATTGTAGTTTAAAACCTGCATGGATTCCCTCCAGCTGCTGTGCTGAACTTAGTGAGTATGACACCTCTTGTTATCAGTAGGTCCTCTACTCATTCTACATGGAAAAGTATTTATTGTATCTTTCAAACATGTGATTGTAATGACTTTATGCAGCAGCCTTTACAGTAGCATCAAGAATCACTGTCTCTTTGTAAGACAGCAGTAGTCTACAGGATGATCATATGGATATTCAGAAACCTCTTGGCTGTTCTTGACCTCTTGATGTTTCTATGCTCAAGTTGTTTTGTTCATGTCTTGTTGTCTGTTGCTATCATGTTCGAGTTTATTTAAAGCAATGCACAGACCTTTGTGTGAGATGCAGTCTGATATATTTATATATTTCTGCAGTGCCATGAGAGGGTTGCCTGTGGTCAGACTATGGTTAGTTTGGATTTTATTTATTTATTTATTTTGTGGTTTCTGCAGTTTCATCAGATGAAATCTTAATGTGAAGATGAGACACACTTTGCTCTGTGAGCTGGGCTTATTCTGTGAGTATGTTACTTTCAGACCCCTCCCCCCCACCCCCACCCCCACCCCATCCTCCCATCCCTGTGATGTCACAGGTGATGGTCTGGTCCATTTCCTGGTCCACTGCAGTGTGTGGGAGGGTCTGCAGCCATAAACATATAGTATATTCCTCTCAGAGGTTGCGCTAGACTTTTTCGCTGTCTGCCATTTTGACTGAGAGGGCCATAAAAATCCCGTCATAATCCCAGGACTGCTAGCACTAACAGCTCTTAGATGGCACCATAGGGTTGAAGTGCTTAAGTGCTTTGGTGGTATGCAAATTCAATTTTGGTAGCCGTTAGCCACATAGACATAGACATGACATATATATATGTGTATGTGTATGTGTGTGTGTATATATATAGAGACAAGAGCCAATTAATAATGTCACTCGCCACCAAGTGATCAGGGGTGTGAATTGCAATCTGTTAAAATGACAGATGGCCTTCAGATTTTTCCATCACAGTTTTAAAAAAATGGTCAGTGACGGAAAAATATTCGGATAACACGACCCCTGATTCCTCCATTGAATGTTGTGAGGGTGGATGCATGTCTCTATATTTTATTTCAGATGTGGAGCTATAGATACTGCCATCACATTGGCTCAGATTCCTCAGAGAGTTTTCCTCTCATATCTCAGGAACACTTGGTTATGTTTGTAGTAGTGATCCTCTAATGCATCCTTCATGCTCATGTTACACATTAAATATTTCTTATTAAATGTTAGTTTGTTTTAGTCTCTTAATGTCTGACATTTCCTCCTTTATTGTAGTGCTCTATACACTCCTCTACAAAGGACATGCTCAAGGTGATTAAACAGTTTTAACTTTCTTGTCTTTGTTTTTAATTATTCTCTAAAAAATAATCTCAACCTGCTGCATCATGTTTCTTTTTACTGTATGTACTGACACAGATTGTGTCTACCATATTTGCTAAAAGTGTTTTTCATTCCCAACTGTATGTTCATGTTGCTTCTAGATGCTGTGCTGACTACTGACCCCTACTGGTCACCTTTGTTCACTGGAGAGTCTGTTACCTTCACATGTGACATGAAGGAAGGAGGACACACTGACTGGGATTATAAAATCAAAAAGGATGGACGAGAATTTGTTCCCTACAACATATATCAATGCTACACATTAGAACTTAAGTCTTCAGGTCACAGTGGTGGATATCAGTGCTGTGGTCACCACAAGATATCACATCGGACAAAGTGTAGTAATACTGTCACTTTAACTGTATCTGGTAAGACCTGGATATTTTATCAACAACACTAATTAATGATTCCTGTTAAAATATGCATATTAATTTAGTAATACTTTGAACATTTAATTACTTCTACACTCTAAACATTTATTAGAATACTGTAAAACTTGACCAGGACCTGAGCTACTTTTCTCACTTCCTGATACTGTTATCTAGAATGACCACACGTATGATCTTTGATATAAAATAAAAGGTATTGTAGATAAACATGTGAAAAATAAACTGAAAAAAGATGTGACTGAACTGGACATATCAAGAATTACACGTCAAGGTAACTTTTTATTTCTAATTATTACAGAAGCAGTCATACTGTGTTTATTTTGAGATTCCAAACCAAAGTTGATGGAGCTCTGACACCTTGACAAAATGGACACAAATCAAGATGATTCAAAGTATCTGAAACTACAGAGAAAATAACCATTAATTAACATAGAGGGATTCTCAGGGTGGAGAGCAGTAACATATTTTCGAATTTGAAAAAAGGGAAGAACTGTTTTAAAAACATAAAACAAATCCCATAAATACTACATTTAATTTTTTATTTTTTTTCCCACAAAATCAGATAGACCCAGGGCCACACTGACAGCAGGACCAACAACCATACCAGTAGGAGGCAGAGTGACACTGACCTGCTCTGTAGAGACCTCTGCTGGATGGAAATATGAGTGGTTCAGACGTACCACAGACACCTCTGAAGTTCAAGTCAGAACAAATGATGGAGAAAACAGAGTTATCAGTGTATCACAAGGAGGAATCTACCGGTGCAGAGGAGGAAGAGGAGAACCAGTTTACTACAGTGATATTAGTGACGATGTCACCATTGAGATAACCTGTGAGTTCAGTTGTTTAGTTTGAAATATTCATGATTTCATGATGGGCGGCACAGTGGCGAGGTGGTTAGCACTGATGCCTCACAGCAAGATTCGGTTCGAATCCATGGGCCGGCTGGCCTTTCTGTGCCGGCTGGCCTTTCTGTGTGGAGTTTGCATGTTCTCTCTGTGTCTGCGTGGGTTCTCCCCGGGTACTCCAGCTTCCTTCCACCATCCAAAGACATGCTCATTAGGTTAATTGGTGATTCTAAACTGGCCTAGGTGTGTGTGTGAGTGTGAATGGTTGTCTGTCTCTCAATGTTCAGTTTTCTCTGTTGATTTCATGTTTCTATTTGTGTCCCAACTTTTCATATCTGGTGGAAACAGTTTCCAACAAGGCTGTTGTAACACGACAACCCAACTGGCCTCAGATATTCAGAGGTGAGAAGATCACTCTGACATGTGAGGTCCAGGGAGGTGAAGACACTGAGTGGAAGTATGAATGGAGAACACCCAGGTCATCTATAGTCTGGACAAACAATAAATACTGGACTTTAACTGCTTCTGAGTCCAGCAGTGGAGACTACATGTGTAAGAGTAGACACAGAGATGACTCATATTCTTCAACAGAGTGGAGTAAAGCCATCACATTGTCAGTATCTGGTAAGTCATGTTTCTTTTGTGATCTGTCTTTATTGTCCAAAGTATGACATGTGTATTACATCTATAGTCTTACAGAGTTCCACCTGATAGTCAGTAGTTGATAAAGACATTTGCCTGAATTTAACCTCCATACGATTAATTTTCAAATTTCAGTTGTTCTGTTCTGTCTTCTAAATGTTTGTTGTCCTGTATGTTTGATGAATCATACCATTTATGATTTTCAACAAAGTCACATCACCAGTCATGAAAGTTATTTACAAAAATGTCTAATAATCTAATGTATGTAGTATATATTGAAAGATGACAGGAAACCATTTATAGAGAAATGACAACTATGCAGGACACAAATGTTGAATGTAATCTACCATCAGTACATAGTAACATGTTTTCATTCTGATAAAATCTCTTCCAACAGGTAAACCCCAACCTGTCCTCTCTGTGTCTCCATCATGGCTGAGTCCTGGAGCCTCAGTAACTCTGAGCTGTGAGCTTGAACATCCATCTGCAGGATGGAGGTTTTACTGGTATAAAGCTGTTCCTGATCTATCACACAAGTATCCATCTTACAACTATGAGCTGCTTCCTGGTAGCATCAATGGAACTGAACAAAATTCCTACATCATTGATGGACAGACACACACAGCAGGATATGTGTGTAGAGCTGGAAGAGGAGACCCAGTGTTTTACACGAATTACAGTCGACCTCAGTTTGTCTGGTCTGGAGGTCAGTTTCTATGTTTGATTATGGATTTCTTTACCTTTCTATTAACCCAGGGCTTACTGGTCTGCTTCCAGTAAAACATGTCTTAAAAACTAAATACTATCTTACATGTTAAATAGATGTTTACATTTATACTCTCAGTGTGGTTGAAATAGTTTGAGATGTATTGCATTACTTTATGTGACTTAACATTTGTTTTTAAAGTTTTTTAATATAGATGTTTCTCTCTTAACTTTAAATTAAGAACTTAAACTCATTTTGAAGTATTTGTCCAGATTAGTCATGATTTTTTTTAATAGGAAAATATTATTTCTGTTTATACAATTTATATTATACAATACCCCGCGACCCTTAACAGGAATAAGAGGGTACAGAAGATGAATGAATGAATGAATATTATACAATCGATTTCATGTTGTCCGACTCTTCATCATGGTTCATTTTTCAGATTTCCATTCAGCAGCGTCTCTCACAGTGAATCCTGACAGAGTGCAGCACTTCACCTCTGACTCTGTCTCTCTGAGCTGTGAGGGAAACTCTACTGAGTGGAGAGTGAGGAGGTTTACTGATGATGGCTTCCTGTCACACTGTTCTATCTGGGGGACAATGACTGGATCAACATGTACTGTTTATAGGTTAGGGGACAGTAATGCAGTGTACTGGTGTGAGTCTGGATCAGCTTTCAGCAATGCAGTCAACATCACTGGACAGAGTAGTAGGTGTTAATTTCTTGCTTTTTTTATCCTTTCACATATAAAAAAAAATTCTGAACATCCCAGTTTGTCAAGCGTTTACAGAAGATGAATGAATGATTGGATGAATGGAATATTTATAATTTTATAAATTAGTAAAATTTATTCATAATTTCAGGTGTCAGTCATGAAAGCTTACGATTCATTGTACCGTTCGTCGCTGGACTGGTTTGTGGAATTTCACTAATTATTCCTGTGCTTCTGGTGGTGAGGTGCTACAGAAAGGGTGAGTCATTTTCTTAGTAATACTATGATAATATAGATGACAAGTTTAAGTGTTTTTTTAATCTCTTTTCCAGGTGCATGCAGTAACAGGTTGGTCCAACACTCTTGTCTCATTTTGATCCTAATAACAATACTTTCCATGTTCCTTATTAAACTCCTTCTTGCTTTAGTCTCACTCAGTCTCTGAACATCAATCAAGGCTCTGCTACACAGCAAACAGTGAACCAGAATGAAACTCAAGTTTACTCCTCTCTTCTCCATGGTCAGCCTTTCCAATCATTCTTTTCACAACTATTTCTAACACCCACTTTTGACTTTTTCAAACCAAAGCTGAAGTGACTCATTGGATGTTGTCTTGATTTTCTCTGACCTGTAGCTGATGTTTCTGTCTATGAATCAATCAGAGGCTCTGGAAACACAGGAAGTGGTACAGTATAAACTTTGATTCATGTGGAGCTGTCAGACATTAGATTATTATCAGTGACTGATCTAAATTCATGGAACATTCTGATTTCAGGGGAACCAGACCATGAATACAGAAATATTACATCTCATCTTCAGCTTCAAGGTGAGCAATGACTAAACAAAATAATAAATATAATAATTTAGTAATTGTTATTGTTGTAGGGTTTGTTATACCTTTTAAATGTCTCGTTAGGGCACCACCTCCTTTTATCATAGGAACGCGGTTTAAGTCAATTTATCAGTCTCGATTAATAGAATAGAATAGAATAGAATAGAATGCCTTTATTGTCACTATACACGCGTACAAAAGCCAACTCCAATAACAGTGCAAAAACAGTGTAAAAAATATACAATACAATATAAACAGGTAATATGCAGTAAAGATAACTATAAAGTAACAGTACAAAAAAGGGAGGTAAGGTGCACAGTGTTTTATATATATATATATAGAAATATTCAGTTTTTACCTGAAAATCTATCTTGTACTTCGGTAGTGATAGCATTTCTAGGAATAAGCATAACTGCTGTGGAAACGTAGTATTAACTGTGTTGTCAACAATTATCCAGAAATGTACAACACACCTGAACATAACTTATTTTTGAGCACATGCATCTATATAAGATGACAAAATGAATACTGTACTATACAATGGTATAATATATACTATATTTATAATATATAAAGGCCAAAGAGCATTGTCACATCTCCAGCACCATTATGTCTTTGTTTTTCACTTTCATACTTTTGCTGATAGTGATTTTTGTTTCAGGTCCATAAAGAGAAGAGCATCATCGGCACAGCAAGAGACTGGTGGACAATGACATGGAAGCCAACATTTGTCTTTAAGCGGTGTTGACAACATACACTGCCTGGCCAAAAAAAAAAAAAAAAACATCACCACCTGGATTTAACCAAGCAAATAGGTACGAACCTCCTATTGGATAATTACTGCATGGGTGATTATCTTTCAGCTGGCAACAAGTATTTAACCCCAACTGATGCAATGAGTAGCTTCTCATTTCTTAAACAACCATGTCAAAAAACACATCCCGTGGTCATAGAAAAGATGATGCAAAAACTACTAAAATTGGGTTAAGAACTGTCCAACGCATTATTAAAAACTGGAAGGATAGTGGGGACTCATCGTTTTCTAGGAATAAATGTGATCAGGAAAAAAAATCCTGATTGATTGTGATCAAATCAGAGAACAACAACAGTAGAACTCAGGGCTATGTTTAATAGTAAAGATAAGAGCATTTCCACATGTACAATATGAAGGGAACTCAAGGGATTGGGACTTAACAGCTGTGTAGCCTTAAGAAAACCACTAATCAGTGAGGCTAACCGCAAAAAAAGGCTTCAGTTTGCTAGGGAGCATAAAGATTGGACTCTGGAGCAATGGAAGAAGGTCATGTGGTCTGATGAGTCGAGATTTATCCTGTTCCAGAGTGATGGGGGCATCAGGGTAAGAAGAGAGGCAGATGAAGTGATGAACCCATCATGCCTAGTGCCTACTGTACAAGCCTGTGGGGGCAGTGCTATGATCTGGGGTTGCTGCAGTTGCTCAGGTCTAGGTTCAGCAACATTATGTGCTCAAAGAATGAGGTCAGCTGACTACCTGAATATACTGAATGACCAGGTTATTCTATCAGTGGATGTTTTCTTCCCTGATGGCACGGGCATATTCCAAGATGATAATGTCAATATTCATGGGGCTCAAATTGTGAAAGAGTGGTTCAGGGAACATGACACATCATTTTCACACATGGATTGGCCACCACAGAGTCCAGACCTTAACCCCATTGAGAATCTTTGGGATGTGCTGGAGAAGGCTTTGCATAGTGGTCAGACTCTCCCATCATCAATACAAGATCTTGGAGAAAAATGAATGCAACACTGGATGGAAATAAATCTTGTGACATTGCAGAAGGTTATCGAAACAATGCCACAGCGAATGCGTGCTGTAATCAAAGCTAAAGGCAGTAATATTAGAGTGTGTGACCTTTTTTTTGGTAGCGGTGTTTTTTTTTTTGGCCAGGCAGTGTATTTACAACAGTTTTGTATGTCGTTTTTGTTCTGATGGATACACAGTGTTTTGTTTAGTTTCATAACAAACTATGTGTAAGATTTACGTGATCTCACACAATTCTTGCTGATCTGAACCGAACATTCAAGACTGCTCGAGTGATTTGTGTGTGTGCTCATTATACACTTCTCTGTCTCAGTCATTGTTATCTACATGTATGGCTTGTCTCGTCAGTTACGTTATAACATGTTTTTATGTTGCATTTTGATAATTTTGTACTAATTTGTACTTTTTTACTGATTATATATAAATACACATTGGTTTTATATTGTGTAAAATCATCAGCTATTGATTTTCTATATAGCTTTTGAATCATAGTCCTATAAGCACAGCTTCAAACATCTAGTGGAGTCCATGCATCGCTGGCTCAGGGCAGTTTTGACAGCAAAAGGGGACCCACCCAATATTAGACAGGTGGTCATATTGTTATGACTGATTGGTGTATATTTGTTCAATAATATAGTTTGTGCATGTGCTAAAAAAAATAAAAAAACATCTGAAAAAAATTAAATGTGTGTATATATGGAGACAAGTTATGACAGATTTAAAACATACAGTGTATTTCCCAAGGCTTTAAAATGGGATTTTAGCTGATAGCAATGAGAAGTTAATCCTACTTCATGTTATACTGTATAGCTTCTTATATTTTCACTCTGAATGGACTCCATGACTCTCAGCGAAAACAGAATCCATATGATTCTGGCGTTTTATGTAATTATACTGAATATTAACTGAAAAAAATAAACAGAAAAAAGACACATCTCTGTGTGGCAACACCTGAAAGTATGTGTCAAGCTGTGAACAAGCAAACGTGTTTCTTGGTTCCTATACAGGATTGTAAAATAGATACTGGCATTCACCTTCCACCTAAGCCACCTCCACCAGAGATGCTCTGAATGAACATTTGACTGGTTTAATTAGTTTTTGTACAAAGAATTGCTTTAACATTCATATTTATCATATATGTTGATGACTCAGACATTGAATTGCACGTGAATGATCTGTAAATATGTTATGTGCCTTAAAACTCCAATTTTCAGACTCTGACGTCGCAAAGAAACATTGCAGGAGGTGCAACTGTTGACCCTTTTAAGGCCCAGCAGTAGCTGAGGGATGATAAATATCTGCCTCAGGAAGGAAATTAGAACGACTTCTACAGCATGACGAACCATGTGACCTCCTCTCCACTTTTCTCCCTCCTCTTTCTTCTCCGTATCATAATCTGAACATTTATCAGTGGGTGCAACACTTCTATGTGATAGTCCCTGCTGGAGGAATATCAAGCTGTCAACTCACAGGTGAGAGGGCTGTGCAGCCAAACTTTGAACCCATTAGTTATTTTATAGTATAGTTTGACATATTGCTGTGTTGTAGACTAAAAGCTTCCACTATGCACAAACACAGTCACTTTTTAGTTTACTTTTGTAAGTCTTTCATTTGAATTAGAGTTGCAGTTAACACCTCTGTTAAAACAGCAGATTATTTTTATTACAGTAACATCAAAGATAACTCATATCAGAACTTATGCCACTTTATTTTAAAAAGTATATTACATGCCTCAACATATACATGCATCCAAACAACATTTCTATATGCTATGTTTAAATTAAAGCTCCAGTTTCTGTCATGTGAAGCAGCAAAGCAACATTGCAGCATCTGCAGCCACTGACACTTTCACTCAGAGCAGTAGCTGAGAGGACGATAAATGTTTATCTCAGGAAGGAAATGAAAATGACTTCTTGTCCAAAGCCTGATAAGACATGTGACCTCCCCAACGCTTTTCATCTTCATCTCAGAGCTATAATCTGTATAGCTAATCTGTAACCACTCATTTCTCAGTGTTTGCTGGAATATGAATACATGACATCTGCACGGTAGTGTCTGCTGGAGGGATATCAAGCTGAGAATTCACAGGTGAGGTTTTTTTTTAACTTTAAACTCATTCGTTATGTGTTAGTAGTTTGGCATATTGCAGCATTGTAGACTAAAAGCTTCCAGACAACTCAAACCCAGAATTTTAGAGCTGTTGGATTCATTTCTGTGTGAAGTGTCATTTTATCATCAACAGTCGTCTTCATTTGATGCAGTTTCAGTGTTTTAGAGCTGGATCAGGATGAGACACACTTTGTGCAGTGTGCTGGGGTTATTCTGTGAGTACATCCTTATTTTATGTATTAGTATGGAACGCTAACAAGGACAGAGGAACAGAATTTTTTTCAAATTTTTGGTGACCTTTGAGCTTTCACTTCAATAGTCTTCTGCAGATTCAGGTTAGAGCAGAAACCCCTGTGATACATTATAAAGATGGTACTTTTTTAAATTGCTGATCTGTATTTTCATTTCTGCCACTTACTAATTCCTAGTGGCCATTGATTTGGTATTGTAGCGATCCCTTGGATTAAAGACGATTGAGAGCCTCGACTGATGCGTAAGGTTTCCTTTATTAAATCCACCAGGCAACAGAATAGCGGTGATCAGGAACTTTATTCGATATATCCTTACAGCACCGTGAAAACTGCATTGAAACATAAACAAACAAACATTTCACACACTTATTCCCACGTTAAACACAATAAATAAACTCTTGATTTAATGGGTTTTAAATATCAAACATCATACCTCGCTGCGCTCTCCAAGGAATGCAAACAATACGACGGTCCATTCTTCTTAATTTAAATACAAAGTAGCAGCGCTAATCCATCAGATTCAAAAAGGTATCGTGAACCCGTCGGCTGATTTGAAAGCTGTGCAAAACTACGGAGCTACCAGTGGGACAAATTTAAGCAGTACGATGCATAGTATTTCCGGGTCACACAGAGGTCACATTAAACTCATACAAAATTTGGGAATATTTAAAATAGTTACATATACATATATATATATATATACACACATAAATCTCAGTGTGGTCCTTTACACTCCCACCAATCATTCCTTAATAAACTCCTCATAATTAACGAATGATTTAAATTCTAAGGACCATTTAACCTTTTGAATTGTGCAAATAAGCATTATGTAACGGCTGCCTGTGCCTGTGCAAATATGCAGGTGTATTCTATTTCATTGTTCATTTTCAAGGAGCACCACTAATTTCTGAACTGGTCTCTCCACAATTATGAGCTTTGACTTAGAACGAAGCTTTCCTGAGTCCTTCTCTCCAACTTGCAGTTTCACTCTTCTCACTAGGCCGTCATTGTCCACAGTTGTTTCCACTATTCGTCCCAACTGCCACTGATTCCTTGAAAGTAGGTCCTCCTTCACAATGACTACATCATTCACCTTGAGATTGCGCCGAGCCACATGCCATTTCTGTCGGATGGAGATGTTCAACAAGTACTCTCTCTTCCATCGACTCCAGAACTGCTCAATCAAGTACTGAACCCGGCGCCAACGCCTTGTACTGTACACGTCTTCACACACAAATTTTCCTGGAGGTGGAAGAGCAATCTTTGACTTCATTTGAATTAAATGATTTGGCGTTAAAGGCTCAAGAGAATTAGGGTCATTTAACCCATCAACAGTTAAGGGACGGCTATTGACAATGGACATGGCCTCATAAAAGAGTGTCCTGAGAGAAGCATCGTCAAGTCTTCCTTGGTTTTGAGCCAAGGTGGCATTCAATACGTTTCGAATAGTGCGTATCTGACGCTCCCAAACTCCACCAGCATGACTTGCTGGTGGTGCGTTGAAGATGAATTCACATTGCTTTTCGGCCAGAAATGTTTGCAACACTTGATAATGACACTGTTTGAGTGATTCCTTAAGTTCATTATTCGCTCCTATGAAGTTCCGACCCTGGTCACAGTAGAGCTGGCACACAACCCCTCTCAGACTGATAAAACACCGCAAGGAGTTGATAAAGGAGTCTGTGGATAGATCTTCTAACATCTCCAGATGGACAGCCCGAGAATACAGACAGGTAAATATCAGGCCATACCTCTTATACTCTTTGCGATGCCTTCTGATGACAAACGGTCCAAAGCAATCCATGCCACAGTATGTAAATGGTGCAGATGCTTCAATGCGCTCTCTAGGAAGTTCGGCCATACGCTGTTCCTCGACTGGACGCCTCAGTTTTCTGCATTGCACACACTTATGGATCAATTTAGCGACCAGCTTACTACAGCTGATAATCCAAAAGCCATATGCTCTGAGCTCCATCTGAGTCCGACTTCGACCTTGGTGACACACTTGAACGTGATAGTGAGATATGATAAGCTGAGTGATATGACTGTCCTTTGGCAGAATGAGCGGATGCCTGAACTCATTACTGAGAGAAGAATGTTTAAGTCTTCCGCCAACTCGCAATCTGCCCTCCTTAAGGAACGGATCGAGGCAGAAGAGAGGACTAGAAGAAGGGAGGCTTTCTCCAGCTTCAAGCGCCTTCATCTCCTGGCTAAATGCCTGCTGTTGGACAAGCTTTATCACTATTTCAATAGCATTCTCACTCTCTTTGACAGTCACAACATTTGTAAAACACTTGGGCCTTAAAGCCAATCTCTTAATTCTTGCCACTACTTTAAGGAGTGTTGTCCAAGATGAAAATCTTGACAGACGATCGAGAATGTCTGTACAACTACTGATTCTTGTGGCAAAGGTCTTGGGGGTTTTGACCTCAGGGTCACCAACCAGCAAGTCAACTGATGGTCTAAGTTCCTCATGAACTTCTTCCTTCCACAAGAATTCAGGACCTGACAGCCAATTTGTCGACATGACCTCAGAGGCTCCAAGTCCCCTAGAAGCGTGGTCAGCTGGATTTTCTGTTGTGTCAACATAATGCCACTGGTTAGGACTGGTATTCTCTCTTATCAACTGGACACGATTCGCGACAAATACATGAAATCTCCGTGCGTCATTATTGATGTACGCCAGAGTGACTTGAGAATCTGTCCAGAAGAACTCTTCATCAATCTTCATGTCCAGCTCTGATTTCAACAGGATACTCAATCTGGCTGCTGTGACAGCAGCTGACAGTTCTAAGCGAGGAATGCTTGTGATCTTTGTTGGCGCAACTCTTGTTTTAGCCATGACTAGACTACAATGCACCTTGTTTTCGTCATTCTTGTATTTCAGGTAAGAACATGCACCATATCCTACATTGCTTGCGTCTGCAAAGTGGTGCAGTTCTATCCTTACGATCTTGCCGAAGTCTCTGGGATGATAACACCTTGGAATTGACACCCTGCAGAGACTTTGCAGACCAGTCTTCCATTCCTCCCACCGTGGAAGCAAGTCATTAGGAAGCCGGTCATCCCATCCAATACTTCTGCGACACAGCTCCTGCAGAATGCACTTCCCACTCAAGACAAATGGGGCTACAAAGCCCAGTGGGTCGTACAGGGAAGCTATGACTGATAGAATGCCACGGCGTGTATCAGACTTGTCTTTCACATTTATATTGAAACTGAAACTGTCACTTTCAATTAGCCACTGGATCCCCAGTGCATGTTCCACTGAAGCTAGATCTGAATTGAGGTCAAGGCGTTCTGCGCTTACTGCTCTTTCAGATGGATGCACGCAGGAAAGAACTTCTCGCATGTTTGAATTGAACTTGTGGAGTCGCAGACCTCCTCTTTCACACATCTCTTGTGCCTTTACAATCAGGTCAGAGGCTTCTTTAGCTGTAGCGACGCTCACTAGCCCATCGTCGACATAAAAACTGTTTTCAACAAATGATGCTGCAACTGCGTATTCAGACTTATACTGCTGTGCCAGATATTTGAGACCAAAGTTAGCGCAGCCTGGAGAGGAGGCAGCGCCAAAGAGATGAACTGCCATCTGATATTCTTTGGGCTCACTATCGAGGTCTCCATGTTCCCACCATAGAAATCTCAAGTAAGTGCGATGTTTAGGGGATACAAGGAACTGATGGAACATCCTTTCAATATCACAGATGATGGCGACTGCTTCCTTTCGAAAGCGACAGAGAACTCCCACCAAGGAATTGATCAGATCAGGACCGGTCAACAAGGTGTCATTCAAGGAGATGCCACGGAATTTAGCTGAACAATCGAAAACAACTCTTAGCTTGCCAGGCTTCTTTGGATGGTACACACCATGGTGTGGTATATACCAAACAACTTCACCAGTGGATGCAACCGGGGCAAGCTCAGCATCACCATTGTTTATCACATCATCCATGAAGGCCTTGTAATGATCGTAGAGTTGTCGATTAGCCTTGAGTTTCCTCTTTAGATGCTGCAAGCGAATAGTCACCAGTTTCTTATTATTAGGCAATGTAGGCGTACTGCAGCCTTTAAATGGAAGAGGCATTTCTAAGTGACCATCCTCCTTTTGACAAATATTTTCACTGAGTAGCTGTATAAAGTGCACATCGTCTTGAGAGACATATTTGCCCTCAGCGTTTCTCTCATTAAAGTCGGACTCTAAAGCTCTTAAAACATCTGAGGCTGGTGGTACCGGCAGCTCTTTTACAGTAACTCTGTGTACATATCTTTGACTTCCTTGTCTGTCAAGATGAGGATTCACGGCCCCTATTATACTCCATCCCAGCTCTGTTTTCTGTGCGAATGGCTCACTCTCATTGCCCATAACAACCTGAAGGGGAGCTAAGGCGGCAGGACAATCATACCCGATCAGCAGCCCCACATCACAATCTTGAAGTGCTGGCAACTTGTTAACAAGATGTTTAAGGTGCGGCCATTGCAGTGCTGTAGTACTGGTCGGGATACAGGACATGTCGACAGGAATGAAGTCACGAGTGTATGCTTGTGGTATCTGCAAGTATTTTCCATGATAGAAGCTTCGGGCTCGCAATCCACATACACTTTGACTAGGTATTACTGTATCTACGGCAGTCATTGTACTGAGTTTCAACTGCAAAGGTCGAGTTGTGACATTCAAGTCTTTAATGAGACCTTCCAAGACAAAGGAGGAATCACTCTGTGTGTCAAGAAGAGCATATGTAAGAATTTCCTTTTGAGGTTCCTTGTCAGATGACACAAATACTGGGACAATACTGGAAGTGGCTGAGGCATTACGAATAAGTACATGAGACAGGACTTTATGGATTTCGTGACTTGTTTCTCCCCCTCCAGGAGCTGGAACGCCATTTTCTGTGTCACCAAGCTGCTTCTCTCTCTCCTCATGCAAACAGGTAGGGTGGCGTCGACCACATATTCCACAGATATGTTTAGTTCTACACTCCTTCGTTACATGGCCTTTGCGCAAGCAGCCGAAGCAGAGACGATTTTGATGTATGAATGACCTTTTATCTTCCATTGGCTTAGAGGCAAAAACAGGACACTTAGCAATGCTATGCAACTCTTCCTTACAGACAAGGCATGACAGTTTTGGCTTGGAAATGGAGAGATTTTCTGATGTCTCAGATGCAAGATCTTTAGAGTGGGCATTGGTACTTAGAGACTTTGCCCTTTTATAGAACTTATCCTCTGACCTGGAGCTAAACAAGAAGGGAGAGGCAATGGGATTACAAGCTATACGAGCTTCCTTCTGCACAAATTTGGTAAAGCATTCAAAGCTTGGATACTCTCCAGATTTATCGAGTTCTTCCACGACAATTCTGCTCCATTTGCGCACAATCCAGTCTGGCAACTTCTTTAACAGCTTATGATTTTCTTCACTGTCATTCAGAATGGTCAATCCTTTAACATGAGGCATAGCCTCTGCACAACCTTTTAAGAAGTCAGAAAAGTCTCTAAGCGCAAGAGAATCATATGGACCTATTTTAGGCCATTTCATCAGTTTATCCCGAAAGGCTTTCTGGACAACAAATGGATTGCCATATCTGTCCTTTAAGACAGACCAGGCACCTTCATAAGCATCTTCCGAGCTCCGATAGAAAAAACCCTCTACAGCCTTACGTGCCTCACCAGCAAGGTAACTTTTCAGATACAACATTTTCTCACAGGGAGGGATAGGTTTACGGTCAATCAAAGTTGTGAATGACATCTTAAAGTCAACAAACTGCAATGGATCACCAGCAAATGTGGTAGGCTCAGGAACAGGAAGGCGATTTAAAGAAAATGAGCTTGCAATGGCTTCGGCAAAAATGGCTGCTGTGCCCTGAGAAGCGTCATTGCATTGGGATGTAACCATTGTACCTAATTGTCCATTTAAATTCATGACAGGAGACGTTCTAACAACAGGTACTGAATTGTTACACTCAACAGCAGCATCACACTCAATTTGATTATATATTCGAACACGAGCTGCGGCCACTTTAACATCCATTTCTGCTTGCATCAGTTTTAACCTTGTTTTTTCTTCCTCCAATTTCTGGTCAACTTCCGCTTGCCTTTGTTTTAATTCCACCATCATTTGTGACTCATGGAGTTTCCATTCACTTTCCAGTTTGCTAAGTTTGACTTGCTGAGCTTGTATCTCCTGCATAGACTTTGCTTGCTCCAGTTTAGCTGCGAGTTCTGCTTCTGCATCTGCGCGCTTACTTGAGGTTTTTGAAATGACTGACAAGTTATCGATATCATCATCAAGAACACTCTCTGTATTTGTGCCACCGAAGACAGATTCATATTCATCACGATCCAATGTCATCCGCACTCTTTCCTTCTCGGTTTCAGGATTGAAGGACCTTTGTTCTAGGCATGCCTCCAGTCGTCTACTCACAAGGTCACAGATTTCTGTAGTCAGTGTATTACAAGCATCAATTTTTCTTATAACGTCAGCAGTATTAAGATCATTTCGTTGAAGTGGCCCATAATTCTGATTTACACGATCATATCCTCTTTGAATTTGTTTGTTTATATTTTCCAAATCCTCCCTCAGACAGAATTTCTTAAGCCTTGTCCTAGATTCTTTGGCTATCTTCTTCCAGGATTCATAAGCCTTCGTAAATGCTTTTAAATGCCCTTTAGAGTCCTCTTCACGCATTTGTTTACCCTTTTCTGTGGGCCGTCGCACGCGAGAACCAGAGACTGTTTGTTGCACATCAATGGGCCTTCCGTTCTCTTTATCTAGTGAAGATTCTTCTATAGGACTAAGACCCAAGTCTTTCTCATCTGTGGAGTTTCCCTTTTCTACTGACATAATTTGATATGATTAATTACTTGACTATATGTGAGTGCTATAGGCCCACAGGTTACACTTGAAACACTGGATAGGCTACTAAATTCTAAACACATTGACATCAAATAAAGACCTTGCGGAACCATACAGACTAAAGAGAATTAATAATTCAACCTTTGAATTAAACCTTTGCCATAAGAGGGAAATTCAACTTTCAGCATTTAAACGTGGCATTAACCATTCAATTTCATGTAGGCTATAAACCCTTCAGCGTTTAAAACTCAACTTTCAAACACAAATATTTAAGCATTTCACATGACAAATCAATCAGAAATCACGAAGCAGTAATTCAGTTCACCTTAGAATAGTCCTATAAACAGTTCAGTTCGCTGTGATAATGACGTTAATCACGATCTCTCACTGCACATGCGGTCTCTGTTAAATCACGATTGAATTACGACCTTGCCTGAAGATGGAGATGGATCAAACGAGAACAGGTTCGCAGGCGACGTAGGCAGCAATCCATAACATGGCAGAGACCCAGATGTAGCGTCGAGTTTTCACTGTAGCGATCCCTTGGATTAAAGACGATTGAGAGCCTCGACTGATGCGTAAGGTTTCCTTTATTAAATCCACCAGGCAACAGAATAGCGGTGATCAGGAACTTTATTCGATATATCCTTACAGCACCGTGAAAACTGCATTGAAACATAAACAAACAAACATTTCACACACTTATTCCCACGTTAAACACAATAAATAAACTCTTGATTTAATGGGTTTTAAATATCAAACATCATACCTCGCTGCGCTCTCCAAGGAATGCAAACAATACGACAGTCCATTCTTCTTAATTTAAATACAAAGTAGCAGCGCTAATCCATCAGATTCAAAAAGGTATCGTGAACCCGTCGGCTGATTTGAAAGCTGTGCAAAACTACGGAGCTACCAGTGGGACAAATTTAAGCAGTACGATGCATAGTATTTCCGGGTCACACAGAGGTCACATTAAACTCATACAAAATTTGGGAATATTTAAAATAGTTACATATACATATATATATATATATACACACATAAATCTCAGTGTGGTCCTTTACAGGTATTAATGTATTTCTGTGTCTTGATTTGATATCCATGTATATATTTTGGTCATTTTGATGACATCTAATGACGCATTAATCTCTCTTTTAGTGCTGAAGAGACTCCTCTATGGATTCACTGAAGGTCTGTTCATTCACTAATGCTGAATCTACAGATCTACTCTTTGAGCACCACAGTAATCTTTTCAAACATGGTAAAAATGTCTGTCAGCTACAATTATACCACACCTGAACACAGCTGTAAAGCTGTGTAATCCATCGGTCTGCTGGAAGCAATAATCTCACGTCCATTTTTCAGTTGACATTTGGTAGTTCTGCAAACAACAGAAACATTTAGAACTTTTTTATTTTTTTCATTTATATATCCTTATAACAGTGGAATACAGGGTTACTGTGACGCGGCAACCCAACTGGCCAAAGATATACACAGGAGAGTGGATCCTCGTCAGATGTGAGATTGAGAATGGAGGAGACAGAGTGGGAGTATGAATGGAGAACAACATTGATTGATTGATTGATTGATTAAGTTTATTTAAGTGTCAAACACCATGGTGCCCAGCCCACATGGGCTTATTAGACACTGAAGCAATAATTTACACAATAGTCTCCAGATAGCCACGTACACAGAGATACCCAACATAACACCACTAAAAATAAATACAAAAATAAAAAAGCTTGTTAAACTGGATACAGAATACTTTGTCTTAAATACCAGGCCTTTTCTATAAATTTGGCCAAAGCAAAAACATCATTTTCAAACAGCCAGCACAAAATCTCTCCTTCATATTGCCAAAATATATCAGGGTTTTTTAACTGAATTGATTCAAAAAGTGAGATCCTTAGGTCACAGTATAAGGGACAGTAAAAAACAAAATGAAATTCATCTTCAACCACTTGGAGGTCACAGAATTCACATAAACGTAAATGTTCAGGTGTACCTTTAAATCGACCCACTTCCACTGCCAGAGGTAAAGTACTAGTTCTCAATTGAGCACAGAGGGACCTCTGCCTTCTCTTTAAAGGAAATATAAGGTTCTGTAACATAATCATTCTTAAACTGAACATAATTTCTAAGTTTTGGCTTCTTCCATATATCCTGTTTCCATTGCTCTTCATATTTACTTACCAATCTTTGTCTGACAATATTTATATTACATTGTAAATTATTTTGAAACTTTATATGTAAGTCAGACGCAGACAATATTATTGAAATCTCTCTAGACCAGGGGTGATGCCTTGCTCTGTCCCAATTAAAAATTTTCCTAGTTACCCTTTCCTCTGGCAGACTGACAAGACGGTTCCACAATCGCACCATTTCACACCTTTGTTTTACAATACATGGATCCCATCCTGCATCCCCATTAACAGCTACCTTTGCTGCGTATTTATGCACACCAAGAAAACACCTTAAAGCACGATTTTGAACAGAGTTACAGTCAAAAACTTCATCAAAGCCCCAAACTCCTGCAGAATAAAACAAAACGGAGTCAACCAAAGATTTATACAGTTGTGTAAATGTAGAAAACCCAAGATCTGTACATAGTTTCAATTTACTTAACACAGAACCTAATGCTCTTCCAGCAGACTCTGCTAGTATTTTCCTTCCCTCTGTAAATTTCATATTTTCATCAAAAACAAAGCCAAGATATTTATAACAACGAGTATACTTTAGAGGCACAGGGCCAAACTGGAATGTATAGATACTCTGTAATTCACTTTTTTCCCTAAAATGAACAACTTGCGTTTTTTCGCTGTTAATAGTAAGACGCCATTTACTACACCATGAACTCATCATATTCAACATATTTTGTAAATTCACTTCATTTTCAGCTATCAAAACAATATCATCTGCATAAAGCAGAATACTTAGATTCATGTCCTCAATTGGCACCCCAAGATTACCCTGCTTAATTTCTTGAGCTAAATCATTTATATAAAAAGCAAATAAGGAAGGGGAGAGTAAGTCTCCCTGCTTCACCCCAAAAGGCGTTGAGAACCACTCCGTTCTTAAATTATTTATTTGCACACAAGCAATGGAGTCTTTGTAAAGGGCTTTTATAGCATTATAGAATTTTCCATTGATACCAAATGATAGTAATTTAAACAGCAAAAGGTCTCGGTTGACACAATCAAACGCCTTTTTGAAGTCAACAAAGCAGGTAAAAGTACTTTTACCCTTTTCCAGACGAGCTCTTACCACAGAAGATAACACATAAATATGATCAATACAGGCCCTGTTTTTCCTAAAGCCATTCTGTTCATCTACCAACCCTCCATAAACCTCCAAAAACGTATTAAGTCTGTTGTTAAGAACTCCTGAGTAAATTTTATATACTGTACTGATCAGACTAATCCCTCTATAATTCAACGGGACTCTAGGGTCATCTTTTATAGATTTCGGGATGGGTTTGATAATTGATTTTTTCCACTCGGATGGGATAATACCATTTTGAAAACATATGTGACACAAACAATGTAGGACATTACACAAGTTAGGTTTCTTAAGTACCTCGTTAGGGAGGTCTTCAATGCCCACAGCTTTATTTTCTTTGGCTTTATCTAGCACTTGAAGTACCTCATCCAATGTAATATCACTATTCAATATCTCATTTTGATAGTATGTAGTATTCATCCCAATTTCCATCTCAAATTTTACTTTACAGGTTTCTTCTAAGAAATTACCATCAAATAAAGTGGAACTACTATAAGCGTATAATTCACTGTAATCTTTTTCCCACTTTTTTAATATTTGACTACATTCAGAAGAGGATTCACCACTTTCCAATAAGACCTCCATAGGTATTAATGTCTTCTTTTTTGGACCTAACTTATGTATTTCCCTCCAAAATTGTTGAGGATTACCAGTTTGTAACTGTTCTAATTTGAGAGCTTGGCCTCTTTTAAACCTTCTTTTGAAGAACCTGAGCTTTCTATCAAAGTTAGCCTGGCATTGTGTAAAATCACTATGCAAGGCTCTCCTCTTCCAGGGTTCCCCCAGACCACATTTAAGAAATATTCTCTCTGCAGAACACAACTTCAACCATAACTCATTTAATTCATTATTCCAATAAGGTTGTTTAGCTCTATAATATTTCTTTGTAGAACCCATTTTTTTTACAGGACAATATTTGTTCATCTCACCATGTAAAAGATTACAGAGGTTGGTATAACACTGGTCCATCTTTTCCTGATTTTCCTGCACTATCTGTAGTTGACATATTATCTCCAGTAGAGCACTGCAACACATCTTTGAAGACAGAAAATCAACAGGATAATTTCTATCTCGTTTTCTTGCATGCAGTAAACAGTCTACATTATTCTGAATATTAACTACCTCCCCAGCTTGAAAACGTAAACAAAGAACTGAATGGTCAGGGAGTCTACTATGGTCATCAATCAAATTAAAACTTTCTGGACCAATTCTATCAATAAGCTCAGAAGGGGAATAAACATTAAATCCAAGACATGTTTTCATATCGACATGAGATGTCACTATATAATCAACAACAGCTTTGCCCCTTACAGAAATTGAAGTAAAATTGTCATTTTCAGGATTTAACCTTCCATTAAGTATACAATATTTAGAGTCCTTCAAAAATTCCAGAAAGGTATGACCATGCTTATTTACATTCGTGTCCAAAGCTATTCGAGGAGAAATGTCATCCCCTTCCACATAGTCCTTAAGCGTCCCGATTCGGCTGTTAACATCACCACAGATATAAATTGAATCCACCTTGTCGGTAACAATATATAGCAACGCCAATAAATGGCTGAAATAGAGATCTGCATTCCTGCCCCAGGTAGATGATTCTGGGGACAGGTAACATGAAATTAAAATGAAAGAATATTGTGACTCTCTATGGTCAAAGCGTAAACAAAATATTCCATCAAATGTTTTATCAACAATGCTAACTGAATACCGCCCCAACACAGCATTTTTAACCAAGAATCCTACTCCACCAGAGGCTTTAACAGCCCTCTTATGGGCAATACGATTATGTCCAAACCAAGTGAATCCATCAAAGTCCAGTGTGTCATTGCTTAAGTGAGTTTCATTCAGCGAAATAAAGTCAGGGTCTAGGGATTTAAGTAGCAGTATCCTGAGTTCACAGTTTAACATCGTCCACCCATTAACATTCCAGTGGGCTAACAAAAACTGTTCATTAACAAACCTGACGTGCTGGGCAAGCCCTTCTCATACATGACCGCCATCAGCTGCCATTCCCTCTCTCATCGCACGCAAAGGTGACTGCGTCCGCTTCACCATGCGTCCATTAGCAGCCAAGTAGAATTCCCTCCCGACTGCAGTTTCACGGATCAAAGTTCTAAAGTTTAGTTCCATCATTCGTTCAGCATGTGATTTCGCTGAAGACACGTATACGTCCTTGAAGATGTCGTTGTCTTTCAGTTCCGATTTTCTGCGCAACACGGCCACTTTCTCCTGGGCCGAGCTCAGCTCCACTTTAACAGGCCCCGGTCGGTTTCCGCGCGCCCGCAGCCGCTCCACCGCAGCGGGGCAAAGCGCAGTGTCACAACCAAGGCCGGCGTGCAACAGGTCTTTCACTTTAGCCATTAAATCCTCTTCCTCTGAATGAGGTAGCCCCACAACGATAAGCGAGACATCCGGATCAAAACTGCTCTTCTTCGCCTCTTTCTCAGCCATTTTCCGTTCAATATTTTCCATTCGTGCACACATAATTCCCACCTCGATGTCCAGATTTGTCTTCATGTCTTTTGTGGCCTTCTCTATCTCTTTCAGCACAACATTCTGACTTTCGGCGATCATCTTCTCCATCGATCCACACAACTTATCAACTCTCGAATTTACTTGCTTTTCCATGCTGTCGATTCTAGCGTTGACTTGCTTTTCTATGTCAATCTGTATGCGGTCCAGTCTGGCATTAATTGCTTTCAGTTCTTTCATCACCGCCGCACTGCTGCAACCTTCGGTGTCATTTTTATTGCTGTTTCGGGTTCGCCCTTGTTTGTCTTGATCTCCCATGGTTTTGTCCAAAATTTGTCACTTCACGCCACCGGGCGAGGGTGTAAACTTTACAATCCCAATGAGAGACCGTATTAACCGACAAATCACGGGTTTAACAAAAGTTTGTTAAAAAGTTTGACTGCATCAGCACGCCAAAACGCTCACGCGGCCATCTTGGATAATAACCAAGATATACTCTGAACAATATGAACAACAAGTTCAATAGCGCCTCCAAATGAAAGTGAATTCAGGATTCAGGCGTCACAGTGCACAGTGGATCGTACGGGTGTAAGGGCAGAAACAAAACTGGACAGCAGCCTGAAACAGAGTGGAGTGATAATTATAAACTGAAAATATTTGATGGTAACTTACCATCAAATATTTTCAGTTTATAATTACCATTGGTAAGTCACATGTGTTTTCCCGTAATTTACACACAAAAAAGAATGATTTATTAAACTAGACAATTCCCGCAGCAGTCTGCGATACCATGCTATATTGCTGTGATAGTACGATGCTACAATGCTATGATGATGCTACTATGCCAAGATGCTACTACAATGCTATGATGCTAAGATACTAAGATGCTATGATACTAAGATGCTATGATACTAAGATGCTACAAAGCTAAGATACTATGTTGCTACGATAATGCTATGATGCTAAGATGCTTTAATGATGCTACCATGCTATGATGCTTTAATGATGCTACATTGCTATGATGCATTGTAGTATCTTAGCATCATAGCATCTTAGTATAATTGCATTGTAGCATCTTAGCGTAGCATCTTAGCATCATAGCATTCAAATAGTCATTTAAGGCCTGGTTCCTACTGACTGGATGGGTGTGAGTTTGATGTCATGCAGGGTACAACAAACCAAACAGGATGAGGAGGATGCAGTAGGCCTGGCTGAGAGAGAGAGACACTGAGAAGGGTCGTCCTTTATGCTTCGCCTTCTACAAACTGAAGGGCAGGTACAGGCAGCAGACCCCTCCCAGCTCCACCTGAAAGCCAGCATCAAATAAGGAAGAGAGTGGGAGGGATCGTCACACCCCCACCTTTAAGAGGGCTGTCCTCACTAGGATCCCCAGACAAAGAACGAGCAAATCGTAATAATTGATCGTTAATCATAATAATTTTAACAATAAAACTCATTACTCCTACCTGAGCAATAGTTTAACAGTTTACGGCACAGTCTTACAGTTAGAAAAACATCAATATTAAACTTAACACATCCAGGCTGTAACAAGGAATCAGCGATGAAGTGAAGACCTTCAAATTGTCCTGTTAGTCCAGCTCTTCGTCTCATGTTGGACTTCACTGCAGTCTGTCTGGATCAGCTGGAGGAAAACTATAGGCAGACAAATAGACATGTCAAATAATGTTATGTAACATACTGAATATAACTCTTATGAGTGTTCAACAGCTCATTATTTATTTAATTAAAAATATCATATTATATTAAATTACTCCAATTATATATATATACTGTCATTAATGTTGTTACAAGCCATAAACGTTTCCTACTTTATGTGATGGAATAATATATTTTTCAGTTTGACACAGTTTTAGTGGCTAACCCCACTAGCCTCCGCGTTAGCTCGCGGCTAACTCCCGCGGCTAACTCGCGGTTAAAGCTTGATTTATGCTCGTGCGAAAAATCGTCTGCGTCGGTACGCAGAGAGTCTGCGTCGCCGCGAACCCCCTTCGCAGAGAGTCTGCGTCACTTGACGCGCACCTCCAAAAAATCCTGACTACGCGTCGAAACGACGCCGACAGCAGGGACATGCGACGCAGACCTCAAGGGCTGTGATTGGTCCGCTTTACGTCATTTCCGGTTCTCAGCTTTTCCGGTTCGTTCTGTATACAAGGGCGCCATTTTTAAAATTCTTGGAGCTGCACTTCGAGTTCAAGATGGACCAAGCTGAAGAAAGACTGATCGAAGAAGTGAGGAAGTATGAGCATCTGTACAACTCATCTTCTTCGAACTACAAGGACAGCCAGATGTCAAGTAATTCTTGGAGGGAGATTGCGCAGAACCTCGGTTCGGACTCTGCGGACTGCATGAAGAGGTGGAAGAACTTGCGGGACAAGTTCGTCCGCCACCGCAAGAAGATGGCTTCCAGGAGCGGGGACCCAGGTGGCAAGAAGGTCCCAGCCTTCTACATTTTCATGTCCTGGCTGGAACCGCACGTAAAACATCGTGAGACAGAGTCTAATTTTGGATCTGAGGTAAATATCTCTTCGTGCTTTTTCATGAGCCTTGTGCAGGTGAGCTAGCTAGCTCGCTAGCAAGCTAACCGATTGTAAACACTCGTGGCACAGTGCTTGCAGTTTGCATGTTCCTTTGTTTAAAATAAAATAAAATACGATGTAAAATGACTGGATGGAAGCTGTACTAGCTTTGGTGAAGGGCTGCTACTACACGGTTGGTTAGCTTTATCTGCAGCCTTTGTTCTAGCTAACGTTAGCAGTGACTGTAAACACTCGTGCCACCCAGTGCTTGCAGGTTGTGCAAACAAAATAATAGGTTCGTTATTGCTATATATGACACCAATACTTGTTTTTTTTGGCGTTTTAGTTAGAAATACAGTGTACATGATTAGATAAGAATCTCTGTATAACCTATACCAGTGTAGTTTCTTAACAATGTCTGCCTTTTCTTAACCACAGGAAAATACCACATTCCTCAATTCAGAGACCGATTCAACATTGCAGTCTCTGTCAGAGTCATCAGAGTCACCTTCGCCAGAGACACCCACTCCAGAAGAATTTGCCTCCCCCCAGCCTCAGACTTCATCCATGTCGGACAGCTTTCTGTCTCCCACCTCACCTTCTCCTTCTGCCAGACTGAAAAGAAGAAGGTGCATGGACCAGGGAGACACGATAAACAAGCACTTGGCACGTCTTGATGAACGTCGGCTGGAACTTCAACAGAGGCTGGTGCAGGACAGTGATGAGTGCTCTCGGTTTGCGCAGACGGTGGCAGACATGCTACGTAGGGTGCCAGAGAGCAAGAGGGCTGATCTCATGTATGACATTTATACAAAACTGTATGAAAACAGGGAATAGCGGTGAACACTAAACTGACTCCCTTCCATTGCACATTAACATTTTGCCGATTTGCTGGTTTGCTGTTGTACTTGTTGTAAATAGTTCCATTTTTTTACTTGTCTATTCTAGTTTAAATTGTATATTACAGTTAATATTTATTTAACATTGTTGCTGCGCTTAAGATTGTTAACCAGTTACTGCACCTTATTTTTTGAATAATAAAAACTCAGTTTGTCTGGAAACAGTTGAATTTTCATTTCTCTTACCCCTTTAATGCACAACATGCGTCACAAGTGACCTGCATGATTTTAAATCTTCAATATCTTTGCAATTAATTGATATATCCATTCAGGACTCCATAAATCCCTCAATTAACTTGGTTTGAATTATGAGCTTCATAAAGAAATGGCATGGCATGACATGAAAGATGTACATGCAGTAATCAGAAACAAGATATGTAATGAATGAGAAGTTTATTGGCAAAATAAGTCACTTGTGCATTACAAGTTTACATCGCATCACTGTTCAAGTGTGCCACGAGAAACAATGTCATTCTGCCATGGCACAGAACCATGTGCTGACTGAAAGAAAGACTTGAGGTCATTTCTAACAGCCATGGCAGCTCTGGTGGATCGGGCTCTGCTCATCTGAGATGGAGGGATAGGGTCCAAAAGGTTGTCCCCGGTCACTTCTCTTCGCCACTCACCAGGCCTGAAAGACCCAGCACTTTCCGTGTCTGCAAAACTGGGTGGTATGTAGCGGCACTGTGGGCTGGCCACCTCATCTGTGTAGGCAAGGTAGTTGTGCAGCACCACACAAGCCTTCACCACATCCACAACTTTGTCAGGCCGAAACTCAATTGGTCTTCCAAGAATCCGCCAGCGTGCTGCTAGGATGCCAAAGGAGTTCTCAATGACCCGCCTGGCCCTGGAGTGGCGGTAATTGTAGATCTGCTTGTCTCTTGTCAGATTCACTCCTACATAGAAAACAATATTAAAAATTGTTACTCTTCAATCACGGTTTAACTAAATATCTAGTACAAATTAAATACGACTATTTAATACCTGAAGTGCATCTCATCGTCCAGGTCCTTCAGTGGTCGAACAAGTGTGGCAAATTCTCCTGTCCTTTGCCTTGACTCGTTCAAAGGGCGTACAGACCACCTCCTCACACGTCTTCTCTTTCGTTTAGTTTTAAGCATTTCCACGAGAAGCATTTGTTCTTCAATATCGATCAGCTCCAGCTCCAAAAGTGTCCTCTCTCGCTCAGTCGCCATTGTTCACTGTGCTGTTCACTCTGCCGCAACCATAGAAAAAAGCCGGAACCGGAAATGAAACACTCCACGCACGAATTCAGGAGATTTCGCGACTCAGCGCCCCCTAGCGTTGTGGCTGTAAATTACCACGCACTGCAAAGAAACCGACGCACAAGCATAAATGCCAAGTGACGGCGATCATGTTCGCCGAAGCTTCGCAGACAAATCGGCGCAGAACCCTAAATCAAGCTTAAGTCCCGCGGGTCCGCGGTTAAATCCCGGTTAGCTCGCGGTTAAGTCCCGGTTAGCTCGTGGTTAAATCCCGGTTAGCTTGCGGTTAGCTCGAGGCTAGCTCGCGGTTAGCTCGAGGCTAACTCCGCGGTTTAGTCCGCGGCGGTTAGCTAGCTGCTAGCTCCGCTAGCTCGCTAACATACATGAGCTATGTTGGAAGGCTAGCCTAAGGCTAAAACATTGGGCGGCTAGTAGTTAACTTCTATTAACAGTTCAGCTATGTTGGGCACAAACACTTAACATATAAATAATTCTAGAAATTCACTTACCTAATAAAGTGATAGCACCAACAGAGGAGGGAGGGAGAGAGAGAGGGAAGGAGGGAGAGAGGGGGGGGGGGTCATGGAGTGTTCTGTCTCCCCATTGTAACAGTCTGAGAGTCCCTAATGTTTTGTCAGTCTGTGTCTGTAATGCTATAGTGGGAGGGGAGGTCGGGGGGTTGGAGTGGGGGGGTCATAGTGTCAGGTTCTGGCTCCCTACTATAGTCCTGCAATGGGTTAAGTGGTCATAATGTTTTGGCAGTCTCTTACTGTAATGGTTAAATGGAGTGGGGGGGGGGGGGGGGGGGTCATAGTGTCAGATTCTGCCACCCTACTATAGTCCTGTAATGGGTTGAGGGGTCATAATGTTTTGGCAGTCTGTGTCTGTAATGCTATAGTGGGAGGGGGGTGGGGGGGTTGGAGTGGGGGGGTCATAGTGTCAGGTTCTGGCCCCCTACAGTACTGCAGTAATGGTTTGGGGGGTTTTAATGTTTTGGCAGATACTGTTATCCACTGAGAACTGTTTTCCCGCCTCGGGTCTGGTTGTCATGGCTACCAGGGTCAACTGCTGCTCCTTCTCCTTCTCCCTCTCACCTCTGCCTGAGTCAGAGGGAAAGTGCAGACAAGGATTTGCCCTCCGAACAAATGCTTGTATCTCAAAAACTACAAGTGCTATCGAGAAAACAAACACATCGTGAGCGTCAGCCAAGGGTTTTCTACAATTTAGTGTTGTTGCCACGCGCGTACTGCCAAAATTGTGGCCGTAGTCGTTTTGGAAAGAAAGTATGTGACACGAAAATCGTCGAGAAATCCCTCTCGATTTCCACATACACACACATGGGGAAAAATTCGAAAAGCTGTCGCCGCACTCCTCGCTCAGAGGAGCCTCCAGTCCAAACCGTACGTCCCACACAAATCAAACCAACACCATCTTAAAGCCAACAAAAATCCCTACGTTTTTATGTATTTTTTATCTCTGTACCTCAAAAACTGTGACCACCACGTGAGATTGAACCTTTTTTTTTCAGAATATCACCGAAGCTGTGAAGTTAGAGTGTCGGTCAGAGGGAGCCCATTTTAATTTTTTTCCCCAAATTTCCCCAAAACGTAAACTGCGACCCTGACCAAACCGTAAAAGGTATCGAAACGCCGTTTTCAGGAAGAGAAAGCTACACTTCCCGCTACTACGTCGCGAAAAAATCTTGTTTGAAAAAACTGTATAGAAGCACACCGAGTCCGATCGAGACGCACGTTTTGATGTATTTTGTGTCTGTGTGCGACGAACGGTATTTGAGTTGAAAGGTTTCGAAAATCGGCGGAAGATGAAAAAGTTTAATAAGAAGAAAAAACGTAGTGAAGAACAATAGTTTGCAAGAACAATAGAACAATAGTTTGCAGTGCGAAGCACTCCCATAGCTTTGCTATGAGGGTCAATAGTTTGCATTGCGTAGCACTGCATCACTAATTAGATTTAAATTAATTATTGAACTGTTTAAGTTACTGCGTTAATGCACATTCATTGATATGCAATTAATGCATGCACGCTCCCTGATTTGACCCTCACCCCTTCATCAGGAAGTGATGAAGCAGATACGTCGTGGATGTTTTTGAGAAATGTCCACAACCTTTCTGAGAAGAAATGGAAAGGTGTTTTCTGAATGAAAGTTCAGCTTCAAAGCCCTGCCAGGTGGTTCTCCTGGCAAAACTAAAGTTATATGCATTTACTGTTGTGTTCTAGGTCAGGGATTCCCAAACTTTTCCATGCCAAGGTCCCCCGAACAGCATTAGCTTCTGGCCGGGGACCCCCTTTACAAACCTACAGACAATGCTACAATATATGCAAAGAAACATCATCTTTTATAATGTTTCTTACTTTTATTCACTATTCAACATTTGTTTAGCATAAGTGCTGCCTCATATTTTCTGATTTTAGTTGGCCTGGAGTTCTTAGGGTTTTTTTTGCAGGAGTGTCCTCCACGACAGGGCTGTTGGTCTGTTCCTTCTGTCTCTTTGTCAAAAACCTGTCCATTTTGTGCTAGCTACATGCTAGCTTGAGGGGCACAGGAGCTTGATAAATGGCGCAAACCGCCAGGTCTACACAGATTATGAGGTCATGAACGATGTTTTGACTGGCAGGAAATCAGAAAGATGAGCATGGCAAATAACATTTAGATGTGATATATTATTAATAATTATGTTTTATGATAATGATTTAAAAAACAGTTCGATTTTAGTTTATTAAAATTATTCATAAAATCATTAGATTATATTTTATAATAATGGTTAAAAATAATTCGATTATTATTTTTTTATTTTTCTAATTTTTTTTCTTATCTTCCCTCCAATTGTCTGAGGCCCCCTAGCGCCGCCGCGCGGCCCCACTTTGAAAACCACTTTTCTAGGTTACCACTAGATACCAGAGATTTCACTTGCTGGCCAAGTTGCTGGTCTAGATTCTTGACCTGAATGCGTACTGAAGTTTTATTGACTGCTGTCGAGAGGATTTGAACCATTCCTCTGTTAGCCAATGCCTTTTTCAGATGAGTGTGCATTGCAGTAGTACTTTTGAGTACTTTTGTTGTATCTCAGGTCTGTAATACATATTTTGCATGTCACGGTAGAATGGGCTTCATCTTAAGAGAAATATTTCCACACACTCGATGAACCGCTGCTAGTTTGCTGCAATGACCCACTGGGCTCCTCACTTGTCGTCCTGGAGGCTTTGATGCTTAAAACGTCATGGCACAGTAGTAAAGTTGACTAGTTGACTATATGCAGTACATTAGAGGTTATTCTGGAGAATATTCTTGCTACTATTTAGCATTGTTTTATTTAGATTGTCGGAATAATAACAAAGTACAAATTTTCCTTCCTCCTGAAAATGACCTCTTATCAACAGGTAAACCCCAACCTGTCCTCTCTGTGTCTCCATCATGGCTGAGTCCTGGAGCCTCAGTAACTCTGAGCTGTGAGGTCGAACATCCGTCTGCAGGATGGAGGTTCTACTGGTATGAGGTCATTCCTAGACTATCACAAGATGTCACTGATGTCAACGCGCTGCCTGGTAGCATCAATGGAACTGAACAAGATTCCTACATCCTTCATGGGCTAATGCACACATCACGATACATGTGTTATGCTAGTAGAGGAGACCCAGAGTATTACACTCGTCGAAGTAACCCATCATTTGTCTGGTCTCGCTGTTAGTATTTTTATTTATTTATTTATTTATTGGTGTTACTGTGAAAGGACACATTCATTTAGAATGAAAAAAAAAATAAGATAAATATGAAATACATTTTTAAAGAAGCTTATTAAAAATCCTATACTACAGTAAAAGTAAAAAAAATGCAGTAAATAAATTCTGAAGAAAGAAACCTTGACAACTGAATTTGTAAAATAATGTTGTGCAAGGATTCAATATATGTTAAAAGTTAATTTCCACTATGGCGTTTTTGTTTGATGATTCTATTTATTTATTTATTTTTCAGATGACAACTCTGCAGTGTCTCTCAAAGTAAATCCTAACAGAGAGCAGCATTTCTTGTATGAGTCAGTCACACTGAGCTGTGAGGGAAACGCCACAGAGTGGAAAGTGATGAGGTTTACTGATAAAGGACATCGGTCAAACTGTAAACACTGGGGAAATATGACAGGATCTACGTGCACCATCCAGAGATTAAAGTACATAAATGCAGTGTACTGGTGTGTGACTGGACCTGGAGAGTTCAGCAACGCTGTCAACATCACTGTACAGGGTATGTCAGTTCATATTTACCTACAAGGTTTCTTGTCTCCAAGCAATTTTTTTGAATCATGCATTTTACCAACCTGCTGATTACATATCCCACCATGTGGCTATATAAGAAGAAAAGTATAACAGCGAGTGAAGAGTAGTAAAAATCTTTTACGTAAGTTGTAGGACTGAGCATCTTAAATGAAAAACAGCTTTCAGAATTACAGTGTTAAATGAAAATAACAATGTTCACTCTACTTAAAGGAAATCTGAACATTAGGAACACGTGTTAAAACATCATTCACATCATTTCAAAGTCACAGAATGATGGTGACCAAAGGTGTCATTCATTAAAAAAAAAAACAAAGGATATACTGTAAAGTTTCCATCACATTGCCAATTTACTGACACTTTTGTTACTCTAGGTTTATTTGAATGAAAAAGATCATTACACTTATCAACAGGTAAACCCCAACCTGTCCTCTCTGTGTCTCCACCATGCCTGAGTCCTGGAGCCTCAGTAACTCTGAGCTGTGAGGTTGAACATCCATCTGCAGGATGGAGGTTTTACTGGTATAAAGCTGTTCTTGGTCTATCACACAAGTATTCAACCCACAGCTATCAGCTGCTTCCTGGCAGCACCAGAGGAACTGCAGAGGATTTCTACATCATTCATGGAGAAACACAAACATCACAATATAGATGCAGAGCTGGAAGAGGAGATCCAGTGTATTACACTCATTACAGTGAACCTAAGTTTGTCTGGTCTGGAGGTCAGTTTGCTTGTTTGCTTGTATTTTTTTTTTGTTTTTTTGTCTTTGTTACTTTATAAAATCTTGATGATTACACAATCTGAAAGGTAAATATTGTAAAGTACAATCACTGTACAGTTTTTGAGTATAAGACTTCAGTTTCATCTGAATAATACAGTTTCTTTCTGCAGCACCTAATAGCTCATTTATCGTGCCACTGTTCACTGGGGTCCTTGCTGGAATGTTGCTGGTTGTTCTCCTGCTCCTGCTGCATTGCTTCATGAAGTCCAAGGGTGAGAATGTCAGATGAATAGTCTAAAAATCACTGCATGTTGTAACAATGAGAAGATAAATATGTAACATTAAAAATGTCTTTGTCGACTTCCGGTTATGGCGGCTTGCTGAGAAGACGCGTGTAAGACTGCTCTGCTACTAAACAGTTTAAATCCTTGCTAAATAGGCCAATTCTGTGTGACATGCAGCCCAACTACAACACCAGGGTTTAGGAATATACCGATGGAACCAAGAAAATCAAATCGGAACAAGACACAACAAACCAAAGTAACTAACTTTGCAACTCCGACTGCCAAAACCAAGTTCACCGCTAAAGACAAGGCTATGGAAGCTAGCGCTGCGGCTAGCAGCGTCGGCAGCGCTAGCCTCGATAAACAGCTGGAGGAAAGCATTGCAACCGCCAGAAACGAGACCAGTACCGCTATGACAACAGTACTGGCAGCTATTAATACGATGAAGACTGAGTTCTCAGTCAAATTTGATGGCATCCTCTCCATGATGGAAAATGTAAGGAAAGACATTACAGACTGCTTAGAAAGAGTAACGCAAGCGGAGACGAGAATCTCAACAACAGAAGACGACGTAACTACGCTCCAGAAGAAGGTGAAAAACCTAGAGGGGAAAAATAAAAATCTGGAAGAGAAAGTGTTGGACCTGGAAGCTCGTTCACGTCGCTCCAATGTACGGCTTGTTAATTTACCCGAAGGCATGGAAGGAGACGACATCTGTGGATTCCTGGAGAGTTGGATACCGGAGGCGCTGGAGCTACAGCAGCTCCAGGGGAAAATTACGGTCGAAAGAGCGCACAGGCTTGGACCAAGAAGATCACAAACGACCGACTCCGCACCTAGGACCCTCATAATGAAGTTCCTGAATTATAAAGATAAAGAAGCGGTGATGAAAGCGGCCAGGGCAAAAAAGCAAGTTCGCTACAAAAATCATCCAGTGAGATTCTACCATGACGTGACCGCAGAGACGCACAAGAAAATAAAAGAGTTCGAGGAGGTGAGGAGACAACTCCGTACACTGGGGCTCCGGTACGGTATGATCCATCCTGCCCGGCTTATCGTCACCTACAAAGAGCGCTCACACATCTTCAATAGCGCCGACGAAGCCGAGGACTTCATTAAGAAGATCCAGTCGGACAATCATCCAGACTGTGGTAGTGAAGAACTCATGACATCATAGGAAAGGTAACCAAAAACTGCTGATGGAACTTTATTCTAACAACTTTGATGCAGTGCAGAGTTAGTAGGGGAGGACAGAGTGAAATTTAGTTATACTGAGTTCTGATTGCTCTCCCCCCTGATCTATTGATAAAGAACAATCTTCTGATTTATATGCACTGTTTAACTAAGTAGATATGGAGGTGTTTTTTGTTTGCTGGGTTGCTCTAAAACAACTTTCTAAATTAGCAGAGTAGTTACGTTCATTCGTTTTTTTCCCTTCCTTTTTAGACATCAGCATAGCTATACTGATCCCCACACTGTGTGGATCGGCTCTTTGCTTTTGGGAAGTCCAGTAAACGAAGGGGCGGGTGGTCACCTGACGGGGCAATACTCAGGTGGATTGATGTTAATTGAGGGGAATGCATTTGTTCTCTGTTCCTTTTTTGTTCCTTTTCTTTTGCTGCTCGGTCTGAAGACACTAAAACTGTTGGGGAAATTCAAAATATTTGATCTATATGTCTGTTGATCTTAAGGTTAGAATTACATCCTGGAACTGCAGAGGGCTACAAAAAACAAAAAAGGTTAAGCAAGTAATGAACAGGGTTAACATTTTACAATCGAAAATAGTATTCCTTCAAGAAACCCACCTAACACACGAAGACGAGCTTAAAGTGAGGAGGAGGTGGAAAGGTAAAATTCTGTCAGCTCCCTTTACCTCTCAAGCAAGGGGTGTTATGATCTTGATCCATGATTCTATTCCATTTCAAATTCATAATGTTATCAAAGATAAGGCAGGACGATATTTGATCATTCAAGGGGCAATTCTTAGGGAACAATTAATTCTAATAAATGTCTATGCTCCAAATACAGACGAACCCAAGTTTTTCCAAAATCTATTTCTTACTATTGCCTCCTTACCCGGTGCTTGTATAATGGCAGGTGATTTTAATTGCACCTTAGATCCCCTGAAAGACAAAAGTTCAGGCATCGATCAGTCACATTCAAGAAGCAGGGGCGTAATTATTTTATGAAAGAAATGAGTTTAATTGATGTTTGGAGGGAAGATAATCCCAATGGGAAAAAATATTCATGCTACTCTGGTACACACCAGTCATATTCTCGCATAGATTTCTTTTTGGTTTCAGCACAACTTAAATATAAAATAAAGGAGGTGTCCTATGATGCTATACTCCTATCTGACCACGCTCCAAACTCTTTAGTTTATCATGACCCTAAACTGGCTAGTGATATTCCCAAATGGAGATTTAAAACAAAGTGGCTATCTGATACTGACTTTGTTACTTCTCTTGATGAACAGATTAAATATTATTTTGAAACAAATACAACCGAAACCTCACAAAGTACCAGATGGGAAGCGTTTAAGGCCTTTATCAGGGGGCAAATTATCAACATCACTAGCTTTAAAGCTAAAGAAACCTACAATAAAACAAAATCATTAGAAACAAAAATAAAAGGATTAGAAGAAGAATACTACCAATCGGGTTCCCAGGACACCCATCAAAGATTACTTTTGTTAAAAACACAATACAACGAAATATCTACAACAAGAGCTTTATCAAGTTTACTTCGACTTAAACAGACATTTTATGACCAAGGGGAAAAACCTGGCAGAGTGCTGGCATGGCGCCTCAAACAACTTCAGAATGAAAGACTTATCACATCACTACAAAACGATAATAATGAAAACATTGTTGACCCAATTGAAATAAATGAGAACTTCCAAAAATTTTATGAAAAGCTTTATAGCTCGGAAATAGGTCCAAATATGTCTGAAATTAATAAATTCCTGGACAAAATCCGAATTCCCAAAATATCAGAAGTAATTAAAGGAGAACTAGAGAAAGAAATAACATTAATGGAACTATCTACGGCCATCGACAGTATCAAAGGAGGGAAAACCCCTGGGCCAGATGGAATACCCATTGAGATTTACAAAGTGTTCAAACACAGATTGATGGTAGTATTATTAGAAATGTTTAAGGAGTCCTTTCACAACGGAATCCTTCCAACATCATTAAGGGGAGCACTAATCATTTTATTGCCAAAACCAGGCAAACCAAATAACAAATGTGAAAACTTTAGGCCAATCAGTCTCTTAAATGTGGATTTAAAAATTTTGAGTAAAATAATAGCCAGGAGACTGGAGAAGATAATTCCAAATATTATTGACAAAGACCAAAATGGCTTTGTACAAGGTAGACAAGGCTTCCACAATGTTAGGAGAATCCTGAATATACTATTTGAGGAGAAGGGAGCAACAGATACAGCATTGCTGTCATTGGATGCGGAAAAAGCCTTTGACAGAGTAGAATGGCTTTATTTATTCGAAATCCTCAGACGTTTTGGCTTTGGAGACAACTTTAATAAATGGATAAAACTACTATATACAGAACCATTTGCTGAAGTAATGACTAACCGTAATATATCCAAAACCATTAAGATACAAAGAGGATGTAGGCAAGGAGATCCCCTATCCCCTCTCCTCTTTATTATGGCTATAGAACCTCTGGCAATTGCAGTAAGAACACACCAAAATATAACAGGCATATCAATTGGACCACAGGAACACCGTCTGGCTCTGTTTGCAGATGACGTAATCATATTCCTTAAAAAGTTGGAAAAATCCATTCCGGAATTATTAGAACTCCTTAATGTATTTGGGAAAACCTCAGGATATAAATTAAACAAATCAAAATCATCAATAATGCTTTTAAATCAGTTAGAAAGTAAAAACCCTCCTAGAACAGTCACTCAATTTAAAATTGTAGACTGTTTTACATATCTAGGAATTCAAATTGTCCCACAACTCAAACATATTGTAGCCAGTAATTATGATCCATTACTACAAGAAATCTCAAAATTATTGGAAAGGTGGACACCCTTACCCATGTCACTAATAGGAAAAATAAATGTCCTTAAAATGAATATAATGCCCAAATTGTTGTATTTGTTTCAAAACCTTCCACTTCCTCCTCCAAGCAACCTGTTCACTCAGCTTAAAAGACTGTTTGTTAGATTCTTGTGGAATAATAGGCGCCCCCGGACGCGACTATCACTACTGTACTTACCTTATGATAGGGGGGGACTCAAGTGTCCCTGCCCTCTCTGGTACTATTGGGCGGCACAATTAAGAACGATCATGTTTTACTATGCAGAAAGAGATGTTCCTCTCTGGAAAGGAATGGAAGAACTACAGCTAGATCTGCCCCTTACAGTATACCTGTACTCAGCGAACACTAAAATCCTCAAAAGGAACACAAAAAACCCTATTGTGAAAAACATGATTGTAGTGTGGCATCAAGTTAAAAAATATCTGAGAGATACGCCCCCCCTCTCTATTTTCAGCCCGATATGGGGTAATTACTCCTTTCCTCCAGGTAAATCAGATGGGGGGTTTAAATCTTGGGCTACTAAAGGACTGACAAAAATAGGAGACCTTTACGACTCACAAAAAGTGCTGATGTCATTTGGAGAAATAGCTGATAAATTTAATATAACCCGTAACCATTTTTTTAAATACCTACAGTTGAGGAATTTCATTAGAACACACCAAAGCCAAACCTTAAGCTGCCCGGAAGAGTCTACAGTAGAAAGATTAATGAATATGGATTGCCTAGGGAGGGGTCTAATATCCAAAATATATAAATGTCTAATAGATGGAAGTACAGAAACATCAGCAGGGCGGCTGAAAGCGTGGAGAGAAGATCTACAGGAGGACATCTCAATAGAAAAGTGGGGCGAGGCATGCGCTCGAGCACAATCAAGAACTACTAACACACGCTTGAAAATATTACAATACAACTGGTTGATGCGAACATATATTACTCCAGAAAAACTTCACAAATATAACAGTGCTATACCCGATATCTGTGTTAAATGTGAGAAGGAAAAGGGTACATTTTTTCACTGTATCTGGCAATGTATAAAAATACAAAAGTTTTGGCAAGAAATAAAACAGTGTATTCAAAATATTTTACAAATTCGAATACCCTTAGTTCCACATTTGTTTATATTAGGTCTATATCCAGATAATTTGAAGCTTAAAAAACATCAACGAATATTTGTAGATTTAAGTGTATTAATGGCTAAGAGAGTAATAGCCCTCACATGGAAAAGCACCTGTAGCCCAAGTGTGAAGAGGTGGTTGTCTGAACTGTCTTCAACTCTCCCTTTAGAGAAAATTACATATACAGTAAAACACCAACAACATAACTTCCACCAGATCTGGGACCCCTTTATCAGCTATTTATCGAGGACTGATTTGTCTCATGTGGTGGAAGCGTCTGGGGACATGTAAACAGTAGTGCTTTGCAGTGTTTAATCTCATAGAAATGTTTGTTTTAATACTATCTATTTTTTCTTATACGCACTAACATAATTTCCAACCAGAAACTTGAAAGCCTGTTAAGACCGGGGGCGGGGTGTTGACATGTTTGTTCTTAACATGTAATTGTAATTCTTTGTATTTTTTTAATTTTTTTTGTATTTCTTTGATATAATGTGAAAATAATAAAAAGAATGTTGGTAAAAAAAAAAGTCTTTGTCCTCGTAGAACCATCCAGAAACAAGTTGGCGCAACACTTTTACACACACACATTTAAACATAACACAAAACTTTCAGTGCTTCCTGTTAAACTCACGTCTTTGTGCTTTAGCTGCACCCAGTGTCAGAGCACCAACCAGGACCAGCAGCTCAACAAGGAGGACCCACAGGAGGGAGTATACTGCTCTCTCGGTGAAGGTCAGTCTTCCAATGAATGCTAAAAATGCATCTGTAACAATTGTTTTCAAGGGTATTCCTTCCAGATGAGCATTTCTTCTGCTGCACGTTTAGCAATGTTGGACTGAGTCAGGCTCAGAAGTTAAAGAGTATCCAGATTCAAACCTTGAATCTTGACAGTTTTAATTTATATCACAGAGATGAACATGTCTCATCTTACTCTGATTCTCACTGACCTTTAGGTGATGGCTGTCTCTATGAATCAGTCAGTGGTGTTGAAGACACTAGAAATGGTACAGTATATTTGTTTTTCAACGCCTGGCAGTCAGACACAATCAATCAAGTTTTGTTCTGAACAGACTGAGACTGGAAACCTTCCTATTTTTTAGATAATGAGCCAGAGAACAGCTACAACAACGATGTTGTGGATCCACTTTCCACCACAGGTAATTTAAACTCTCCTGATATTTGTACCTCCTCACATCACACACACAAACAACATTTATCCAGCCTGTTGTCATTCAGCATACTGTGGTTTCAACACTTTGGCTATCAAAGACACACATCTCTGCAAAAGGAACCATAAAGCTGACTTGTGACCAGAGGTCGTGTCCTGGCTTGCTGGTTGCTAAGTTACTAGAGATTATGATCACTTATGTACTAGAGTTTTAATAATTCAAACCCCCAATTCTGATGAAGCTGGGACATTGTGCAAAACATAAATAAATACAGAATGCAATGATTTCCAAAAACATGTATTCAACTGAATACACTACAAAGACAAGATATTTAATGCTCAAACTGATAAACTTTATTTTTTTTTCTGTAAATATTCCCATCGCAATCTCATTTTGAATTTGAGGCCTGCAACACATTCCAAAGAAGCTTGTTTACCACTGTGTTAAATCAACTTTCTTTTTAACAACACTCAATAAGTGTTTCGGAAGTGAGGACACTAATTGTTGGAGCTTTGTAGGTGGAATTCCTTCCCATTCTTGCTTGATGTACGACTCCATTGTCTCATTGTCGCATTTTGTGCTTCATAATGCACCACACATTTTCAGTTGGAGACAAGTCTGGACTGCAGGCAGGCCAGTCTGGACACTGTCTCACTAGAACAAGCAGAGAGGTCCTTGAAAAGGACATTGCTTGGATGGCAGCATATGTTACTCCACAACATATGTACCTTTCAGCGTTGATGGTGCCTTCACAGATGCGCAAGTTACCTATGCCATGGGCACTAACACCCCCCCATACCATCACGGTTGCTGTCGCATGGTCCTTTTCCTCTCTATCCCGGAGGACACAACCAGTGCACTCGTCAGACCACGGCATAGTTTTCTACTTTGCATCAGTCCATATCTGATGAGCTCGGGCCCAGAGAAGCCAGCGGCATTTCTGGGTGTCGTTAATATATGGCTTTGTGCCTCTCATGGTAGAGTTTTAGCTTGCACTTGTAGACGTAGCGAAGAACTGTGTTACCTGACAATGGTTTTCTGAAGTGTTCCTGAGCCCACCTGATAACATCCTTTGCCGAATGATGTTGGTTTTTAAGGCAGTGCCGCCTAAGGGATCGAAGGTCACAGGCGTTTAATGTTGGTTTTCGGCCTTGCTGCTTATGTGCAGAGATTTCTACAGATTCTCTGAATCTTTTGATGATATTATGGTCTGTAGAGGACAAAATCCCTAAATTTCTTGCAATTGCACATTCTGAAACACTGTTCATAAACTGTTGTACTATTTGCTCACGCACTTTGACTTCATATACTTGATATGACAGGTGTTTTTTTAAGCATTCTTCAACTTTCCCAGTCTTTTGTTCCACTGTCCTAGGCTCTTTGGTAGAGGTGGGCGGATCGATCCAAATATCGATAATATCGATACCAACGTTGGTATCGAGATTGATCGATACCAATGTAATTAGATCGATACTTAAGTTTCAGTTTCTCTCGTTTCATTAAAGAAGCGACCTTACTCTGTTTGTCTCGATGCCGCTGCTGTCACAGAGCAGATCAGGCTCATTTTGCTCCTCCTCCCCCTCGAGTGTGTTTGTTGTACCGTCATGTGACTCCGCAGCGCCAGGTGACCGAACAAGCCCACCGCTACCAGCCAGGCTCGGCCAGCAGCAACGCATTACACACAACGAGAGAAAGAATAGAGCTGTTTGGTTATATTTTCGGGCCGAAAATGAAACGATAGCAAGTTGTGCTATTTGTAAAAAGGTGGTAAGATACAGTGGTAACACAACAAACTTGTAAAAGCATATAGAAATTTTTAAAATCCCCGCCCACTTGGCCCCTACAGATCGCTGATAAGAAGAAAAAAAGTGCACTAAAGGGGAGAAATGTTGTCTTATTTTTGTATTGTATTGTGCTTCCTAAACACGTCCTTACATTATTTATAATATTTGTTGTGGAGTGATAATTTTCTACACTTTGTTTAAGAAAAAAAAAAAAATCCAGAAAGAAGTTCAATGAAGGGAGAGATTAAGTTTTTATTGCAGTTTCTGAACACTCTGCCTGAAAAATTATTTGTTTTTATTTGTCCTCAGGTGATCATTTTGTGTTGTTTCTGAACAAAAACTTTTATTGTGATAAAGTATTTTCTATTTACTTATAAACCAAATTCTGTACTGAACTTTGATTAATAATCCAAAAGGAAAATCACGAAAACACTTAAAATGTCATGAGAATTAATTCAGATTTAGATAATCCAGATTGATGGTGCATCCACCTTAATTTTTAAAAAGTATCGATATCGGTATCGGTATCGGCGATACTGGCCCAGTATTTACTTGGTATCGGATCGATACCAAATCTAGCGGTATCGCACACCTCTACTCTTTGGAACGTGTTGCAGGCATTCAAAAAAACTAATTATCCATCTGGATTCTACAGTGAGCTATCTCCTCAAGTGCAAACGTTGGCTTTACAAATGTCAAACTTATTTTAAAACAAATTGACCAAAGGCATCAATTCAAAATTCTAATAGAAATGTAAATTTATTTGTGGTGAAGGTCCTCTTCATCACTTGACTAAGAACATAGCTGATTACACAACAGCACTCAATTTAACCAAATGGCATGTAATGAACAAGCAGACACAAAGCTGAAAGTTTAAATGTATTTTATTGTGTGTTTTCTTGCTGGGGCCTCTCAGCTGCTACTGTGAAGAGAAATGCATAGTAAGGCTTGTGTAGTGTTCAAGGGAATAATTGTATGTTAGCAAATCTGGTGGAATGTTTCTTACCTTTGCTGTCTCCTCAGGTGTTCAGCCTAAAAGAGGCCGCCGGAGGTCTGAACACCTTCTTAAAGGTCCCGGGACAGACCATTGTGATAATTGGAAAGGGGGGGACAGCAAATGCTTGCCAACTGTAAGGGTCTGTTATGGTGACTGTTAGTTGAGTAAGAGGCTTTGAGATGTGTACTCGTAGAGGTATTTGGGGGAAATATATATTTGTTTACTTGTGTTATTTTACCCAATATTGTATGGGGGATCTGGGGAGGGGCTCACCTGCTCAGTGGTAGGGCTCGAGTCATAATTAATGGCAGCCTATAAAAGGGAGCCCGTGCACACAGACAGGGGGTGTGTGTATGATTGGCAGGGCTGTGACCCAGACCTCAGGCCACAGAAGGGGCTTAATTTTCTTTTGTAATGTTTTCTTTTTAAGTCTTTTTGTTTTGTCATGCATTCTTTTGGGTGAAATAAACACTTGGTTGGTTTGCACCTCATCTCGGACTCGAGTTTTCCTGTTTTCATCCAACCGCTACCGGGCCATCCTAACATTATTCTTATGCATTCATCATTTTTTTTTTTTTTTTTTTTTTTTGTCCTCCATTATTGTGTTTTTGCTCCAGGTCCATAAAGAGAGGTGCATCATCAACAAAACAAGAGAAACCCAGACAGTGTTCATGTTTGGTTTTGACTCTCTGTCCAGTTCCAAAGGAGATTATATGAACTATACCCTTCATTTGCATAAAGCTCTATTAACCTGCTTACAGCTTTGTTGTTACAGAAACAACTGATGTCTTATTTGCAAAGCCACGTGTAATGGACTGAGAGTGTGATACAAGATATAATGTTTTTGTTTTCGTGTTGTGCCGATGATATGGTTGTATTTTATGGTAAATCTCTCGTCTGGTTTAGCTCCACGATTCACAATCTTCAGCTACAACCCTTTTCTGGTCATGTATAATGAACAGATGTACGGACGTGTTTTTTTTTTTTTTTTTTTTTTTTTTTTTTTTTTGAAATAATGTGTGTATTAGAATGTGTCTGCCTTTTTATATATGTGGATAGAAGTCTTAAATGCATTGTGTGCGACAAGAAAACTTAACCATTTAAGCAAAAGATAGGAGATTTTTCCACACTGCAGTTTTCTCATGCCTCTGTGAGACATTCAATATTTGCAGATGCATTGCACATTTGAACCTCTAATGGTCTTGTGTATATAAGATACCTGCAAGATAAGTATGCATATTTTTTTTTTTAACTAATTGTTGTTATTTGTGGTTAAATAGACTGAGCAAAGAGAGTCGAAAGTTCTAGGTAAAGTAACGTGCTTTATTTTGTCATCATACAACGAAATTGCATGGTCGGATGGAGGGTTAGTCCTGAGCCGCCGTGAAGCCAGAGTACCCAGAGAAACACGGGGAGAACATGCAAACTCCACACAGAAAGGCCCTAAGAATCGAGCCCTCTCCGCCCTGGGGATTCGAACCAAGGACCTTCTTGCTGTGAGGCACCAGCGCTACCCACTGTTCCACCGTACCACCGGGGTTGAAGGGAAGAGTTTATTCTTGGTTCTGTGGTTTGACTTCAAACATTCTGTTGTGTGGTCTTTAGGAGTTAAAGAGGAAAGTGACTGGCATGGATGGCCTTATGTAGCCTAATAAAAACTCCAGATAGGAAGGAAAAGCATGTTCGCATGTTTGTTGCTGCTCCTGAATAAAAATTTAATAAAAAAATTCAATCCTATTTTCTTCCACTGGTTGCTCTACTGAGAATCTACATGATTAGGCTGATAATAATTGCCAGAGACTTAAGATGAACATGCAGCTTGTGTGAGAAGTACCATCAAGATAAAGATTTCTATTCATTCAGCTTATTGCATGCGTTTGATATTAAACTTCAACCGACCGCACTCGAGTAACATTTTATTTGTGAACTCTGAACACTGAACTGGACACAACACACAGTACCAGTATTCAAGGAACTCTTTAATTCTTGTGAAGGCGCCATTTTGTTTTGTTCGGTTCCTGCAGCAGTCTCTTCGCAGCCATGGGGACGAAGCAGTGTTTAAGTCTGTTTGTGCGGTCTTGCATGAGTTTTCCAGAGAGAAGGCCGGTGAAAAGAGAGTGTCCTGGGTGGGCGGGATTGTCCCGGATCTTTGTGGCCCACTGAGCAATCTTGATGACCCGCTGCGGTTGTTTCTTCTCGGATGCACTCTCTACTGCGCAGTGGTAAAATGTTTTTCAGCAGAGGTGGAGGGAGTTTGTTCCTCCTCAGCGTTCTCAGGAAAAAGAGACACTGCTGGGCCTTTTTAATAATGTGGGTGGTGTTCACAGTCCAGCCCAGGTCCTCTGAACTGTACAGTCTGAGAAACTTGAAGTTTGTGGCCCGCTACACTCCTCTCGTCTTACCCGAGTCTGATGTGCGGCCTGCCCGGAAAATTGTACGACCTGCTAGCTCCACAGCTAGGTCCGGGATCTTCTCATGCAGCCAGGTCTCTGTAATTACCACGATACAGCTGTCTAGCCAGTTGTTAACGTCCCGTATTTTAATCTCGTCCATCTTGTTAACAAAGTGTCGACGGGGATAAGATACAAAAAGTTTGAGGGGATGGGATGAAAAGGGTCGACAGGATGGGATGAGAAGGGTCGAGAACATGAAGGGGGATGAATGTGTAGACGGATGATGGAACCCAGGGAGAGAGACTTCATTTGCCTGGGGGCACATCTCAAGAAGCTCCACATCCTTGTCCCCTGGAATGATAGGTGAAAGAGGAAGAAAATAAAAGAGAGGGATGGGGGTTCGAGCGGTTAAGACTAACCGCTAGAAAGAGAGGGTTAGGACACACTGTTACAGGTAAGCGCAGGACATAGAACGATATGGGGCGTGGTCTAGTTCCCAAATGAAAATTATAATAACCTCATTTGTGGTCTGCACAGAACATGTCAGCCAATACTGTGGCAGACACCACATTATGCCATCCATCCATACACTTTCCCTCATCCAAGATCTCTATCTAATGCAGTTGTCCGACAGTCCTGCATGTTCAATGACAAACTAGTTCTTTCCTAATATTCATTTTGGACAGCCAAGGCTTGCATGCAAACCTAGCCTGCTTTCTATGCAGGTCACATTTGGCAGGCATGCACAAACACAAAGTAAATGTTGCAGCAGATAACAGCAGATTACTTACATGTATTGTCTATACATTAACAACTTTGTAAGTGTATAACTATATATATGTATATAGATAGATAGATAGATTGAGATATATATATATATAGATTTGCAGCTTAAGCAGGAAGTGTGCATAGGTCAGCTCTTACTAGGTGTGATCGCTGATCTCACCCTTCCGCAGTCTTTCTTTTCAAGATCTGTGCTTTGACGCATAGAAGACGTATATTTTACAAGTAGAACAACAGAGAGACAGAACAGACACTGAAAGTGACAATGGACCACACACTGCTCTGTGCGCTGGGCTTATTCTGTGAGTACACCCGTGACGTTCTTTGTATAAACCCGTTTTTTCCAGTCTCTCTGTACTTATACAGTGTTGACGTGGTGGTTTTCATCAAGATACATGCTTAGAATGAAAGCCTGTGTTAATTAATTATCTTAGTAATGTACATAGTCTTGTTTATAGTATTTCTCTTGTTTGATTTCATCTCACTCTTGGTTTTAGTGTTGAATGCAACGCTCTACTGTGAGCACACCGAAGGTAACAGCACAGTTTTTCTATTATCCCTATGCTCACACAAGACAATACTTGCGTACAAGTCCCCTTTGCATTTGTTTGTGATATTTGTAGATGTACTTGCAGTTTTCGAAACGTATCTGAACAAAGCAGTCTTAAAATGGCGTAAAAATGCTGGTTCCTGAAAGCAAACAGGATGTATGTGTGTGCTGTGCGACATCTAACACAACAGTGTCAAAATGAACTGTAGCAAATCTAATTGTGTATATGTATTTGGGTAGCTAAATCGAGTATCTATCACCATGAGTCTGCAACCTACAGTAAAAGTTTCACACTTATATGATTGCACCATTTCACACTGCACTTACATGATGTGCAAACAACTGCTTAGTCATATATAACATATGAATGATTTGCAGTTTAAATTGTTTTTCGTCTATTCTATATTTGACTTACTGTCATTTAAGTCATATGCTAAACTTGTTGCAGTACTGTAGCAAACAGAGCAAGCTTCCGGTATGAAATGAGGAAATGTCATTTTAACTGCCCCACATGCGGAAGAAGACGCTTAGGTGTGGTACGTGCTGCTAGGGCCTTTGACTGCAACAACTACTATTTCCTCACCACTATGTGTTCACTTTACAGCCTATGCCCACCGAAGATGTGCATTTATTTGCATATAGTCACCTTCCTCGGTATAGCCTTGTTTTTATGAACCACCAACCTGACATCATTTCTGAGGAAATGTCCCTGGAAATGTCACACCTAAAACACAGCCATGGTCGGTCTCATGATCTAATGAAAGTGAGAATTCAGCTGCTTCACGGATCAAAAAATAACATGAAAAAAAAAAAAGAAAGCGAAAAGAAAGCCCACTTAATCTATTTTTGGCCGCCATGTCTTCGGCAGCAAAGGCAACATGTTGTATGTGGCTCTGGCCACACTTAAAGGGGAACTACTGTTTTTTACAACCTGGACCCTATTTCTAGCATAAAATACGGTCGTTTACTCACCCAAATAACTTTTGTGTCATTTGCACTCGTTTAGGAAATAATTAGATCACAACTATATGTATAGTGGGAGTGACAGGGCACCGAGACGCAGCCTCTAAATGCATTATCACATTATCTGCCGCGAAAATCGTTAATTTCACCAATATTTTGTTATGATACGCTAGTGCTATTTCCCGATGAGTCCGGAGTTACCTGTTGTCATCATCCGAGGTCTTATTTAGGGTTCTTGGTGCCCTGTCACTCCTGCGGTATGGATTTACGTTGATCTAATTATTTCCTAAATGAGTGCAAATAACACAAAAGTTATTTGGGTGAGTAAACTACCATATTTTACCATATCTAGAGATAAGGTCCAGGTTGTAAAAAACAGCATATCCCCTTTAAGTCTGATTTCCTGGTGGAGTAGTGGTTAGAGATGCAGCTTTGGGACCAAAGGGTCCCAGGTTCGCCCACACCTGTGTCCATATAAGGTGCCATGAGTAAGCACCCAACACACCACTGTGTGAACGAATGGATGGGTCAAATATTTCCCCATGTGAAATCACTACAGTATAAATTACTAGTTAATAATTATCTGAATCCAACTTACACTGAATTTTGAGGTTGAACTATAGCAGGGTGAAAGCCTTTTATGCAGGATGTCTGACCACTTTTTTCTTAATTTTAAAAAGAAAATCACAATAATTTTCATGTTTTATTATTTCTCTCTGAACAGAAAACAGATTTAGAGCCACACTGCGAGCACAAAAGAGAGTCATACCTCTAGGGGGCAGTGTGACACTGACCTGCTCTGTTGAGGGCTCAACTAACTGGAATTATGACTGGTTCAGGCGTACCGCAGAGCTTTCTGAAAGTCAGATTGTCAGAGGTGGTGAAGCAGACCGAGTTATCTCACAGGAAGGCATCTACTGGTGCAGAGGAGCGAGAGAAGACCCAGCTGTCTTCACGGAGAACAGTGACACAATCGCCATTGAAAAAATAGGTTTGCACTTCTGATCATTATGGAAGATTTACAGCATTGCTTGTCTTGATTTTAATTTGTGTGTTATTCGGGTAAACAGTTCCCAATAGGGCTGTTGTGACCATGGAGCCCACGCTGAATCAGATATTCAGCGGCGAGATGATCACTGTCAGATGTGAGATCCTGGGAGGCAAGTCCATTCACTGGGAGTATGAATGGAGAAGACCTAACTCAAACCCACCTTCAAAACACAGTGAACAAAGGATCAGCAGTGCTTCCGAGTACAACAGTGGAAACTACATGTGTAAGGGTAGAAGTGACATTTATTTCTCAACGGAATGGAGCAAACCCGTCACACTGATAGTGTCACGTAAGGATTTTTATATTTACACCTTTCTCTTCGTCGGAATTAGACAACAGGAACATTTAACACTATAAAAGGATAGTGTGAGATCAACTCATAGCAAATTATGTCCCAGCTGATCATAATGGAGCAATAGAAGTCTTTTTAGGTGTGTAGGTCTATGAAACATAAGAGTTAACTCTAAGCCTTTGTACATACAGGTACCTAAGTGCTTTTCATTTCTATGGATACGTTGGACAGTCTGGGCAATGTCCCAGTCTGATTCTGTTGCAATTCCTTGAATGGCCACTTGAGGCTAACCATGGAAGAAAGTCAGTCAACAAAGATTTAAATGTTAAAATACCAAACTTTATATTAGAATTAAACATGTTTGATACCTACAGAAGAGATAAAAAGTAGTCTCTGAATTAATTTACATATGACAACTGTGCAGAGGGTCTATGTCAAAGGTCCCAGCAATTTATTCTGGCATCTGTCCACACACTGTTCAAGCTGACACTGGATGATGTCATCTCTGAGCGCCATGCCCGCTTGTCCACCTGTAATTTGCTAGTGCTATGGTTTGTCCACAACCTCAGAATCGGAAAAATATTCAGCCACGTTGCAAAAAACTAGCAGTAGCAAATTACAGGCAAACAAGCCGACCGTCGTGGGTGCGGGCGGCCCTCAGAGATGACATCATCCAGGTCAGAAGACATCATTCAATAATGGGTAACTCCGGACTCAACGAGGAATAGCACTAGCGTACGATAACAAAATACTGGTGAAATGAACGAGTTTTGCAGCAGATAATGCGTTATTTAGAGGCTGCATTTCGGTGCCCCAGTCACTCCCACTATATGGATATACGCAGATCCAAATATCTCCCGAACAACTACAAATGACACAAAAATTATATGGGTGAGTAAATGATCATATTTTGGGCCAGAAATAAGGTCCAGGTTGTAAAAAACGGTAGTTCCCCTTTAAGTGAAGTATTTCCACACACTTGATGAACCGCTGCTAGTTTGCTGCAATGACCCACTGGGCTCCTCACCTGTCTTCTATGAAGCGTCCATGTTGTTATTGTCATGTGATCAGTAACTAGTCGTCATGATGCTTAAAGCGTCATGGCACAGCAGTGAAGTCAACTAACCGACTATTCGACTAGTCTGTACAACCCGTAATTCTGACCAACATCTACCTAGATTAGATGTTGTCATAACCTGTTGTGTTGCAACTGACTCGACAGACACTTTTAAATCTGATCCCAGTATCAGAGTGGCCAGATGTCTGCAGAAATCTGGTTGGAATCAAATTTCAGACGACCTCCGAATGAAGTTTCGATACAATTTACAAAAGTTGCGTTTCATATGGTGTTATGCTGCCTCAAATTTCTAAATATATCAGGAAATGCGAAATAGTCAGTTGGGTCTAAGCCTGATTTAAACTGAAATAATTTGCAGAGACAGTAACTGAGCTCTCTTGTTCTTTATTTGACAGCACGTAGGCCCCATGCCGAGGTGAGCGCTGACAAATCAGGCCTCACTGTTGGTGATGGTACTGTGAAGCTGACCTGCACTGTGTTCCCACCATCACCTGGCTGGAAACACTTCTGGTACAGAGACGATAAAACCTCTCTACGCCTGACCAAAGATGCCGTTTTCCACTCAAATGGACAAATCACTGTGTCAAAGGAGGGATATTACTGGTGCAGAGGAGGAAGAGGAAACCCTGTTTACTACACAGACTACAGCTATTCAATTGATATTGTCAAAATTGGTGAGTCTGGCAATATGATTGGCTGTTGAGGTTGGTGCTGAAACATTATGTTTCATTTAATGTTCTTACTGATGAGTCTTGATCATGATCAGTCACATACAGGGCTGTTGTGATCCTGCAACCCGAATGGCCTGAGATATACACAGGAGAGACGATTACTCTAAGATGTGAGACTGAGGAGAAAAGAGACACTGAATGGGCGTATGAATGGGAAACAACCAGCTTATACAAGCCTCCAAATGAACATGAATACAGGATTGAGAATCCTTCTCCATCCCACACTGGAGACTACAAGTGTAAGGCCAGACTGAAAAATGGCCTGCACTATTCAACAGAGTGGAGTGATTCTCGCACAGTGACAGTATTGCGTAAGTCATCGTTTTTCTTTCTTGCATGAACGTGATGCATCAGAACGCAACAAAACCACACCAACAGAATATATTTTATATATTCAACATTTTCATTCTGAGAAATGTTTAAACAGCTCGTGCCAAGCCGGTACTCACGGCATCTGCATTGTGGCTGAGACCTGGAGCCTCAGTCACTCTGAAGTGTGAGGTTGGACATCCATCTGAAGGATGGAGGTTTTACTGGTATAAAGCTGTTCCCGAACCAGTCAACTCCTACAGGTATGAGCTGCTACCTGACAGCAGCGGTGGGCATGAGTTCTACATTATTGATGGACAGACACACACAGCAGGATATGTGTGTAGAGCTGGAAGAGGAGACCCAGTGTTTTACACTGATTACAGTGGACTGAAATTCATCTGGTCTGCATGTGAGTTTATTTCTAAGACTGAAGTCAAAAGATGTGAGAGGATGATTTCAGAAGTCATGTATTGATTGGTATTAACGTTAGTTTACCAAAAACCGTTAACTTTTCCTGAACCTAATCAAGCCGCCTAAACCAAATCAAACAATAAGTAATGATTAAAATCAAACAAATTGTTCATATTTCAGTCTTTATATGTTGTTTCTTGTGTAGCTTGCTCTGACCTAATATTACGTTGTTTTTCAGATGTGCAAAATCAAACATTTCTCTCGGTGAGTCCAGACAGAGTACAACACTTCACCAATGAATCTGGTTCACTGAGCTGCGAGGGCAACTCCACCGACTGGAGGATGAGGTGGTCGACTAAGGACGGTCAGCTGTCTGACCTGAAGAGAATGTCTGGCTCCACCTGTAACATCGACACTTTCTGGCACAGTAATGCAGTGTACTGGTGTGAGTCTGGATCAGGAGAGTTCAGCAATGCAGTCAACATCACTATTCAAAGTATGTTTTGATTTCATTTTCACATATGTGATATACCATGAGCATCATTCAACATGTCCTCCAGATAGAATGACAGTTTAAGTTGTTGGTTTCCTGTACTCTCTGAATACTACCCATAAGACCCAGACCACCAATCAGAGAACTAGAGGTTACAAAAGTAGATAGTGGCCTGTCTCACTCTGCCCTGAGTTTTGGCCTGAAAGTTGCACTTGAATGTAACTTTACAAAATCTGCGCAATGATTATGGTTCAAAGAAATATAAACAGTCAGTCTTAAACAGAAACCAAAACTGGAGTCATACTGTGGCCAGTGTTTTGTTGACCCATCCATCCGCCTCAGATGACTTTGGTTGGATTTAGTGTCTGTGCTTCCTCCTCCTTTGTCAGCTAGCTATCCACCCTTTAAAACAGGAGGGGAAAAAGACATTTTGATGCTACAGGGACGTCCCAGTAGCATGGTTTATGGCAGAGCTAAAACAAATAACTACAAAAGATTGGGCTGAAGCCTGATACCAATCCGATCATTTTAATAATGCCTGGATTGACCCCGATACTGATTGCCTGATATCGACATCCCTTGTCACAGTGAAAACTAACTATGGGTTATAATAAGCTGCTTGCACATGTTACCTGAAGGCTGTTTGTATTAGCTAGTATATACAGTATTTATGATCTAGACAGAACATATTTAGGCCTTTGTTCTGTGTGCTTCAGAACATTACATTTGAAACAAAATAGATGAAATGACAGTGAGATGTAACCCTTTAATGAATTAAATTTTTTCTGGGCGGTAGTACAAAATCAGAATATGAAAAAAAAAAGAGAAAGTTGAGACTTAATAATTTAGATTTAGTTGAAATGCGGAGCTTAATGCCTTGAACACAGAATACTGGGAGCACAATTCATTAATGGAAAATCATTTTGTACGGTGAAGGGTTAAGAATGTGCTCTAGGAAGTTTGGTAGTTATGCAATGTCTGTTCACCATTGCACTTTAGCATGTTCTGACGGCCCGCATATGATTTCTTGCCTCAAACTTCCCATTGTTCCCAATTGTTTTCCAGCTGATGATATTATCTTGGTGAGCCCTGTCCATCCTGTGGCTGAGGGAGATTATGTTACTCTTGGCTGCAAACTGAGGAATGAAAATGTAACCTACAATGTGCTTTTCTACCAAAATGACAAACTCCTCCAAAATGACACAAGAGTGGAGCTGAGAATCTCTGCTGTGTCAGAGTCGGATGAAGGCTTCTACAAGTGTGAATACAGAGGAAAAGTGTCACCACAGACTGGGGTAACAGTTAAATGTGAGTATGACTCATTATTTCAGTGGCATTATTTCCCACTGAATTCATTTCTTAATTTCTTCTTCATACATCAGATAAGATAGGAATCCAGAATATGTCATTTTAGTTTATAATGACTTCAAATAACAACACAAAACTTTATATTTTCTTGCTTAGTTTGAAGAACTTGTTCCCTGTACGTCCTCACACAGGCACACATTTAAATCTTTTAAATTGATCCTTTATTTCTGTAGTAGAAAGCAGGTTGTTCCAAGAATCCCAGCAAACTGGCCACAGTTTTTCTTTCTTATTTTTGCTGTATTTCAAACTCTACATGAGACTCATAACTTTTATCCTTTTAGCAATGCTGATTTTAGGGATATAAATAAAATGTGTTTTTAATACCATTCTTACTGTTTTAAAGCTTTGCAGCAACATTTAAATAGAAACTGTAATGTCTGTTTTACAGATTATATTATGCTGGAGAGCCCGGTCCTTCCTGTGGCCGAGGGAGATTCTGTTACTCTTGCCTGCAAATTAAATACAGGGGTGTTGCTTTCCAGTGTGTCTTTCTACCAAAATGACAAACTCATCCAAAACAATACCAGAGGAGCGATGCATATCCCTGCAGTGTCAAAGTCAGACGAAGGCTTTTACAATTGCAAATTCTCAGGAAAGGCGTCACCACGAAGCTGGATGGAAGTAAAATGTGAGTAGACCCTCTGCAGTAAGTTTATTAACTGACAGAGAAGAGATAATGGTATGTGTCATCAGTTAATTTGTAGATCATTACAGAGGGGTCAATTTATGCACCCATTACATCAGTACATGCACTGGTTGGAGAATGTTTGACTGCTCCTTTGATCATGCAAATTATGCTCCGTTGAGACCTAAATGATCCACCTGTAGGGCTTTTTTCTTCTCTTTGCATGCACCACCAATAGAAACACTGCCATGACATAATAGTCAGCTGAAAGTTGGTATAGGAATGCTGCTTAGTTCTGTACAATGTACACACAACAGTGTTGTGCATAAGCTCAATAAAGCCTGAACTCAACTATCCACACAGAAGCGTTGATCTATTTCTCTGTCTTTTGACTTATTTTTATAGCTACCTCTGACATAGGATACACAGTGATGCATTCATGTGTTCAACCAATCAAAATAACACTTTTGCTGGGAAAGTATCTACCCTGAAAGACGACCTCAAAAAGTTTTAAAAACTACAAATGTTCTCAGTTCCCGCAGTATGGCACACAAAAAAAGTTATAGAAACTCATTGTCTGTACATACTGTATATAAAGATGGACAAACCCTTGGTAACGTCACTCCTAGTTCTCCTGAAGAGCAGTTTTGAGGCTCAGCGTGGCGTCTCCGGCTGTTGCCATCTTGGCAGTGCCTGCCTAATTCATGGCTAATTCAAAAACACAAAGACGTGGAGCTTGAGTGGAGCTAGATATGCAGCTGATAACGTCTGATAGCAACCATCTGTCACTAAAAGCAGCCAGGTCCTAAATTAAGCATAACGTTAAGCCTTGATATAATTTATGAGAGTGAATAATATGGAAATGTACACCTGTACAGTTGTCATAAATGAGTGAAATAGCCTTTATTCATTTTATCTCTGTTGGACAGTTTGACATGGAGTTCCGTGCGTATTGACCATAGACTGTATATAAATATGAACAACCTGTCCCTACTTCCTTGCATTGGCCAAACTAACGCTATTTTCCTGAGGATAGGGGCAGCACCATCTTGCGAGTTTGGAGCCGGAATCTGTGGGGTACGAAAGAGGAGTAACACGGATGACCCAACTGCCCTTTTGCCAGACTCACTTGCATTTTTGTTTAATTAATACTGCGCTCTGATCTACCTGGACTAGTTACAAAGAAATGTTGGATTATACACTGTACTTATTGTATTTTTAAATTTTTATTTTTTTTTACAACTCTCATGGTCCTACAGGACCACTTTACGTCACAGTTAGCATGGTCAATTATTTATTCTTATGATTTTGCTAGGCATTTTAACACTATGTATTATTAATACTTGTTACAGCACTGTCCAAACCTGAAAAGCCTTCATTCGCTGTGCCGATCATCACTGGGCTGATTGGTGGAATTTTAATCCTTATTTGCCTGTTGCTGCCTCTACTACTGCTGTGTAGGGGCAGAGGGACAAAAGGTGAGACTTTGATGAATTGCTCTATGAGTCATTCGTAATCATTGATGAATTCCCGTACAATGACATTAAGAAATATAAATGAAAAAAAAATAAAAATAAAATAATAATAATAAGACGTTTCTTTCACAGGTCTTTGTTATACAAGGTAGGTACAGTTCTACGTTTTTCTTCTTGAGCATCAGTATCACGGACCATATTCCCATGTTAAGATAACGCTGCATTCGCTGCCTGTTTCAGATCACCTCAAAGCACCAATCAAAGTTCAGCAACAGACCAAGTGGTCAACCAGGAAGCAAGCCAAATATACTCGTCTCTAATGCACGGTCAGTCCTCTGAATTATCAAACATAATAACAGGTCCACTGCTGCAGGTTTAACAGTTTAACTAAGTATGCAATGTGACTAATGTGACTCGATTTTTCTGTCTATAGGTGACATTTGTATCTATGAATCCATAAGACGCACTGGACACACTGAATCTGGTAGGGTACATACTTTATTTATTTATTTTTTTTCACACGTTTAGATTATATAGCTATGTGATTCAAATTACAAAATATAAACATTTGGATTTCCGAGGAGCCTGTAGAAGTCACTTCTGATACGCTGCAAAAAGAGAAGCATTACATGCAATACGGTTTTGTATACAGCATTCTTTTGCTGCACTTTACACAGAGAGGGGTAAAATCATAATGTGCACTGTGTATGACTGTCTTCCGCAACCAGCATAGACTACTGGAATACAAAAGAAAGCCTGTTTCTCTTTTGACTTGTTCACCTTCACAGGTATAAATGACGACAAGGAGGAAAGCTCGAACTACTGCAACGTTAATCCATCAACCACAGGTACAGGTGCTTGTCAACCGTTGAGTTGTTCGATTTCAAATAACAAATTATAATATCATTTGTTATTATTTATTAGTCTACATCAGGGGTGTCAAACATATGGCCCGAGGGCCAAAACCGATATGCCAGAGGGTGCAAAAGTGCAAAAATTTAAATGAAGGCATTAATTGCAAAGTTTCAATAAAAGTAACTGCTATTCATAATTCGTCCTCAAGGGTCAGAATGTTTTAGTAAGAGTTGGGAACATAACACAACAAAACAAAAACTCTACATAGCAGCAATGCACCGAAATTGAACTTACTTTTGAAAATGATGGTTCATAGTCTATTGAATTTTTAAACCCAGTGTGGTTGTATTTAGAATCCTGAAAGTGGAAACAAGTAGAAGTAATTTCCTGAGAACATGCATTCTAATAAAGTCTTGTGTCCATCCCTGACAGGGGTAAATGACGATGCAGAGGAGGACGATGCTGATTACTGCAATGTAGATCTTGATTCTGGATTTGTAGGTTCCTGAAGAAAAGTGCATCATCAGAAAAACCAAAGAGGGGTGGGCATCAACAAAAAAGGCTCCTATGTTGTTGCAGTGACCTTTGTATTTTCGTGCAGGTTAGATGGTGTAGACTTCAACATGAGACTTTTTGTGACAGTTTCATGACCGGCTGTTTTATTATCTGTAATTCTCTTTAATATGTACAGATTGTCTGGGCAATGAATTGTATGACTGGTGGGGTAAATAACAGCATCAATGAAATGCAAGTATGCACAGTTTTCTTATATTTCTCTTTGCAGCAAATACTAGCAGGAGCTCCAACATTTCACAGTTATGCTGCTGTGATGTGCATGCCATGATATTCATGCTTATCCAGATATTCAAAGTATTCTGCTTCTTCTCTTAAAACATATTTTTTTCCTTTGTCATCTAATTTGTCCTTATTATCAAGTGGGCCGCAGGTCTTTAATAAAATTTATTGAACTGATACTAGTGGCTAAAAATGAACAACACGTGTCTTTTTACTGAGATCAGGCATAACATCAAAACCACTGACAGGTCACGTAAATAACACTGACCATCTTGTGACAATTCAATGTCCTGCTGAGAAACTTTTGGACTTGGCATTCATGTGGATGTTACTTAGACATGTAGCAACCACCTAGACCAGACCAGGCACCGCCACCCCATAGCAATGACACTCCTTGATGCCAGCAGCCACCCCCAGCAGGATGCAGCCTGACACAGACACACACACAACAAATCTTTAGGAACAACTCAAAAAACATGAAGAACAGCACAAGGTATTGACCTGACCTCCAAATTCAGTAGATCCCAAACTGATCAAGTATCTGTGGGATGATCCACAGAGGCCCCTCCCATCAACCCATAGGACCCAAAGGCCCCCACTAACAATATTCTGTTGCCAGACACCACAGGACACCCTCAGAAGGCCCATGTCCATTCTCTGATGAGTCACAACTGTTTTGGAGGAACAAGAAAGACCTACACAATATTAGGAAGGTGGTCATAATGTTATGCCTGATCAGTGTATACACTGAAACAAATTCTATCCTCTCTAAGATGATGATTTGCCATTTTGTATTTTGGAATGTATAATGGATGGAATGAGAGAAATATTAAATGTTGGTCAGATTCTTTTATACTGATGACACAGTTGTGTTTTATGGTAAACCTGTGGGTGTGTAGGTTAGATAGATAGATAGATAGATAGATAGATAGATAGATAGACAACTTTATTGATCCCTTTGGGAGGTTCCCGCGGGGAAATTGACATCTCCATCGCATACAGCACTGTCAGACATACATGTAGGAAACAGTACAATAAGCCAATTGTAGGTTGTAATAAATTATATCCTAGCTATCAGGCTATTACATTCAATAATAATCTGTTGTGCTTGTTGCTATTGTGGGAATAAATCATCTTATTAGCTGTTGTACCAAGAACTTAAAGAAAAAATCTATTGACAAATCTTTAAAACTATGGTGCATGGTTTTTAAATATAAATGATTGTCTGCTGTTCAAGCTCTTACATGTCCCTCTCTATATTTAGTAGTGTACTACTATGTTGCAACCTGTGATGCAAAAACAAAAGTAAGGAGTGTAACTAAAGTTCTATGACTGAACTGTGGTCGGGGAATAATGAAAAAGAACCAAAGAAGCTTTCAAGAAAAGTCACTGAATAACCAAATATTGAAATTCTCATCTTTTCAAGCTCAAACAGTCTGAGATAGTCTGTGGTGCTGGTTGCTCTCTGTAGCTATCAGAGTTGTACCCACTGATACTGATCAGCGGTGTCTTGGTTTGTGATTTCCTTTCTTGAATCGCTTAGACCACATTTGCACGGCGGCCATTTTTCTCTGATATCACAATCAGTGTGGAAAGCTTTTAAAACAGTGAAGTAATGCCTCGTAACACATGGTTAAGATGATGCCATTTGCCATTTAGCATTTCGGAATGTATAATGGATGGAGTGAGAGAGAATATTAAATGTTGGTCTGATTTTTTTATGCTGATGACACAGTTGTGTTTTATGGACTTCCTTTCATGCACAGGGAACTATTGCACTAAGAATAGATGCACGCCTGATCGTCATCATGTCCTGAGACAGTCTTAGCTGTTTTTAATCCACAACTCAAACGTATTTTTAGTGGATTTTACTTCTCGTTTAGTTCACTTCACTATCGCAGCTCTTCTGGAGTAGGGGTGTGTGGATCGATCTAAATATTGATAGTATCGATACCAAAGTTAGTATCAGTATTGGATTGATAGTAGCATGATGAAGTCAATATTTTTGTTGCAGTTTCTGTTCTGTATATTCATCAAATTACTTAAATTTCCTCGCAGAGTTTGTGTTTGCGAGCTCAGCTTCTCTCTCAGCACTTTTGCGCAAATAGCGCGCTCCTCTTTCACTTTGCTCAGGCTCACTTTAATGATCATACTGTTTTATTATGATCATGATCAACAAATTAAAGGCAAAATGTCAAAAATCATCAATGATCATGAAATTTCAAGTAAAAGGTATTGGTATTGGTACTGGTATCGGCAATACTGACCCTGTCTTTACTTGGTATCGGATCAATACCAAAATTTTCAGTATCGCCCACCCCTAATTTGCAGAAATTGGCCAGTAAGGGCTGGATCCTGCCAGTGGCGCTAGCGCCCTGTGACTCCTCTGTGACTACTTCTAGCTCTCAATGTGTCGCATCGACACGTTAGTTGTTTAACCTACTTTTATATGCTCTTTTGATACAACCTGCACCGTTTGTGACTAGTGGCTCTGCCAATTATCTGCGTCAGCTAAGCTAAGTTCTACTAGCGCTCAGACCAACTGACAGCACTTTGCAAAGTTGCACCATCAAACTTCACCATCGGCTGGGAGGAACTACAACTATAACTACCTGATCCACTTACTGAAGCTAAACGCAGCAGGCCCAGAAATGGGCCTCTGCCGGTAAGTGCTGATCCCTCATGCATCTACTGATACTCACTGCTAGCCTGCAATAGAGTTTCTCTGTGCTGCTACTACACGCTATAGCACCAAAGACCTTTGTTTGCCATAGCTGTACCCTTTTTCCCCCAGAACCCACCACCTCTGGACGAGTCATGCCTTCACTCACCTCATCTCCAGGACGCGATGGCTGTTTTCAAAAATCACAGATCATCTCTGAGCTGGAAGGCAGAATCTCTGTTTTACATCAGATCAGAAATGAAGAAGAACTCGTATACTGGTGCAACTGTAATAAACGTCTCAAATGATTGTCATCCTGGGCAAGAAGTCTGCCGCTGTATTCATTTAAGAACTTGATAAGACTGTGCCTGCCACTGCCCCTGATGTCTCTGCTGACCACTGGGATCACCTAGGAGCCAAGCCGAAGGTCCTACTGGGACTTGCTTCCACCACTGGTGACTGTTGCTGGCAGAGCCATTCATGGTGGAAAACTCCTCTTAATCGCTCCCATCCACCTAAAGCCCGCAAGTTGTCCACGTCCAACATGTTTTCCTTCCTTGGGGATCAGGACCCTCCTCTGCCCCCGTCCTCTCTGGCCCCGGAGTCCGTTGGTCCCTCTGCAGTGCTTCCACTCCCCTCGGTCAGGGGGCAGTTTCCCCCTGACCGCGCACCTCAGCAATAATACACTTTACCCCTTGCTCCAGAAACAGTTCACTGACTCAGCCCTTGTCTTCTGAACATGTAAAACCATAGAACCATCCTCATAAAATTACCTCCACTCCTTTTCCCACGCCACTTCTCCTCCAGTGGCTGCCCCAACTCCTCTTTTTCCTCCTATGGTGCCAATTCTCTGCAAGTCGTTGCAGTCAATGTGTGGCTACCTCAGGATTATCTTAACCACAACTTCGACTCATTTTGGTCCCGCTCTTCTCTGTTTTCACCTGACAGCCTCCATCTAAACAAGTCTGGTAGCCACTTGCTTGCAATTAACATACAGCATGCCACATCATATCAGCTGCCCCTCTGTGTATGACCACTAACATCATTCCTCTCTCACCTCTGGTCTTGACTCTTCATCTCTCAAATCAACTTCAGTCACCCCCATACTCAAGAAACCTGGTGCAGACCCCAACAACTTCAATAACCTTCGTCCTATCTCCAATCTTCCTTTTCTCTCTAAAGTTCTTGAAAAAACAGTTGCATCTCCATACCCACCTCTCTGACAATAACCTATGTGAACAATTTCAATCTGGTTTTCACCCATTACACAGCATAGAACAGCTTTCTTGAAGATCACCAACGACCTCCTTATGGCTGCTGATTCGGGGCTCCAGTCAGTCCTCATTCACCTTGATTTAACCATAGCATTTGACACAATCTCCCACTCCATTCTCATCCATAGACTAGCCTCCATTTGTATCTCGTAGAGATTGGTTCATCTCATATCTCTCTGGCCGCACTCAGTTCATTCAGTTAAAAACATTTATATCCCACCCATCCCCCTATCCTCTGGTGTTCCCCAAGGCTCTATTCTTGGGCCCCTTTTATTTATCATCTACCTCATCCCCCTTGGCCAGATACTTCATAGGTACAATATTAATTTCCATTGTTATGCAGATGACGTTCAGCCCCACCACCAAGTTAAGAATCCGTGTGTCATCTTTAACATCACTCTCTTATTCCAATATCATATTAACAATATCACCCGTTCAACCTATTTCCAGCTGCACAATATCTCCCTTCTCTGTCTATCCGAGGCTATGGACCCCTGGACTGGTTACATCCTGTCTGGACTACTGCAACTCCTTCTTATTTGGTTTACCAGACAAATCCATTCATTAACTGCAACTGGTTCAAAACTCTGCCACATGTATCATCACCAGAACCCCCTCCATGAGTCCTGTCCTGCAGCAACTCCACTGGCTTCCTGTTAAATTCCGCACTACCTATAAAATCCTACTTCTCACCTTCAAGGCCATAAACAATCTCACCCCTCACTACCTCACTAACCTCCTCCACATAAACATTCCCGCCTGCACTTAGGTCATCTTCATCCATTCAACTCGCCCTCCCACAAGCTCGCTTGACCATAGAGAGCAGAGCCTACAGCCGCTCGGATCCCCTCCTCTGGAATGACCTCCCGAAACACATAAAAAAATCACTACCTTCAAATCCCAGCTTAAAACTTATTTATTTATTATTTTATCTGCTGTCATTTTTATGTACCTATATGCTTTATATATGTCTATGTGTGTAATTTAAGCAGTGTTTTATTTTTAACAATTTTGTACGGTTCCCTTGAGTGTCCTGAAAGGCCTCTATAAATAAAATTTATTATTATTGTTATTATTATTAAATTTATAACATTGGTCTGAATTTGTTTTATGCAGAGGGTTCAATTATTTTATTTTTCTCATCGTTTCCACTGCTACGCACACACACACGCATGCACGCACACCCACACACACACACTAAAGTGGAAGTAAAAAGGTCTGTATTCTGCAAATTATTGTATGAAGAATATCAAGGTCTAATGTAACTTTTTACTAACTACATTTAATACCCTGACATGCATTTAAACAGTCTGTATATATTTTTGGTTTAAGATAAGACTCCAATGATAAATGTCTATCTCAAGTAGGAAGTTAGAAGGACTTTATGTCTACAGCCTGCTAAGACATGTGCCCTCCCCCACATTTTCAGCTTTTTCTCACTAACCCAATCTGCATTTTAATCAGTGTTCGCTGGACTTTTTATGCATGACATCTACGCAGAGAGGCAGCTTCTAGTGGAATATCGAGTGGTGAATTCACAGGTGAGAGGGTTTTTTTAATTTAAAACTTGAGGTAAACATTTATTTACATAAAGAAGGAAGGAAAATAAGGCTAACATATTTACATTCTTTCCACCAGATCCACCCAAACCTGTCCTCTCTGTGTCTCCATCATGGCTGAGTCCTGGAGCCTCAGTAACTCTGAGCTGTAAGGTTAAACATCCATCTGCAGGATGGAGGTTTTACTGGTATAAAGCTGTTCCTGATCTAACAGACAACTATACAACCTACAGTTTTGAGCTGCTTCCTGGTAGCATCAATGGAACTCCAGAGGATTTCTACATCATTCATGGAACACAAACTTCTCAATATAAATGTAGAGCTGGAAGAGGAGACCCAGTGTTTTACACTGATTACAGTCGACCTAAGTTTGTCTGGTCTGGAGGTTAGTTCAGACTTTTGTTCTATTTTTTTTTACACTGAGACGTATTTATTCAGAATGAGTTTGACTCAGCACAGTTGTGTAACGTTTTTAAACTCCAAAGTTAAGTTCAGTAAAAAATATTGAACCACATTAAAACACTGATCATTAAAGATCTATCTTTAAACTTATTATTTCACCTCTTAAACATAACAAATCCCAAATTTGATGTAATCCAACTGACAACTGAAACACTGAGCATGTAAAATCATATGGTACAAGGTTTCCACCTTAAGAGCTCATTCCCACTTTCCTTGTTCTTTTGTCCTCAGCCGTGAACTCAACAGTGTCTTTCACAGTGAATCCTGACAGAGAGCAACATTTCTTCAGAGAGTCTGTCAAACTGAGCTGTGAGGGAAACTTGACTAAGTGGAGAGTGATAAGGATTACTTCTTTCAGAGGATGGAGACAGTGTTATAAGTGTGAAAAAATTTCTGCATCTACATGCATCTACAGATTATCGGACAGAAAAGCAGTGTACTGGTGTGAGTCTGCATCAGGAGAGTTCAGCAATGCTGTCAACATCACTGGACAATGTATGTTAATTCATCCTTATCTATAAGGTTTCTCATCTCCAAGTAATGTCTGGATCTGGAATTGCTGATTATGAATTACAGATATTCAGCACTATGGCTTTAATATGCAACACAACAATTTAATTATAAAGACAAAATACTTTTCGACAAGTTACCATTCTAACTCACTGCATTTCAACATCCTTCTTTCTTTTCCATGTGAAACTGATCTCGTCCTAACAGATCCACCCAAACCTGTCCTCACTGTGTCTCCATCATGGCTGAGTCCTGGAGCCTCAGTAACTCTGAGCTGTGAGGTTGAACATCCATCTGCAGGATGGAGGTTTTACTGGTATAAAGCTGTTCCTGATCTATCAGACAACTATACAACCTACAGTTTTGAGGTGCTTCCTGGTAGCATCAGTGGAACTCCAGAGGATTTCTACATCATTGATGGAACACAAACTTCTCAATATAAGTGTAGAGCTGGAAGAGGAGACCCAGTGTTTTACACTGATTACAGTCAACCTCAGTTTGTCTGGTCTGCAGGTCAGTTTCTATATTTGTTTGTTGTTTGCAAGGTTTCTGATCTCCAACAACATCTCTGGATAAAATTTATTGATCCCATAGACAAGTGCATGTGTACTATATTGCTCCCGTCATTAATGTCATGCAGTTGCATCATAATAATGATCAGTCACAAATGACTGAGACTGGAAACCTTCTTATTTTTAGCTAATGGTCCAGAGAACAGCTACAACAACCATGTTGTGGATCCACTTTCCACCACAGGTAATTTAAATTCTCCTGATATTTGTTCCTCCTCACATCACACACACAAACAACATTTATCCAGCCTGCTGTCACTAAGCATACTGTGGTTTCAACACTTTCTAAATTTGGCCATCACAGACACACATCTCTGCAACAGTGAGTACATAGTCATTAATGTCATGCAGTTGCATCATAATAATGCATTTTCTTTGTGCAGCACCGAGGCCTGAAAGCTCTTCATTTATCGTGCCACTGTTCACTGGGGTCCTTACTGAAATTGTACTGGTTGTTCTCCTGCTCCTGCTGTATCGCTTCATAAAGTGCAAGGGTGAGAATGTCAGAAATCTAAAATGCTTATATCATAACATTCAGATAAACATTTTTCATTAAAAGTGCCTTTTTTTACAGGTTCATGCAGACACAGGTTAGTAAAGTGCTCTTTTCTCATTTTAAACAAAACACTCAAAACTTCCTGTTTACTTTTCAATTCACTACCATATTACTTGCTTTAGGCCCCCCCAGTCCCAGAGCACCAACCTGGACTGCCAGGTCAACAAGGTGGAAACTCAGGAGCGTCTATACTGCTCTCTTGGTGAAGGTCAGTCTGTTTAAAATATTAAAGCTTTTTTACTGCTTCAAGTGGAGCTTGTTCTTCAAGTATATTACTTCAAGACTAGCATTAGAGCTGCTCTTGAAGATTAACACCCCCCAAAGCTGCTGGTGCAGAGGAGTCCTTACAGAGATCTTCCACACCTCACTGAACCAGGAGGTCACTAAATGCTTCAAAGCTACCACAATTACACAGCATCCAGCTCCATTGGCTTCAATGTCCTGTTACACTGATACCTGTCATCATGAAGTGTTTTGGACCGTTAGTCGTGCAACAGATCAAATCCATCAAATCCATCCCCCCTCTAGTTTGCATATCAGGCCAATTGGGCAACTAGTGATGCAGCCTCCACTTTACTCTTCACACTGCTGACATTGAAGTACAGCAGCAACCGCTTCATAAAGTTAGCAGATGACACAGCAGATGTGGGTCTCATCACCAGCAAAGATGAGATAATCTACAGGACTGAGGTGTGCTTTCTGGCCACATGGTGCGGTGACAACAGCTTCATTCTATATTATTATATAGCGTCAATAACAATACAAATTGTCTCAAGACGCTTTAAAGAGGATAAAGGAGATTGATGTCGGCTTTCATGGAGAACACACCAAGTGCCTCCCTCTGATCATCAACGGTGCTGCAAAAGAGGCTCTATTTCCTCCTCAAGCGGATACTGGAACTTGTTATATGCTTTATATGTGCCTTCTAGGGCGGCACAGTGCCGAGGTGGTTAGCACTGTTACCTCACAGCGAGAAGGTCCCGGGTTCGAATCCATGGGCCGACTGGGCCTTTTTGTGTGGAGTTTGCATGTTCTCCCTGTGTCTGCGTGGGTTCTCTCTGGGTACTCCGGCTTCCTCCCACCATCCAAAGACATGCTCATTAGGTTCATTGGTGATTCTAAATTGGCCATAGGTGTGAGTGTGAATGGTTGCCTGTCCCTCTGTGTAAGCCCTGCGATAGACTGGCGACCTGTCCAGGGTGTACCCAGGGACAAGCGGTTACAGAAGATGAGTGAATGAATGAATGAATGAATGAATGTGCCTTCTACCGTGGCACCATTGAGAGCGTCCTGACCAACTGCAATACTATTCAGTCTCCTCCCACCATATGAGACGAGCAATGACATGCGGTGAGGTTCGTGGCTGGTGAGGCACCGATTTACAATTGTGAACCCAATGGAATAGCTTAAATTCGCCAATCAATTGGCTGCTTCCATTCTAAGTGGTTACGTTTCATATCTCAAATGAGCACACATATAGGTATAAGGTACATATCTGGTCAAATCTATAGTGGTTAAGAGAGAGAATAAGAGATTCCGTTGCAATTCCACAGTTCATTCATACTAGTTCAACATGAGAGTACCTAGTGAGAAACAAACACAAATATTTGAATTTAAAAGCAAATCGTCACATAATCAAATACATATAGTAACATTGAGTTGTTAAATCTTCTGATGATTTGATCCATTTTTTTATACAGACTGTTCAACAAAATATCTTGTATCATTCACCACTTTCTGTTTTGACTGAAGGTAGTTTTAAGAATGTTTTAAGATCCCAAAAAATGGAACGCTGTCGTCCAGTTGTCGTGGCTGTCGTGGCTCTCTAGCGCCCTCTTCCATTGTGCTTTTTCAGTGCAGTTTAATGTCAGATCAGCAAGACTAAATGTGTTACACTCATACATGAAATACATTACGTAGGCTATGGAAAATTAGGACACATGATAAAAATGTGCACAGCCACAGCCACAAGCACGCACCAAGGACACGAGCCTAACCTAGTTTGTGAGAGATTGCGCAACTTGAGGTGAGGCTCAGCTCTCTGCTAACTTCGGTCGCATTGCTCCCTGTGGTGGCTCGCTGTATTTACACAGGAAATACGTAAATTCAGCGACTTTGACGAATAAAATGATCAAAATGATGGGAATCATACAGAAATTGCATTTATAAATTGCATTTATATCACAGACCAATGAATGGACAAAAAGTATGATTTACATTATCAGTAGTATAATTTATTTTATCGTCATTTCTTTACATGATGCTAGTGAGGCACTCCCTCCCCTGCCTCCCCTGACCGCACATCCCTGGAGACGAGGTTCCGAACGTTCAACTACAATACTTGTAGTTGTTTTTTTTCAATACTTTTTGTACTTTTCTTTTACCGTGTTTATTTTATATATTAACTGGCTGTCCTGTCTCTGACTTTCACTGTGGGTCTTTACTTTGGTGCAGGTTTACCCTTGATCTACCAAAGTATTTTTCGGTGTCACAGAGACGTGTCTTATTTGACTTTTTGACCTTTGATTTTCACTGACCTGTAGGTGATGGTTGTCTCTATGAATCAGTCAGTGGCTTCGAGGATGCTGGAAATGGTGCAGTATATATTTTCCCATGACTAGCAGTCAGACATAATCAATCAAGTTTTGTTCTGAACAGACTGAGACTGGAAACCTTCTTATTTTTAGCTAATGATCCAGAGAACAGCTACAACAACCATGTTGTGGATCCACTTTCCACCACAGGTAATGTAAATTCTCCTGATATTTGTACCTCCTCACATCACACACACAAACAACATTTATCCAGCCTGCTGTCACTGAGCATACTGTGGTTTCAACACTTTCTAAATTTGGCTATCACAGACACACATCTCTGCAACAGGAACCGTAAAGCTGACATGTGGTCATTCTTACTAGAAGTGTCCTGGCCCTGGTTGCTAAGTAACTAAAGATTACAATCAATTATGTATGTTTAAGTTTCATTAACAGATACATCTCATCTGATCTCCCTTCTGGATTCTACGTGGCGCTATCTCCATAAGTGAAATACGTGCTTCACAAATTTTAAACTTCTTTAAAAACAATCTGACAAAAGTGAATATTTATTAAAAAGCCTATTGTAAATTAAGATTAAGATTAAGATTAAGATTAAGTGTCTATCGGCCAAGTATACTTGTGTATACAAGGAATTTGGTCTCTGCATTTATCCCATCCGTGAATTAGTGAACACACAAAGCACACAGTGAGGTGAATGTATTTGTATCTCGGTTATTTTCTGTTTTATTTGATTATTGTGTTTTTGTTTCAGGGCCATAAGGAGAAGTGCATCATCAACAAAACAAGAGAAGCTCAGATGACCACCAGCTTGGGTAGTTTTGAGTCCGATCTCACAGTTTTGGGTACTCTCTGTATTCTTTCTTTCTTTACTTGTATAATGGACCCATGGAGTGAGAGTGAGAGTAAAGATATAAAGTTGGCTGCAATTTTGTCACAGTGATAACACAGTAGTAGTTAAGCAATACAACTCAGACTCAGGCATCGACAGAAAAAAAGGTTAACCTTTTAAGCAAGCATGACATGTTTGCAAGTATACACATGTCACTAGAGTGAGAGCGAGATAAAATATAAAATGTATGTGTAATGGACGGAGTGAGAGAAAATATTAAATGGTGGTCAGATTTTTTTTTTAGGCTGATGACACAGTTGTGTTTTATGGTAAACCTCTTGTCTAGTTTATCATCGCGGTTCAAAGTAAGGCCCAACTATAACCCTTCGTAATATGTGCATTGAAATGCATCTGTCTATTTACAAGTACGACACGGTTGTGTTTTGTTTTGTGTTTATGGTGAGATTCCCTGCCTCGTGCACTGGTAGCAATACATTTTATTTTGAAGGTGAAGCAAGGAGCAACTCGTGATGGAAAAACAAAACTAGAGTGTAGCTAAGGTTCCACGGGTTAACCAGCTGTGATTGTCAAGAAGAATGAAAAAGAAGCTTCCATGAAAGGTTTATTTTTATTTTTAAAACTTGATTTTAATATGCGAAAAAATAGGGGTGTAACTCTATTAAAAAAAAATGAATCTAATGAATTAGAGGCTTTGTAATTAATTAATATTGATTAATCACATTTTAATCGCATAACAATATTTGCCCCAAAAAGCAACATTTTTTAATTTTAATGGATTTTAGTGGATGACTGAATCAAATGATAGACACAGACATGAATATTGTAAACTCAAGCTCTTTTAATGTCTGGAACAATGTATTTAATTGCATTTCAATTCAAAACAGTAGAAAAAGAAAGAAAATATCCCTGGCCAAAACTGAACAGACCTAAAGTTAAAGTGCCACTGTAAGTACTTTAAGTACTTTTTCAGAACAGTATTGACTTTAAATGTTTTTTGCACAATTTTCACAAAGCCCTGCTTTTATAAAGGCATCCATCAGGTAGTTTTTTTAAATGAAAGTTACCATCAGTCCTAGCAACGTGTTTTCATCCGATTCCTCTTTTTTGGTAGCCGTTAGCTGAGCTATGACGTGTTCATCAGTGTAATCGGTGTACCAGGAAATCATGCACTGACAAAAGTTCTGCTTTGTTTGGAATGAAAACTGCGATTAAATGCGTTCATTTTTTTAAACTCATTCATTTTTTAGTAATTAATTGATCGTAATTAACTTGTTAAAGTCCAACCCCTAAAAAAACAAACTGAAAACACTTGTCTTATCACAGATCTGTGTCGTAACAAGGTGGTGCATCACTTTATTTTTTCGTCTCCAATTTTTACTGCAGTGATATACACTAGACCCATTTATTTTTACTCTGCTAATGAAATTCTCATCTTTTCAAACTGCCTGAGATAGTTTGCTGGTTGCTACTGTGGGAACACATTCTCTGTAGCTATCAGCATGAGTTGTATCCACTGATACTGATCAGCGTGTCTTGGTTTGTGATTTCCTCTTGATTCGCTTGGACCACATTCGCACGGTGGCCATTTTCCTCGATAAGTGTTCAATATGGATAAGTAAAGAGTGTACAAACCAACAGAAAAATGGATATGAAAAGTATCTACAGTCCTGATGAAACTTTGCAATGTAAACTGAAACTTGGGTAACTTTATTGTTATTTTTCTGACAACTCAGGTAAAAGGAAATTATCAGCACAAATGACAGGAATGCTGATCAGCTTTATTTTATTTTTTATTACATTAAAGAAGGAAAGCTGCATAAGCGTTGCTCCAAGATGCTACAGGGACAAATACTGTACCTATTGTAATGACTTGTAATGTAAAATAATAATAATAATAATAATAATAATAAATTGAAAATAAAGATAACTCATGTGATAATGCATGTAACTTTATTTAAAAAATTCTATTGTGTGCATCTGAAGGATATTTTAGATTTCAGTAAAAGCTCCAGTTTGCGTAATGTGAAGCGGCAAAGCAACACTGCAGCACCTGCAGACACTGACACTTTCACACAGAGTAGTAGCTGAGAGGATGATAAATGTTTATCTCAGGAAGGAAATGTCTAAAGCCCGATAAGACACGTGACCAATCCAACACTCCAACACACTACATTTTTATCTCAGTGCTATAATCTGTACATTTCTCAGTGTTTGCTGGAATATGAATGCACTATTTCTGCGCGGTAGTGTCTGCTGGAGGGATATCAAGCTGTGAATTCACAGGTGAGATGTTTATTTAACTTTAAACTTTAAACTCATTAGTTATGTTCGTAGTTTGGCATATTAAAGCACCGCAGACTAAAAGCTTGTTGCTGTTATTTTTCTGTGAATTGTAATTTTATCATCAACAGTCGTCTTCATTTGATGCAGTTTTAGAGCTGGATATGAGGATGAGACACACTTTGTGCTGTGTTCTGGGGTTATTCTGTGAGTACATCATCAATTTGAAGTAAATTGCCTTTAACTCAATTTAAAGTCTTTAATTCTTATATAAAAAGGGTGATTTATTTCATATCTGCCTGCTATTAAATTATACACACCTTTGATAATGCCCGTTATCACCCGTGTTCATTTAATATTCCTGTCATTTTGATGACATCTAATGAGGCATCAATCTCTATTTTAGTGCTGAACAGACTCCTCTACGGCCACAGTCAAGGTAACGGATGATTTTATTTTTTATTTTTAATGTAAACCTACCTAACCGAAATAATACTTTAAACCACCAAAAACTTTATTTTTATTTTTTTTTATTTTGTCACACACTTCAGCAAGTATTATACATCTGAACAGTTCTAAAGCTGTGCCATCCATAGGTCAAGTGAAAATGATAATGTGTCATAAACAGCTGTAAAATTTTGAACCTGTTATTCTTTCTACATCCTTTTCAAACAGTGACACACAGGGCTGTTGTGAAGCAGCAACCCAACTGGTCAAGGGTATATAGAGGAGAGGCGATCGTCCTCAGATGTGAAATCGTGAATGGAACAGACTCAGAGTGGGAGTATGAATGGAGAACAACGAGCTTAATAAAACCTCCAAATGAGAATGAATACAGGATTATTTCACATGAATTGCACGACGCAGGTTACAGGTGTAGGGGCAGAAAAACAGCTGGACAGAAGCTTAAAACGGAGTGGAGTGATTACTATAAACTGAAAATCTATGCTTGTAGGTCACATTATATTTATTTAAATCATTTACACACACACATTAAATTTTCTTATTCTGAAAATGATCTCTTTCTAACAGATAAACCCCGACCGGTCCTCTCTGTGTCTCCATCATGGCTGAGTCCTGGAGCCTCAGTAACTCTGACCTGTGAGGGTAAACATCCATCTGAAGGGTGGAGGTTGTACTGGTATAAAGCTATTGCTGATATATCAAACAAGCATGGTTGTACGTCTTACAACTATGAGCTGCTTCCTGGTAGCATCAATGGAACTGATCAAGATTCCTACATCATTGATGGACAGACACACACAGCAGGATATGTGTGTAGAGCTGAAAGAGGAGACCCAGTGTTTTACACTCTACACAGTCGACCTCAGTTTGTCTGGTCTGGAGGTCAGTTTGTTTGTTTTTGTCTTTGTTACTTTGAGACATATTTATTGAGAATTAAATGCAAACATGTTAAGACACTTTTTTTTTTTACAGTTTGTTACAGTTTCTCATATCTGATCAGGCCTTTTAACATTAATGAATCCTAAAACAAATCTACCCATTCAAATTTACAGTGATTTATTATTTCATGTAAACAAACTGGCTATTGAAACACTGAGCATGTCAAAAAATATTGTTCTACCTTTAAAGACACTTTAAAAGACAGTTGCTGCTGTGGTGTCCTTCATTTTTTCTTTAATCAGACGCAAAGCAAGCAGCATCTGTCACAGTGAGCCCTGACAGAGAGCAGTATTTCGTTGGGGACTCTGTCTCTCTGAGCTGTGAGGGAACCTCGACCAAGTGGAGAGTGATGAGATTTACTGATACGGACCTACAGTGTCGCTGCCAAGAGTGGGGCAAAATGAGCGGAGCGACATGCACCATCCACAGTTTACAGTACACCGATGCAGTGTACTGGTGTGTGTCTGCATCAGGAGAGTTCAGCAACGCTGTCAATATCACTGTACACAGTATGTCGGTCCATCCTTATCTACCAGGTTTCTTATCTCAGAGTAATATCTGGATCACGTAGAGAAGATCCTGATTGCAAAGTCGAATAAAAGATAACAAGTATCTCTGCCTCACACATTTTGCACTTTTGGGACTTCTTTAAACATTCAAACTACTGAAACTTAATACATAAAAATGACTTCTGTCTGCAGGACAAAAGGAGGAAAGCTCTTCACTTGTGGTGACACCGTCCACTGCCGTCCTTACTGGAATATTACTGGTTGTTCTCCTGCTCCTGCTGTATTTCTTCATAAAGTCCAAGGGTGAATATATCAGAAGAATAATATGAAATGATTTATATGTCAGTGAAGACATGGTTTACATATTGCATTAAATATGTCATTTCTTTTCCCAGATCCATGCATGCGTCACAGGTTGGGTGCAGCTCTCTTTCCTCATTTTAATCCTGCACAATTTACCTGCACAATACTAATATTTTCTATTAAATTCACTACAATATACTTTAGGCTCACACACTTGGAGAGTACCCACCAGGCCAACAAGGATGAAACTCAGGATCGTGTTTACTGCTCTCTTGGGGAAGGTCAGTCTTCCTGAATGCTTCCACAGCTCTTTCTACTACCATTCCTAATACTACATCTGTGTTTTTTAAGGATATTCCTTCAAGATTAGCATTTCTTTAGTTGTGTATTTAAACAAGGCCAGTAATTAAAGAGTGTCCCAGTCAAACTTTTAAAACTTCTTTTTAAAATTTTTTTGGATGTGGATGTGAGAATTGACGTTGAATTCCATTGACCCTGTAGGTGATGGTTGTGTCTATGAATCAGTCAGGCGTTTTGAAGGCCCTGGAAATGGTACAGTAAGTATATTTTTCAGCATTTCTCCGACTTGTGTCACGTCATTGAGCGCACTGTGGTTTCCATACATTGTACATTTGGCCCTCACTGCGACACATCGCTAGCCTGGCATAGCCCAAATCAGTTCCTATCAACATGAGTGTGGTAACATGCCAATTAGATTCCATAATGAGGCGTGCTTCAACCAACACAGAGAAAAATATGTGTCTATATGTCTATGACGCAGTTACTCATCTGTCCATAACCGTATAAATCCCACCCCAAGTGATTTGACTGGCTTGGCCTTTGCAAGAGCACAAGCAGCTTCCAACGGAGCAACGTCAGACCAACTTTCTTCTGCAAAAGTTTTGTGGGAATTCAGGATGGCTTCCACGCTAACGCATGTCTGCCAGAGGAACCGTCAATCTGAGTTGTGGCTATTTACCCTAACCCTGGGCGTTCTAGAAGTGTCCTAGCTTGTTTCTTCTCTGGTTGCTAAGTTAGCAATTGCTACAACCACTTATGCATTAGAGCAGGGGAGCCCAGTACATCAATCATGATCGACTGGCAGATAGTGAAGGTAGTGTGGGTAGATCGTGTGCCATTGAAAAAATGTTTTACATGTTAGTCTATCATTTTTCACTTTATTTATTCACTTATTTTGCTTTTGTTCCAGGGCGTAAAGAGAAGCGTATCATCTGCAAAACATGAGAAACCCAGATGACCACATGAAAAACCACGTGTTCATGCTTAGGCACTTTTGATGTCTGGCCTTCACAATAATCTACAAAAATGGAGATTGCAGGAAAGGTTTCGCGTCCTGGCTTGTCTTTTTTCTTTCATTTCTACACTTAAGGTAAAAGTAAAGCTTCATATACTTGTGTGATGTTCAAAGCAGTGACAGTAACAGTTGTAGGATTTGTAATGCCACATGCAAAACGGATGGAATGAGAAAAAGATCCAAAGTTGATTGGATTTGTTTTATTTGATGGTAAACCTCTTGTCTAGTTGGGATCATGATTCAACGTTGGGCATTAGCAGCTGTCGTATATAATTGTTGTAAGGAAAAGTTCATAGTATATGTATTGAAATATATCTGTCTTTTTACATGTGTAATAATGTTTCTACTCTGTGATTGTCTCATGCCTGTAGGTTTCCATTGTCTGCCCCTAGATGGTGTCCTGTAGCTTTGCTTTCAATTACTCTGTTAAATACACTGATCAGGCATAACATTATGACCTATTCTAATATTCTCCCTTGTGCCTCCAAAACAGTGACTCCTCACAGAATGGACATGGGCCTTATGGGTCCCATGGATTGAGGGGAGGGGCCTCTATGGATCATCCCACAGATACTTGATTAGTTTGCGATCTCGTCAATTTGGAGGCCAGGTCAACACCTTGTGCTGTTCTTCATGGTTGTTGTTTTTTTTTAGTTGTTCCTAAATCATTTTTGTGTGTGTCTGTGTCAGGCTGCATCCTGCTGGGGATGGCTGCCGCTGTCAAGGACTGTCATTGCTATGGGGTGGGGGTGCCTGGTCTGGTCTAGGTGGGTGCTACATGTCTAAGTAACATCCACATGAATGAATGCCAGGTCCAGAAGTTTCCCAGCAGAACATTGTATTGTCACAAGATGCTCAATGTTATTTACTTCTCCTGTTAGTGGTTTTAATGTTGTGGCTGATCAGTGTATATCTGCAGATGCATCTTTGAGAGCATGATGCCTTGAGTGATGCACAGTGTTTAACTATGTAATATTGTACTTAAAAGTTATAACAAATATATTTCCTGTTGTTCTTGTGTATGTGAGTAGTAGCAGCTTTCTCTTTCTAGATATCTGGTTAGTGTTTCACAGATTATATAAAGAAGCGATTCTCATTTTGAGAACTTTGTAACCCTTTCACCAGTTACTTTCCTGAATGATTATAGGGATATTTCACCCTGCTGAAGCTTTCAAATAAACAAACAAAATGGAAAATGAGCTTGTCTACATGCACTTATTTCTGACTCCAGAAAAGGGAAACTGTTGACGCCAACGACAGAACTGTTGGTGATGACGTGTTTAGCTTCAGTGATATTCTTTTCTGTAAATCTGCATTAGCCTTCACACATATCTGCCACTTTGAAATGAATGAATAGATCTGAATGCGTATACAGTTAATGACACCATAATGCAGTGTACTGGTGATTGCCTGAATCCGGTTTCAGTTCAGCAGCGCTGTCAACATCACTGCATCGGGTGTGCTAACACTTATCTGAGAGGGTTTCTCATCAGACAGTAATCTTTGCATCATGTAGATAAGTGCATGTGTTTCACCAACCTGCCGCTGCAACAATCACAGATCTTCAGGGAACAGAAGTAAACTTCAAGTTCATTAATAAATGTTGTGGTGTTCTTAAATACCTTCATTTATCTCACTGTACTGCAAGTGGTGCGGGCATCAATAGAGGATGAGCGAGCGAGCAGGATGGTTGGAATGCGGCAACAGGGACAAGATGGGAGCAGAGAGTGGACTGCAAAGTCTCCTGGGCGGAGTTTTTGGAAAGCTGAGCCCCATCGCTTACGATTCCTGATCCAGGCTGTCTACGATGTACTACCAAGCCCATCCAACCTGATCCGCTGGGGAATGGTGGAGTCACCAGCCTGCAACCTGTGCCTGAAGAGGTGGACCCTGGAGCACACCCACAGCTGCTGTCTGAAAGCCCTGGGCAAGAGGCGCTACCGCTGGCACCGGCAAGTCCTGAAGGCCATAGCCAACACCATCAGCTGTGGAATTAGCCAGATCAAGATATGCCCAGCTAGTGGAGGAGTGCAGGAACAATGGGTGGCAGGCTGGGTGCGAGCCCATCGAGGTGGGATGCAGAGGGTTCGCGAGCCAGTCTCTATGTAGGGCCTACAACATTCTGGGCATCACAGGGGCCAGTAAGCGAAGGGCCATCAGGGATGTCACTGAGGCGGCAGAAGTTGCCTCAAGGTGGCTGTTGATGAGGAGAGGAGAGCCATGGGCGAAGTAGCGCTACCTGGACACAAGCTGGGGCCTGATCAACCCTAACTGGGTCGCCTGGGAGAGAGTGTATGATGTTTGAAAGACCCGAAACACTCCATGACCCCAGGTAACATCACTGAGGGTGTGTCCAGGTTGCATCAATTGGATGTGGTGTTCTTAAATACCTTAATTTATCTCACTGTTCTGCAGGTAGCCCTCAGTATGTGAATACACTTAATCAGTTCATGGGCAGGGGCGGCACAGTGGCGAGGTGGTTAGCACTGATGCCTCAGAGCAAGAAAGTTCCAGGTTCAAATTTCTTTCTGTGTGGAGTTTCTGTGTTCTCCCTGTGTCTGCGTGGGTTCTCTCCGATTACTCCAGCTTCCTCCCACCATCCAGAGACATGCTGGTTAAGTTAATTGGTTATTCTAAATTGGCCATAGGTGTGTTTGTGAGTGTGAATGGTTGCTATCCCTGCGATAGACTGGCAACCTGTCCAGGGTGTACCCCAATGGGCTCCAGCCTCCCCGGGGATAGGAGATGAATGAATGAATGAATTTACGGGCAGGTACAACATGGAATTCAATCGGATGTCACAAAAGCAGCTTGTGCAGTTCTGCCGGAGTGCAGTGCAACCTCTGATGGGCTGTTAGTAACCTGTCTTAAACTGTTCAGAGGCTGCAATACATCATCTGGCCACAGGATGAAGCCACACTCAGTTGCGCTGCCTCGAGTTCTTATCAGCAATGTGTTAGAATTCTTAATGAGGGAGTGCAGCAAGTTCAGTGTGGTAGCTTTAATGTTCAACAGACATTTCTTCTCTCTCGTACCTTTCTGTGTAAACACAAATGACTGATGGTGTTACTCATTAAAAGAAAAGAAACAGTAGGATATACATAGAGCTTTCATTGTATGACAGTATGATGGTGTCACTCTAGCAAGTTGTGTGAGTGTGGAGGGAGCTTCTTCTACTTCCTCTCTTTTTTTTCCTGTGCTATCTTTAACTAGTCACAGTTTCATAGACCTCAAGAGAAAATAAAGGCTGTTCTTCTTCCGTCAGAGATGGTGTGCTGTCTGCTTCGCTGCCTGAGCGGCCTCTCAACTTACAGTGTTGTTCTGCTTCTCGTGGTCTGCCTCCATGGTACGTACACCACTTTTACTGATTTACAAAGTGTTTATGAACACGGGGTAATGTTACAAAGAGGAGTATGTGTTTCTCTCAAGCATGTGATGCTCTGATATGTGCTTAGGATAGAGCTTGTAGATCCAGACTGCAGGATTGAGGATTTTCTGCATACAGTATGTACTTGTCATTTTAGGAAATAATATGACCAACTGGACTTACAATATGTTTAATCTGTGTTTCAAATGCCAGATACTGACTTTAAACGAAGCACCAGGTAAAAGACTTAAACACACTCATTCTAGGGATTGTAACTTAATGAATGGCATACTACTGTATCTCGTGGCTCCATGTCTGCAATAATACTTTATCATTTTTGGTACACAGTGTAAATTTCTTCCAGCATCTGCATGCACATGAAAGTAATTTCAGTCATGGGTCAGTCTTTCTGTTTATGTTGCTTCCTGGTTGTTTGCATCAAAGGGTTGATAGTGTTACTTCTTCATAGTGTAACTATATATAGCATTTAAAGAGTCACAGTTTCTACCCAGTGTGTCCACTGCTTCCTGCTTCAAACCACCTCACTGTAAACCAAGACACTAAACAAGCTAGCATAATGCAACAGTCTTATTTAATGAGACCATGTCCACAACAGAGACAGGTATAATCTACTTTAGTACAGTGCATGCTACACACACCAACACTCATTAGAGTCCACCACAATAGTTCAAAGTAAAAGCTTTGACAGGAACAAGGAAGTGGGGGTTGATTTAAGTTTTGAACCACAAGAGGCAGAACAACTTCAGCATCTGTTTAGCAGGACTGCAGGATTAATTCTCAATATAGCAAAACAGCAAGCAAAACGCTATTAACTGTCACCAATAATAATAAAATGTGACACATCAGTTCATCAACAAACCCCTTTGTGTCTCATTTACTTTTCGATTGTACCGTCTATATGTTAGCTCCCGTCATCCAAACATCAGTCGCGTGTTATCAATGGTTCTCATTGTCTAATCTGCCTTCTCTCTGTCATTTCATGAAACTGGACAATATGCTTTCAATTACATGTTGGGTGATCAAATGTAATATTTGATATTTTATACTTGTGTGTCTCTGTTTGTTTGTGTGTGTTTCAGATGTAGAGCCTTCCGGCTGTGAACGTGTCATCCACAGAAAAGTCGGAGACACCGTAGTCTTTTCATCATGTCTACCAACTAAAGGAGTTATATCAGCTATTTGGAAATACAACAATAGAGACAATCTTAAAGATGTAACTAAAACTGATCAGTTCAAGGGCAGATATGATGAAGATTCCAAAAACTATACTTTAACAGTGAGACAGTTGACTAGTCAAGATTCGGGTGATTTCTATTTTGTCTCTGAGGAGAACAACCGACAAAGAGAAACAGTCAGATTCACTCTGCATGTTCATGGTAAGATTCATCTGCTGATTTATTCTCAAACAATAATCAGTCCAAACTGATATCCCACTCATATTGTGTGTTAAGTGTGAGTTATTATTCTAATATGACTGAATCCAAGGAGGATTTGTCATTCATTCATTAATTATTACCCTCCTGACCTAGGGGTGCCAGGGAGGGTAGTTATAACCCTTGCTGCCACAGTCTGAATGTAAACACAAAGAGGCAGAACAACTTCAGCATCTGTTTAGCAGGACTGCAGGATTAATTCTCAATATAGCAAAACAGCAAGCAAAACGCTATTAACTGTCACCAATAATAATAAAATGTGACACATCAGTTCATCAACAAACCCCTTTGTGTCTCATTTACTTTTCGATTGTACCGTCTATATGTTAGCTCCCGTCATCCAAACATCAGTCTCAAAGCTATTAAAACATAAAATTACTCCGCTGTCACTCTCTGTATTTTCAACAAAGAACCTCAACACTCTTGACCCTCGTTTTTGGACACAGACACATACACAGAAGAATTTCAACCCACCTGAATGTAAACTCAAAGAGGCAGAACAACTTCAGCATCTGTTTAGCAGGACCGCAGGATTTACCTCTTTCTAGAGTTTGTGTTCCTCTCAGGCGCAAGGCGCTCCCTACTGACATGTGAGAGTGTCGCACTAACACCAAAAACAATAACAGTACAATGAAATAGGCACTGAAATCCCATTTTAAGACACAATGAAATGAAATAAAAAATCCTTTTTATATATCTTTTTAGCCCTGTACACTCCATGAATTTAGTGTATTTTTTTAAAACATCTTTTTAATCCTTTACATTCATACATGCTGATTCACATAAGGTTGAAAGTTATGTTTTTTTTAGTTGCTGTTTTTTTCTCATTCTGCAGCTGGTCTTCCTGATACAGAGACATAACTGATACTGAGCCTCATTTCATTTATAAATTTTCACTTATTTTTATTTTTATTTTATTTTATTTTTTTATTTAACCTTTATTTAACCAGATAAAAGCCCATTGAGATCAAGATCTCTTTCACAAGGGTGACCTGGCCAAAAAGGTCAGCAGCACGAGGCACAACAGCAGCACATGTCAACACAGACCACAAAGAGCAACAGACAGAACAAAACATGCAATCCTAGAGATTTTGTTGTTGCTTTTCTAAATTGTTCTTTTACTAGACCCGACAACCCCAAAACAACACACTCGCACGCGTGTTATCAATGGTTCTCATTGTCTAATCTGTCTTCTCTCTGTCTTTTCATGAAACTGGACAATATGCTTTCAATTACATGTTGGGTGATCAAATGTAATATTTGATATTTTATACTTGTGTGTCTCTGTTTGTTTGTGTGTGTTTCAGATGTAGAGCCTTCCGGTTGTGAACGTGTCATCCACAGAAAAGTCGGAGACACCGCAGTCTTTTCATCATGTCTACCAACTAAAGGAGTTATATCAGCTATTTGGAAATACAACAATAGAGACAATCTTAAAGATGTAACTAAAACTGATCAGTTCAAGGGCAGATATGATGAAGATTCCAAAAACTATACTTTAACAGTGAGACAGTTGACTAGTCAAGATTCAGGTGATTTCTATTTTGTCTCTGAGGAGAACAACCGACAAAGAGAAACAGTCAGATTCACTCTGCATGTTCATGGTAAGATTCATCTGCTGATTTATTCTCAAACAATAATCAGTCCAAACTGATATCCCACTCATATTGTGTGTTACGTGTGAGTTATTATTCTAATATGACTGAATCCAAGGAGGATTTGTCATTCATTCATTAATTTTCTATACCCGGTTATTCCTGTTAAGGGTCGCGGGGGTCTGTTGGAGCCCATCCCAGCTGTCATCGGGCGAGAGGCAGAGGAGGATTTGTCACTTTGTTCTGATGTTTCTAATTACTCTCTCCTCTTCCTGTCTCGTCAGAGCCCATAACTCAGCAGCCTGGTGTGAAAGAGAACAATTTCACCAGAAATGCCTTAAATGGATCCTGCACAGTTTCACTGGAGTGCAACAGTGACAGTGACGTCACCTACAAGTGGACTGTAGTGAGCCAAACTCAAACTGGTCCCAAGCTGCAATACACCTTCTGGCCAGATGATGGCGACACCACATTCACCTGCACAGTTTCTAATTTCATCAGTGAGCAATCTGCAGTCATAACCAAGAAGTGCAGCAAGAATACTATGAACACAGCAGGTATTTGAAATTCAGTTTTCTGAGTTCACAGTAATTCACCTGTAAATATTATTCAAAGAATACATTTAGTTTGCACTGAAACAAGCAGACAAATAATTCTAGAGGGAGCTGTGTCATTCAACAAGAAATGGAAACAATGAAAGAAAGAATGCATTCACTTGTGTGTGTGTGTGTGTGTGTGTGTGTGTGTGTGTGTGTGTGTTATATGAACGTTACTGACTACACTTGTTATTTATTATTTCAGTGTCCAGCTCTTCTTCTGTCTTATTCATCATTAGGATGTTGATTGGAGTTCTGATTATTCTGCTGCTGCTCGTGCTACTTCACTACACAAAGTCAAAGGGTGAGAGGTTTTGTCACTGATATCAGCTAGCTATTTGCATATTTTATTATGCAAGAACGTAAGAAAATGAACACAAAGTAATGACACTTGTCTTTTTTTTTTTTTTTTTTTTTGCAGATCTCTTTTGTAACAGGTTGGTGCATCCCTCTCTTCTTTCGTTTCCAGTATCACTGCAGTAACTTGAAGGTATACATTTCTTGCTTTTACTCCACGTTTCACATACTCCTCCTTTCAGGCTCAAACGCTCTGAAACGGTCAACCAGGATGAAAGTCAACGGCATGTGCACTCCTCCCTCCTCCAGGGTGAGTCTTCCATCTATACTGCCCCTTCTGGTCAGATACAGTAGCATGAAAAGGTTGAGGAAACAGAAGTTCACTCATTAATATTCACTGATGTGACTTTAACTTAATTATCATTGGCTTGCAGATGATGGTGCCGTCTATGAAACAGTGGAAACCTCTGATAATCCTGGAAAATAAAAAAGTATCAAAGTAGCTGTAAATGCTGTTGAATTATTAACAGATTATAAATAATTATAATTAATTCAGAAATAATTATAATTGAAAATGTATTATTTAAAGAGGAGCACCAGATAGTGTCACATCTCCCTCAAATGCGATGGACTTTATGCTGATATGCCAAACTATGGGTACGGAGCATTTGTGGTGTTTAAAGTGTCAGTTACTGTGGGAACAGTCTCTGTAAGAGGAACTATCAGTTGACCCTCTGATACTGATCTCAGCATCTTGGCCTCATGGTTTCCTCATACGACACAAGCAGACCATATTCACGCGTCAGCATTTTTCTTTGACTTTTTTTTTTTTTTTTTTTTTTTTTAATCAAAGTGGAAAGCCTTGAACTCTGTTAAGTAAAGCCTGCACAAGAATGGTGACAAACAACATGACAAGTCGACAAGCTGGTGCCCAAATTTGCAAAGATGCCCAAAAGGATTTAGAAAGGATACAGTAACTGATGATTAGATCAACAAATCTAATATTAAAGCCCAGAACCTGACTAATCAGGTCATCTATTAGCAAATGTGAGGTTTTACATGTCTTGTCATGCTCTCCCTGCATGTGTCATGTCATGTGTTTGAAAATTACACAGATATGTGTGCTGGATGGATTGGATTGAATGGATAGCTTCTTTACAGCCAGCATATCCTACAGACAGGCTTACACCGATCAGCCACAACATTAAAATCCCTGACAGGAGAGGTACATATCATTGATCATCTTGTGATAATACAGTGTTATGCAAGGAATCTTTTGGTGACTTCTGTTACTCAAGCACGGTTTATGCCTCTGCAGGACACAGACACCGTGACCTACGCACGTAGCCTACGGCAGTGCGAGCCATTTATACTTGAGCACTCATCAGTCTGACTCACTCTGTAAGAACTCCACGCAAATGTTAGGGGGCGCTGTGTCTGTTTGGCCAGTCGGGTTAATTTTTGTCTGCTTCACTTTCAACAATGGCATCTGAAACTTTCGCCAAAGACAAGTCATACAAATGCTTGTAGCTCCGAACCTCCTCAGTTAATAAATAATAAGAATAAGAATCAGAAAACCTTTATTTGTCCCACAATGGGGAAACTGCAGTTTGCAACAGCATGCAGAAATGACACAGATAGAACAGATAAAAATAGATATATTGCACAGACTGGTGTTATTACACCATAAGGTGTAACAATATTGCACATATTAGGAGTGCTTGTTGTGGAGCCTAACAGCAGCAGGAAGGAAAGACCTTCTGTGTCTTTCCTTCACACATGGAGGGTGAAGCAGTCTGTCACCGAAGCTGCTCCTCAGTCCTGTCAGGTCACCATGCAGGGGGTGGGACTCATTGTCCAGGGTGGAGGACAGTTTAGCCAGAGCTCTCCTGTCACCCACCTCCCTCACTGAGTCCAAGGGGCAGCCCAGGACAGAGCTGGACTTCCTGATGATCTTATCCAGCTTCTTCCTGTCCCTCACTGTGATGCCACTGTTCCAGCAGACCACTCCGTACAGGATGGCTGATGCCACTACAGAGTCAAACAAGGTCTTCAGGAGTGCCCCTTTCACTCCAAAAGACCTCAGTCTCCTCAGAAGGTAGAGCCTGCTCTGTCCCTTCCTATAGAGCGCATCAGTGTGGTTAGTCCAGTCCAGTTTGGTGTTGAGGTGAACACCCTCGACTTATAAGAGTCCACTTGCTCAATGTCCATTCCCTGGATGTTCACTGGTGAGGGGAGGGCAGAACAACGTCTACGAAAATCCACCACCATCTCCTTGGTCTTCCCCGCGTTGATCAGGAGGTGGTTTCGTTGACACCATTCCACAAAGTTCCCCGTCAGTCCTCTGTACTCTGCATCGTCGTCACCTCTGATGAGGCCAACAATCGCAGAGTCGTCGGAGAACTTCAGCAGTACACAGCTGTCTGTGTTGTGTTTGAAGTCTGCTGTGTAGAGGGTGAAAAAAAAGGGAGCCAGAACAGTCCCCTGAGGGGCACCCGTGCTGCTGGTGAGCAGGTCAGACACACAATCCAATCCAATCCACTTTATTTATATAGCACAATTTAAACAAACACAAGGTTTCCAAAGTGCTTTCCAACATAAAACACAATAAAACACAATAAATAAATAACACAATAGATAAAAACACAATTTTATATATAAAACACAGTTCCTGCTTCTCACAAACTGTGGTCGGTCTGTGAGGTAGTCCAGGATCCATGTAGACAGCTGGTGGTCCACACCCATCCTCTCCAGTTTGTCCCTCAGAATCACAGGCTGGATGGTGTTGAACGCACTGGAGAAATCAGAAAAGGTGACTCTCACAGTGCTGCCAGGCTTTTCCTAGTGAGAGAGAGCTCGGTGTAGCAGGAAGATAACGGCGTCCTCCACTCCAACATTAGGACGGGAGGCAAACTGTAGTGGGTCCATGGAGGGGCCCACCTTAGAGCGGAGATGTCCCAGTATCCATCTCTCCAGTGTCTTCATCAGGTGGGATGTTAGAGCCACCGGTCTGTAGCTGCTGAGGTTTTTAGGGTGTGATGTTTTGGGAGGCTGAGTGAAGAGGGCATAAGCCAGGTGACAGCAAGTGAGGGACAAGCTGCATGGGGGGAGGAGTGGGTGCTTGATCAAACCTGTTGAAATGTAGATTTAGATCGTTGACCCACTGCTGCTTCTCCATCCTTATTCCCTGATCTAAAAGCTCTCTTCTTCTCCTTCAGCAGAGTTTTAATCTCAAGGTTAATCCACGGCTTGTTATTTGAGAAGCACCACACCATTCCTCGATGTGTTTCACCTTTATTGATTCAAAATAATGAACTTGGAAATTGTGGTGAAAGAGACGCAGCCAGAAATACTAAAGTGGAAATACGCTACTAATCACAGCTCTCGCAGTCTGTGTCTCCATGACATGTAGTTACATTTCTGAGGAGGAGCACATCAGGCTACGCTGCTAGGGTCTGCGTAGGGTCTGTGCTGTCGTCGTAGCTCCGGCATCAAATTGATGCAGAAGCATAAACCGCACATTACACATGTAGCACACATCTAGACCAGACCAGACACCCCCACCCCATAGCAATGACACTCCTTGATGGCAGCAGCCATCCCCAGCAGGATACAGCCTGACACAGAGACACACACAAAAACAGTTTAGGAACAACTGAAAAAAAAAACATGAAGAACAGCACAAGGTGTTGACCTGACCTTCAAATTCACCAGATCCCAAACTGATCAAGTATCTGTGGGATGATCCACAGAGGCCCCTCCCCTCAACCCATAGGACCCAAAGGCCCCCACTAACAACATTCTGTTGCCAGACACCACAGGACACCCTCAGAAGGCCCATGCCCATTCTCTGATGAGTCACAACTGTTTTGGAGGCACAAGGGAGACCTACACAATATTAGGAAGGTGGTCATAATGTTATGCCTGATCGGTGTACATAGCTGAAAGCTGAAGTGCTGAGAGACTGAACCCAGGTGATTGCTTAATAAAGCCTTAGAGACAAATGAGCTAAAAGTCAACCAGAGAAAACCCTGTGTTTAACTGCGTGGACAGATTTTTTTTATTATTATTTTCTACATCTTAACCTTTAGCAGTGTTACAAATACTGGGATGATTTTCTCATGCTTGCATGTTTAAGTTTTTAGCCACATGATGGTGCACTGTGGTTTCTTTCCAGTTATGGAAATGGGCGGTTGTTCTCGAACGTCTCTGCAGATGCATCTGTGAGGCAAAGTAGATCCTGTGTACATTGTGCCAAATAAAGTATAAGTGAACAAATGGATTTTGTCACAATAATATAAATATTCTACTTCCAATAATACAAATTAGATTTTTTTTTTTTTCATTTCAGTATAACTGTCTAATGCACACCCTGCGATGGACTGGAGACCTGTCCAGGGTGTACCTCGCCTCTTTAGTTTGTTGCAGGTTTACCCTTGATCTACCAAAGTAGTTTTTAGTGTCACAGATTTCAAATCAAGTTTTGTTCTGAACAGACTGAGACTGGAAACCTTCTTAATTTTAGCTAACTAGTGCAGTGCCCGTCGGAAGTATGTATTCCTATAGTGGGAGCCTACAGGTGCTGTGTATGAGGATTAGTGGAAATATTAGAGCGGAGAAAACCTATTTTACCGATATATTTTACATTTCTTATCCAAACAACGTCAAACTTAGCAATGCACATCTTCGTGCCCGTAGCGAGACACCTGCCCAGTTTCAAATCAATCGGGCCAACGGTTCGCGAGATATGCGTGCCACAGACAGACAGACACACAGACGCTTCTTGATTTATAGATAAATGGCAGACTACATGCTAGTTTTCCTGCCGGAGAAGATATTGAGCCTATTAGGGTTACCAGGGCAAAATATCATTTCTCCTTGAGTTTGGTTTCTTCTAAAGCCGATTTGTAAACAGTGCTCAAGATTTGTGCGCATGCTCCGCCTCTTGCTCTCCGTTTTTGGTGAATTTTTGAAAGTGGCTGTTTTTGATGCCATGGCAACCGGAGTAGTGGAAATATTAGAGCGGAGAAAACCTATTTTACTGATATACTTTACATTTCTTATCCAAACAACGTCAAACTTAGCAGTGCACATCTTCGTGCCCGTAGCGAGACACCTGCCCAGTTTCAAATCAATCGGGCCAACGGTTCGCGAGATATGCGTGCCACAGACAGACAGACACACAGACGCTTCTTGATTTATAGATAGACTAGTGCAGAGCCCGTAGTAGATGTGCCAGAGTATTGTGTTTTTCGTATTGTTTAAGAGTCTAATAGCTTATCTGGTGAAAGGAGCAGGAAATAACAATAAGTACTGTTATGACTGTTATTAGAACAACAGGCATACAGGCATGAGACACCAAATATTGGCAAGTGAACAATGTTAATGCATTCATTGTAGAAAAAGTTTTTTGAGTGTACATGTCGCCTTATTTGTACATTGTTTTTGAGTAGGTGTGTTGCTTTGAAGTGATATTGAATGTGTATATCAATAGAGTGAATGAGAGGGTGTTAGAATAATTTGTCAAATGTTTGCCCAATTAAAAATATTAACTGCAGTTTTGCTATTTGGGCAAATACAGTAGGCTATCTGGCTTGTGCAGAGAGGTCAGTTCACAGATGCAGCCGCGTTAGTTTTCCTACTCCTCGGCCATAATATGCGATTTCGAAATGTTTCGACAGGGATGTTCCATTGAGAGTTGCAACGCAACGTTAGTTTTCCTTATGTATGTATGCTATGTATGCACTGTAAATGGCTAAATTCAACTCGGGATTACAGGGCTACAGGTCTGTCCGTGCACTCATGCAGCCGTACTATGTGAGAGAGTGGCCGGTGCACTGTTGTGTGAAAGGGGGAGTGGCTACAGTCAGACGGAGCAGAAGAACGGTAAATGAGTAAATGCTTGTTTTAACGATATCTTTAGTGTTTATGGTCCAAATCGGTGGATCGGATAAGTGGTTCGAGAGTTATGCGTGGAACAGACAAACAAACAAACCAACAGAGTGACACACAGACAGACGCTCCTTGCATTATTAGATAGATGATCCAGAGAACAGCCACAACAGCCATGTTGTGGATCCACTTTCCACCACTGGTAATTTAAATTCTCTGATATTTGTACCTCCTCACATCACACACACAAACAACATTTATCCAGCCTGCTGTCACTAAGCATACTGTGGTTTTAACACTTTCTAAATTTGGCTATCACAGACACACATCTCTGCAACAGGAACCGTAAAGCTGACTTGTGATCATTCTGACTAGAAGTGTCCTGGCCCTGGTTGCTAAGTAACTAAATATTACTTTCACTTATGTATGTTTAGGTTTCATTAACAGATAGATCTCATCTGATCTCCCTTCTGGATTCTATGTGGCGCTATCGCCATAAGTGAAATACGTGCTTCACAAATTTTAAACTTCTTTAAAAGTAGAAGTGCATCATCAACAAAACAAGAGAAGCTCAGATGACCACCAGCTTGGGTAGTTTTGAGTCCGATCTCACAGTTTTGGGCACTCTCTGTATTCTTTCTTTCTTTACTTGTAAAATGGACCCATGGAGTGAGAGTGAGAGAAAAGATATAAAGTTGGCTGCAATTTTGTCACAGTGATAACACAGTAGTAGTTAAGCAATACAACTCAGACTCAGGCATCGACAGAAAAAAGGTTAACCTTTTAAGCAAGCATGCCATGTTTGCAGGTATACACATGTCACTAGAGTGAGAGTGAGATAAAATATAAAATGTATGTGTAATGGACGGAGCAAGAGAAAATATTAAATGTTGGTCTGATTTTTTTTGTATGCTGATGACACAGTTGTGTTTTATGGTAAACCTCTTGTCTAGTTTATCATCATGGTTCAAAGTAAGGCTCCAACTGTAACCCTTCGTAATATGTGCATTGAAATGCATCTGTCTATTTACAAGTACGACACGGTTGTGTTTTGTTTTGTGTTTATGGTGAGATTCCAAGCCTTGTGCACTGGTAGCAATACATTTTATTTTGAAGCTGAAAGCAAGGAGCAACTCGTGATGGAAAAACAAAAACTTAGAGGGTAGCTAAGGTTCCACAGGTTAACCAGCTGTGATAGTCAAGAAGAATGAAATAGAAGCTTCCATGAAAGGTGTCTTGTTATTTTTAAAAGTTGGTTTTAATATGCAAAAAAATAGGGATGGAACTCGATTAAAAAAATTAATCTAATGAATTAGAGGCTTTGTAATTAATTAATCTTGATTAATCACATTTTAATCGCATAACAATATTTGCCCCAAAAAGCAAAATTTTTGAGTTTAAATGGATTTTAGTGGACGACTGAATCAAATAATAGACACAGACATGAATATTGTAAACTCAAGCTCTTTTAATGTCTGGAACAATGTATTTAATTGCATTTCAATTCAAAACAGTAGAAAAAGTTAAAGTGTAACTCCCGTTCAGTGAATCACGACACAAGCGTTCTCCGATTCACAGGCATTTATTTCCGAGGAAAATGTCGTAAGAACTGAATGAAAAACATAAATATAAATTAAATTCATGTACCACAGAGCGAGTTACAAAACATAACATAAACAATAATAAAACATAATCATACCTCATTGGCCTTCTTAACTAAACGGAGTTATGGAAAAGTCTTCTTTCATACCGGGCTCGTTAATGATCGCCGATCTATCTCAAGCATGGTGACGGCAAGGTACATCTATCTCAAGCATGGTGAAGGCAAGGTACATCTATCTCAAGCATGGTGAAGGCAAGGTACATCTATCTCAAGCATGGTGAAGGCAAGGTACATCTATCTCAAGCATGGTGAAGGCAAGGTACATCAAAAAAAAACAACCTGCCACAACTAAAACTGGAGAACATTGGTTCCGCTATGTAGACAATACACATTTCCCTTTTAAACAGAAATTATTTGTGTTTTTAAACTTAGAATAATTAATAATTAATTTAAATGAACTTAAATAGTATAACTGACTCTGATGGCAGCTACACTCCCACCAAATCACTGGTGATTTCTCTAATGAACTTAAGATAAGGATGAAATAATAATTCAGATAATGCTCATAATATTTGTGTGAGGAAGGGCAGTGAGACAACAAGGCTGCATTACTCAGCTTCAAGCAGGGTAACCGTCTTGTGGATCGGTCTAACTAGGTAGACTGGCTTGGTAAGTCGCTTTCCCTGGTCATCTAGAGCTGAATCACTGATAAGCAACTGTAGCTTCCTCACACATCCATCTTCACCAGGGTACACTTCAGTGACCTTGGCCAATTTCCACTCATTCCGTGGTGCAAGGTCATCTTGTACAATCACTACATCGTTGACTGTTGCATTACGATGTGTCTTGTACCATTTTTGTCTCTGTTGCAGGTTTAACAGGTACTCTTTCCTCCATCTTGACCAGAACTCATTAGCCAAATGTTGCACTCTCCGCCATCTTTTGCGAAGATAAAGGTCTTCCTTCACAAACTTTCCTGGTGGTGGCAAGACTATGGAAGACTTCATCATTAGGATGTGATTGGGCGTGAGGGGCTGTGGACCAGTTGGATCATTGAGCAAATGTGCTGTTAAAGGTCTGCTATTTATGATTGCCATGACTTCATACAAATAAGTTCTCAAAGATGAACTGTCAAGTCTTCGGGATGACTGATCCAGAATGGATGTCAACACACTTCGTATTGTCCTAATTTGCCTTTCCCAGGCTCCCCCCATATGGCTGGCGGATGGAGGGTTCACGACAAACTCGCATCCTAGTTGCCTTAAACACTCTTGGTTCATCTCCTTAACAGCTTCCAGAAACTCTCGTTGTGCACCAATAAAATTGGTTCCTTGGTCGGATCGAAGTTGTCGCACGTTTCCGCGTACAGCGATGAAGGTCCGAAGTGCATTAATAAAGGCGTCAGTCGTCATATCATCAAGTAATTCAATGTGCACAGCACGAGAGCACATACAAGTGAACAGCAAACCGTAGCGCTTCAGCTCCTTCCTTCCCTCCTTGACATAGAAAGGACCAAAACAGTCCATCCCACAATATGTAAACGGAGGAGTTGTCTCCATGCGTTCACGAGGTAAATCTGCCATTTTCTGTTCTTCTGTACACCGTCTGAAAATTCGGCACTTGACACACTTGTAAATGTGGGACGACACAGCATGATTACATCCAATTATCCAGATGCCGTTTGATCGTAGCTCATTCATTGTTATGCCACGCCCTTGATGTTGCACTTGTTGATGATAGTGCTTGATCAGTAAGGTTGATATGTGGCTAGTCTTTGGCAAGACTGCAGGATGCTTGATGTGAGGATGTAAAGAAGCATGCTCAAGTCGACCTCCCACCCTGAGAATCCCTTGTTCATCCAAGAACAGATTCAATCGGCGCAGATTGCTGGTCTTATCCTTAGCTGTAATCTCCTTCTTGCATTGAAGATTTTGGATTTCCTCTGTGAAAGCTGCCTTTTGGACAATGCCGATGATGGTAAGTTCTGCCTCCTTTCTCTCTTCGAGACTTGTGGCTTCATTGGTTCTGGAAACCAAACCCTTATGTGTTTTGACCCATCGTACAAGCCTGGCGATGGCTTGGACTAACCTTGTCCAACTGGAGAACTTAAGGAAGCGATCAAGCAGTGAATCTTCTGTTGTTAAGGTCTTATATACAAAGGCCTTACGTACTTCTGGGTCTTCAACTGCAATGTCTCCCACCTTAATATCTCTGCTGGGAAGCTCATCACGCCAGAGAAAGTCTGGACCCATAAACCAATTAGAGGCAATGAGCTCCTTTGCCTTAAGACCCCTTGATGCATGGTCAGCGGGATTTTCTTCAGAGGCCACGTATCTCCATTGACTTGGATTGGTACTTTCCTTGATTCGCTGAATGCGGTTTGCTACGAATATGTGAAATCTTCTGGCTTCGTTGTTGACATACCCAAGGACGACCCTTGAATCCGTCCAGAAGATTTCCTGGGCTCCATCGAGTTCCATCTCCTTTCTAAGCAAGTCGCTGGTGCGAACAGCAACAACAGCTGCTGAAAGCTCAAGTCTTGGCACTGTAGTGACCTTTGTGGGGGCCACTCTGGCCTTACCCATGACCAGCGAACAGTGGACTTGTCCTGTTGCACTGACTGCTCTCAGGTAAGTGCATTCCCCATACCCTGTGACACTCGCGTCCGAGAAATGATGGAGTTCGTGTCTTTGGACTTGACCGAAGCTTGCTGGAAGGTAACATCGCTGAATTTTAACATCAGCTAGAGTCTGTAAGTCCAAGAGCCAGGATTCCCACCGTGACAGTAAATCATCGGGCAATGGTTCATCCCATCCTGTTTTCTCTCGACACATCAGCTGCAGTATTTGCTTCCCCACTAAAATGAAAGGTGCTACAAAGCCAAGTGGGTCATAAATAGACGCTACTGTTGACAAGACGCCTCTTCTCGAAAGCGGGCGTTCATTCACAACTACTCTGAAGAGAAACTGATCTGAAGAGATGCACCACTTAACACCAAGGGCTCTCTCAATCAGTGGCTCACTCAAGGCTAAGTCTTGATGTCTTGCTGTTTCTGCACACTCTTCTCTGGGAAGTGATGCAAGTACTTCCTGGCGATTAGATACGAACTTGTGGATGCGTAGCTTGCCAGCACTGCAGAGTTGCCTTGCCTCGCTGATCAGCTGTATCGCTTCATCATCTGATGACACACTCGTTAGGCCATCATCCACGTAAAAGTTTCTTTCAACGAAGCGAATGGTTGCTTCACTGAAACGACCTTGTCCTTGAGCTGCAATGTGCTTGAGGCCATAGTTTGCGCAGCCTGGCGATGAGGCAGCCCCAAAGAGATGCACTCTCATGCGATAGACTGATGGTTGGGATTCAAATTTTCCATCGTCCCACCAGAGGAACCTCAAAAGGTCCTGGTCTTCCTTTTTGACATGAAACTGATGGAACATGCGTTCAATGTCGCACATTACTGCTACAGGACCCTTGCGAAACCGGCAGAGAACACCAATCAGATTATTCGTCAGTTCTGGCCCAGTAAGCAGATGGTCGTTCAATGACACGCCTTCAAACTTCGCTGAGCAGTCGAACACGACTCGTATCTTCCCTGGTTTCTGTGGGTGATACACCCCATGGTGCGGGATGTACCAAGCAGGACTATTATTGACATCTTCCTTTGAAACCTTCTCAGCGTCTCCGCGCGATATTGTTTCTCTCATGAAGGTTGCATAGTCCTTATGGTATTGTTTGTCCTTTTCAAATCTTCTTTTCAAACATTTAAGACGATGCTCTGCACATTTCCTATTATCTGGCAGATTCGGCATGCCTTCTTTAAATGGCAAGGGCATTTCACAGTGACCGTCTGCCTTGGTTCTGATTCCCTCCTCCATTATTGATAGGAAGCGGAGATCCTCTTGAGGGAAGTGAGCATCTTCTACACCCCTTTCATTGAAGTCAGACTCAAGAGCCTTTATCACATCTGGTGGAGTAACGACTTCCTTTACTTGTGTTCGACATATGTATCGGACTTCACTGGTCAGATTAGCAGGCGACTGCTGATAAGGTGTCACTTGTCTCACAACGACTCTGTGACTGCTTCCAATTGCATCCCCATAGTCAACACAGGGATTTACACAGCCGACAATACTCCAGCCGAGGTCCGTTCTTTGGGCAAATGGCTCATTGTCTTTCCCGGCCACAATCTCTCTAGGTAGCAGGGCTTGAGAACAATTGTAACCTATGAGCAGGCCAATGTCACATTCAATTAACGGAGCAATCTCTTCAGCAAGGTGCTCCAAGTGAGGCCATGCTCTTGCTATCTTAGGTGTTGGAATATGACTTAGATTGACAGGAATAAAGTCTCTTGTGTAAGTTACTGGGAGAGGGATTTTCTTGGATGAATAAAAGCCTCTAACTTGCAACCCAGTTAGCTTCTGACTCGGAATGACTGTACTTCTAGACGCCAGCGTTGAGAGTTTCAGTTGCACAGGCTCTTTCTGTGTATCCAGAGTATCGGCCTTTTCTTGCAAAACAAAGGTAGTGTCACTTTGATTGTCCAGAAGTGCATATAAGAGAACTTCATTGTCTGGGTTACTTGTTGTGGATAACCATACTGGCATAACTGAGGAGGTATGGGTGCCGTTCATATCTTGCACCACCCGGTGAGAAGTTGCCTCACTTAACGTTGGATCAGTCTGTTTAGACTCTGTTCTTTCCTTTGACCTTTCTTTCTCCTTTGAGTGTTTCTCACTCTCCTTTCTTTCGTCATTCTTGGCTCGATCTTCATGTAAGCATGTTGGATGCTTCCTTTTACATGTGTCGCAGACACACCTCCTTTCACAGTTCTTTGAAAGATGTCCTGTTTTCAAACATCCAAAACACATTTTATTCGTTTGCACAAATTTGACTCTTTCTGCAATTGGCTTGCCCATGAACCTTCGACACGTGTTAATGCTATGGTTTAATTTCTCACAAAATACACAACCCTTAACATCTGGATTTTCTTCAGAGCTGCTTGCCAGCACCTTTACACCAACGCTTCGGGTCTTTGTTGTCTTCACGCTTTCAACATCACTAGACTTCAGAGCGTGAAGAGAGGTCACAGGACTACAGGCTATCTTTGCTTCCCTCGCGACAAACTCAACAAACTGTCTGAAGCTAGGGAATGTCTTAGTTTCTTCTTCAGTCTCAATTACCTTTCTGTTCCATCTGGATGTCAACCAATCAGGAAGTTTGGTAGGTATCCTTTGGTTTTCACCACAGTCATTTAGGATTTCAAGACCCTTAATCTCAGACATCGCTGCTTCACAGCCTCGAAGAAAGTCTGAGAACTCTCTCAGTTCAACGCTATCCTTGGGTCCTATCTTTGGCCATGAGGTGAGTTTATCTCTGAATGCTTTAGCAATCATGAATGAGCTTCCGTATCTTTCTTCAAGGATGACCCATGCTGCATGGTAAGCTGCATCCGTGCCTATCAGAAAATAACTCTCAATAGCTTTCTTTGCAGGTCCACCAACATACTTGCGGAGGTAGTAGACCTTTTCATTCACTGGAATGTTCTTCCTGCCTATCAGAGTTTGAAAAGACATCTTCCAGTCTTTATACCTTAGTGGGTCTCCACTGAAGACAGAAGGCTCTGGTACAGGCAGACGGCTTGCATTGATTGACTCTGCTATTGCACTAGCAAGTGATGTAGTGCTATGCTCTTGATTGGAGTTAACAACAGTTTGCTCCCTAGTGGCAGTTTGTGTTATACAACGTACTGGGTTTACTGGTTTACATACAGGGTTCTCTTGCCTAGACTCACAGTCATGGAGTAATTCTGATATCTCTTGATCTGAGTCTTCTTCTTGTTTATAGACTTCTAGTCTGGCTTTTGCAGCATTCATCTTCTTGACTGTCTTTAAGCGTTCTATTTGCATGCGCTTCTCTTCTAAAGCATTTTGCCTTGCAGCATTTTCAGCTTCTTGTAATGCAAGTCTCTGTCTGTTCTCATTTTCAAGTATTTCGAGCTCTTGTTTCTCACGTTCCATTTCATGTAACACTTCCAAAGTGGCTTGAGTTGCAGCTAACTCTGCTGCAGCTTCTTGTATCTTTGCAGAGGACAGACTTGAACGTCTTGAGCTTAGGCTTGTACCCTTTGTAGCTTTAGAGCCCACTTTAGATCCCTGGGATGCTGCCGATAAGAACACTGACTCAGTTTCAACCCAGTATGCTTGATCGATATTAGATTCTCGTCCTTTAACTGTTTCTTCACTCAGATCCCATTGCAAGATCTTTCTTGTGAGAGCATCACATGTGTCTACTCGACGGCGAGTCTCTCCATCAGGTGTCTTATGCTGACGCAAGTCTTCATAGGTTTGTTTTACATCTGTTGAAGCATGATGGATTTTAGTCATGTGGTCTTGCAGTGTCACACTGGGGAGGGATCTATCACGTGCCCTTTTAGCCTCCCTCACGAGAAATTTCCATTTCTTGTACGCAGTTGTAAAACTGTTCAAAAGCCTTTTAGATTTGCCCTCTTGGAGTTCTTGACCCTTTTCAGTGAGTGTTCGGTTTCTCTGACTTCTTCTTGGTCCTTCTTGTACAGCAACTTGTTTCTCAGCACCAACCTCACTCTCTTGTAACGAATTTGTGTTTAAATTTGCCTCATTAGGATTTTTTGACTGCTGCTGTACTTCTTTAGTTTCAATATTACCATGACACACAGCCTTGTCCATAATTGTTTGAGTTGAACTTACTTGTATCTTTGGTTGAGTTACTTATTTTAAATGTAACTGAAACTAGTTAAGTTGACTAGTTTAGTTTGAAGGTTACTAACTAGGGTATATGTTAACTTGCAATAACAACAAATTACAACCAACCTAAGCCTTTTAACTTTTAGTTTAACCAACAATTTTTACAGTGTCTTAATGTTTCAGAAACACCCTTTTCACAATACAAATGAACTTGTTTTCACTTGCAATGAATTATACCACGTATTTAACCTTAGCAGTACCAATGAATAGCTCTTTAAATATCATGACACTTCAAATGGCTAAATAATAAACGATGCAATCAGAAACGACTTGCTTATTATCATGCACATAACACCAGAAAACTTCACTTTTTAGCACTTACAGAGTCCCTTTAAAGCAATTTATAAGCTAAACCTTTTAACATTCAACTTGTTTTAAATGTATACTTGTTGTCAGCTCACGATGCTCTTGGACTCTGCTTGCTGCGTACTTGGGTTACCGGTATGTGCACAGTCTTATTTTATCGGTACTAGCGTGCGATGAGACTTGCTTGCAGCTCCGGCGACGGCAGGCACGGACATCGTCCTTTCACCTCACGTCGGGCAGGCTGAGTTCTTACTGTAACTCCCGTTCAGTCAATCACGACACAAGCGTTCTCCGATTCACAGGCATTTATTTCCGAGGAAAATGTCGTAAGAACTGAATGAAAAACATAAATATAAATTAAATTCATGTACCACAGAGCGAGTTACAAAACATAACATAAACAATAATAAAACATAATCATACCTCATTGGCCTTCTTAACTAAACGGAGTTATGGAAAAGTCTTCTTTCATACCGGGCTCGTTAATGATCGCCGATCTATCTCAAGCATGGTGACGGCAAGGTACATCTATCTCAAGCATGGTGAAGGCAAGGTACATCTATCTCAAGCATGGTGAAGGCAAGGTACATCTATCTCAAGCATGGTGAAGGCAAGGTACATCAAAAAAAAACAACCTGCCACAACTAAAACTGGAGAACATTGGTTCCGCTATGTAGACAATACACATTTCCCTTTTAAACAGAAATTATTTGTGTTTTTAAACTTAGAATAATTAATAATTAATTTAAATGAACTTAAATAGTATAACTGACTCTGATGGCAGCTACATAAAGTGACATTTTTTTAAGAACGTTTTCAGAACAGTATTGATTTAACAACAGCTCCAGCAGTTTGTGTGCTCACTGTAACATGCTTTGCATTTAGATGGCACCGTATGGTTGAATTGCTTTGGTGGTATGCAAACGCTTTTTTTTATTTATTTTTTTTTTTTTGCACAATTTGCACAAAGCCCACTTTTATCAAGGCTTCCATCAGGTAGTTTTTTTAAATAAATGTTACCTTCCATCAGTCCTACCAACGTGCTTTCATCCAATTCCTTCACTTTGGTAGCCGTTAGCTGAGCTCTGACGTGTTCATCAGTGTAATCAGTGTACCAGGAAATCATGCACTGACAAAAGTTCTGCGTTGTTTGGAATGCAAACTGTGATTAAATGCGTTCATTTTTTTAAACTCGTTCATTTTTTTGTAATTAATTAATCGTAATTGATGCGTCAAAGTCCCACCCCTAAAAAAAACAAACTGAAAACACTTATGGGGCTTATCACAGATCTGTGTTGTAACAGGGTGGTGCATCACTTTCTTGTTTTGTCTCCAATTTTACAGGAGTAATATACACTAGACCCATTTATTTTACTCTGCTAATGAAATTCTCATCTTTTCAAACTGCCTGAGATAGTTTGCTGGTTGCTACTGTGGGAACACATTCTCTGTAGCTATCAGAATGGGCGTGGTAGTGGGGGGGGGGACTGACTACCCAGGGCCCGAGTAGGGAGAGAGCCCATGAAAATCCTGTTTTGTTTTTGTTTTTGTTTTGTTTTTTTAATGAATTGGGCCCTCCAATTAATTGGTGTCAAATATATTGATAACATTAACTGAGAGAATGAACTTTGTGTCGCAGCCCTCCCAACATATTGGACATTCTGGGGGTACCCATTTTGGAGACGCAAAATGGATTAGTACGCCCATAGACAGTGGCCGGAGACAAGTACGTCAGTGAGCCCAGGTTGAATGACCTGGAGGCTAGCTGCCATCATGCTGCCCAAAAAACACAAATCGCGGTGGCCATTTTCTCGATAAGTGTTCAATATGGATAAGTAAAGAGTGTACAAACCTAGTCATGCCAAAAGATTAAACCGAAAAATGGATATGAAAAGTATCTACAGCTCTGATGAAACAGCAAATTTTATAATGTAAACTGGAACTTAGGTAACTGTATTGTTATTTTTCTGATGACTCAGGGAAAAGGACATTATCAGCACAAATGACAGGAATGCTGATCGGCTTTATTTTATTTTTACTACATTAAAGAAGGAAAGCTGCATAAGCGTTGCTCCAAGATGCAACAGGGACAAATAATGTACCAACTGTAATGACTTGTAATGTAAAATATTAAAGATAACTTGTGTGATAATGCATGTAACTTATTTTAAAAATGATATTGCATGCCCTTACATATCTGTGCATCTGAAGGATATTTTAGGTTTCAGTAAAAGCTCCAGTTTGCGTAATGTGAAGCAGCAAAGCAACATTGCAGCACCTGCAGCCACTGACACTTTCACGCAGAGCAAAAGCTGAGAGGACGATAAATGTTTATCTCAGGAAGGAAATGAAAATGACTTCTTGTCTAAAGCCTGATAAGACATGTGACCAACTTTTCATTTTTATCTCAGTGCCATAATCTGTACATTTCTCAGAATATGCATGCACAACATCTGTGCGGTAGTGTCTGCTGGAGGGCTATCAAGCTGTGAATTCACAGGTGAGATGTTTATTTAACTTTAAACTTTAAACTCAGTTATGTTAGTAGTTTGGCATATTGCAGCATTGTAGACTAAAAGTTTGTTGCTGTTTTTTTTCTGTGAAATGTATTTGATGCAGTTTTAGAGCTGGATGTGAGGATGAGACACACTTTGTGCTGTGTTCTGGGGTTATTCTGTGAGTACATCATCAATTTGAAGTAAATTGCCTTTAACTCAATTTAAAGTTTTTAATTCTTATAAAAAAGGTGATTTTATTTCAACTGCCTGCTATTAAATCATACACGCCTTTGATAGTAACTGTAATCACCCGTGTTCATTTAATATTCCTGTCATTTTGATGACATCTAATGAGGCATCAATCTCTATTTTAGTGCTGAACAGACTCCTCTACGGCCACAGTCAAGGTAACGGATGATTTTCTTTTTTTCTTTTTTCATGCAAACCTACCTAACCTAAATAATACTTTAAACCAGCAAATTTTTATTTATTTATTTTTTATTATTTTATCACACACATCAGCAAGTATCCTACATCTGAACAGTTCTAAAGCTGTGCCATCCATAGGTCAGGTAAAAATGATAATGTGTCATAAACAGCTGTAAAATTTTGAACCTGTTGTTCTTTCTACATCCTTTTCAAACAGTGACACACAGGGCTGTTGTGACGCAGCAACCCAACTGGTCAAGGGTATATAGAGGAGAGACGATCGTCCTCAGATGTGAAATTGTGAATGGAACAGACTCAGAGTGGGAGTATGAATGGAGAACAACGAGCTCAATAAAACCTCCAAATGAGAATGAATACAGGATTATTTCACATGAATTGCACGATGCAGGTTACAGGTGTAGGGGCAGAAAAACAGCAGGACAGCAGCTTGAAACGGAGTGGAGTGATGAATATACACTGAGAATCTATGCTAGTAAGTCACATTATATTTATTGAAATCATTTCACACAGAAATAATTACATTAGATTAAATTTTCTTATTCTGAAAATTATCTCTTTCAACAGATCCACCCTGGCCTGTCCTCTCTGCGTCTCCATCATGGCTGAGTCCTGGAGCCTCAGTAATTCTGAGTTGTGAGGTTGAACATCCATCTGAAGGATGGAGGTTTTACTGGTACAAAGCTATTGCTGATATATCAGACAAGCAAGGTTGTACGTCTTACAACTATGAGCTGTTTCCTGGTAGCATCAATGGAACTGAACAAGATTCCTGCATCATTGATGGACAGACACACACAGCAGGATATGTGTGTAGAGCTGAAAGAGGAGACCCAGTGTTTTACACTGATTACAGTCAACCTCAGTTTGTCTGGTCTGGAGGTCAGTTTGCTTGTTTTTGTCTTTGTTACTTTGAGACAAATTTATTGGGAATTAAATGCAAAACTTCAAAAACATGTTAAGGCACCTTTTTTATAGTTTGTTCTCACAGTTTCTCCCTTTTACATTAATAAAACCTAAAACAAATCCACCCATTCAAATTTACAGTGATTTATTATTTCATGTAAACAAACTGGCTATTGAAACACTGTCAAAAAATATTGTTCTAACTTTAAAGACACTTTAAAAGACAGTTGCTGATGTGGTGTCCTTCATTTTTTTCTTTAATCAGAGGTGAATCCAGCAGCATCTCTCACAGTGAGCCCTGACAGAGAGCAGTATTTCATTGGGGACTCTGTCTCTCTGAGCTGTGAGGGAACCTCGACCAAGTGGAGAGTGATGAGGTTTACCGATACGGGCCCATGGTGTCGTTGCTACGAGTGGGGCAAAATGATCGGAGCGACATGCAACATCCACAGTTTACAGTACACCGATGCAGTGTACTGGTGTGTGTCTGGATCAGGAGAGTTCAGCAACGCTGTCAATATCACTGTACACGGTATGTCGGTCCATCCTTATCTACCAGGTTTCTTATCTCAGAGTAATAAATGGATCACGTAGAGAAGTGGTTCACCAGACTCCTGATTGCTAAGTCGAGTAAAAGATAAAAAGTATCTCTGCCTCACACATTTTGCACTTTTGGTACTTCTTTAAACATTCAAACTACTTAAACTTAATACATAAAAATTACTTCTGTCTGCAGGACAAAGGGAGGAAAGCTCTTCACTTGTGGTGACACCGTCCACTGCTGTCCTTACTGGAATATTACTGGTTGTTCTCCTGCTCCTGCTGTATTTCTTCATAAAGTCCAAGGGTGAATATATCAGAAGAATAATCTGAAATGATTTATATGTCAGCGAAGACATGGTTTACATATTGCATTAAATATGTCATTTCTTTTCCCAGATCCATGCATGCATCACAGGTTGGGTACAGCTCTCTTTCCTCATTTTAATCCTGCACAATTTACGTGCACAATACTAATATTTTCTATTAAATTCACTGCAATATACTTTAGGCTCACCCACCAGGACCACCAGGCCAACAAGGATGAAACTCAGGATCGTGTTTACTGCTCTCTTGGGGAAGGTCAGTCTTCCTGAATGCTTCCACAGCTCTTTCTACTATCATTCCTAATACTACATCTCTGTTTTTCAAGGATATTCCTTCAAGATTAGCATTTAGCTGTTAGCTGTGTATTTAAACAAGGCCAGTAATTAAAGAGTGTCCCAGTCAAACTTTTAAAACTTAATTTTAAAAGTTTATTTTTTTGTACGACAGAGGTGGATGTGAGAACTGACGTTGAATTTCATTGACCCTGTAGGTGATGGTTGTGTCTATGAATCAGTCAGGGGTTTTGAAGGCCCTGGAAATGGTACAGTAAGTAGATTTTTCAGCATTTCTCCGACTTGTGTCACGTCATTGAGCGCACTGTGGTTTCCACACATTGTACATTTGGCCCTCACTGTGACACATCGCTAGCCTGGCATAGCCCAAATCAATTCCTATCCAAATGAGTGTGGTAACATGCCAGTTGGATTCCATAATGAGGCGTGCTTCAACCGACACAGACAAAAATATATGTCTGCACCCAATTGGATAGTCCTACAACAAATTCAACTCCAAGGCGCTCAATAGACGTGTATGTTTATGACGCAGTTAATCATCTGTCCATAACCGTATAACCCCAAGTGATTTGATTAGCTTGGCCTTTGCAAGAGCACAAGCAACTTCAGACCGACTTTCCTCTGCAAAAGTTTTGTGGGAATTCAGGATGGCTTCCACGCTAACGCATGTCTGCCACAGGAACCGTCAATCTGAGTTGTGACTATTTACCCTAACCCTGGGCATTCTAGAAGTGTCCTACCTTGTTTCTTCTCTGGTTGCTAAGTTAGCAATTGCTACAACCACTTGTTCATTAGAGCAGGGGAGCCCAGTACATCGATCATGATCGACTGGTAGATAGTGAAGATAGTGTGGGTAGATCACGTGCCATTGAAAAAAATGTTTTACATGTTAGTCTATCATTTTTCACTTTATTTATTCACTTACTTTGCTTTTGTTCCAGGGCCGTAAAGAGAAGCGCATCATCTGCAAAACATGAGAAACCCAGATGACCACATGGAAAACCACGTGTTCATGCTTAGGTACTCTTGATGTCTGGCCTTCACAATAATCTACAAAAATGGAGATTGCAGGAAAGGTTTCGCGTCCTGGCTTGTCTTTTTTCTTTCATTTCTACACTTAAGATAAAAGTAAAGCTTCATATACTTGTGTGATGTTCAAAGCGGTGACGGTAACAGTTGTATAATTTGTAATGCCACATGCAAAATGGATGGAGTGAGAAAAAGATCCAAAGTTGATTGGATTTGTTTTATTTGATGGTAAACCTCTTGTCTAGTTGGGATCATGATTCAATGTTGGGCATTAGCAGCTGTCATATATAATGTACAAGGAAAAGTTCATAGTATATGTATTGAAATATATCTGTCTTTTTACATGTGTGATAATGTTTCTACTCTGTGATTGTCTCATGCCTGTAGGTTTCCATTGTCTGCCACTAGATGATGTCCTGTAGCTTTGCTTTCAATCACTCTGTTAAATACACTGATCAGGCATAACATTATGACCTATTCTAATATTCTCCCTCGTGCCGCCAAAACAGTTGTGACTCATCAGAGAATGGACATGGTCCTTCTGAGGGTGTCCTGTGGTGTCTGGCAACAGAATGTTGTTAGTGGGGGCCTTTGGGTCCTATGGGTTGAGGGGAGGGGCCTCTGTGGATCATCCCACAGATACTTGATCAGTTTGGGATCTAGTGAATTTGGAGGTCAGGTCAACACCTTGTGCTGTTCTTCATGTTTTTTTGAGGTGTTCCTAAAGAGTTTTTGTGTGTGTGTCCATGTGAATGCCAGGTCCAAAAGTTTCCCGGCAGAACATTGTATTGTCACAAGATGGTCAATGTTATTCACTTCTCCTGTTAGTGGCTTTAATTTTGTGGCTGATCAGTGTATATCTGCAGATGCATCTTTGAGAGCATGATGCCTAATGTGATGCACAATGTTTAACTATGTAATATTGTACTTAAAAGGTATAACAAATATATTTCCTCTTGTTCTTGTGTATGTGAGTAGTAGCAGCTTTCTCTTTCTAGATATCTGGTTAGTGTTTCACAGATTATATAAAGAAGCGATTCTCATTTTGAGAACTTTGTAACCCTTTCACCAGTTACTTTCCTGAATGATTATAAGAATATGTCACCCTGCTGAAGCTTTCAAATAAACAAACAAAATGGAAAATGAACTTGTCTACATGCACTTATTTCTGACTCCAGAAAAGGGAAACTGTTGGTGATGACGTGTTTAGCTTTAGGCTTCTCACATTTCTGCCATTTCAAGATGTAACAGTATCAGTGCTCATGATTTTCAAGCCCACATTCGAAATGGGTGGAGAGAGAGTGAAATAGAATATATAAAGTTGGTCTGAATTTGTTACGGCTTTGAAATGAATGAATAGATCTGAATGCGTATACAGTTAATGACACCGTAATGCAGTGTACTGGTGATTGTGTGAATCCGGTTTCAGTTCAGCAGCGCTGTCAACATCACTGCTTTGGGTGTGCTAACACTTATCTGAGAGGGTTTCTCATCAGACAGTAATCTTTGCATCATGTAGATAAGTGCATGTGTTTCACCAACCTCCTGCTGCAACAATCACAGATCTATAGGGAACAGAAGTAAAATTCAAGTTCAGTAATAAATGTTGTGGTGTTCTTGAATACATTAATTTATCTCACTGTTCTGCAGTCAGCCCTCAGTATGTGAATACACTTAATCAGTTTATGGCCAGGTACGACATGAAACTCAGTCAGAGGAAGTAATTACCCTGACTACCCTCCCTGCTCACTGTCTCATTAGAAGCCCTAACTCAGCAGCCTGTCTTCACTCGGTTTCACCCGGGATGTCACTAAAGCATCCTGTGCAGTGCAGCCTCTGATGGCAGTGTCACCCTCAGCTGGGCTGTTAGGAGCCTGTCTCAAACTGTCCCCAAACTGCAATACATCATCTGGCCACAGGATGGAGACACACTCAGTTGCGCTGCCTCTAGTTCTTATCAGCAATGTGTTCGAACTCTTAATGAGGGAGTGCAGCAAGTTCAGTGTGGTAGCTTTAATGTTCAACAGACATTTCTTCTCTCTCGTACCTTTCTGTGTAAACACAAATGACTGATGGTGTCATTCATTAAAAGAAAAGAAACAGTAGGATGTACATGGAGCTTTCATTGTATGACAGTATGATGGTGTCACTCTAGAAAGTTGTGTGTGTGTGGAGGGAGGGGGGGGCTTCTTCTACTTCCTGTCTTTTTTTCTGTGCTATCTTTAACTAGTCACAGTTTCATAGACCTCAAGAGAAAATAAAGGCTGTTTGTCTTCCGTCAGAGATGGTGTGCTGTCTGCTTCGCTGGCTGAGCGGCCTCTCAACTTACAGTGTTGTTCTGCTTCTCGTGGTCTGCCTCCATGGTATGTACACCACTTTTACTGATTTATAAAGTGTTTATGAACATAGGGTAATGTTACAAAGAGGAATATGTGTTTCTCTCAAGCATGTGATTCTCTGATATGTGCTTAGGATAGAGCTTGTAGATCCAGACTGCAGGATTTAGGATTTTCTGCATACAGTATGTACTTGTCATTTAGGAAATAATATGACCAACAGGACTTACAATATGTTTCAAATGCCACATGCTTACTTTAAAAGAAGCACCAGGGAAAAGACTTAAACACACTCATTCTAGGGATTGTAACTTATTGAATGGCATACTATTGCATCTCGTGGCTCCATGTCTGCAATAATACTTTGTAATTTCTGGTACACAGTGTAAATTTCCTGCAGCTGCACATCAAAATCAATTCGGTCATGGGTCAAGGGTCAACTTTAGGTTTAAGGTTTAATACCCATGTGATTGCCACAGAAGAACATTATTAACCATTTGACTGTGTAGATAGATTTTTTTATTATTATTATATATATTATTATTTTCTTGACCTTTAGCAGCAACTTCTCACTGCAACCTGAGTCCAAGCATGTTTATTCTCTCTTTAGCCGGTATCTAGTCAAGCTCTGTTTATCAGTTACAAATACTGGTATGATTTTCTCATGCTTGTAATTTTACATATTTAGCCACATGATGGTGCACTGTGGTTTCCTTTCAGTTATGCTTGGTTAGTGGTTGGTTGTTCTCGAACATCTCTGCAGATGCATCTGTGAGGCACAGTTTATCCTGTGTACATTGTGCCAAATAATGTATAAGTGACCAAATGAGCGTTGTTACAACAATATAAATATTCTACTCCCAGTAATACAAAGTAGATTCTTTTTTGTTGTCATTTCATTTTAAACTGTGTAATGAAGCCCAAACCTGGTAGTAACACTGTAGAATTAATAAATCTTTAACTGTATCTAACTCATCTGGTTTGTGTTTCAGACATTTTGTAACACAGTCAAAGGGTCAGGGTGTGCTGGTGAAAACATGTCCGTACTGTCTTGGTTCTCGTTCTTTAATGACTGACAGGTCAGCGTCGATTTACTGGTAATGTGTCACTTCTTCTTTCGAAGCGTTAGCGGACATGTTAATGGTGCACTTGAGTGTTTCATAAGATCTTAGAATAGCTATGGACTAATGCTATCCACTTCTTATTTTCAGAAAAGGGAAATCACCTAGTATCACTAACATGTCAGGTGAAGAAACCTTATGTAGGGTGTTTTAACATGTTGTACAATCTGACCTAGTGAGCAAAGGGACATGGGTTTTTCATGGTACCTCAGGGTGTAGAAAGGATTTCTCCGTTCTATTAAGTGTGACTGTAGGTCATGACAGTGAACTGGCACACTCAGAAGTTTGCGTAAACACTGAAGAATAAATAAATCTGTAACTGCAATAAAACTAAATGGTTTGTATTTCAGACATTTTGTAACGCAGTCAAAGGGTCAGGGTGTGTTGGTGAAAACATGTCCGTACTGTCTTGGTTCTCGTTCTTTAATGACTCACAGGTCAGCGTTGATACACTGGTACTGTACACATGAGAAACCATGTGTTCATGCTTAGGTGCTGTTGATGTCTGGTTTACCACGTTGAAAAAATTATGAAGTAAAGATAACTGCAAAATATATAATGGCTCCAACAGTAAAAGTAAAGCTTCATTCAGTTGTTTGTTGTTCAAAGCAGTGACAGTAACAGTTGTATGATTTGTAATGCCACATACACATAATGCTTATATACACATGGAAAAAGACAGATACACTTCAATACATGTCTATGAACCAATGGTGTCACTCTAGCAATTTGTGTGTGTGTGGAAGGAGCTTCTTCTTCTACTTCCTGTCTTTTTGTCTGGGGTATCTAACGAGTTTCACAGTTTCATAGACATTTTTTTAGTTGCTGTTTTTTTTCTCACTCTCCAGTTTGTCTTCCTGATACACATACAAAGACATAACTGATACTGAGCCTCATTTCATTTATAAATTTTCACTTCCTTTTTTGTTGCTTTTCCAAATTGTCCCTTTACTCTCTCATTGTCTCGTCTGCCTTCTCTCTGTCTTTTAATTAAACTGGACAATATGCTTTCAATTACATGTTGGGTGATCAAATGTAATATTTGATCATTTATACTTGTGTGTCTTTGTTGGTTTGTGTGTGTTTCAGATGTAGAGGCTTCCAGTTGTGAACGTGTCATCCACAAAAAAGTCGGCGACACCGTGGTGTTTTCATCATGTCTACCAACTAAAGGGGTTACATCAGCTATTTGGAAATACAACAATGGAGACAAATTTAAAGATGTAACTAAAATTGATCAGTTCAAGGGCAGATATGATGAAGATTCCAAAAACTATAGTTTAACAGTGAGACAGCTGACTAGTCAAGATTCAGGTCATTTCTGTTTTGTCTCTGAGGAGAACGACTACCAAAGAGAAACAGTCTATATCACTCTGCATGTTCATGGTAAGATTCCTCTGCTGATTTATTCTCAAACAACAATCAATCGAAACTGATATCCCACTCACATTGTGTGTTCCATTTGAGTTATTAGTCTAATATGACTGAATCCAAAGAGGATTTGTCACTTTGTTCTGATGTTTTTAATTACTCTCTCCTCTTCCTGTCTCATCAGAGCCCATAACTCAGCGGCCTCATGTGAAAGAGAACAATTTCACCTTAAATGCCTTAAATGGATCTTGCACAGTTTCACTGGAGTGCAAGAGTGATAGCGGCGTCACCTACAAGTGGACTGTAGGGAACCAAACTCAAACTGGTCCCAAGCTGCAATACACCTTCTGGCCAGATGATGGAGACACCACATTCACCTGCACAGTTTCTAATTCCATCAGTGAGCAATCTGCAGTCATAATCAAGAAGTGCAGCAACAATACTATGAACACAGCAGGTATTTGAAATTCAGTTTTCTGAGTACACAGTAATTCACCTGTAAATATTACAAGAATACATTTAGTTTGCACTGAAAGAAACTTGCAACAACAGCAGACAAATAACTCTAGAAGGAGCTGTGTCATTCAACAAGAAATGGAAACAAGGAAAGAAAGAATGCATTCACTTGTGTGTGTGTGTGTGTGTGTGTGTGTGTCTTATATGAACATTACTGACTACACTCGTTATTTATTATTGCAGTGTCCAGCTCTTCTTCTGTCTTACTCATCATTAGGATGTTGATTGGAGTTCTGATTATTCTGCTGCTGCTCGTGCTACTTCACTACACAAAGTCAAATGGTGAGAGGTTTTGTCACTGATATCAGCTAGCTATTTGCATATTTTATTATGCAATAACATAAGAAACTGAACAGAAAGTAACGACACTTGTCTTTTTTTTTTTTGCAGATTTCTTTTGTAACAGGTTGGTGCATCCCTCTCTTCTTTCGTTTCCAGTATCACTGCAGTAACTTGAAGGTATACATTTCTTGCTTTTACTCCACGTTTCACATTCTCCTCCTTTCAGGCTCAAACGATCTGAAACGGTCAACCAGGATGAAAGTCAACAGCATGTGTACTCCTCCCTCCTCCAAGGTGAGTCTTCCATCTATACTGCCCCTTCTGGTCAGATACAGTAGCATGAAAAGGTTGAGGAAACAGAAGTTCACTCATTAATATTCACTGATGTGACTTTAACTTAATTATCATTGGCTTGCAGATGATGGTGCCGTCTATGAAACAGCGGAAACCTCTGATAATCCTGGAAAATAAAAAAGTATCAAAGTAGCTGTAAATGCTGTTGAATTATTAACAGATTAGAAATAATTATAATTAATTCAGAAATAGTTATAATTGAAAACTTATTATTTAAGAGGAGCACCAGATAGTGTCACATCTCCCTCAAATGTGATGGACTTTATGCTGATATGCCAAACTATGGGTACGGAGCATTTGTGGTGTTTAAAGTGTCAGTTACTGTGGGAACAGTCTCTGTAAGAGGAACTATCAGTTGACCCACTGATACTGATCGCAGCATCTTGGCCTCATGGTTTCCTCATACAACACAAGCAAACTATATTCACACGGCAGCATTTTGTCTTTGACTTTTTTTTATCAAAGTAGAAAGCCTTGAATTAAAGCCTGCAGAAGAATGGTGACAAAAAACATGACAAGTCGACGGACTGGTGCCCAAATATGCAAAGATGCCCAAAAGGATTTAGAAAGGATACAGTAACTGATGATTAGATCAACAAATCTAATGTTAAAGCCCAGAACCTGACTAACCAGGTCATCTATTAGCAAATGTGAGGTCTTACATGTCTTGTCATGCTCTTCCTGCATGTGTCATGTCATGTGTTTGAAAATTACACAGAAATGTGTGTTGGATGGATTGGATTGAATGGATAGCTTCTTTACAGCCAGCATATCCTACAGACAGGCTGACATCGATCAGCCACAACATTAAAACCACTGACAGGAGAGGTAGAAACTTCCGGTGACTTCTGTTACTCAAGCACGGTTTATGCCTCTGCAGGACATAGACACTGTGACCTACGCACGTAGCCTACGCCAGTGCGAGCCATTTATACTTGAGCACTCATCAGTCTGACTCGCTCTGTAAGAACTCCACCCTAATGCTAGTCGGCGCTGTGTCTGTTTGGCCAGTCAGGTTCATTTTTGTCTTCACTTCCTGCTTCACTTTAAACAATGGCAACTGAAACTTTCGCCAAAGACAAGTCATACAAATGCTTGTAGCTTCGAACCTCCTCAGTTAACCTTTCCTCGATGTGTTTCACCTTTATTGATCCAAAACAATGAACTTGGAAATTGCAGTGGAAGAGACGCAGCCAGAAATACTAAAGTGGAAATACACTACTAATCACAGCTCTTGCAGTCTGTGTCGCTATGACATGTGGTTACATTTCTGGGTAGGAGCATGGCAGGCTACGCTGCTAGGGTCTGTGTAGGGTCTGTGCTGTCATCGTAGCTACGGCGTCAAATTGACGCAGAAGCATAAACCGCACATTACCATGGAGACAAATTAGCTAAAAGTCAACCAAAGAAAACCATGTGTTTAACTGTGTAGCTAGATTTTATTTTTTATTATTTTCTACATCTTAACCTTTAGCAGTGTTACATACTGGTCTGATTCTCTCATGCTTGCAATTTTACATATCCAGCCATATGATGGCGCAATGTGGTTTCCTTCCAGTTAACTTAATCTTCTGCTTGGTTAGTGGTTGGTTGTTTTTGAATGTCTCTGCAGATGCATCTGTGAGGCAAAGTTTATCCTGTGTACATTGTACCAAATAAAGTATAAGTGAACAAATGGGTATCGTTATATGATATAAATATTCTACTCCCAGTAATACAAATTAGATTATTTTTTGTTGTCATTTCATTTTAAACTGTGTAATGAAGCCCAAACCTTGTAGAAACACTGTAGAATTAATAAATCTGTTGTAATAACTCTAACTCATATGGTTTGTGTTTTAGACATTTTGTAACACAGTCAAAGGGTCAGGGTGTGCTGGTGAAAACATGTCCGTACTGTCTTGGTTCTTGTTCTTTAATGACTCACAGGTCAGCATTCTTTCATTTTCATAGTTAAGGTGAACGTACACTGTGTGTGTAGGTCTCCCTTGTGCCTCCAAAACAGTTGTGACTTGTCAGAGAATGGACATGGGGATGGCTGCTGCCATCAAGGACTGTCATTGCTATGGGGTGGGGGTGCCTGGTCTGGTCTAGGTGGGTGCTGTCTAAGTAACATCCACATGAATGAATGCCAGGTCCAAAAGTTTCCCAGCAGAACATTGTATTGTCACAAGATGGTCAATGTTATTCACTTCTCCTGTCAGTGGTTTTAATGTTGTGGCTGATCAGTGTATATCTGCAGATGCATCTTTGACAGCATGATGCCTAATGTGATGCATGATTTATTGTACTTAAAAGTTATAACAAATATATTTCCTCTTGTTCTTGTGTATGTGAGTAGTAGCAGCTTTCTCTTTCTAGATATCTGGTTAGTGTTTCACAGATTATATAAAGAACTGATTCTCATTTTGAGAACTTTGTAACCCTTTCACCAGTTACTTTCCTGAATGATTATAAGAATATGTCACCCTGCTGAAGCTTTCAAATAAACAAACAAAATGGAAAATGATCTTGTCTACATGCACTTATTTCTGACTCCAGAAAGGGAAACTGTTGACACCAACGACAGAACTGTTGGTGATGGCGTGTTTAGCTTCAGCCTTCTCACATCTCTGCCATTTCAGGATGTAACAGTATCAAGTGCTTCATGATTTTCAAGCCCACATTCGAAATGGGTGGAGAGAGAGTGAAATAGAATATATAAAGTTGGTCTGAATTTGTTACAGCTTTGAAATGAATGAATAGATCTGAATGCGTATACAGTTAATGACACCATAATACAGTGTTCTGGTGTTTGTGTGAATCCGATTTCAGTTCAGCAGCGCTGTCAACATCACTGCATTGGGTGTGCTAACACTTATCTGAGAGGGTTTCTCATCAGACAGTAATCTTTGCATCATGTAGATAAGTGCATGTGTTTCACCAACCTGCTGCTGCAACAATCACAGATCTAAAGGGAACAGAAGTAAAATTCAAGTTCAGTAATAAATGTTGTGGTGTTCTTGAACACATTCATTTATCTCACTGTTCTGCAGGCAGCCCTCAGTATGTGAATACACTTAATCAGTTTATGGGCAGGTACAACATGAAACTCGGTCAGAGGAAGTAATTACCCTGACTACCCTCCCTGCTCACTGTCTCATTAGAAGCCCTAACTCAGCAGCCTGTCTTCACTCGGTTTCACCCGGGATGTCACTAAAGCATCCTGTGCAGTGCAGCCTCTGACAGCAGTGTCACCCTCAGCTGGGCTGTTAGGAGCCTGTCTCAAACTGTCCTGAGGCTGCAATACATCATCTGGCCACAGGATGGAGACACACTCAGTTGCGCTGCCTCCAGTTCTTATCAGCAATGTGTGTTAGAATTCTTAATGAGGGAGTGCAGCAAGTTCAGTGTGGTAGCTTTAATGTTCAACAGACATTTCTTCTCTCTCGTACCTTTCTGTGTAAACACAAATGACTGATGGTGTTACTCGTTAAAAGAAAAGAAACAGTAGGATGTACATGGAGCTTTCATTGTATGACAGTATGATGGTGTCACTCTAGCAAGTTGTGTGTGTGTGGTGGGAGGGGGGGCTTCTTCTACTTCCTGTCTTTTTTTTTTCTGTGCTATCTTTAACTAGTCACAGTTTCATAGACCTCAAGAGAAAATAAAGGCTGTTCCTCTTCCGTCAGAGATGGTGTGCTGTCTGCTTCGCTGCCTGAGAGGCCTCTCAACTTACAGTGTTGTTCTGCTTCTCGTGGTCTGCCTCCATGGTATGTACACCTCTTTTACTGATTTACAAAGTGTTTATGAACACGGGGTAATGTTACAAAGAGGAATATGTGTTTCTCTCAAGCATGTGATGCTCTGATATGTGCTTAGGATAGAGCTCGTAGATCCAGACTGCAGGATTTAGGATTTTCTGCATACAGTATGTACTTGTCATTTTGGGAAATAATATGACCTACTAGACTTACAATATGTTTAACCCCTTAATGCCTGAATTGATTTTTCAATTATATAAAGAAATGAATTATTTGTGTTTTTGCTTACCACTCCGACCGGTTCTACGAGAAGATTTCTTGAATGTGAACAAACCGACATTGGAGTATTACATGCGTTATTTCGGCTGCAGTCTGAGCGGAAACAGTATGTCGCGAATTCGCGACACTAGGCGTTAAGGGGTTAATCTGTGTTTCAAATGCCAGATGCTTACTTTAAAAGAAGCACCAGTAAAAGACTTAAACACACTCATTCTAGGGATTGTAACTTAATGAATGGCATACTACTGTATCTCGTGGCTCCATGTCTGCAATAATACTTTATCATTTTTGGTACACAGTGCACATTCCCTGCAGCATCTGCATGTACATCAAAGTCAGTTCAGCCATGGGTCAGTCTTTCTGTTGATGTTGCTTCCTGTTTGTTTGCATCAAAGTGTAGATAGTGTTACTTCTTCATAGTGTAACTATATATAGCATTTAAAGAGTCACAAACAGTTCTCACCCAGTGTGTCCACTGCTTCCTGCTTCAAACCACCTCACTACAAACCAAGACACTAAACAAGCTAGCACAATGCAACAGTCTTATTTAATGAGACCATGTCCACAACAGAGACAGGTATAACCTACTTTAGTACAGTACATGCTACACACACCAACACTCATTAGAGTCCACCACAATAGTTCACAGTAAAAGCTTTGACAGGAACAAGGAAGTGGGGGTTGATTTAAGTGTGAACCACATTTACAACTGAGTCCAGGCCAGTGGCAGCTGGGATTCTTTTAGTTGCTGTTTTTTTTTCTCATTCTGCAGCTGGCCTTCCTGACACACATACATAGACATAACTGATACTGAGCCTCATTTCACTTTTTTATTAACACACAGGATTAGATGTTACAATCCCTCATGCAAAGATCCCAGGCAAAACACATTTAGAGGCCCTGTCCAACTGAGAAACCCTAACAAACCTACGGTCATGTGATATGACGATTAACCTACAATCTACATGAACTAAGAAAATGCTGCTGGCTTGTATAGTCCACAGAGCAGCAGACGATAATTCAAACCTTGTGAAATATGAGCTAACCAAATGCTGCTGGCTAGATTAACCTAACATCTAAATGAACTATCTGCCAAGTATCGCAGCCTATCGATCCGCAAGGGTAGACAATTGGACTCAATCTCTTTTCAAGTGGCAGGAGAGGGAATCCCGGTGCTTGCAGAAAAACCAATCAAAAGCCTGGGCAAAGAATATTCAGCTGATCTCTCAGACAGACACATGGCAGCTTCAGTCACAGACCAGCTGAAGGAGGGCTTGAAGCGGATAGACCAGAGCTACCTTCCTGGCAAATTCTAAGTCTGGTGCAATCAGTCTACACTGTACCATCGTGTGATGTGGCCATTGAAGATGTCCGAAATCACATCAACCACAGTCACAAAACTGGATGCCAAGGCCAACAACTACATTCGTAAGTGGTTTGGATTCCCTAGATGCCTGTCTGATGCTTCTATTTTTGGAAGAAATGCACTCCAGCTGCCACTGAAAAAAATCTCCACAGGGTACAGACTTGAGAAGTCCAGGCCGGTCCTGGAAATCAGACAGTCAAGTGACCAATTGGTCAGGAATGCTGGTGCCAAGATCCGGACAGGCAGAGCATGAAAGGCAGAAGACCGGCACCAGACCTAGGGGATATCTGGACCGGCAGCAAGGGTTACACAGGCTAGGAAGCGCTGCGTAACCAATATACACATAAAATAATATGTCGTGAATCTGTGAATAATTAGAGAGAGGACCGAAGTTAGCGTCTTGCTCATGCCTGACGCCGTTTTATTCTGATACACAGTTATCAGCAATTCACAATCACATTTCTTCTTAACTCTCTGAATAGTGAATGTAAACTCATGACCAAAATAGTTAATAATAATAAAGAGTAAAGCATTCTGCCGAGATAAATATAACTGCACATAAATTCCACATACAATCCTGCTTAACTCATCTTACACTAGCATCATACAAACAAAACGTTTCTACAATAACCCGACAGGTTATGATCATTCTCTCTCTCTCTCTCTCTCACACACACACACACACATACACACACACCTGTACGTGCTTCTTTAAGAACAGCGTTTAACAAATGACTGCATCACGCCGGAAACATGAACATAATGAACGTAGCATTTCTCTTAACGCTGGTTACTCACTGCTAGCTGATCCTCTAACACTAGCTTAACACATTTTGTCATGTTACTGAAGGCTAATGTCACTTAAACTCATACTAACAATGCTACAGTGAAAACAGAAGTTCTTAAAACAATTCAGCTCGCCGATACACATCGGGACAATTAACTACAAAACGAGCTTATACTTTGTGTCTCAAAATCATGTCACGGCATTACCCAACACTTCCGAAGCTTCCACATTAGACATTGAACCATACACAGTTCAGAAAAATATGTTTTACCATTTACCTGTGAATAATTAGAGAGAGGACCAAAGTTAGCGTCTTGCTCATGCCTGAAGCCATTTATTCTGAGCTGCGCATGAGCAAAGCTAGATAGCTAGAGGCTCCCTAATGAATCCACAGCAGTACTATAACACCACCTATGGCGTAAACGTGTAGTACCTTGATGTAAATCTAAATGTCTGTATAAAATGTCAGTAAGTGTCATTGTTAGAATAGTTCAATTATTATCAAAAAAATAAGGGGGTGCCTGTTCACATATAAAACTAAATAGATAGCGTTTTCAAACCTACTACACGTTGACAATGCCATCTCAAGGCTGCAGCACCAAGAGCTTGTGGCAAGAATGAACACAGCAGGTATTTGAAATTCAGTTTTCCGAGTGCACAAAGTCCAAGGGTGAGAGGTTTTGTCACTGATATCAGCTAGCTATTTGCATATTTTACTATGCAAGAACATAAGAAAATGAACAGAAAGTAACGACACTTGTCTTTTGTAACAGGTTGGTGCATCCCTCTCTTCTTTCGTTTCCAGTATCACTGCAGTAACTTGAAGGTATACATTTCTTGCTTTTACTCCACGTTTCACATTCTCATCCTTTCAGGCTCAAACGATCTGAAACGGTCAACCAGGATGAAAGTCAACAGCATGTGTACTCCTCTCTCCTCCAAGGTGAGTCTTCCATCTATACTGCCCCTTCTGGTCAGATACAGTAGCATGAAAAGGTTGAGGAAACAGAAGTTCACTCATTAATATTCACTGATGTGACTTAATTATCATTGGCTTGCAGGTGATGGTGCCGTCTATGAAACAGTGATTTGATAATCCTTGAAAAAGTATAAAACTGTTCAATTATTAACAGATTATAAATAATTACAATTAATTCAACAGTAATTATAATTGAAAACATATTATATAAAGAGGATCACCAGATAACGTCACATCTCCCTCAAATGCGATGGACTTTATGCAGATATGCCAAACTATGGGTACGGAGCATTTGTGGTGTTTAAAGTGTCAGTTACTGTGGGAACAGTCTCTGTAAGAGGAACTATCAGCTGACCCTCTGATACTGATCTCAGCATCTTGGCCTCATGGTTTCCTCATACGACACAAGCAGACCATATTCACGCGTCAGCATTTTTCTTTGACTTATTTTTATCAAAGTGGAAAGCCTTGAAGTAAAGCCTGCACAAGAATGGTGACAAAAACATGACAAGTTGACAAGCTGGTGCATACATTTGCAAAGATGCTCAAAAGGATTTAGAAAGGATGCAGTAACTGATGATTAGATCAACAAATCTAATGTTAAAGCCCAGAACCTGACTAACCAGGTCATCTATTAGCAAATGTGAGGTTTTACATGTCTTGTCATGCTCTTCCTGCATGTGTCATGTCATGTGTTTGAAAATTACACAGAAATGTGTGTTGGATGGATTGGATTGAATGGATTGAATGGATAGCTTCCAGAGGTGGCAAGTAACGAAGTACAAATATTTCGTTACTGTACTTAAGTAGATTTTTCAGTTATCTGTACTTTACTTGAGTATTTCTTTTTCTGATGACTTTTTACTTTTACTCCCAACATTTGTACACAGATATCTGTACTCTCTACTCCTTACATATGAAAAACAGGCTCGTTACTTTTTTAACCTCCACGGATGACAAGACGTAAAAGACATGACATGATCGGACATGACTAGAGCATCAGACTAGAGAAGGAAAGTCTACGATGCGCTTCCTGTGTTCTTTTTTCTACTGTTTTGAACAGGCAGCCTGTTGATTGGTTTGAGCTCTGCTGCCACCTAGTGACTGGAGGCTTGTTTATCGTTCAAGCATCATTAAAGACAGTAACACTGAAAGTCCACCTGATCACACAATTTGAGAACTACTGGTCTAATGTGAAAAAAACTAATTCAGGTATAGTGTGGTTTCTGTTGCTATCATTAGCTTTTTGAGGATTTTTTGGAAGCTAGTTTACAACGTTAGCAATGCTATGGAAACACACTGTTTTGATAGTTTACAGCTAACACTAGCGGTTTAAAAACAACAACCCAGTAACCCTCAGTTTACTATTAAAAATTATCCAGATGCTCATGCAGGACATGTGGTCAATTAAGTCTAGATTATTCTGTTAGAACTTTTTCATTTTGCAAAATTATTAACGGATGAATTGTTTCATTAATGGCAAAATCATTTTTACTTTTTACTTAAGTTAATTTCAGAGCCTGTACTTTCTTACTTTTACTTGAGTAAAGGAGTTGAATCAGTACTTTTACTTTTACCCAAGTATTTTTTTACACAAGTATCCATACTTAAGTACAGAATGTGAATACTTTTGCCACCTCTGATAGCTTCTTTACAGCCAGCATATCTTACAGACAGGCTTACACCGATCAGCCACGACATTAAAACCACTGACAGGAGAGGTACATATCACTGACCATCTTGTGATAACACAGTGTTATGCAAGGAAACTTTTGGTGACTTCTGTTACTCAAGCACAGTTTATGCCTCTGCAGGACATATCACCGTGACCTACGCACGTAGCCAAGCCGGTGCGAGCCATTTAAATTTATGCACTCGTCAGTCTGGCTCGCTCTGTAACAACCCCACCCACACGCTAGTCGGCGCTGTGTCTGTTTGGCCAGTCAGGTTTATTTTTGTCTTCACTTCCTGCTTCACTTTCAACAATGGCAACTAAAACTTTCGCCAAAGACAAGTCATACAAATGTTTATAGCTTCGAACCTCCTCATTTAAAGGGGAAATACTGTTTTTTACAACCTGGACCTTATTTCTGGCATAATGTGGTACTTTACTCACCCATATAAATTTGGTATCATTTGGAGTCGTTCAGACGATATTTAGATCCGCTAAGCTCTTAGATGATCTAAGAGCATACCACCGCATACCTTCTAAGACTTAGATGGTACCTTAGGGTTGAAGTGCTTCTGTGGCATGTTCTCAAAACTCTGCTTTTATCAAAGCTTCCATCAGGTCGTTTTTTAAAATAAATCTTCCATCAGCCCGAGCAACCTGCTTTCATCTGATTCCTCCATTTTGGTAGCCGTTAGCCGCATAGACATAGACATAGACGGTTAGCCGAGCTCTGACGTGTGCATCAGTGTAATCGGTGTATCGGGAAATCGTGCACTGTCAAAAGTTCCGCGATGTTTGGAATGCAAACTGCGATTAGAGACAAAAGCCAATTAATAACGTCACTCGCCACCAAGTGGTCAGGGGTGTGAATTGCAATCTGTCAATATGACAGATGGCCTTCAGATTTTTAAAAAACAAAAAAAAGGTCAATGACGGAAAATTTTCGGTTAACATGACCCCTGATCCTGTGTACATTGTGCCAAATAATGTATAAGTGAACAAATGAGCTTTGTTACAATAATATAAATATTCTACTTCCAAAATACAAATTTGTATGCTTTTGTGTATGCCCCCTCTGTCTGCTTTTATACAGGCACAGGGGGTTGTAAGTAATGAAGAAAAGTTGGAACACCTGTAGGAATTAGTAGCACCAGCTTTCAAGGCTGATTCAACCTTCATTGCTGCAGAACAGCTTTAAATTGTTAACCCACTTCGTGTGGAAAAATTAGGGTGTCCTAAAACTTTTGACCGGTAGTGTATTTCTGACTCCAGAAAAGGGAAACTGTTGGCACCAACGACAGAACTGTTGGTGATGACATGTTTAGCTTTTGTATTCAGTGATATTCTTTTCTGTGAATCTGCATTAGCCTTCACACACACTGCCACTTTGAAATGAATGAATAGATCTGAATGTGTATACAGTTAATGACACCATAATGCGGTGTACTGGTGTTTACGTGAATCAGGTTCTGCTGCTGCAACAATCACAGATCTACAGGGAACAGGAGTAAAATTCAAGTTTATTAATAAATGTTGTGGTGTTCTTGAATACATTCATTTATCTCACTGTTCTGCAGGCAGCCCTCAGTATGTGAATACACTCAGAATATACAATCAGTTTACAGCCAGGTACGACATGAAACTCAGTCAGAGGAAGTAATTACCCTGACTACCCTCCCTGCTCACTGTCTCATTAGAAGCCCTAACTCAGCAGCCTGTCTTCACTCGGTTTCACCCGGGATGTCACAAAAGCATCCTGTACAGTTTTGCCGGGGTGCAGTGAAACCTCTGATGGCAGTGTCACCCTCAGGTGGGCTGTCCCCAAACTGCAATACATCATCTGGCCACAGGATGGAGACACACTCAGTTGCGCTGCCTCTAGTTCTTATCAGCAATGTGTTAGAATTCTTAATGAGGGAGTGCAGCAAGTTCAGTGTGGTAGCTTTAAAGTTCAAGAGTTATTTTTTTTTTCTCTCGTACCTTTCTGAGTAAACACCAATGATCAATGGTGTCATTCATTAAAAGAAAAGAAACAGTAGGATGTACATGGAGCTTTCATTGTATGACAGTATGATGGTGTCACTCTCGCAAGTTGTGTGTGTGTGTGGGGGGGGGCTTCTTCTACTTCCTGTCTTTTTTTCTGTGCTATCTTTAACTAGTCACAGTTTCATAGACCTCAGCAGAAAACAAAAGCTGTTCTTCTTCCGTCAGAGATGGTGTGCTGTCTGCTTCGCTGCCTGAGCGGCCTCTCAACTTACAGTGTTGTTCTGCTTCTCGTGGTCTGCCTCCATGGTACGTACACCACTTTTATTGATTTATAAAGTTTTTATGAACACGGGACAATGTTACAAAGAGGAATATGTGTTTCTCTCAAGCATGTGATGCTCTGATATGTGCTTAGGATAGAGCTTGTAGATCCAGACTGCAGGATTTAGGATTTTCTGCATACAGTATGTACTTGTCATTTTAGGAAATAATATGACCTACTGGACTTACAGTATGTTTAATCTGTGTTTCAAATGCCGGATGCTGACTTTAAAAGAAGCACCAGTAAAAGACTTAAACACACTCATTCTAGGGATTGTAACTTAATGAATGGCATACTACTGTATCTCGTGGCTCCATGTCTGCAATAATACTTTATCATTTTTGGTACACAGTGTAAATTTCTGCAGCATCTGCATGCACATGAAAGTCAGTTCAGTCATGGGTCAGTCTTTTTGTTGATGTTGCTTCCTGGTTGTTTGCATCAAAGTGTAGATAGTGTTACTTCTTCATAGTGCAACTATTTATAGCATTTCAAGAGTCACAAACAGTTTCTACCCAGTGTGTCCACTGCTTCCTGCTTCAAACCACCTCACTACAAACCAAGACACTAAACAAGCTAGCACAATGCAACAGTCTTATTTAATGAGACCATGTCCACAACAGAGACAGGTATAACCTACTTTAGTACAGTACATGCTACACACACCAACACTCATTAGAGCAGTGTTTTTCAACCACTGGCCGTGAGAGATCGTCAGGTGTGCCGTGGGAAATTATCCAATTTCACCTAATTAGTCTTAAAAACATTTTTTGAAAACAAATTAATTATTACCTGCAAATAATATACCATTGCCAAGTGTCTGTGTATATATATCTGTCTGTGTATATATATATATATATATATATATATATATATATGTATATAAGACTTTTTTCTTTGTGTTTATTTGATTCCTGTTCAAGACACTTTGACAAGAATGATTTTATATTGTTAATATAGGCTACAGAGTTTCATTTTTTTAACATTTTCGGTTGGTAGTGTGCCTTGTGATTTTTTCAATGAAAAAAATGTACCTTGGCTCAAGAAATGTTGAAAAACACTGCATTAGAGTCCACTACAATAGTTCAGAGTAATAGCTTTGACAGGAACAAGGAAGTGGGGGTTGATTTAAGTGTGAACCACATTTACAACTGAGTTCAGGCCAGTGGCAGCTGATAACGCACCGCTGGGATTCACAGCCACAACAGGTTGAAAGTCATGTTTTTTTAGTTGTTTTTTTTCTCATTCTGCAGCTGGTCTTCCTGATACACATGCATAGACATAACTGATACTGAGCCTTATTTCATTCATAAATTTTCACTTATTTATTTTTTTTTGTTGTTGCTTTTCTAAATTGTTCCTTTACTAGACCCAAAAACCCAAAAACTCACACACACACACGCTCTCATTGTCTAATCTGCCTTCTCTCTGTCTTTTAATTAAACTGGACATGCTTTCAATTACATTTTGGGCGATCAAATGTAATATTTGATATTGATACTTGTGTTTCTTTGTTCGCTTGTGTGTTTCAGATGTAGAGGCTTCCAGTTGTGAACGTGTCATCCACAAAAAAGGTCGGAGACACCGTAGTCTTTTCATCATGTCTACCAACTAAAGGAGTTACATCAGCTATTTGGAAATACAGAATTGGAGGCGTTGATAAAGATGTAACTAAAATTGATCAGTTCATGGGCAGATGACGAAGATTCCAAAAACTATACTTTAACAGTGAGACAGCTGACTAGTCAAGATTCAGGTGTTTTCAGTTTTGTCTCTGAGAAGAACGACTACCAAAGAGAAACAGTCTATATCACTCTGCATGTTCATGGTAAGATTCCTCTGCTGATTTATTCTCAAACAATAATCAATCCAAACTGATATCCCACTCGTATTGTTACATGTGAGTTATTAGTCTAACATGACTGAATCCAAGGAGGATTTGTCACTGTGTTCTGATGTTTTTAATTACTCTCTCCACTTCCTGTCTCATCAGAGCCCATAATTTAGCAGCCTCAGTTCAATTCTGTTCAATTCAATTCAATTCAGTTCAATTCAATTTTATTTATATAGCGTCAATAACAATACAAATTGTCTCAAGACGCTTTACAAAACCCGGCCTGAAACCCCCAGAGCAAGCCTGAAGGCGACGGTGGCAAGGAAAAACTCCCTTTTAACAGGAAGAAACCTTGAGCAGAACCCAGCTCATATGGAGGGACCCATCTGCCTAAGGCCAGCCGGGTACAGACAGAAACAAGAGAGAAGAGAACAACAGGAGAAACGAGATAAACATACATCTGTCATAGATACATACATCTGACTAAAACATACGTGAGGAGGAGGGGGGAGAGGGACACACAGCAGTTAACATGCCATACAGTAACAGCACAGAACTACATGACTAGTAGTAGATAGGAAGTTAGAGGATAAGAGCTCGGTGCCAGAGAGAAGAAAGTGGAGGATGTGAGAGAGAAGAGAGAAGAGGACATGTGCTCAGTGCATCGTCCCCCAGCAGCCTAGGCCTATAGCAGCATAACTAAGGGATGGTTCAGTCCAGCCCTAATTAGAAGCTTGATCAAAAAGGAAAGTCTTAAGCCTGACCTTAAAAGTAGAGAGGGTGTCTGCCTTCTGAACCCAAACTGGGAGCTGGTTCCACAGGAGAGGAGCCTGATAGCTGAAAGCTCTGCCTCCTATTGTATTTTTTGAAGGAACCACAAGTAGGCCTGCACTTTGAGACCGAAGTGATCTGTTGGGATGATATGGTACAATGAGGTCTTTAAGATATGATGGAGCTAGGCCTTTAATGGCCTTGTATGTAAGGAGGAGGATTTTAAATTCTTTTCTAGACTTTAAAGGGAGCTGATGAAGAGAAGCTAAAACTGGAGTAATATGATCTCTCTTGCTAATTCCTGTCAATGCTCTTGCAGCAGCATTTTGAATCAATTGGAGGCTTTTTAAAGAGCTATTTGGACAGCCAGACAGTAATGAATTACAGTAATCCAGCCTGGAAGATACAAATGCATGAACTAGTTTTTCAGCATCACTCATGTGAAAGAGAACAATTTCACCTTAAATGCCTTAAATGGATCCTGCACAGTTTCACTGGAGTGCAACAGTGACGGCGACGTCACCTACAAGTGGACTGTAGGGAACCAAACTCAAACTGGTCCCGAGCTGCAATACACCTTCTGGCCAGATGATGGAGACACAGCACAGTTTTTAATTTCATCAGTGAGCAATCTGCAGCCATAATCAAGAAGTGCAGCAACAATACTAAGAACACAGCAGGTATTTGAAAATAAGTTATCTGAGTTCACAGTATTTCACCTGTAAATATTATTCAATATATTCCTATATACTATATTCATCTATTTATTGTGCATAGTGCTGTCTGTGATGTGTGTGTGTTGCTTGTATGTCTTTATGTCACTGTCAAAGACAATTTTCCATTTTATGTAAGTTTTATGGACATTAAAGAAGTCTAAGTCTAAGTCAAAGAATGAATTTAGTTTGCACTGAAACAAACTTGCAACAACAGCAGACAAATAACTCTAGAGGGAGCTGCGTCATTCAAATGGACACAAGGAAAGAAAGAATGCATTCACTTGTGTGGGTGTGTGTGCGTGTGTGTGTGTGGGTGTGCGTGTGTGTGTGTGTGTGTGTGTGTGTGTGTGTGTGTGTGTGTCTTATAAGAACGTTACTGACTACACTTGTTATTTATTATTGCAGTGTCCAGCTCTTCTTCTGTCTTACTCATCATTAGGATGTTGATTGGAGTTCTGATTATTCTGCTGCTGCTCGTGCTACTTCACTACACAAAGTCAAAGGGTGAGAGGTTTTGTCACTGATATCAGCTAGCTATTTGCATATTTTATTATGCAAGAACGTAAGAAAATGAACACAAAGTGATGACACTTGTCTTTTGAAACGGTCAACCAGGATGAAAGTCAACAGCATGTGTACTCCTCCCTCCTCCAGGTGAGTCTTCCATCTATACTGCCCCTTCTGGTCAGATACAGTAGCATGGAAAGGTTGAGGAAACAGCAGTTCACTCATTAATATTCACTGATGTGACTTTAACTTAATTATCATTGGCTTGCAGGTGATGGTGCCGTCTATGAAACAGCGGAAACCTCTGGTAATCCTGGAAAAGGTATCAATGCTGTTGAATTATTAACAGATTATAAATAATTATAATTATAATAAGCCAAACTATGGGTACGGAGCATTTGTGGTGTTTAAAGTGTCAGTTACTGTGGGAACAGTCTCTGTTAGAGGAACTATCAGTTGACCCACTGATACTGATCGCGGCATCTTGGCCTCATGAAACGACACAAGTAGACCATATTCACGCATCAGCATTTTTCTTTGACTTTTTTTTTTTTTTATCAAAGTGGAAAGCCTTGAACTCTGTTAAGTAAAGCCTGTACAAGAATGGTGACAAAAAAAAAATGGCAAGTCGACGAGCTAGTGCATAAATTTAGGATACAGTAACTGATGATTAGATCAACAAATCTAATGTTAAAGCCCAGAACCTGACTAACCAGGTCATCTATTAGCAAATGTGAGGTCTTACATGTCTTGTCATGCTCTTCCTGCATGTGTCATGTCATGTGTTTGAAAATTACACAGAAATGTGCGTTGGATGGATTGGATTGAATGGATAGCTTCTTTACAGCCAGCATATCCTACAGACAGGCTTACACCGATCAGCCACAACATTAAAACCACCCACAGGAGAAGTTAACATTAACCATCTTGTAACAATCCAATGTTCTGCTGGTAAACTTTTGGACCTGTCATTCATGTGGATGTTACTTAGACATGTAGCACCCACCTAGACCAGACCAGACACCCCCACCCCATAGCAATGACACTCCTTGATGGCAGCAGTCATCCCCAGCAGGATGCAGCCTGACACAGACACACACACAAAAACACTTTAGGAACAACTAAAAAAAAACATGAAGAAGAAGCACAAGGTGTTGACCTGGCCTCCAAATTCACTAGATCCCAAACTGATCAAGTATCTGTGGGATGATCCACAGAGGCCCCTCCCCTCAACCCATAGGACCCAAAGGCCCCCCACTAACAACATTCTGTTGCCAGACACCACAGGACACCCTCAGAAGGCCCATGTCCATTCTCTGATGAGTCACCACTGTTTTGGAGACACAACGGGAGACCTACACTATATTAGGAAGGTGGTCATAATGTTATGCCTGATCAGTGTACATAGCTGAAAGCTGAAGTGCTGAGAGACTGAACCCAGGTTATTGCTTCATAGAGCTACTGCACAATAAATGCCTTAGAGACAAATGAGCTAAAAGTCAACCAAAGAAAATCCTGTGTTTAACTGTGTAGATAGAATTATTTTTATTTTTTTAATTTCTACGTCTTAACCTTTAGCAGTGTTAGAAATACTGGTATGATTTTCTCATGCTTGCAATTTTACATATCCAGCCACATGATGGTGCACTGTGGTTTCCTTCCAGTTGTGCTTGGTTGGTGTGGTTGGTTGTTCTCAAACGTCTCTGCAGATGCATCTGTGAGGCAAAGTTGATCCTGTGTACATTGTACCAAATAACGTATAAGTACAAGTGAACAAATGAGCTTCCTTACAATAATATAAATATTCTACTCCCAGTAATACAAATTAGATTCTTTTTTGTTGTCATTTTAATATAACTGTGTAATGAAGCCCAAACCTAGTAGAAACACTGTAGAATAAATAAATCTGTAATTGTAATAAATCTAACTGATCTGGTTTGTGTTTCAGACATTTTGTAACGCAGTCAAAGGGTCAGGGTGTGCTGGTGAAAACATGTCCGTACTGTCTTGGTTCTCGTTCTTTAATGACTCACAGGTCAGCGTCGATTTACTGGTAATGTGTCACTTCTTCTTTCGAAGCGTTAGCGGACATGTTAATGGTGCACTTGAGAGTTTCAGTAAGTATTCCCTTGAAAGGCCTGGAGTTGATTCTGTTTAGTGCCCAAAGACTATTTTAATAAGTGAAAAAACACCTTGCTTGAAATAGAAAAATGGTATTGCAGAGATAAGAGCAGCGTTGTCCACTTCATCATAAGATCTTAGAATAGCTATAGACTCATGCTATCCACTTGGTATTTTGAGAAAAGGGAAATCACCTAGTATCACTAACATGTCAGGTTAACCTTATGTAGGGTGTTATAACATGTTGTACAATGTGAACTAGTGAGCAAAGGGACATGGGTTTTTCATGGAACCTCAGGGTGTAGAAATGATTTCTCTGTTCTATTAAGTGTGACTGTAGTTCACTGTCATGACTGTGCCTCGGGGGCCACCTGATGGCCTGAGGGGGCCACCTGATGGCCCGAGGCCCTGAGCAGTTGGCCGTCTATCCTGAATGGCATGCCCAACTGTGGTTAAAGCGTGACTGAAAACAACTTTTACACAAAATTATGCAATCGCTCATGCAAACACCCCGAGGAAGTCGAAACTTGAGTACAGTTTTCTCTGATTTGTGATGTTATTTAAAACTCGCCAAAACAGACATGACAGATGTGAGAAGATGAGTCTGGTGAAATTCAGGTGGTCAATAAGGCCAGCACTCCGGCTAGCTGTGTCACGGCGTTTACAAAAGCACTATTTGCTGGTCATTCGAAGGGTTCGAATGTGCGGAGGAAGTGAATGTGAGATAGTTGTGTGAGGTGTAAAACACAGCCCACGTAGCGGCTGCTGAGTGGGAAGCTTCACTGCGGTTCTTTTTTGGTGACTGGTTTTTTATCTGCGCACGCACCATTTCCTTGAAGTTCATGAGAAATGAAAAGTTACATTGCATGCTGTACACTGACCGCTACCTTTGCACTTCAAGTTACAGACACCACGGATGTTGTTTAGACGCGGGGCACCCATAATCTTTCTTTTTTTTCTTCACTCTCACACAGTTAAACCACAGCGTCCCACTGATGCAGTGGTGACAGGTGTTACAGTGCTTGGTGAAGAGTCCCATCATCACATGACATCCAAACTATGTGCAACACACTTTTTCATCTATACTTAATATAAATAAATAAATGACATCTCAGAACTGAAGCAGAACTAGACTGTTATCAGTGGTATCTTTCTAGCAGCTACACAATCTACCAGAGGGAAGTACTGAAGGCGTACATAAACACACGCTTAGCGCAGACATGTGGTCCTCACAACAAAGTTACTTCCTGATTGCTATTTAGACAGAGCTAAACAAGCATATTAGCCTTGCCCCTCGCGTTTTTTTTTCTTTTTCTTGCAGGAGCATTGCCTTGCATGTGTGATGTGCAGTGTTTTGGGGTTTTTTTTCAACTTTTATCTTGGTTCTGTGTGGTTTGCTTCCTCCTCTTGTGTTAACGCTTGTCTTTGCTGAAGCCTTTCTGCTTTAAATGGTTGCAGTGACAGGCCTCATGCGCAGCCAAAGGAGAACAAGAAAATTTGAAGTTATTTAAGAGCGTGCGGTGGAAAGTAGCCCGTGCGGTCTTTATAGTTTGACACTTGTCTGTCATGGTTGAGCTTTTGAGGTTTCATACTTGATATCATCTTCGGAGAAATTTAAACCATGCGTGCTCTCGACTGAAATCATGTCCTTATCGCGGAGAAAGTTTGCATGCCTGACAGATATCTGAAGCTCAGTAGGACTAGAGCATAATTTATAGTACCACGGCCTTCGACGTAGCTCCGGACCCTAACAGCTGCGACTGGTCCGAAATGCATTTCGTTGTAAAAGTGACTTAGCGGCTGGACAAGCACAGAAAGTTCCCCTTTGTTCAGACTCATACAGACGGCCACAAACCATCTATCTTCCGCTCCTGCATGAGCCGCTCGGTTCAACTCGCCATTGTGTGAAATGCAGAGTGAAACTCAACACAACTGACCAGTTGTTGCCGAGTGTTTCAGTGGCATAATTACAGAACAATACGGACGCCTCATTTAGAGATGGGATTTATGGCTCTTTGAAGGGAGCCGGATCATGTGGCTCCGTTCCTTTAAAAGAGCCGCTCAAAAGACTGGCTCATTTTGATATTTTAAGATGCCAGTCTGGGGGTATATTATCCTCGAAATGAGCACTGTGATAGGGAAAGAATTGGTTCTGAGTCTGTCTATATCTAAAATATAGATTCTAGACAGATGCTTCAGTTATTGCGTGAGAAATTCAGTAACCACATTTGCACTAACTGGGAAGCAAACACTGGTCCTATGCTATGCTCACCACTATACCAGCTCCTTCACCAACAAAAAAAAAACAAAGGAAAAATAGTGACTCACAACCGCAACTCGGTTCCTGTCGCCCGTTTTAAAGAGTCGGCCAATAGATCCGGTTCGTTCATGACTGTCACAACTCAGCCTTCAGCTTCCATCAGCCCTCTGCAGCTTGCCCAGAGTGCTGCTGCTGTCCCCTCACAGCTTTGCTTTGCTGTACGCTTTTCAGCATCTGCTTATGTAGGGACGCCTGATGCCTGCCAGATGAAAGGTTATTAGATGTGGACGCTCATCATATCGTCACATCTAGCCCAGATACGGTCAAAATACAAATGTGGTTTTGAGTGCAGTCAAAATAGGACTGAATTTGTGCAACATGAGGCTGAGAACACCGTAGCTTAAAGCAAACATTCTCATGAGGCTGTTTTTATATGTTCTGTACCTTTTATAGTTTTGTCACAAAAAAAAATAATCGATTCTTGTCTAACGTGTCTACTTTAATCTCGTTGTATGTCACAGGCCAGAGACCACTTCTTCCTTCTTGCCTGGAACCTCCCCCACTCTCCACCCTCTCTACTTTTTTTCTATGCTAACTTGTCATAGCTCAGTTTGAGAGCCAGAAGAGGAAACAGATGCTTTTCCTCTCCCCACAGTCATGGTTGGTGGTCGCCTTCGTTGCCCGATCTGCTTCTTCAGTGCTCTGCCGCTTCTCTGGGTGTGCCTTATCAGTACGTACGCGTCTACTTGCAGATGTTTCTATTTTTCTTTACCGTTAGGAGCAACAGTTGCTTGCCGCTGTTGACCTCTGGTATGGGCTTGTTGTGCGTGCACATTTGGTTTGTAAAAAGGTTAATGGATATGCGCTTGCAATTTCTGGAAACTGCACGTCATCCTTGGAATAGTCCTACGGAGCAGCAGTGCAGCAACGCACCTGTGGCTTCAAAGCTAAATAGATAACTGTGTCATCTAAGATTAAATACTGACACCAATTGTTAATGGTTCAGAAAGTATTAGACGTTCCATCCGGTTTTGAAAAAAATCATATATTCATGGCGCTTACTGAAACTGTGTCCTCCTCACTTGTTTGTGTATTTTTGTCTGACTGTGAATGGTCAAATATTGTATCTTGTTTATATTTTTATATTTTTAGCCATGCTCTGCATTTCTGATACACTCAGCGTCAGCAGATTCTCTGCATCTACTTGAAAGCCCATTTAAAGCACTTTAGGGTTGTGTCACCCTAATGTTACTGTTGCTTCCTGGTTGTTTTCTTTAAAGCATTGCTCTTATTGTGATACTGTAATGTACCTACAGTACATATTATATATTATATCAGTTCATATATTCATGTTAAACCAGAAGAGCTTTGACAGTTACAGTGGGGGTGTGGACCTTTTCAGGACATTTGCAGAAGTAGGAGAGTTGATCTTAGGGTTTAAAACCTTACATCAGCAAGGCAGGCAGGAGAGGTAGAAGCATTTCCTGGGTGCCCTCTGCCACAAGCAGCCACAAAGCAGGCTGACCGAAAGTGATGAGTGCAGAATAACGCCAACTATAGCACCGCCTCTGCCCCTGCGGTCAGCGTCTGTGCGTTTGTTTTACTTTCTGCTTTAGAAATGACACAGCTATGATCAGCTACTGCCCACTTACGAATTGTGTCGTGAATAATAACAGGTGTTAATGAACTTGAACAGCCACAACAGCAGTTTTGGCTTTTAATTGTCACTCGGCAGCTCGACCAAGTGACACATATAAGTGACACCTGTCTCTCACATTTTATTAATACGTTTTATGTTGAGTTCACTGGCTAATATCTCAAGTTCGCTTTTCACTGACGACAAAAGTGTCATTGTTTGTCAGTGGACAGCGAGCAACCCATGTGGAAAATGATTCATGTGTGCGTTTTCATTCACGCAATGTCATGTCATGCATATTATAAATGTGATGTCGCTCTCATTTTGTATTCTCTGTTTTTATTTTTATTTTTCTGATGTAGCTTATGTTATCTTCCGCTAGACAACGTGGTTTTAAGGATTTTTGCTCCTTTTGCGTCCCCTCTTTCACATTATAACATCTATACACAATACTAAATATCTACAGAGGACAATAAAACATTTTATATTTGATATCTTATTGTCTTGTTCGCTTGTGTGTTTCAGATGTAGAGGCTTCCAGTTTTGAACGTGACATCCACAAAAAAGTCGGAGACACCGTGGTCTTTTCATCATGTCTACCAACTAACGGGGTTACATCAGCTATTTGGAAATACAGAATTGGAGGCGTTGATCAAGATGTAACTAAAATTGATCGGTTCAAGGGCAGATATGACGAAGATACCAAAAACTATACTTTAACAGTGAGACAGCTGACTACTCAAGATTCAGGTGATTTCAGCTTTGTCTCTGAGGTGAACGACCAACAAAGAGATACAGTCAAGATCACTCTGCATGTTCATGGTAAGATTCCTCTGTTTTTCAATACAAGGGACCAAATTACTGTCGACAAAATTACAATTTATTATTGAATATAACAAAATAACGGGTTAATGGATACTACAGGACTAGTCAATGGTATTTTTGTTTTTTTATTATTGAGGTTTTCTGTGTTCTCTCCACCACCATAATCTATTTACATTAAATTTAGGTTGTACCTGAAGCCAAAGCTAATAATGCTGATATAATTGGATATGATGGGATGCACGATTTGACATGTAAAAAGCCATTTTATCAGATTTTACATACGCCGATCAGCCACCACATTATGATCACTGACAGGAGAAGTAAATAACATTGACCATCTTGTGACAGTTCATTGTTCTGCTGGGAAACTTTTGGACCTGGCATTCATGTGGATGTTACTTAGACATGTAGCACTCACCTAGACCAGACCAGACACCCCCACCCCATAGCAATGACACTCCTTGATGGCAGCAGCCATCCCCAGCAGGATGCAGCCTGACACAGACACACACACAAAAATGGTTTAGGAACGACTCAAAAAACATGAAGAACAGCACAAGGCGTTGACCTGGCCTCTGTTTTGACAACTGTTTTGGAGGCACAAGGGAGACCTACACGATATAATATAGGCTTAATAATGTTATGCCTGATCAGTGTATGAAGTTCATGTTAAAGTAATATTATTTTTTTTTTTCTGTCTCTAGCTTTTAATTTAAGCCCCAAGATAAAACACTATACATTAAATACTTGGGTCCACAAGAGGATTTCTTGGTTTGCTGCTATGAATTGTCACTTTGTTGTGTTGTTCTAGATCTGTATGAAACATTTACAAAACCGTATACATAGGGTAATGTGGAAGGTAACCCTCATCCTGTTTCTTTCTGTTGCTCCATCAGAGCCCATAACTCAGCAGCCTGGTGTGAAAGAGAACAATTTCACCTTAAATGCCTTAAATGGATCCTGCACAGTTTCACTGGAGTGCAACAGTAACAACGACGTCATCTACAAGTGGACTGTGGGGAGCCAAACTCAAACTGGTCCCAAGCTGCAATACACCTTCTGGCCAGATGATGGAGACACCACATTCACCTGCACAGTTTCTAATTTCATCAGTGAGCAATCTGCAGTCATAACCAAGAAGTGCAGCAACAATACTAAGAACACAGCAGGTATTTGCAATGACGTTATTGTGGTTTATTTTATTGCGATGAAATAGTGGTACGGGAGATGTGACAATAACTATTACTATTTATATTGATGATGTCCACAAATGCAGTATGTGACTAGTCAGACGTACACTTACTAGTCAGACTATTGAGAAAGACCAACCTGTGTATTCACACATTTCCACAAATCACAATTTCTTTAACAATGACATCATGTTGCAGTTTTCCAGTTAAAACTTTTAAGCTGCAATGGGGAATTTTTGGCGCCGCTTTCTGTCTGTGACAGTGGCCGCCCAAGCATGTGACGTATCCCTACAATGTCTGGAGAGTCCCAGACTTGTGTTCACAAATAGTTTAAAAAAAAAGTACTGAAAATTTTCCACAGTTTTGAACTAGTAACAATTATTAAGGTAGATGAGATGTACAAGCTTCAAATATATGACAAGAGTTGTCATATATTTGTTCGAGAGCTGTATGGCAACATACATGTCTGCCCTCAGCCCTTTCTCTTCATCTCCAACAAGGAGAAGCAACACCTAATGCTAATCCAAGTGTGTCCTCACATTCTTTTTTAGACTGTAATCCTTGTAATTCTTGAAGCTATTATTATTATCAAACACTTTTCTTGGACTCTCCGAGATTGTATTTCCTAATTCCCGACCATCACAGAGTGCAAATTCACAGAATCCTAGTTACATTGTTAATTTTAGTCTTAGTCCTAGTTGCTGTGGCCTGCTCGATCCTCTTTGCTGCTGTTGCTTTCCTCCTCAGCTCCAACAAAGCAATCAGTACTGGCTAATGTAAAATGCATCGCTACCATCTCCCCAGTGTGAGAAAATTCTGAATGAATCTACATTTAAAACTGTGGTATATGTAGTAGTGATGGGAAGTCCGGCTGTTTTCAAAGATGACGCTATTTTGCCTCGGCAGAAGAGCCGGCCTGTATGGCTCCGAAACGGCTCCCAAATGGCTCTTCATTTAGTATCAGTCAAATCCCTATATTTTAGCCTCATTTAGTGATTGTAAATTGTTTGTGTGTTCACTGCAGCAGTTAACTGGGTCTTGGTTGCAAGTGCGGCGGGTGGAGGCTGCGGGATGATTGTCATTATAGTTGCAATAGCTGTGGTCGTTTGTCGCTGCCAGAAAAAACATGCTGGTAAGAAAATCTAGACCACTTTTGACTTCACATAAACAGTCACACGCTTGAACAACACCATTGTTAATAACGACTTGTTATTGTGCCAACAGACTCTGACACACAGGACATCACGTTGTACGCTGACATCTGTGATGTTGCACCTCAAGATGTAAGTACACTTGTATGTTCACCGATCAGCCATAACATTATGGTTGTAATCATTGGTCAAGTTAATCACGTTGTTATCGGGTTATCCTGGCACCTGTCAGAAGGTGGGATGTTTTAGGCAGCAAGAGAACATTTGTCATCAAAGCTGATGTGGCAAGTGGGAAATGGACAAGTGACAAGGATCACTGTGGCTAGACCGCTGCTTGCCTCTCTTGAGGGGTATGCATTGGTCAGTACCTATCAAGGAAGGAAAGGTGGTGAACCGGTGACAGTAGTAGTACCGGTGACGTCCAAAGGCTCATTGATGTGTGTGAAGTCTGGCCTGCGTGGTGCAATCTAACAGGCGAGCAAGAAGGTCCCGGGTTCTGCGTAAGGTTTGCATGTTCTCCCTGTGTCTGCATGGGTTCTCTCCGGGTACTCTGGCTTCCCCCACCTTCCAAAGACATGCTGGTTAGGTTAATTGGTGATTCTAAATTGGCCGTAGGTGTGAGTGTGAGTGTGAATGGTTGTCTGTCTCTGTGTTAGCCCTGCGATGGACTGGAGACCTGTCCAGGGTTTACCCAGCCTCTCGCCCGATGGCCGCTGGGATAGGCTCCAGCAGACCCCGCGACCCTTAACAGGAACAAGCGGTTACAGAAGATGAATGAATGAATGAACTTAATGCTGTGTGTGACAGAAACGTGTCAGAACACACTGTAACTGCACACCAGCCAGGGTCCATGTTGAGAGGGCCTAGAGAGGGCGTGTGAACATCACAACTGGTCCACAGAGGAACGTAAAATGGGGGCCTGGTCTGATAAAACGTGCTTTTGTTAACATCACGTTGATGGCCAGGGGGCGTTGTTTACCCGGGTAACACACATGGCACCAGGAACATGCAGGAACACCCCCCTGCCATTTCTGTGGGGGTGGTTCTTGATCTGCAGCAGTGTCTGGGTGGTGCTACGTATCGTAGTAAAATCCACATAAATGCCAGGACCCAGGCTCCCCAAAAGAACATTACACTGTAATGAGATCCTCAAAGGTATTCACTTCACCAGTTGAGGGTTTTAATGTTTTGGCTGATTGGTGCATGTATCTTCTTTGCACAAATTTCCTGCTTGAGTTCTAATTAGAAACTGATGCACATTTTTGTTTGACTTCCCTGTTTCTCATTTCCTTCTTTTGTTTCCCGATGCATGGACATGAAAACCTACAGATGAAGCCTAGCTCTCTGTATGAAACCATCGATAGCAGACGCGTCACCCCTGCGACCCCTGGGGTAAGAGTAACACTTTGTATTTATAGGTCTTTGCAAATTGACTTAAAAATAGTTCCAAGCTTTAGCACGCGGCTAAGATGTATCTTTTGCCAGATCGAACAGGAAATGTGCACTGCACAGTTATATAAATAGTTGCAGATTACAGTTACACTGACACATCTCTATTATCATTTGCACTGTCTGCCGTTGGAGAATATTAGCAGACACTGGCAGACGTAACAACGTACAGCAACCTTTCGCTCCCTGCACACAGCAACTCTGGACTCTGACCCCCCTGCTCACCCTCCAGGAACTGTTGCACTCCTGCACACATACAGACACACACCGACACACAGTCACACATGTCATTTTGACACATGTCATTTTAATCTGTTATGTCACTTCAATCTGTGACATTTATATTATATGTTATTATATTTCTTGGCTTCTTTTAAATCTTATTTTGCACCTGGGAAGAACCCCCGGGGCAGAACCTGCCACCTTATGCAACATTGCATCATCGACTTCTGTTATGTGCCTTAGTTTTTATATTCATATTTATTGACTTATATTTTTATTGTAAGTGTTTAACTCATTGCACTGCGGGTCTTAGAGTTGCACAATTTCAGTCCGCTGTATGTGCTTCACATGTGGCAGAACTGACAATAAAGCAGACTTTGACTTTGACGTTATACTTGTGACATTTGTCCTTTGCTATTTAAACTTACTCAGAGAGATTGAATCAGTCTTGCATCTGATTGTGACATTGTTTTTTTTAATGAATTATTTTACCTTGTTTTTTTCTCACGCCTCTAGCCCCAGACTGTGTACGATAAGATTCAGCTTAATCGTCTGAGGAAGGCTTCGGTGTCACCCTACCAAGAAGTTTCCTGATGGGATGTAGCTTTAAACGTCAACTCCTTATAAAGACAAAATATACATATACTCTATATAAGCTGTATAAAATGCTTTTGTACACACGTGGCTTCAAAAAAAGAGCACTGCACCCTTTGTTATATTCAAACAGTGTCATTATTTTTTAAGTAATGACTTGAATGTTTTATTAAGATTGTTATATATTCTGTAAATAAAGATTATTTTTTTAAAAATTTTTTAATTTGTCCCTTTGCATTTACAGTTAGTATTGTCTATTATTTTGTTATTTGCCTCACTGATGCTCAGATAGTTCAGCTTTTACTGTAGGGTCCAATTTTAAAGGCTGTTTTTTTTTTTGTTTTGTTTTTAACTTGACTTAGTGTTTTCACACCAGCATTTCACAATGCATCTGTGACAACAGTGATTTCTCAGAGTTCCTTTTAATGTGCAAAACTGTCCATGCAAAGGCACCAAGAATCACATACTGCCGTGCTAACCACGTACATGTAGCTTCCGACTGCTAGCGACCTTTCAAGGCTCATGCTTTTTTTTTTCTAATCATAAATTCTCAGACGTTTAAAGATTTGCTATATCAGATGGGAATGGTGCAGAAAAAAAAAACACAAAGGCAGGAATTTTCTTCAATCAGTGTACTGGTTATTGTTAATTTGTTTACAAAACACCATAAGAAAAATATGCACTTAACAAAATCAAACCCAGACTTACCTACTCCAACCAACCCCAGCAATGAACTACAGCACTCAACATGTAGAGGAATGGCTAAGAAGAGGCTGTACAAGTCCCTCATTTAAAGACAAATGCTGATCAGTTGACTGACCACGAAAACGAAAACAAGTTATTATTTTTTTTTAAAGATGGTATATCATTTTTTATTCTGTGACTGTATTTTTTCTTTTCCCTTTTTTTTTTTTAGTGCCCCATGTAGTTTTGTGTCTGTGTAACAAGGCCAAAATTCCTGGGTTGCTTTTCAGTCTCTTCTTCAGTTCCTCATCTGCATCACAATGTGACATGTATGCCACCTAGTGGCTAGGTTGGCACACACACGCTGTAAGTGGTTCAAAAACAACTGAGTGGGGCAGCTGACCAGTCAAAGCAGGCTGGGCTTTTTTTAGGAGGGAGTGGAAGATTTAAGGAAACGGGAACTTTTCAGACCGAGGATTAAAAAATAGACTGCCGGGCCAAAAAAAAAAAAAAAAATGTCGCCACCTGGATTTAAGTAAATAGGTATGAGCATCGTATTGGATAATTACTGCATGGGAGATTATCTCTCAGCTGGCAACAAGTTATTTAACCCCAACTGATGCAATTTTTTTTGGGCCAGGCAGTGTAGTTGTGTTCAGTGTATTATTTAACAAACTAAGCATGTAAAACTAATCTAGCAGAAAAGCAGAAAACTAAATGCACATATAATGGCATCTTTTCACTAATAAATGATACAATATGAACCCTGAAGCACATCATGTCCAAAATATCCGGAGAGGGCATATTCTCCAGAATTACACCTCAGTAAATACAGCTATAACTGAACAAAAGGAAGACTCATAAATATAACACAATGACATATACATGAATGTTTTAAAGTACATATTTCTTCATCATTACATACACAAATTGTTCCCATCCAGAGCCCAATACCTCTGTATACATTCAGATCTGTCAGTTTTGCATCTGCTTTTGTAATAAATGTACGTGTTTGTTTAATTGAAGCTACAAAAGGTGTGTAGTTATCTTTGGTCCTTGTTGATGTTTTTGCTGTGTTGTCACTCTGGCTCCTGGAAACTCCTACTGCTTTTTGGTTAATTAAAAAAAAAAAAAAAGAAGCAGAGAAACTTAAGTTTAGAAAAGAGCCACATCATGTTAATCAGTCTTTGGTGCCAACCAGATAAACCGAGGTAGGAGCTTACCTTAACATCACTGGGTGTTTCTGATGGGAACAAATGTTCTGCAAAAATAAGTTGCAAATTAGTTATGAAACAAAAGCCAAAAAAGTCTTTCAGAGCATGGCTATAATGAATATACCTTTGAAAGACCATAATTTCTGTAGGAACGTTTCTGTAAGAAAAACACAACATCAACATGCAGTATTCTCTGTTTCAGAAGTACACACCAAAACCAGACACTTCTTAGAGTGAAATCAAATGTTCGAGTTGTAATTATTTCATTATTTGATTTAGTTTCTAGAAACGAAGTGCAAGCAGCAAGAACGAGATTGACTAGAGGACAACAATAGTGTGTTAAGATAAGAGAAAGTGTCACCGTAACCACAAACGCAAGGTTTCACTTTTTCTAGGGCACTGACCCAGTTTCATCACATGACTTCAGAAATGTGTCACATTAAACTGAATATAAAGTGGGTGTTGATACTGTCAACGCAACGGACCCCGAGAGAGCCCAAATCAGATTGGTCACAGTATCATGACTGTGATCAGAAGACAAGTGTACTTACAAAAATAAGTAGAAAATGTCAGTCCTCTCACCTCTGTAAGTAATAATTATAAATACTATGGCAGCTACAAAGACGCCACCAAGGAAGCATAAAAAGCCATTACTAGTCCCCTGCTGACATTGTATTTGTGGAGGTTGATACGTAGGCTTGTGGACCTCTGGACCTACATTGAAGAGACAAAACATCATCATTTTTCGAGACTTTGAAGACTAGTTTCATTTGACAAAAAGATTTTAAAAACCTGTGTCCTGTGGTCTCTGGCAACAGAATGTTGTTAGTGGGGGCCTTTGTGTCCTATGGGTTGAGGGGAGGGGCCTCTGTGGATCATTCCACAGATACTTGATCAGTTGGGATCTAGTGAATTTGGAGGCCAGATCAACACCTTGTGCTGTTCATGTTTTTTGAGTTGTTCCTAAAGTGTTTTTGTGTGTGTGTCTGTGTCAGGCTGCATCCTGCTGGGGATGACTGCTGCCATCAAGGAGTGTCATTGCTATGGGGTGGGGGTGCCTGGTCTGTTCTAGGTTGGTCCTACATGTCTAAGTAAGATCCACATGCAAGAGGTTCAAAATGGTCATAATGTTGTGGCTGATCGGTGTATACTGCCTTAACGTACTATATTATTTGGTGTGTTCTCTCATATTGTGGCTTACTGTGAGTCAGTGGCTTTATGGTAATTGAAACCATTAAAGCATTATATCATCTGACATGTTAATGGCCTTAACTGAAATACTACTTGTCTGAGCTTACAAAAATGTAAATGGCACTAATGCATTTCTGCTTAAGGACTGTCATTTCAGTTGATCTTGCATGTTACATATTCCATCTTTACATGGTGAAACAAATTACCACAAGACTAAGCCTTACCATCACACTTTAGCTCGACAGCTTTTGAGGCAGTCTCTGTACGTCTTGTCGAGTTGCAGGTAAATTCAAAGTTCTGTGTGTTATTGATTAACATGAAGAGATAGGTATAGGGGCCATTAACATGGGTAGAATAGTTCAGACCCGAAGGTTTAACATCCCAGGTGAGGTGAACATGTTTATCCGGAGAAGTGCAATTTAGCACCATCAAGCATTGTCCTTCCATGTACGTGTAGCTGGCTGTCCTTATGGTTGGCTCGTTGAGGCGCTCTGCAAAAGCAGAAAATGAAACTCTTGATTTGACAAAGGAAATTTTCTTTGCAAAATGTTAAAGACTTGCGTGACTAGCAAAAATTTCACATGAAGCCAGTCAAAAGTAAACTATGTGCTGCATGTATCCAACATCTGTATTGCTAAAGGATTCAAAACAAAAGGAAATAAAGGGTCTGTTAAATTCTTTTATTATTATCACTTCATCATGACAATATATTTTCGAATCAGGAAATTTAACAGCATGGCAAAACCAAGATCACACTTACGTGTCACTGTGAGCTTTATTTTTTCCACCTTGTTCTCATCCTTAGAGTTAAGGAGATCTACAGTGTATTCCATGGCATCATGTGCAGCCAGATTATGAATCACCAAATCACCTAAAAAACAAAATACATTAAAACAAACACTGTCAAGAGAGAAATTAAACAACAGTTCATTTATGATGACAGGTATTATTTTCTGATACCTGAAGAATGATTAAGACTGAGTCTGTTTTTATACTGAAGGACACGATCCGTGTTTGTCCTCCCATTGCGATATGTGGCAATCCAAGTGTTGTTGGTGAAAATTGACCACTCGATTTTTGTGAGAGTCCATGATGGGTCTGCACCGGAGTGCAAGGTTATGTTTTCCCCAAGGTACCCAGTGACTTCCTTGAGTGATCTGGCATGCACCACTGTAAAAGCAATAAAAAAAAATAGGTTAAATTAAAATTATATCATGTCTCTATGTTTTTTAGTATAAAGCAGAAGATGAAAAGCAGCACATAAGCACTAAATACAGCTGATATGGAGAAGAGAAAGACCAGGAAACACTGTTCACACTCTCTACACCAACATGCCCTTTAACATGATCTTAACCAGCAACACAAATTGTTACAAAGGGATGTTGTGATGTCTGTGTCCTGTCTCCTTATTGTGTCTGGTCTGTATTACTTCCAAATGTGTGTGTGGAGTATCTTAAGAGGTGTTAGTAGAGCTTGACACAGGGCACCTCTTTAATGTTTATGTAAACATGCACATCTGTTACATTCAAGTTGTGTTACAAGCCTTTCCAAATGAGACCACACAATCCTGATTGCTTTTCTTAGTTTTAAATCTGCTCTCTGTGGTGAGATTCCTGTTCCAGCACTTTGGTAGCAATGCATTTGATGTTAGAAGTTAATACGTCGTCAAAGCTAAGTGTGGCGACATTGTCACTGTGGTAGTGATGCGTTTTACATCAACCAGAGAAGGGAGTAGCCAACAGATTGGCCTCAAGCAACTAGAAGACATTACAGATGTAACCTGGGTTCTAGGAATTCACTGTCTCTTGTGGTCAAGAAGAATCAATCAGAACCAAGGAAGACTCTAAACATATATCTAAATATAAACCAAAGTTCCTCTGTGAATGAGGTTATTATCTTTAAAGGGGAACTACCATTTTTTACAACCTGGACCTTATTTCTGGCATAATATACGATCGTTTACTTACCCATATAACTTTGGTGTCATTTGGAGTCGTTGGGACAATATTTAGATCCAGTGGAGCACCGCATATATCCATATGGTGGGAGTGATGGGGGCACCAAAACGCAGCCTCTAAATAACGCATTATCTGCCACGAAACTCGTTCATTTCACCAATAATTTGTTATGAAATGCTAGTGGTATTCCTCATTGAGTCCGGAGTTACCTGTTATCTATTTGCAGACATGCAGCGGTTTGTTGTTCTTTGGCCAGCTGTTCCTCTCTCTGCCTCCACATCATGGTTTCGACTAGTTCCTCATCCATATACTCTGGCTCAAAACGGTAAGGACGTCCATCATAAACAAAGTTGTCGTCCACAACCTCAGAACTGGAAAAATGTTTAGCCATGTTGCAAAAAACTAGCAGTAGAAAATTACAGGTAAACAAGCCGACCATCGAGGGTGCTCGTGGTGCTCAGAGATGACATCATCTAGGTCAGAGGTCAGTAGGTCAATCTACAGAACCTGGATGATGATAACAGGTAACTCCAGACTCAAAGAGGAATAGCACTAGCTTATCATAACAAAATGTTGGTGAAATGAAAGAGTTTCGCGGCAGATAATGCGTTATTTAGAGGCTGTGTTTTGGTGCCCCCATCACTCCCATTATATGGAAATACGCGGTGCTCCACTGGATCCAAATATTGTCCAAACGACTCCAAATGACACCAAAGTTATATGAGTGAGTAAACAATCGTATTTTATGCCAGAAATAAGGTCCAGGTTGTAAAAAACGGTAATTCCCCTTTACTCATACTGTAATGGATATTACTAAACAAAGTGCCAATTCAGTACTCCAGAAAGTCAATGCAGTGTCAGCAAAGCTGACAACACTGCTGCTAGCTAAGTGCTAACATCATCATGCTAGCACAGTGTTTACCAGCTATGTTGTTTACTGTGCTCTTAATTTCCTTTGGACAAAATACAAGTTCCAACTAAAATGGCAATCCATTCAGCAGGCCTAGTTGTGATAACCATTACTGTGGTTGAAGCTTACTTAGGAAAATCCAGAAGGAATGAACAAAATTTCACGGGAATCTATGAAATCTTTTATATTTCAAACTGGACTGACTCTAGAGACACAGCATGGTTAAATATGTTAACATTTTTCAGGACATCAAGAGACATTAAAAAATAGCTTATTAAACATCCTTTAACAGTCTTTATACAAAACCGGGCATGTTAAAATTATCTTGAAACATTGTGGTCGTTTGAGATGTGACAGTGTAGAAGTTACTTAAGGTCAACACGACACGCACTATAAATACAGCACTTTATTACCGTCTTTCTGTTGCTGATGGTTGACATATAAAATATACCCGCTGTGCTACATGTACCTTCTTTTTGGCATTAAGGCAAACCTAAGAAATACATTTCAATTAGAGAATCATTATGTCCACCCCAATTAGGACTTTTAAGTTAATAATTATGTTGTTGTGTTAAATATTTCTAGGGCTTTTTAAGTCTACAGCTGATCAATCATATTTACAGAAAACAAAAACATAACATACCTTGAAGAAAGAAAACAAAGTAAGTAAGAAGTCTCATCGCAGATCGCTGGCAGTGTAGAGTACGAGTGTAGCAGACTTCCGTGTTAGACACTTAGACACAACCACATTTCCTTCCCATACGCGCCTCCACCCCTCCTTTTTTTTTTTTTTTTTAACATAACTTACAATTACAAATTTACCTACAGAGCACGTGTTTTGACAGTGGGAGGGGAAGCTGGAGTACCCCGGGGGGAACCCACGCAGACACAGGGAGAACATGTAAACTCCACACAGAAAGGCCCAGTCGGCCAGCGGATAGACCATTCTTGCTGTGAGTGCCAACGCCACTTGTCCTCATCATAACTAAGTGACCACATCTTCATCCCAAGGCTGAGGCTGCGTAAGATGCCACAGCTTGAAAAAACCTCCTGCTTGGGTCCCTCACCCCAAGGACCCTACTGGCTTCCAGTAGCATAAAACCCACACTCCTAACGGACAAGCTGGTGTGCACAGGTGCAGGGATTATTGGATAACCTCACCAGCCACCATACCTGTCCAGAATGCTCATCTGCAGTACAGGAGTCATCACTCTCTACACTGCTCTCTGACAACTCTGCCTCCACACTAAGGCAGGGAAAACCTGAGAGCAGGTGGTGGACTTTTGCACACGCTGGAATTCTCCCACGGTACTGGTGAACATTCAGGGAAAGCACATGATGGTCCCTTACAAGTACCTGGGGGTTCACCTGAACAGTGAAGTCGACTGAACAATACTAATGCACACAACAGGAAAGCACATAGCTGAGCGCCTGCTTGAGGTCCTTTAGACTCGACTGCCGACAGGTAGATTCAAAGTTGTTATGAAGGTTAGCTCTTTCTGCGGTAGCAGATGGGGGGGGGGTAGGAAAGTGGTCTCTGCTTCCTGAGAGCAGAGGACGGCTTAACCCACGACGCGCTAAGGGGGGGGGTTGGGGGGGGGGTTGGGGGGAGCGTAGGGGCATCCTGTTAAGACCACAGAGCGTGTCAAATGTCACTCAACTCCTACACTGTGCATTATCAGTATTATATAGCAAAATATATCCAATGTTGAGAAATTAATTCGTATCTAGAGTTTAATAAAAAGTTCTCACTCAATATTACTAAGTTGTCATTTAATATTTTTGTACTTTGTACTACTGTCTAACACTTTTGCTGCAATAACTCACTTTCCTCACAGGGGGAACAATAAAGGACTACCTTATCTTATTGGCTACTAAAATGAAATAGATCTTAGTGGTACTTTTTAGGTATATTTCCAAAAACATATGTGTAACATTGTTGCTATTCCCTCCATAGCATCCTTATTTTGTATCACTTCAGTACAGTTTTCCAATGGCGTAGCAGAAAGTCAGAAAGTCCTATGACAGTCCTGGAAATTACGACGTGTTATCGTGTATCACACATACACCCACAGATCATGTGGTCTCACTTCCTGTTTCAAGACGAGGAACTTTAAAAAAGCATGCCTCATGTGACACATCTAACTTTGCAAGAAATCATTTATTAAAAACATTTCACTTCAGTAAGTAGTCTTACTTTAAAAGGTGTTAGGAGCTTAGTTTCAGTACAACAAAGTGACAGCGAAAAACAAACAATAAAATACAGTCTTAGAAAACGGCATCAAAATGTACACAAGAACTGTTTGCACACTGTCTATGTGTAGTGTAGAAAAGACATACAAATACATAAAGGGCCGTAATCAGCATCACGCCGTAGTGTTCTGAATCTGGAGACTAAAATTGAGAACTGTGTTAGTGAATATCATCTGGTCCTACAGTAAACGGTTGCTACATTGCACTTTAATTGCTGTATTTGTTCTCAGTGCAGGAATGTATCCCATACAACGGTATTCCTGCTGATGGAACTCAAAACTGGACTCTAAAATAGGGAAGTCACAAAAACACAGAAATAATACAGAAAAAAAAAAGGCACAACTGAAACCTTTCAATAGGTCAGTTCAGTCAAAAGTTAAGAAACTGCCAGGAAGACTTCTAGTTACGTTTTCCATCACCTGACCGCCCGTAAAGGCCAAATTCACAGCTAAGTTCAGAGAAAAAGGGAACTAAGATTCAGCGTTCCTGCACACTAAACAAAATTGAACGTCTACAGCCATCGGACATCCGGCATGTGCATATTATGCTGGATGAATGGGACATGAATTACAAACTGTTTTTCCTCCAAGAGAACTCATTATATTTGTACATAAAATGTTTAGAACGCTCTTTATACTATTAAAGAACCGCGTCTTTCACTGTGATGGCAGCTGGAAAAAGTCCGCAGTGTTACCAGAAGTGACCAGTCAGCATTTAAAGAGTCTCATGACTCAGTTCACCAGAAACAAAAAGAGGAAGGAGGTCAGTGATGAGCCTTTACTGCTGTCTCGCCTCATCTTTGTGTGTGTATGTATTTTCAGCTGTGCATATATGGGTGTCAGATACAGCCAATCAAGAATAAATGATTTCATCACATTATGCAAATGCATACATATAACATAATGACATATACATGGAAGTTTTAAAGTACATATTTCTGCATTATTTACACATTTCCATTCAGATCTGTCAGTGTTGCATTTGCTTTTGTAATAAATATACGTGTTTGTTTAACTAAAGCTACAAAAGGTGTGTAGTTGTCTTTGGTCCTTGTTGATGTTTTTGCTGTGTTGTCACTCTGGCTCCTTGAAACTCCTACTGCTTTTTGGTTGATTTAAAAAAAATAAAATAAAAAAAAAAAGAAGCAGAGAGAAACTTTAGAAAAGAGCCACGACATGTTAATCAGTCTTTGGTGCCAACCAGATAAACCGAGGTAGGAGCTCACCTTAACGTCATTAGGTTTCTTCTGATTGGCACAGACGTTCTGCAAAAATAAGTTGCAAATTAGTTATGAAACAAAAAACAAAAAAGTCTTTCAGAGCATGGCTATAATGAATATATACCTATCAAAGACTGTCCCATCTGTTGGATCTGTAAGAAAAACACAACGTCAACATGCAGTATTCTCTATTTCAGAATTACACTTCTTAGAGTGAAATCAAATGTACAAGTTGGAATTATTTCATTATTTGTTTTAGTTTCTAGAAATGAAGTGCGAGCTGCAAAAATAAGGTTGACTAGGAGACAACGATAGTGTGTTGAGACGAGAGAAAGTGTCACCATAACCACAAACGCAAGGTTTGACTTTTTCTAGGGCACTGAACCACTGACTTCAGAAATGTGTCACATTTAACTGACTATAAAGTGCGTGTTGATATTGTCAAAGCAACGGACCTGAGAGATCCCAAATCAGATTGGTCACAGTATCGTGACTGTGATCAGAAGACAAGTGTACTTACAAAAATAAGTAGAAAATGTCAGTCCTCTCACCTCCATGAGCGATAAATATAATTGCTATGAGTAGACCTGCAGCAAAGCCACCAAGGAACCAAGGAAAGCTATTACTAGCCCTCTGCTGACATTGACTTTGTGGAGGTTGAGACGTAGGCTTGTCTTCTGGAGCTACATTGAAGAGACAAAACATCATCATTTTCCAAGACTTTCAAGACTAGTTTCATTCATTCATTCATTCATTCATCATCTGTACCCGCTTATTCCTGTTAAGGGTCACGGGGTCTGCTGGAGCCTATCCCAGCTGTCATCGCGCGAGAGGCGGGGGTACACCCTGGACAGGTCGCCAGTCTATCGCAGGGCTAACACAGAGAGACAGACAACCATTCACACTCACACTCATACCTACAGCCAATTTAGAATCACCAATTAACCTGATGAGCATGTCTTTGGATGGTGGGAGGAAGCTGGAGTACCCACGGAGACACAGGGAGAACATGCAAACTCCACACAGAAAGGCCCAGTCAAAGACTAATCAAGTCGCGTAGTACGTTTGTTTCTCTGTCGAGTGAGATGTAAGATGTTTGAATGGTTCAGATTATGGCCGGTAATCTTTTTTCCACCGCTATAACCAACTATTACACTACTAATCAAGAGAGACAAGAGCCAGTTAATACGCTCACTCGCCACCAAATTGACAGATTGACATATTCTTCCGTCACCGTTTTAAAAAAACGGCCATTGACGGAAAAAAATTTCGGTTAGCGCGACCCCTGATGTCAGGAGATAAGGATGTGACTTTAACCCGCAAGCAGTTCTCCAGATTTTTGTGCGTCAGGCCGATTCCTCTCGTGCGTCTTAAAGGCATTCATAGAAGAAAAGGTCGACTCGCATGTATAGGTGGAGGGAAAAATCGTCAGCACATAAAGGCGAGTTTCCTGATCCATCTGCATTCATCTGAGCATCCAAAAGTCATCCACGGATTGCGCACTTTTGAGCGCATGGCTGACCAGAGAGGTTGTTTGGAAATCAATAAGCTCCAGCTGAAATGCGGCCTCATCCAACGAGGGGATGGTTTCTTTGGCCAGGGAGGATAAATCTGCACTAAGGACAGTAGAGGGTCACGAACAAAAGCGATGATGTCCCTCGGGATGGAGTAGTAAGTAATTTAAGAAAGTCATTCTTTCAAAATTTAAACGAATGACTTTCTTAAAATTACTTTTTTTGTACAAGATATAATAGTAGCCTATAGATAAGGGGAAAACATTTTGTTAAGTAGAAAAAAAACACGTTTCTAATTGATGTGATGTTTTGGCCCGCCATTCAGTTGCTCGGAAAAAAATTGGCCCCAGGCGAAACTTACTTGCCGTCCCCTGCTCCACACCCACAACGCTAACATTAATATCACTTCATCATGACAATATATTTTCGAATCTGGAAATTTAACAGCATGGCAAAACCAAAATCACACTTACGTGTCACTGTGAGCTTAATCTTTTCCACCTTGTTCTGGTCCTCAGAGTTAAGGAGATCTACAGTGTATTCCATGGCATCACGTGTGGTCAGATCATGAATCACCAAATCACCTTAAAAAACTAAATACGTTGAAAAAAAAAAAAACACTGTCAAGAGAGAAATTAAACAACAATTCATTTATCCTGACAGGTATTATTTATTTCTGTTACCTGAAAAATGATTAAGACTGAGTCTGTTTTGATACTGAGGGACACGATCCGTGTTTGTCCTCCCATTGCGATATGTGGCAATCCAAGTGTTGTTGGTGAAAATTGACCACTCGATTTTTGTGAGATTCCATGATGGGTCTGCACCGGAGTGCAAGGTTATGTTTTCCCCAAGGTACCCAGTGACTTCCTTAAGTGATATGGCATGCACCACTGTAAAAGCAATTTTAAAAAATAGGTTAAATTAAAATTATATCACGTCTCTGTGTTTTTTAGTACATAAGCATTAAATATAGTTGATATGGAGAAGAGAAAGACCAGGAAACACTGTTCACACTCTCTACACCAACATGCCCTTTAACATGATCTTAACCAGCAACACAAATTGTTACAAAGGGATGTTGTGATGTCTGTGTCCCGTCTCCTTATCGTGTCTGGTCTGTATTACTTCCAATTGTGTGTGTGGAGTATCTTAAGAGGTGTTAATAGAGCTTGACACAGGGCACCTCTTTAACATTTATGTAAAAATGCACATCTGTTACATTCAAGCCTTTCCAAATGAGACCACACAATCCTGATTGCTTTTCTTAAGTTTTAAAGCTGCTCTCTGTGGTGAGATTCCTGTTCCAGCACTTTGGTAGCAATGCATTTGATGTTAGAAGTAAATACGTCGTCACAGCTAAGTGAGGCGACATTGTCACTGTGGTAGTGATGAGTTTTACAACAACCAGAGAAGGGAGTAGCCAACAGATTGGCCTAAAGCAACTAGAAGACATTACAGATGTAACCTGGGTTCAATGAATTCACTGTCTCTCATGGTCAAGAAGAATCAATCAGAACCAAGGAAGACTCCAAATATACATCTAAATATAAACCAAAGTTCCTCTGTGAATGAGGTTATTATCTTTAAAGGGAAACTACTATTTTTTACAACCTGGACCTTATTTCTGCCATAAAATATGATCATTTACTTACCCATATAACTTTGGTGTCATTTAGAGTAGTTCTAACAATATTTAGATCCAGTGGAGTGCCACATACACTATATTACCAAAAGTATTCGCTCACCCATTCAAATGATCAGAATCAGGTGTTCTAATCACTTGGCCTGGCCCCAGGTGTATAAATTCAAGCACTCAGGCATGCAGACTGTGAAACAAGACATTTGTGAAAGAATGGGCCGCTCTCAGGAGCTCAGTGAATTCCAGCGTGGAACTGTCATAGGATGCCACTTGTGCAACAAATCCAGTCGTGAAATTTCCTCGCTCCTAAATATTCCACAGTCAACTGTCAGCTCTATTATAACAAAATGGAAGCGTTTGGGAAAAACAGCAACTCAGCCACGAAGTGGTAGGCCACGTAAAGTGACGGAGAGGGGTCAGCGGATGCTGAAGCGCATAGTGCAAAGAGGTCGCCGACTTTCTGCACAGTCAATTGCTACAGAGCTACAAACTTCATGTGACCTTCAGATTAGCCCAAGTACAGTACGCAGAGAGCTTCATGGAATGGGTTTCCATGGCCGAGCAGCTGCAGCCAAGCCACACATCACCAAGTGCAATGCAAGGCGTCGGATGCAATGGTGTAAAGCACGCCGCCACTGGCCTCTAGAGCAGTGGAGACGCGTTCTCTGGAGTGATGAATCACGCTTTACCATCTGGCAATCTGATGGACGAGTCTGGGTTTGGAGGTTGCCAGGAGAATGGTACATTTCAGATTGCATTGTGCCAACTGTGAAATTTGGTGGAGGAGGAATTATGGTATGGGGTTGTTTTTCAGGAGCTGGGCTTGGCCCCTTAGTTCCAGTGAAAGGAACATTGAATGCTTCAGGATACCAAAACATTTTGGACAATTCCATGCTCCCAACCTTGTGGGAACAGTTTGGAGCGGGCCCCTTCCTCTTCCAACATGACTGTGCACCAGTGCACAAAGCAAGGTCCATAAAGACGTGGATGACAGAGTCTGGTGTGGATGAACTTGACTGGCCTGCACAGAGTCCTGACCTGAACCCGATAGAACACCTTTGGGATGAATTAGAGCGGAGACTGAGAGCCAGGCCTTCTCGACCAACATCAGTGTGTGACCTCACCAATGCGCTTTTGGAAGAATGGTCAAAAATTCCTATAAACACTCTCCTCAACCTTGTGGACAGTCTTCCCAGAAGAGTTGAAGCTGTAATAGCTGCAAAAGGTGGACCGACATCATATTGAATTCTATGAGTTAGGAATGGGATGGCACTTCAGTTCATGGAATGAGTAAAGGCAGGTGAGCGAATACTTTTGGTAATATAGTGTATATCCATATAATGGGAGTGATCGGGGCACCGAAACACAGCCTCTAAATAATGAATTATCTGCCGAAAAACTCATTAATTTCACCAATATTTTGTTATGATACGCTAGTGCTATTCCCCGTTGAGTCCGGAGTTACCTGTTATCTATTCACAGACATGCAGCGGTTTGTTGTTCAATGGCCAGCTGTTCCTCTCTCTGCCTCCGCATCCTCCTTTCAACGAGATCCTCATCCGTATACTCTGGCTCAAAACGGTCGTCATCCTCAGCCTCAGAACTGGAAAAATATTCAGCCATGTTACAAAAAACTAGCAGTAGAAAATTAAAGGTAAACAAGCCGACCATTGCAGGTGAGCGTGGTGCTCAGAGAAGACATCGTCTAGGTCAGAGGTTAGTAGTTCAATCTACAGACCCCGGATGATGATAACAGGTAACTCCGGACTCAATGAGGAATAGCACTAGCGTGTCATAACAAAATGTTGGTGAAATGTACGAGTTTTGCGGCAGATAATGCGTTATTTAGAGGCTGTGTTTCGGTGCCCCCATCACTCCCACTATATGGAAGTATGCAGTGTTCCACTGAATCTAAATATTGTCCAAACGTCTCCAAATGACACCAAAGTTATATGAGTGAGTAAATGATCGTATTTTATGCCAGAAATAAGGTCCAGGTTGTAATAAAAAGTAATTCCCCTTTACGCATACTGTAATGGATATTACTAAACAAAGTGCCAATTCAGTACTCCAGAAAGTCAATGCAGTGTCAACAAAGCTGACAACACTGCTGCTAGCAAGTGCTAACATCAGCATGCTAGCATGCACCCAGTAATCATGCTAGCACAATGTTTACCAGGTATGTTGTTTACTGTGCTCTTAATCTCCCTTGGACCATGACTCTAGAGACACAGCACGGCTAAATATGTTATTTTTCAGGACATCAAGAGACATTCAAAAATAGCTTATTAAACATCCTTTAACAGTCTTTATACAAAACCAGGCATGTTAAAATCATTTTGAAACACTGTGGTCGTTTGGGATATGACAGCATAGAAGTTAATCAAGGTCAATACGACACGCACTATAAATACAGCACTTCTTGCACATATAAAATACAACCGCTATGCTGCAAACCTAAGAAATACATTTCAAGAAGAGAATCATTATGCCCACCCCTTCGGTTTTTTGACTCCCCAATTAAGAATTTTGAGTTAATAATTATGTTCTGTTGTTGTGTTAAATATTTCTAGGGCTTTTTAAGTCTACAGCTGATCAGTCATATTTACAGAAAACAAAAACACAACATACCTTGAAGAAAGAAAACAAAGTAAGTAAGAAGGCTCATCGCAGATCACTTACAGTACAGAGTACAAGTGAAGTAGACTTCCGCGTTACACTGTAACCACGTTTCCTTCTCATATGTCCCTAATGCACACTACAGGAAAAGACATAGCAGAGCGCAGGTCAGCTGACAGTCTTGGCCAATTGACATCTCCATAGCATAGATAGATAGATAGATAGATAGATAGACATTTGGCTACTTGGCGCCGTGGTAAGCAGACGCCTGTTGCTGCAGCTCCTGAGTGCATACAGCACTGTAAGACATACATGTACACGAATTATAGACCCAAATACCAAGCACCCAGAAAAGAATAATAATAATAATAAATATTGTGACTGTACTGTACATACATGGTTGTTGCATAAATAGAAAAATACCAGAGGCATATTGTTATTAGTCATTCAGTCCCTTTCTTTTTTTGTCCTCCTCCCCCCAAGTGAGTGGTGGTTAAACAGTTTGATGGCACGGGGGACAAACGAGTTCCTCAGCATATTTGTCCTGCACCTTGGGAGGAGCAGCCTCTCTCTGAAGGTGCTTCTCTGGCTGCTGATGGTCGTGTGCAGAGGGTGGCTGGCATTGTCCAGGATACCCGTTAGTTTTTAAAGTTTCCTTCTCTCTGCTACAGTAGCCAGAGGGTCCAGCTTCGTGCCAACCACCGAGCCAGCCCGCCTGATCAGCTTCTCCAACCTGGACAGGTCTGTCTTTGAGGTGCTCCCACCCCAGCACACCACAGAGTAGGACAGAACGCTGGTGACCACAGACTGGTAGAAGATCCCCAGGAGCTTCTTGCAGATGTTGAAGGATCTTAACCTCCTCAAGAAGTACATCCTGCTCTGGGCCTTCTTGTACAGCTGCCCCGTGTTGCTCGTCCAGTCCAGCTTGCTGTCTAGCCACAGCCCAAGATAATTATAGGTCTGCACGACCTCCACCTCCTCCACTCCTAACAGAACTACTCTGGGGTTGGGTCTGTCCCTCCCAAAGTCAATGACCAGTTCCTTAGTCTTTGAGGTGTTGAGCTGTAGGTTGTTTGTGTGGCTCCAGACAACAAAATCCCTCACCAGGCTCCTGTACTCCTCCTCTTCGTAGTTGCTGATGCACCCCATGATGGCCGTGTCATCTGCGAACTTCTGAATGTGACACGTGTCCGAGTTGTAGCAGAAGTCTGCGGTGTAAAGAGTGAAGAAGAGGATAACGTGTTGTGTCAGGCTTTTATACAAGCTAATGGACGTTAACATTAGAGCTAGCCTGTTAGGTTACGTTACAAGGCTGGTAAACGTTGGCTGCTCTGTTTCTTACCTTGCTCTACGTTCACTTTACTAGTCCCAGCTTCATCGTCACCACCTTTTTTTTAAATATTTGTTAAGAAAATCTTTAAGGCCTCTATTCTCTTCTTCTCTTTTCTTTCCTTTTCTGAGCACCGGACATTTTGAGCGTACTGAACTTCAAATCAAACGGCAACATCAAATTTTGATCAGTGGCCAAATCATTTTTGTGTTGGGGGGGGGGGGGGGGGGGGGGGTTCTTGACCACTATTTCAAGGACAGTTAGGAAGAAAACAAATAAAAAGCTTTTATGTAACTCAAACATTACATATTTTTTCCACAAATAGGCCTATTTTAATTTTTTTTTTTAATTACAGTATTCCATAATTTAATGAGGGCCCAGTCCCCCCACCACCACCACCACCACCCCGCCCCTCTACCCTGGGCCCGGGACAGCAGACCCGTTTGTCCCCCCCTATCGGCGGGCGTGGGTGGGCTCAAAGGAAGCTTAGCTCTTTCTGGGGTAGCAGACAGAGGGGGGATAGGAAAGTAATCTCTGCTTCCTGAGAGCAGAGGACAGCTTCACCCACCACGTGCGAAAGAGGGGGCGGCCACAGGGGCCTTACTTCGTGTCAACAGACCACAGACCTTATCAAATGTCACTTGACTTCTGCACTGTGCAGTATCAGTATTACTACTCAAGTGAGCAAAATATATCCAATGTTGAGAAATTAATTCATATCTAGAGTTTAATAAAAAAAAAAAGGTTCTTACTCAATATTACGTAGTACTTATTTAATATTTTTGTACTTTGTACTACTGTCTAACACCTTTGCTGCAATAACTCACTTTCCTCACAGGGGGAACAATAAAGGACTACCTTATCTTATTGGCTACTAAAATGAAATAGATCTTAGTGGTACTTTTTAGGTGCATTTCCAAAAACACATATGTAACATTGTTGTTATTCCCTCCATAGCATCCTTATTTTGTATTATTTGAGTGTAGTTTTCCAATGGCAGAAAGTCAGAAAGTCCCATGGTGGTCCTGGAAATTACGGCGTGTTATCGTGTGTCACACATACACCCACAGATCACACGGTCTCACTTCCTGTTTCAAGACGAGGAAGAAAAAGCATGCCTCATGTGACACATCTAACTTTGCTAGAATCATTTATTAAAAACATTTCACTTCAGTAAGTAGTCTTACTTTAAAAGGCGGCGTCTTTTAGAAACAGGTGTTAGGAGCTTAGTTTCAGTACAACAAAGTGACAGCGAAAAACAAACAATAAAATACAGTCTTAGAAAAAGGCATCAAAATGTACACATGAACTGCTTGCACACTGTCTATGTGTAGTGTAGAAAAGACATACAAATACATAAAGGGCCGTAATCAGCATCACGCCGTAGTGTTCTGAATCTGGAGACTAAAATTGAAAACTGTGTTAGTGAATATCATCTGGTCCTACAGTAAACGGTTGCTACATTGCACTTTAATTGCTGTATTTGTTCTCGGTGCAGGAATGTATCCCATACAACAGTATTCCTGCTGGTGGAACTCAAAAGTGGACTCTAAAATAGGGAAGTCACAAAAACAGAAATAATACAAAAAAAAAAAAAAGGCACAACGGAAACCTTTCAATAGGTCAGTTCAGTCAAAAGCTAAGAAACTGCCAGGAAGACTTCTAGTTACGTTTTCCATCACCTGACTGTCCGTAAAGGCCAAATTCACAGCTAAGTTCAGAGAAAAAGGGAACTAAGATTCAGCGTTCCTGCACATTAAACAAAATTGAACGTCTACAGCCATCGGACATCCGGCATGTGTATATTATGCTGGATGAGCAGGACATGAATTACAAACTGTTTTTTTCCCCAAGAGAACTCATTATATTTATACATAAAATGTTTAGAACGCTCTTTATACTATTAAAGAACCGCGTCCTTCACTGTGATGGCAGCTGGAAAAAGTCCGCAGAGCTTACCAGAAGTGACCAGTCAGCATTTAAAGAGTCTCATGACTCAGTTCACCAGAACCAAAAAGAGGAAGGAGGTCAGTGACGAGCCTTTACTGCTGTCTTGCCTCATCTTTGTGTGCGACATTCTCAGCTGTGCATATATGGATGTCAAATACATCATGCAGTTGCAGCCATGAAACATAATTACACAATACCAAAAAGTATTTAAAAAAAGAAACCACCCTGAAGGAATCTATGATTGACTTTCCTCCTCCACCTCCTCCTCCTCCTCCTCCTCCTTCTATGCATCGTCCTCCTACACCGATGTCTCTGACTGGAGCTTCATGACAAACTTATGGCTTTTGGGGTCAATGAACTCCTCGCCCAGACGCAGGAAGGGGAGGGGCGTTACTGTGACGACCAGGGAGAAGTCGAGGCGTCTCAGGCAGAAGACCTGGCCTTGCCGCAGAGAGGCCGTCACTGGCTCCTCGCTCACTAGTGTCCACTGGCGCCCCCTGCTCTTGTCCAGGTACTGGAGGGTGGGTCCTGGGATGAGGTAACGCTCAAGGAAGGCCTTTCAAGACAACACAGAGTGTGTAAATTAGAGCAGCGCCTCAAACACAATCCACATTAGAGTTTAGTGGTTAAACATGAAATCAAGAATAAATCATTTCATCACATTATACAATAACTTGTGACTTCAGACCATAAGTTACAATGTTTATTTTACACCACTCTACTCCTATTCCAACAAATAATTAAAGTAACACCTTACCTTGGGTGTCATGTTGTGTGTAATGCAGAACTGCAGATGGTTGATGATGTTCTCCATGCTGTGGTAAGACTGCTGCCTGGTGGCGCGAAGGTATTTCTGCATGGCTCGTGCCATGGGGGCGAAGATGGCCTGAGCCGCCTCTCTAGGGTCCATCACCTCCCGTGGGTGTTTGGGGGAGGACGCAGTCGCCTCTTCGTCCTGATGACGTTTGATGTGGGTGAATGCCTCTTCTACCGCCACCACCAGTCTGTGAAGATAAAATTAACGTTGTCATGGGTATTTCTTTGCCCAGCTGCCCCACGGTTGTAATCTAAGCTCCATCACGGGCTACAAATGACGCCTTTTTTACGTTTGCGCGAGTCTGTCCGTACCTGGCTTTACGCTTGCGGACTCTCCGCTCCACCTCTGCCTCCTCGTAGTAGTACTCGTTGTGAGAGTTGTCTCTTCTCCGGGCAGCGGCCGCAATCATAGCTCTGGACTGCCCCGTGGAGTTATTGGTGCTGTTGTCTGTGGACAGAAACGCGGAAGTTTAAGCTGACCATGCAGAGCAACCTATGATCGCCCTGTGCATCAGTCAACATCCTATAAGGCCAAGGTATATAGCTCAGTTCATGTCAACTGTACGTGGGGTGACACGATGCATAAAGTGACAGGTTGCTGTCCTTACAGGTTGCTAGCTGTTTGTCTAGACATAACCCGCCCTCTTATGCTCCACCTCTTTGCCTATTTTTAAATTAGCCCAGAATTAGGCGGAGTCAGGCGCTGCCAAGATGGCGACGACCAGAGCCACGTACACCGAGCTTCAAAACCGTCATGGAGGTTTTGTCCATCTTAAGTACGGTAAGTTTATCTGGTTTATTTCCACGTATAATTTAATAACGTATATCTTTAATACGGCCTTTTTCAGGGGCTAGTTTTTCTGTTTAGGTTAAGTTATAGTTGTACGATGCAGATGGCTGTCTTTCAATATTGTGCACATCACTGTTAATAGTGCTATACTGTACTACGAATCCATGTGTGGTGTATTTGCACATGGAAGGAAATGTTCTGATGTAAAGCAGATAGACTATTTCACCTTCACCCAAGTTGTAGACTTTGAAGGCTGACATCTTCTTGGTGAGGATGGACTTGGGCAGGTTGAGCAGAGCGGGGTTGTAAACGGGGAAGTCACTGTAGTACTGGTCCAGAACCCACACCGCTGCTCGCTGAATACTGCATTACATCACAAGGGACAATATGCACATACAGGAAGTGGTGAACAACAGCTTACAGCAGTACATAGCACCCTCTCTAGGCAGAACACGTGCAAGACTTTTTTTTTTAAAATGCTGCTGCAAGAATACAAAACAGCACCAACATAGAATGCAGGGTGGGAAAATCATTATTAGGCATAAACAAATATCTGTAGTACTTTGTAGAATTAGCAAAAGGTTTGTATGTGGATCAATAAGGAAAGAGTTAGAACCAAAATGGCTGAAGTGAGGGTTATCCAGTTGGATTCATTTGTCTTGACCCAAAGAATCTAGAAAGTTAGCCATACATAAAACAATACCTTAATCCCTGGCAAAAATATTGCAAAGTTTCACCGAAATTTGATCCTGATAATAAACAGAAATAATCTGTAAAAAAAAAAAAAAAAAATAACAGATAAATATTCCTGATTTCACACACTAACCTGAGATGTCCCACATTGTAGAAACGGCTGACCCCGTCTGTGCTCCTCACGACCTTCAGACAGAAAGTGGGCTGCAGGTGCCTGACCTCCAGCAGCACCAGGGCCAGGTACTGAATGAACAGTAGCGCGTCCACCAAAGACGCTGCATACCCCACGATCCCCCTGTAGTCAGTCTCTCTGGGCTCCAGCACGCGCACGCCGTAGAAGAGCCAATAGGACGCCACGAAGAGAAAGACCAGCGCCAGCAGCAGACAGCGAAAGACAAAGAAGCGCGGCAGAGTGGCTCTGGGCGGACGGAGAAACAGCGCCCACGTGGAGATGAGGAGGATCAGGAGCTTGAAGGCCAGGGAAATGTAAAGACCTTCGCATGGCGTGCCGCACGGGTCCAGCGTGTCCCGCCACAAGAGCTGTGGGAGGGCCAAGAAGGCTAGAGGAGTGATCAGGGAGAGGAGGCCCAGAATGGCACCCAGCGCTGGGCTGACGTAACGGCGGCACTCGAGCGGCAAAGACTCGTCTAAGTCCTTAGAGATCCGTGTCAGGTCCTCGTTGGAGACGCTATCCACGGATGTGCCGGTGACCACCGTGTTGGTCTCGCCCCAGTTGTCATCCTAAAGTTACAGGCGAACAGAGAGTCAAGTGTTAGACATACTGGAGCCTTAAAGAAAACATGCGCCAGGAATAAAGGAGTAAAACAGAGCCCTGACCCTTTCGTCTCCTCTAGTGGACTCAGCGTCCAGCAGCGGCTCCCCTGGAGCTTGGATGATCACGGATTTGTCTCCACGGCTGCTGCTGTCCCGACTCTTGGAGTGATGCCTGTCCCTTCTCTCTCTGGAGACACATTAGATGAAACTGCTTCAGACTTCAGACAGTGCATTATCCACAGAGACATTAAGACAATTCTTGAACAACTATTGTACTAAACCTCTCACCTGGCAAGTCAACCAGGTGAAGGGTTCTGTTGGAATATACATGAAAACCAGATGTAGGTAGAACTCTGCCCCGTTCTGTCTATACACAGCGCATAATGTTCATCTCTCCCCTCTGACAGTGAGAGCAATTACACAAATGTATCTGCGTCATCGAGGCGTATCCACAGTCTGTCAGTCCATTCTCTTATTTCCGCACTGTCCAACAGAAAATGCTGCATCAGTGGGGATTCATGTTTTTCTTCTTGTTCTTCTTTTTTAGATTACAATCCCCCCCTTTGATTGCAGACATTCTTTTTTTATATGTGGAGTTTCGGGAAAAATGTCTGCCTTGATTCCATTTCTTTCTCCCCAATTATAAGAGACGGTGAATTCATAGAACCCAGGTTACATCCGTAACTCATGTTACTTTGTTACACGAGTTGCTGTAATCTACTCTGTCAGTGTCGCTACAGTTGCTCCCCTCTTCAGCTCTGCTAAACATTGCCGTTTGGTGTCTCTAAAGTGGTAAGGGCTTTCCATTCAACAAATTTCTTTTTTTTTTTTTCTTGGAAATCAAACCTGCGCCACAGCAGGTCACTCGGGATGATTAAAAAGTCAATATAGTTGTTATTTGGACTGATGGAATTTGGATTTTAAAGGGGAAGTACTGTTTTTTTTTTTGTTGTTTTTTTTTTTACAGCCTGGACCTTATTTCTGGCATAAAATACGATCGTTTACTCACCCATATAACGTCTGTTTAACTTGTATTCCTTCGGGAGATAATTAGATCAGCGTATATCCATGTAGTGGGAGTGATTGGGGCACCGAAACGCAGCCTCTAAATAACGCATTATCTGCCGCAAAACTCGTTCATTTCACCAATATTTTGTTATCGTACGCTAGTGCTATTCCCCATTGAGTCCGGAGTTAGCTGTCATCATCATCCATCCCGGATGATGTCTTCTGACCTGGATGATGTCGTCTCTGAGCGCCGCGCGCACCCGCGGCGGTCGGCTTGTTTACCTGTAATTTGCTACTGCTATGGTTCGTCCACAACCTCAGAATTGGAAAAATACGAAATATTGGTGAAATGAACGAATTTCGCAACAGATAATGCGTTATTTAGAGGGTGCATCTCGGTGCCCCAATCACTCCCACTACATGGATATACGCTCATCTAATTATCTCCCGAAGGAATACAAATTACACAAAAGTTATATGTGTGAGCAAACGGTCGTATTTTATGCCAGAAATAAGGTCCAGGTTGTGAAAAACGGTAGTTGCCCTTTAAGACGGCATCTTTAGTTCCAGAAAATTATAATAGATATTTTTTACTATTTTGTCACATTTTAAAGACTGAATGAAAGGCTGGAGTAATAAATTAGTTAATAGTGGATAATAAAAGCAAATTTTCCTTTACCTGTGTTTGCGGGAGGTCCGTGAGTGGGACGACTTGTAGGAGTAGCCCGAGTACGTCGACTCGTTGTCCATGTCGGTGGCCGGCGGTGGGCGGAGTTTCAGAGTCACCCCTGTCCCCGAGCCGCCGCCCTTCTCCCAGACCACGCCCAACTGGCTCTTGCGGCTGCTGATGGACTTGGACGAGAGGGCGAGTGGCAGGCGCAGCAAGTCCACTTTACTCCTGAGGGAATCTATCTTGGAGGCCTGAGGGGAAGGAAGGGAGGACGACAAAGTGATGGATTCATTATACAAGTGGCTCGGGGGAAAAAAAAGGCACAGACCATGTGGGACAGTGAAAGGGGAGAGATGAGGAACAAGCAGTGGCAGGGAGAGAAACGAAGCAAGGAGGGGACAGAAAATAAAGATAATTTGTCATGTGAGACAGATTTAAAATGGTCTCAGAGGGACACATACCAAACAACCGCACCAAGAAGAGAGACAGCATTGTTAAAGTGCTGGCACTCTGAGGTGTGTGAAAGTGTGTGTGTGTGTGCTTTCTGTAGCACAGGACATAGCGGGGCTCATTCTTCCGCTTTGAGGGAGTTTTCATGAGCAAACCCGAGCGATTCGGCCCTGAGTGCGTTCTCAGCCAATAAAAGGGCAAGTACGCCAACTTCTATTCTTGGCCACAAGTCTCCAGTGTGCAGGAGACACAGGAGTGGAGGCCGAACATCAGAGCAGCTCTAAATTGTTCCAGTTTTACACACGAGCGACACCGAGCAACGCTGAAACATTTCGCACGACCTTGCAGATGCTCAGTTTCACACTCGCAGATATATTTTTGCTTTTATTTCGCAGTGTTTCGTCACGAGCCGATGTGTGCGACACAACCTCGCCCAGAGACGCCGCATTCCCCAGTTGTCCCCCATGGTCTCCAGGGGCAACAGAGCTTAGCCACTACAATGGGGATGAATGGGAGGCTAGGGGTGAGAAAAGACGGAGGGGGTGCAGTTGCCATGGCAAAGAGAACATCAACACGGCACCCCGTCTCCTCCCCTTATCCCTCAGCCACACACCTCAGAAGACAAAAACAGATCATTCATTCACCAGGCTACGATCCTGACTGACGGGATTTCTCGCTTCAACTTCATACTTTAGCATCGGTTTTTCTGTTAATTCAGTTTTCATCTGGGCGGCATACTTTTCCAAATTGGCTGCAGAACGAGAACAGCCCTAATCTAATAACAAATTTCCTTGTGCTTCCCATTTGTGCCTCCAGTTCTTCTACATTAGACACTTCAGATTTCACTAATGGCTTTCATGTGACTCACACACGGACGCCTCAATAAGGGACATTTTCGCAAGCAGGGACACGAGGCGTTCAAGACTCGTTTTTATTTAAATAATGCTTTTTTTAACGGGTTATCCAACACATAGACATGGTCGTGGAAAATACCTCAAGTTGATATATTCACATTTGCTTGTTATCACGAGGTTCTGTATTTGATTGAACATGGCTACGTGACGAAAGCACTTCAGATACGCAGGCACAACAACTTCAAATCAATTGAATTCAGTGCCAGATCAAAGAAATTCCTCTTTAACTGAATTTTAAAGCAAAAGTTTACAGTAAATGAAACAGCTTTCACGTTATAACCGGCCCAGAAAGCTCAGCATGAGGAACAGAACATGTTTCACCTGCATGAAAACAACCACTTTATACAATATTTTAAGCCATGAACTCTTGTTAAAATGACATGTCCCATGCGTGGGTTTATAAGGTACAAAATCTACAAGAAACCTGGCGAGATCTCCGTTCCAAAATGGCACCACTCAAAACAAAGCAGTTGAAAATTGTTAAATAACAGCAGGGACAGTTTGTAACATTGGATTAATTAACTAGAAGTAATGTTTAGTACTGTTTAAGTATAAATGTGAAGCTTTATGCATGGATAACATGCAATTAAGTATCGCAACAGCCTCTATTTTTAGCCTCTTATATTTGCAGAACAAGAGACAAAAACGAACGTCGAATAGAATAGTGTTTTCTGATCATAGACTGTATATAAATATGGACAATGCGTCCCCACTTCCTTGCATTGGTAGTCATCGTGATGTCACGTCCTGCTTCTATAGCGTCAAATAACTAAAACGAAACTTCTCTGAAAAATGGACACTTCAATATGCACCAGCATTATACTAACTACCTAAAATGATTGAATAGAAATAATTTGACGTGTACTTTTGTGTTTTAGTTTGGCCCAAGTCCCCATCCACTAACATGGAGGGGGTGGAGCTTATGACCTATACTGCAGCCAGTCACCAGGGGGAGCTCTACTTGCGTTGGCTTCACTTTTAAGGAGCAGTTCTGCCTAAATTCTTGCAGGTGTTGTTGAGCATATTTGTCCCCGTTGTAATTTTCATGTGCTAAAGACAGACGCATGGACACCTGCCCCTACATCACACTGAAATGGTAGAAAAGGGAAATCACAGCGAGTGCAGAAGTCATAAATGTAACAGACGTAAAATGATATCCAGGTCTGTGCTGTGGCTCCAGCACAATTTAAATATGAGCTATTTCACCGAGAGCTCTGATCCTGATTCACAAACCAAACAGGATGAGAGTGGGGTTACAACGTAAACCACCAGGGCTGAAACATAATCTGTACCATCTCCATCTAGCAAGCTGAAGATTAACGTAAAACAGACAGTACTCAGTATCCAGGCACACTAAGGCAGTGAACACAGTAAGCAATGCAACGAGCACGTTTGTGCAGCTACGTGTTGAATTTCTTTTTGTTGTGTTATATGTAAACAGAATCCGTCTCTCTCTCTCTCTCTCCTCTCCCTCTCCCCCTCACCCCGCCTGAGACAGTCGATCACATCGATTGCAGTGGGGCGAGCCTCTCTCGCTGTAGTCACTCCACTACAGATTGATTTATAACTCCGATGCTCGGCTTCATCCGGGCTGCGAGACTCTCCACATGCAACGCGGAAGCGGGACGGCTGTAGTGGAACTGTAGCAGTGCAAGTTACTGACAGAAGTGTTTACCTTAAGATCTTTGGGGCGCTGATGTGAATTTCTGCTAAAGCTGCTAGATGTAAGTGCACTTTTTAAAGAGGGATTCAGGTCATGTCACTCCAGTCAAGTGGATCTTCTTAGCCGTCATGCGCGTGTTGTCCCCTTAGTTACAAAAGCTTGTTCAGATGAGTGTTTTGCGCTGCAGGTCGAGCCGAGGCAGGGGCGGATTTAGGCATGGGCAGCCACCCTGGTCGGCTCATTGTCAGGCACTCAAAAAATAAAATCTGAACTTTCGCTACATTTGTGTGGCTGGTTTTCTATCACCCTGCACACCGCGTCCCTTCAGTTTGATAGGATTTCACTTTCTGGGTGGAAGCTGGGCATTGGATCTCTGTCACAGATGAAGTGGGAGATGTGGACGGGGGCAGGTTGATTTCATTAGGGGAGCAGGGATCTATCAAATGGCAGACCTCTACAGTAGACTACTATGTATTTAAAATGACACCAGGAAACACTGTCAAATAAAACAGGAAGAATCTTCTGGTTAACTTCTAAAGTTAATACTAAAGCAGCATGTACACCTTCAAGGTGAACAGGTTTAGTCCTGACTCTTGACTGATGGGTAATGTAGCGTTTCTCGAAGTTCGCCCAGTGCGCTGAACACGCTAGGACCGCCTCTGTGCTGAGGGATCGAGAGCCTGCTTGTGTGGCTCCCAGGGGCCTCCAGAGGCCTCAGGGCGGCAGCGGGCCAGCAGCAAGGCGTGGCTGCTATCTCCTGGCAACACCACCCAGCTCCAACGACTTTAAATTACAGACGTAATCAGTGGAAGCCAAAGCTCGTGATGACCGTCGTGTCGATTTCAGTGGGACAAAGCAGCGCACGCCCAGGATGAAGCGATGCCGCTCTGGGCAGCGGACTGGCGACCACACGGCAACCTCAGCACGCACGAGACCACAGCGGAGGAAATCTTCAGCAGGCGCGCCGTGCGAACTCTTAATGCTTCTGGCACGGCGTGCGTAAAAGCGCAAAAAGCGATCAAGCCCACGGGAAGAAACTCGACAACAGTGGGCGAATGAGCTCCAGGTTTGAGTGTGGCACACCGGCGTGCGCGATCACACTGGTAGAGAGATTCAGTGCATCAGTATCTGCCAGCTCATCAGTCCTGACAGGCGAGATGTTGCGGACAAATAAATAAAAGCAGTTCCTAAACAACGTTTTTCTTTTCTAATTCATCAAGAAAAAGAAAGAAAAGGAAAAAAAAAAAAGCAGCATTTGCAGTTTTTGTTTTTGCGTTCGAGTCACAACCTGCACGATAATCTGTAGTTCGCGGAGTAACAACACATTTTACCCAGAATGCCTGCGGGAAGGTCTTACCTCTCTGCCCAAAATGGAAACGCTGCCGCCCGCAGCACAAAGAGCCGGCCGGCAGAGCGACTTCAGAGCCGAGCCTCCGAGCAAAAAGTGCGTCCAAATTCACTTTCTCTCGACTCTCATCTGTTCCCGGCTCCCGTGCGCATCTACGACCGCAGATGTGGCTTCAGTCTTTCTCGTGCGCTCAGTTTGTTTGGTTTGTTTCTCCGCTGCGAGGTTGAATCGATGCACCGAAGACGCACAACAGGCAGCGACACGCACCTCATCCCGGCTTCGCATCTGTTGTGTGGCGGAGACCCGCTGAGCTGAGGGGGGGGGGGGGGGGGGGGGGGGGTCTGTGTGTGTGGGCAAATCCGGCACCGGCTGAAAAGCCATAAAGAGCCAAGTAGGAAGGAGTGTAGTCATTGCATCCGGTAGGGATTTTCAAAATAAAAACATGTACGGTGGCCCAGACGACCAAAACCTTAAAAACATGCGCAGTACCACAAATCTGTCTTTAAAATGGAAAACAATTTAACGTCTTTCTATATACACGATAAACGCAGTGGGGTGAATAAAATTACAATAATTTTGTTTTGTTAAATTAGCACAATGTAACAAGGTTTGAAGCTCAAAGCAGGCCGGTGTGGTGGTAGCCATCTTGGCCGTGACTCCTCCCACCTTGGTAGCTATGGAGACCAAGGCTTTTTTTTGTTTTTGCTATAAGGTTGACCATTTTACTATGCGGGTTTATGGTAATTGTGGCCAAGAGGCTGCTGCTTGTACAGAACAGCTTGTAATGTAAACTGGTCAGGACAACACTGAGTCGTGGAATTTCTTATATATAAAATTCTAACAGCTAAACATATCAATTTTGTTAGGACGCGATTGTTAGGAATTTAACATACTGAATATTAAGACTATATTGCCAGTCCAATTAGTCCAATTGTTTGTTATAACCTTTATCTCTCAAGCTTTTATTTTGAAGCTAGGAATACTTAATTTCCGGTCACATTTCCACAGTAGGAGGATCACTAGGAACGTTTCAGCTTCACAGAGCATAAAACTTAATTAAGCCCCAATCTTTTCCCTTTTCCTTTGTCAAATTGCAGGCGCCCAACATTCCGTATTGAACAAAGGATGTTATTTTATTGATTTGAACTTAATCCACTTTCATAAAAATAAAGGCAAATATTTTATTTCTGTTCTGAAGATTAAAAAAATGTCCTCTCATGTAATTTCTGATGTGATTCTGATGAATTATTTAGATGGGTGGTTAAGCAGCATGAATTTGGACATAAACAGCACATCCAAACGACAGCAGTGGTTCAGAAACTCACAATTCACACAAGTGCTTTTCTTTATCCAATTTCTTTTTAATCTCACAAAACACATGAATTTGAGACAGGAGCTCTTTTTTTTTTTTCCTTCCTTCTGTGCAGCTAACAATCTCACCAATTTTAAAAACAAAAAGGAGAAGAAAATAATTTATACATCCTTTTTTTTTTTAATCATATCTACAAAAATAAAATCGAATACGAGGACTAAGGCTTTACAGAAAAAAATTAACATATATAAAACAAGTGGGTCCGATCTCTATATTACACGTGTGAACAAGATTTTTTTTTTTTTTTTAAAAAAGACACAAAGTAAAAAGACAACGAGATGAAAGTAGTGTTTATGCATACAGTAGTTTGCACTGTGCAGGGAAGTTTTGTTTGTGCAAGATATTTAAAAAGGAAAAATAAATGGAATCAGTTATAGCTTCTTTACGGCGCTTGTGTCAATGTACAAGATGAAAAGAGATGAAAAAGAAGTCACTGGAGATAGAAAGAAGTGTAGAGGTAGAAAGTGGAGGTGAAAAAATTGTGTAGTGAGAGATGGGGAGGAAATGAATGGAAAGATTATTTTTTTGTTTTTTGATTGAACCATCTCAGACCTTCACACTACTAAGTCTCCAGGTCTGAGGTGCTTGACAATCAACGTCCGAAGCGAGAAGGAAGAAAGTGTCCTCAGAAGAAATATTTCACTTTGGTAGAACAATTTTACATTTTAGCAACAACAAATTCCATTTTCAATTGTGTAAAAAAAAAAATAATAATAATTCAGCCGACGATCAGTAGCACTGCTATCATTTCTTGTTTCCTTTTTCTTAGTTGCATTTCATTTTCTTTGTACATACAAAACAGCCGCTCCTCTTTCAGAGAGCGACACGGCTGAAGAGTGAAAACCTCCCCGCCAGACAGTGAAACGTTGCGTCGACGGCAGGATCAGCGAGCTGACGGCGTAGTGGAACCTGCTCCCGGTTTGGTTCAGTTTGGTGTGCGGTAGTGTCGTTGTAAAGAATCCTGAAGCTGGTGACAGACTCCTCAGTTAGGATTTGAAACCAGCTCAAATCTAATTGAGTCCAGTGTTTCTGCCCGACGAGCGGTTGGAAGAAAAAGAAAAAAAAAACAATAATAAAAAAAAAAAAAAAAAACACATTTACACACTTGGTCACAAGTTGTTTACTTGTAATGGTTTAAATACGGATTTTCTTTCTGCCGTGTATAGAGAGGTGGTGTGTGGCCACTTCCGGTGTATCTGCGTGGGACCTTATTTTTAACGGTAGTTTTTACCTTATTACTGTACAGTAGTTGACGGTCAGAGTCAACATTTGTGGGACTGCGCCACAAATTACACATATTGTGTTTGTCAGTTTAAAAGATAGTGTTGTGCCATGTCATCGTGCGTTTCTCCACGAGCTACCCAGAGGGTCTGGAGATCTAGGTAGATGGATATTTTCAGCTTTTTTTTTTAATGCTTTTTCCTTCATTCTGCAGGGTGATATTAGTGTTGCTGTCAAACTAAATGACCTCTTTACTATATTAATAATCTAAGACTTTCCAGACTTGCAAAATTATTTTATAAAATAAAAAACATGACAGGTGTAACTCATGGACCAATTCAAATGGGGAACAAAAAAATGTCTCTCAGCATTGACTGCTGGAATAAATGTCAACAGAAGAGGTAGGATTTCACCTTTCTATTATTATCATTATTACTAGTAGTAGTAGTAGTAGTAGTAGTAGCAGACCAATAAGATGTAGTTTGAGGGAAAAAGTCAAAAAGCACTTGGCTTTAGTGTCAGTCTTTGCTGGTTACGTGTGCTCGAGGACGACGACTCCCAAATATCATCCAAAAATTAGTCATAAGAATAGTCTGACTTCTGGGAAATATGCTTCTGTGCTGCTCTCATGCATGTGCGTTACTTACGGCTAAATTAACTGAGCCTGACGACTTGAAATGGGGGGAAAGAGCTCTGCTGGTTCAGTCCAAAGGTGGCAAAAATCCACCTGCTAATACGGCTACTCGTCGTCGTGTTATATCTCACACAATAGCGTTAAAGGAAGCTACATGTTGGACTCCTGGAAGCCACTGCTCCAGGAAGTAAATTAGTGACCTTTAGAGGCACTCGTAGGTTGGTTTAGTTGCTCTTGGACAAGGCCGCCTTCCAGTTTTTTTTTTGCTTAGTCAGCCACTTCTCTGGACTGGAAAGAAAGCGAGAGTGTTTCCCAAATGTCAAACTATTCCTACAAAGCTTTACCTTCCTCCTGTTGAATATAATCTGTGCACGGGGTTTTGTTGCTGTAAAGCTACTTGGTAAAGAGTGCAGTCCTTTCACGGCGTGGTCAGTGTGCTGGGAGGTTGGAAACACTATGTATGGGGCGTTTATAGATGGGGTGGAGATGCTGGTTCACAGTATTTACCAGGGAAGTCACTACGCATTTACACTATGTGCAACGGAGGATGCACGGTCCAACCTCAGGCAGGCGATGCCGCTGCAATACTTGGGGTTTTTGTTTTTTTGATTTTTTTTTTCTGGGTAAATTCAAGTTTCTAGGTTTGAATCCTGCTTTCCTCTCACGTGTCAACACCGCCTGTCTTGAATCCAGAACATCCAAAAATCTCCTGAATGTTTAAAATAAAAAAAAGAACTTTACATGATCAGAAGAGCTTAGATCCCTGCACGCTTCTGAAGCAGCGCTGAAAAGAAAACCTGCCAGCACTTCAGTAGTAAACGGCGCACGAGTGGTTCTGAAATGAAACCGAGCGGTCGACGTGAATCCTGTTAATGACGAATGAACGCGCCGCACCGATGAACTGCCTCCTTGTAGCTTAAAAGACAGCTGAAGCACGTGAGCAACCCTGAACTCTAGTGTTTCTTCCACAGTGGGTGTCTGAGATGAGCGACGGTTTACGTGGTGCTTGTGTGAAGTTGGTTTCCTTACCCAGTGCAAATAACCTGAATTATATAGACACAGTCCTTCGGCCGAGGCGGCAGGTGAACTCAGTGTGAAGCAACCACTGGGGGAGGAGGAGGGGCCGCCGGAGGCCATTTTGGCTCAAGCGTCGCCCCCTCCCCCTCCGCTTCAATGGAGCCTGAATCCTCCAGTCCCTGATCCGTCCACAGAGGACGTATTTGACAGAGAGATGCATTGTGGGTAAAGTGCTGGGGTGACGGGTCCCTCGGGTTTTTTCCTTAAATTAAACATTTCAACACTTTTCTGCTCCGTTCCTTCAACCAGCTCTTCAAAGCGATACATACAAAGTCATTTTCCTTCACTAATATCCGACTTGGTCATTTTTCCACTTTCAACACTTCCAACTTTTTTTTTTTTCCTTCCATTTCCAGTCAACTTGTCTTCTGTCTTTTTGTTCCTTCATACTATTTCCTCAGTGTCCTCAGTATTCCCTCAGAGGCGACGGAGACCTCGGAAACCTTGGTGAGTCCGACCGCCTCTCCCGGTATCCCAGGGCGACAGAAACAAAAAAAAAAGGGTCGCGGTGGTCTTTCTGATGTTCTGCGCCACTGGCTGGTGCGCGCAGGGGTGAAAGGTGGCATGTCGAGGGTGATAGAGTCTGACGGTGGGTACGTAAAGGTGCGTCTGTATGCCAGCAGTCAAGATGAAGTCACATCTGACGTCCTCAGAATCCAGTCGACAAAAGTTTGGGCTCTGCCGGACTCCTTTCTTTACCTGTTTGGGTCCAACAGAAAAAAAGAACATGTTATTCAGTACGCCACACAGGTGAAACTGCATCCTCTGGATATGTTAGTAACGGTTTAGGACGCAGATTCAGAGCAGACTCACCATCTCCTGAGCAGCGATCTAGAGATGGCGTCCTGGAGACTGAGCGAAACTGTTGGTCCCCTGACTCTTGACTGATGGAGGGATCTCTGAGGGTTTCTAGGAGCTTGTGGTGGGCTTTCTCTATTTCCTGTTAACGGACGGGTGAAACACCAACATTTGCCATTAACAAACGAAGCACAGTTAAGGTCTGCAGAGAAAGCTTTAGGCAAAAACATGAGCCACAAAAGAGCTGCATGATTCTGTGTTGAACTTCAGTGGATCAATTTTACACATTGTTTTTTTTTTTTTAATCAGGATTCAGTCTAAATAACACATTGACAAGCTTTTTGCTGTTGCTTTATGTTTAACACAGACTTGGCTGTGTGAGGTTTATACTTGCAAGACCTGCAGTCTACACAGAGCCTAAGCTGTGCACTGGTGTCGGCATTGTTCTGTAATTACACCACTTAAACACTAGGCGGCGACTGGTCAGCTAAAAGTTGATAAATGTGGATCGACAGTAACTTTAAGTGAAATCACAGCAACACAGGACACAGAGAAGACGTTTCTGTGCATTTCTGGGGAGGTTCACTTCAGGTTACGGCCTAGGGTCCGGAGCCACGGCGTGGAAGGGACGAGCAACTACAGACGAAGCTTTAATGTCAAAATACTGATTAATGAGGGTGACAACCTGAGGAGAAATCAGGTCCAGATCTTAAGCAGAGTCCATACCTGATGCCGGTGCGAGCTATTTATACTTGTGCGCTCATCAGTCTGGTTCACTCTGTTACAACGCCACCCAAACCCGAGTCGGCGCTGTGTCTTTTTTTTTGCCAGTCGGGTTCATTTTTGTTTCTACTTCCTGCTTCACTTTCAACAACGGCGACTGAAACTTTTGCTGAAAGTTTGACGGAGAGGAGTCATACGGATGGTGGTCCACCTTTACTGATCCAAAACAATCGATTCAAAAATGACTAAGATGGAGAAGCAGCCGGAAAATGCCATGGCATTAGGTTCTGCATAGAGTCTAGGCTGTTGCTAAGGCGTCAAATTGACACAGAAGCTCGTCGGTACATGTGTTTAACGTAGATGATCTGGCACCATGAGTGTTAACAGATCCACACTTAAACCTCTCAAACTCACAGCTGTCTCATCTGGTTTGCCCTGATCAATATTAAACATTAGGGTTTAGGATTTAAGGATTATGTCAGAAAACGTACAGATTAAGTATCTTATGTAGTTTGTTGCGTTATTATTTTCAAGTCATGCAGTGTGTGCAGATTGACATGTGCGATGCAACCTGGGTAGAAATTTTAAAACCTCTGTAGTCTGAGTCAATAATAACTCACTCAGACAATTCAGGTTGAAATCGTCTTCGTCGCCTCAACACCGACTCACCTTCAACTGCCGCAGCTTGCTCATCAGCCCCTCAATGGTGTGAAAAATCTCATCCACGTTCTTGATCACGTGACTCTGCGGCTTCGCCTGGCACACTTCCACTACCTCCGGCTGGTCGGCCACCGGCAGGCAGGCCAGCGCTTCCTCGTCCGCCTGCATCTGCACCAGCATCACTTCCTCCACGGGCTGGGGGAAGTGGGCGGCGGTGGGGGTGGGAGGGTCGTTGAGATCATCAGTGATGCTCTCTCCCTGCTCCGTGGGCATTATCAGGTAGAAAGTGTTCCCTAGAGCGCAGAGATGTGATATGGTGCATTCGTGAGCGAGTTCAGGGGTAAAATGAACACCGAGATTATATGTACTACATCTATTAGTTAAATTAGATGTCTCATGTCTGATAAAAACAAAAAAAACAAAAAAAAACAGAGCAGCTGACCAATCCGGTCATTATTACCCTGCGTTTGGGCCTCGCCTCTTGACTTGGATGACTGATCGGAGGGGAGGGTGACATCATCAGGGACAGAAGAAGAAGAGGAAGGAGGACCCGCAACCACAGCTACACACAGAGGATAGATGTGTGTTTTGAAGAGTGTAAAGAGGTGAAGAATTTGAGATAAAGGAACAAGCGTGTAATTGTGTTCTTTACTGTAAGCAGACGACAGAAGTGTAGCGGAGGAGACATGCAAAGGAAGGCAGCCAGTACAGACACCCGGATTTAAATCAACGCCACAAATGTTCATTTCACGGGAAACAGCGGGGCATTTATTTTCAAACAATCAGCATTCAAATAAAGAGAGATTGAGGCGATCCTCGGCCAGACTTTCTTCGTGCAATTCGTTACCTTTCCTCACAACCTTGACCTGCCCCCTGTCTGAGGGAGGAACGTCCTCCGGCTCGGCGTCCCAGTCGTCGGTGCTCAGCTTCAGGATGGTCTCCAGAGAAAGCGGCCGCTGCCTTTCACCGAACGAGCTCCTCTCAGTGGAGGTCTCGTTGGTGGGCGTGTCGTCCGAATCGTGGCTCCAGCCGTCCTCTTCGAGGTCTCGCAATATGAGCTGCCGGAGCGTCTCAACTGTGACGGCACAAAAAAAAAAACGTGAATTCTCAAAATTGGTTTCTGTCAACACAAGACAGAAATAAAGACCAGTTTTTGACAATTAAAACGTTTCAGCATTAGAGTTGCTGCTTCTAGCCCTGCAATGGAGTCGCGACCTGTCCAGGGTGTACCCCGCCTCTTGCCCCGTGAGAGCTGAGATATGCCCCCCGCCACCCTCCAGAGGACAAGCGGTTACAGAAGATGAATGAATGAATGAATGAATGAGCTGTTGCTTGTGGCTTATTCCTACCATCTTCTAAGGCAGCTTCTGCCACACCAGCGACGGATGTTTCCCACAGATGAAAGCCCCCGACTGGTCCATGGGCGTGTCGTCCGAGAGGACAGCGTCGTCGTTGGAGGAGTGCGTCTCCAGGGATTCCGACTGCTCCGTTACAGAGTTGTCTGGGAGATTTCAAACAGATGGACATTGGGGTTAGAGATAGTCCTTCAAGTCAGAAGACCAGGCTGATATGTTCGGAGTGCGGTTATTACCTCCGCCGACATTGCTGCCCGTCGAGATTGGGGACGCACTGCGTAGACTGGGGGAGCTGTAGGAAACGGGAAAACAACCCACAGTCAGTCTGTGAAGCTTCAGGCCACAGTCAATCTAAATCAGAGGCAACTACACTTGTATGAGTATTCTTGAAGACATTTCACTCCACATCCAAGAGAACTGTGCCTTTTTTTTAGCTTCATTTTAGATGCAACACATAGTAAGCACACATAAGACATCACCCAGTTCATGTCTAAATTTGTTATACAGTTGTCCCTCGATATAACGCGGTTCACCTTTCGCGGCCTCGCAGTTTCGCAGATTTTTTTAGTGCAATTTTGCATGCTTTTTTTTTTTTTTTTTTTAACAGCGCACTGTTTTCTGCGTCCTGATTGGCTAAGGGACTGTAGACCATTGTCAATCAATCTCCTCATACGGTGTCTCTTGTACAGTACAGAATGCGTTCAGCTTGCCAAATTTACAGTATCTTTGATCGCTGGCAGTGTGACTGAAGCGCGGTATGTTTGCAAGTTTTCTCCCCGACAAAACCTGGGACGAAGAGTAACGGTCAGAGGAACTGTGAAATACGCGAGTCACTACTGTATTGATCATTTCTAATGTGTTCAACCTCGTACGTTGCTTGTTAACATGAAATTCGTTATTTCTAAAAGCCATCATAATTACTTATAGGAAAACGTTTATATTTTTATTTCTCAAACAAATGTTTGGGCCTGAAAACAGGTTTTGGTCTTTGGTTTCTTCTATAATACTGTACTTATTTTTCTACGAAGGTTTGAACTTTGAGAGTGTTTAAACAAGAGAGAAATGTGAGAAAATGTTAATGCCTGTCTGAGAAAAGTGTATAAAGTGCGTAGTGAGGGGTTTTGCAACCTTAAAATATTTATAATCATCGTAAAAAATAAAGCTGACTACTTCGCGGATTTCGCCTATTGCGGGTTACTTTTAGAACGGAACTCCCGCGATAAACAAGGGACCACTGTATATAAGAAATAACACATCCGAAAGAAATCAAGTGACCTTTTCGTCGGGAACATCAAATTTACTCACGATATAGGCGTCGATCCGTGATTGATCTGGGGAGATGAGCCGCCAGCCAAAGAGATGCTCTTTTCAAGTAAATCTTTCCAACTGCAAAACAAAAATCCAAAGTTAACACGTGCCCACAAAAAGGCTGACATCAGCATGCCTTCCCACTGTTAATCACAGAAAAGAGCGTACGTGTTTTTCTCTGACGACGTCCCAGCCACCAGCTCATAGATCTGCCTCTCTGTGGTGCTGATCACATACAGGGCTTTGTTGTCTGGAGAGGAACAACAGCGTGTTAATGATATTAGACAAACAATGATTTTTTTTAATTTTATTTTTGCCCTTCTAAAAAGACGCAGTAGGGGTACCTGTAGCTACTGAGCGAACAAGCAGCGAGTCCAGCTTCACCACAGGGCTGAAAGAGGTCTTGCTGTCTCCGCTGCTTCCTCCGCCTCCTCCCAGCCAGCGGGACGGAAAGCGCAGCTGCAGCCGATCGTCCGGGCCCCTCTGAAGAAGGACCAGGCAATCTGACAGCAGCAGCGCTTGGATCTCTGGTAGATGGATACAGAGACATGTGACCAGAGTGTAAGGAACCAAACAAATGAGACTCTACGCATCACCCCAACAACACTGACCTATCTGCTTGTCTTTGCTAAGTTTCCAGGTGAGAGGACCGTCGTGAATCATTCTCTTTGTGGTGAGGTCCAAAGTCTGTGAGATACAAACAAATAATTTTCAATTTGTTTCATTTAAAACAACAACAAAACCAGCTAAACGGCTAAATGAAACTGTCACCTTAAACTGAGGGCCAGCATCCAGTCTGCGCTGGTATTGGCTGAGGCGTTGCCGGTGTTCCATGTCCCTGATGTCCTCGTTGACAGCCTGCAGTATCCCTCGACAACAAGCCTGTGCTCGCTGGAGTGAGGGGAGGTCCGACGAACCAGCTACAGGAGAAAACAAGTACATCTTTCTTTAAAATGATCTCATTCTGTCAAGTTTTCCTCTGTTGACGACTGAGACAGTCTCCTGACTCCTCACCCTCTGTGTGTTTAATGATGTTGTCCAGCAGCAGAGGGTACTTGGTGAGTCTCAGCATCTCGGACACCAGCAGGTCTTTGAGCTGCAGCCTCCGGCAGAGAGGGCTCGCCTCACACTCCTGAGGAAAAATGCAGGCAAGTTCATTTGCAGAGTAAGGACATGTTTTGGCCTTTTACTGAAATTATTTGTATGAAAAAATCAAAAGGCTTCTTCATGAAGCCAGTGAAGCCAGTAAAAAGGGAGACAAAAATCCATCTGTGCTACTACGTAGACCGGGGGTGTCAAACTCTTAGTTCAGGGGCCACATACAAACCAATCTGATCTCAAGCGGGCTGGACCAGTAACTTATCAGCATAATGCAAAGAAGAACAAGTAAATTAGGAGAATGTTTACATTTAATAAATTATCCTTTAAAAAAAAATGAAATTTCTGCTGTTGTTGTCCTGGGTCTCAGTGTTGTGTTCTGTCCACTTCTCTTACTAAAACAGTGGACAAATTATTTTCATTGACAGACTGCCATCTCCTATGCAACTTTCACACTGTGCAATTTCATGCAGAGAGCCAGATTAGACCCTCTGGCGGGCTGCTTTAGGCCCGCTGGCTGTGTGTTTGACACCAGTGACATAGACTATTAAAAACAAAAATACAAGACCGTGTTAACTTTGTGAGACAGATAATATTCGTCATTGTCATTTTCCAGACATAAAAACACAGCTTGAGTTTCCAAAATTCATGTCTCTGTCTATTATTTGATCCAATCATCCACTAAAATTAATTTAAATTAAAAAAAATGCGTTTTTTTGGGGCAAATATTGTTATGCGATTAAAATGTGATTAATCTCGATTAATCACATTTTAATCGCATAACAATAACTACATGTTAATCGATTTAATTTGATTAATTTTTTTAAATCAAGTCTCACCCCTATATATAGACATCTAAACATCTAAAACATAATTTTTTTCCAATAGCACTTGATCTACTCGCACTACCCTAGCGATCTGCCGGTTGATCGCGATCGGCGTACTGGGCAGCCCTGATGTAGATGGTATTCGGTCAAGTGATGTCTGGTTTTGCGTACCTGGATTATGTGAGCGAAGCGGGGGTCTCTCCGCTGCTTGTTCTTGATGAGCTCCAGAGCCTGAGACTGCTGGCAGCACAGCTGGGACGCCTGTTCCTGAAACTCATCTCCAGCTGCACCTTCGAACTGGAAAACGCACACCGCTGTCAGCATCCTTCACGTAAACAAGTTTCGTGTTGGGGTAACAAGATTAAAATGGATGCATTCAGCTCACCCTGGCCAGTACAACATCCCCAATGTCCTGAACAATAGGAGCTTCTCGTCGCTTCTTCATTGCCTCACACAGACTTGCTGCAAAGAAGTGATGCAGAAGAAACATTAAGGAAGAAACAAAACGGCAAGGAAACGTGCACTTTGTTAATATCACTCATAAATGACTGACAACGTTTTGCAGGACACAATATGTCTCCATGGCTGAAATTTAAAGCCTAGAATACATATTGACTTTGTAAAGCTGCACACTGAGATTACATTTATGACCTTTTCTTAGTATTTGCTGCACTTAATATTATTTACACAGCAACTAGCAGCCCTGAACACACATTACACAGTACAACTCAGCAAACAGACAATTAGAGAAAATAAAAGAGAAGCAAATATCAGCGACACTCTTCCAGGGAAGGATACCACAACCAGAAATGCACATTGTGTGTTTTTCATTAATTTCCATGCTACCTGTGCATAAAACCCGTGACAGACACATTCACGCAGACTCACCGTGGAGTTCGTAGACCTTGGGAAGATTCGGAAAGATGCAGGCGAGCTCGTCAGAGTTCAGCACAGATCTCAGTTTCTGGAAGAAAACCTGGTCCAGGACTCGCAAGGTCCGCAGATGGGACGCCTCAGTGGTGAAGAGCTCTGAAGAGGAGGAGATGTGAGGAGGGGTGAGAGGTTATAAGACATATGATACAGAAACTGTAATGTGTTTTTTTGCAAAGTAAAGGTTACTAAAATCTTTACTGAAATGAAATCTCACCATATATGACTGCCTGTCTATCCACTTCTCTCGGGCTGAGCTCTGCGAGGAGCTGGGGGGTAACCGTGTCCTGCCAGTTTTGACCGTCATAAACCTCCTCCTCCAGCGACGTAGCATCTGGCAGCAGGGCCAGTGAGGAGTCCACGCTCCTACACATTCACACACACACACGAGTAGAGGAGGTGGATCGATAAACACACAGAGAGTTGGAGTGGCGGACAGAAAGCAGGAGAAACAAAGGGAAAAAACAAACAAATGTGAACTTGTGACAATCTTCTATGACTTGACACTGGTAGATGGTGAAAGATGACGTTTCTTTCTTGTTTCAATGTCAAGATTTTCACTAGAATGTCTAGTAATTGATCAGCTATCATCAGTCTTCTCATGGGGAACGCAGTGTAACTTACCTGCGTCTAGACCGAGGGGTGTATGGGGGTGTAGGGTTCTCTAGAGACCTGAGTTTGAGAGAGTGGAGAGAGAGATGGCATGAGGTAAAAACCTAGACTTGTAGGGGTAATGTCAAGGGTGTAAAGTTCTCCCTAAAAGCTGAGTCGTGACTCTATGAGGGTTATTTAATTGATGACAAATCGAGCCGTGTCTGTTGGCTGCAAAAATAAAAAAAAGAAGATTTCCAGAGGAAACTTTTGAGAGCTCCCTGAGGAGTCCGGCTACTTGAATCTTTACCGAGCAGAGTTGCTGGACGCTGATGACGAGGCGCTGTGCTGCAGCGGCCTGAGGCCCGCACCTTCCCTCTCCTCCCCGCAGTCCTCCATGTCCACATCACTGCGAGAGCGGGGCACAGACTCGGTTCCAGAGGCGACTCCCCGCCGGCGACCCTCCCCCTGAGCTTTCAGCGACTCGCTACGTGCCAGACGCACTGACGCTGTGGGGCTGGAGGAGGGAGCATAAAAAACAATTCGCTAAATCCCCTTTTTTGCTTTCCAAGCGGATCCGTTCCACTCTCACTTTAAACTGATTCTGAACATGTACTGCACGTGATGATCTAGTTAAAGAGGTATAGCAGCCACCTGTCCATGCTTTCGTCTCCCAGGCTGCTAGAGGACAGCCTCTGGGGGTCCACACCCTCACCGCCCTCCTCTCCCGTCTCCGTGTGATTCTCAAACTGCTGAATGATGTTCCTCACACTGCCTGGACGAACTGCAAGCACACGTATCACTTAGTTGTACAATAACAGAATAGTACACGCACATTATCGGCAGAAAGAAAATCCTGGTGCGCTTGAAAACAAGCAGTCTGCAAATCAGGTGTGTCAGTGAAAAGCAAACTGTAACTGAATAGAAGCATAGAAACAAAAGCAAAATGACCAAAAACAAATAAATGAGTACCTTCGGTGGGCGACAACGGGACATGGAACACTAAAAAATGCAAAAAAGAAAATAAATAAAATAAATAAAAAAACATGAAATCAGAACACAAGGCAAAATAAAGATTCAACAGATCAATAAATAAACCTGTAAAGGCAATGGGAGGGCGAACAAAGGACAGAAAGAAATCAATACAGTCTGACAATGAAGGAGAGCATCACGTGTGCGTTAGCATGTTTCTAATGTGGTGAGTGAGTGCACCAACACCATCAGCTGATAACAACCTTTGATAGACGAACACACACCAAACACTGACAATGCTTTTTAGCGTATTAACCATGAGTTTAGGTGTCAGGCTATAATAACAGAGCTACAAAAATACACCTAAACACATCACTGTTTACGTTTGTTCATGTTCTTGTGATAAATGCGTGTGAGTGCTTGAATTTACTGGACTGGGACGTGGTCCGGGGTTTGCCGATGTACTTCAGGATGGGATTTCTCTTTTTATCCTCCCCATCTTTTTCTTTCTTGATGCCACTCAGCTGCAGAGAGGGGAGCCATAAAGTCAAGTCCCACAACCAGTGCATGCACTTTATTATCATTAACTGACTTCTGTCAAATTCGGTGTAGATTTTAGTAGCTACACCAGGAGGTTTTATTTACTCAAACGCCATACACAAAAATGTACTAATCATTTCATTTCAGCGACTTTGAGTGAGAATATATATATATATTAACCAATTTCAGCATTGATGGCTGCGTTATTATCTTAAAAACAGCCAGGTGATAACCACCTTTACTATAGAAGTCAGAAGGAGTAAAACGATGAGGGCAATGTGAGCTACAAGAACACAAATTAAACAAAAACACACAAGAAGATGTTCAGTTCTTGTGTATTTTTAAGTAGAAACGTGATTTGCAGAGGGAAATTTGCCTTCTTTATGGTTGCAGCTACTTCTTTGTAAGTGTATTTTCATTATAACGGACAGGCTTTGAGACCAAGAGGAGGCAATCCTACCTTTTTCGTCTTTAAGAAAGCGGGCCACTTCTCCTTCTCTGTGGTCAGACCGGGGAAGACCTTGGAGTCCCTGAGCTTAATGCCAGAGTGTCGCAGGTAAAGGAGCACAGCTGATGCCAGAGGAGAACTGAGGGGGACCGGTGGGTGGGTGGAGATGGAGATAGAGAGGAAGAGACACAACGTGGTGAGGGGAGACGCGATGAGAACAGATCAGAAGGGGGGAGATTGTAAAGAAGCAAAGGAATGGGGTGAAGAATTAGTTAAAAGATAAAGGTTACTGTTACTGTGTAAAAGACATGACACTTCTTTTATTTTACCTTCTGTCCTCTTCATGCTTTGATCTGGACCAAAAAGAGAGACATAAAAAGGCTGTTAAGTCCTCCCGCGTTCACAGAGACATCCAGTTTAATTTCTCCAAGTTAAATCCAGTGCGTTCAGTGTGAGACACATAATACAGTGGCACAGTCATGTGATGGGACTCGCCTTGTGTGTAAGGAAAGTCAAAGGAGTAAATGTCATGTGGTTTCCTGGGCTTACAGCTACGGCAATGACCTTTGTCATGATAGCTGCCGTGAGCTCCTTCTGTTGCTTATAGTAAGAATTTTATTGGGTGTCTCACAACAGAACCTGTTGCTAGGGAAACCTGGCTCGGTCTCAATGTGCGCATGTTAATATTCAGTTCTTTCATACAATGCAGTAGCGGCATGCACAGTCAGATGACGTGTGGGATTAGACCCAGGAAACGGTTTCAGTTTCAGTTAAAATACAGACATGTTAATCAGTTGTGAAGGCACATAAACATATCTTCAATTAGACAAAGGTGAGTCATCTCTTCCAGAAAATCAACCAGTACCGTCACAATGAACCATAAATCGATGCAATTTTACAATTTAGAGCTTATCTGGGTAAGTCAGACTCACAGTATCTCCCAGAGGGCAGTGACCTGTTTGTCCACAACGTGTCTCTCTTTCACCGGGTCTCCATCAAGGTGCTGCAGGTCTCCTTCTCCAAACAGAGAGCCAAGGCCCATCATCTGCTTGTTTCTGTTCAGACACACAAACAAGGTTGGGTCAAGATAAGACGATCCTCTAATTTATCTCACAGTGGAGATAAAGGTACTTATGTGCTCCATCAGATCAGACGAGATCTTTTTGACAGGAAAACACTTTCACTGACCAATTCCTACTATTAATGTTAATCTTGTGTACTGAACCTGTAGTCTTGTATCTGGTCCTGGATGTCCGGGAGCACTTGCTGCTGCAGATCAGACAGAGGTCCCCTGATGTCCTCCTGGGCATGAAGCCTGCCTTCTACAGGTAGCCATAAGGTGGACAGAAGGTCAGTGGGTACACTTAAACACTTAATGATCAGTCATGTACCAGAGCATTATAATTTTATTTTTTTACTTTTTTTTAAGTCTGTAATGGGAGATACAATTTGAGCATGAACATTAAAGTTGTCCTACCGATATCCGTGAGGTACTCCTCTCGCACTTTGATTTTCAGTGGCTATGAGGAGAAAAAGAAAGCTCAAGTTCCAGATACTGTAACACGTGGGATCTGAATGAGAGTCCATGAACGTGTCCCCATTTATTAAGTGTTCAACATGATATGAGGTCAAAGTGTGGCTGCATCTGATAAACGTTACGTGAGTTTAGGAAGCTGGTTTATCACTCATTGTCACTCACGAAACCTACAGAGGCATGCAAGGTTAAAATCATCGAGGCATGCTTGTACGTACAGCGTCTGGATCAAGGAAATGTGAGCAGATCTGAGGTGCAAGTGCGCGGGCATCTTTAGGACTGGATCCCAGGTAGGCCTCTACCGACAGGTAAAACAGCTGTTGGGAGACACAAAGACAACAACAAGTGTAAGAAGCCAGACCCAGGTAAACACGTGGCACGTTAATAAGTCTTTGTTTACTTTGTCTGTATTATTTTAGACGACAATGTTATCCAAAAAAAATAGCAGAATCAGTAAAAAGAGACCAAAATGTAAATTCAGAATATATGATACATCGACTGACCAGAGGGTTGGGATCCAGGAGCTGGGTGAAGACGTATCTCATGAACACTGTCATGTGCGCCGGCCGTGACTTCAACAGCTCAATATCCTGGAATGGACCGTCCATCTAAAAGACAGATGGAAAGAAAGAGGACATCGTGGCTAAATATATAAATGAAGGGATGAGCGAGGTGCAGCAAAGGAAACAGAGGGATATACAGACGTGACCAGAAGAGATTTAAAAAATGACCTCATTGTGTGCACAGTCGCCATTTTCTTCATCTTCCTCCTCCGGGCCGATGATCTGGGGCTTCCCGCCCTTGGACACACACAGAGATTTGAGAAACACTCGGTCACGCGCTTGAGGCTAGCCACGGGTATTTACATTCACAGTTGTGCGCATGAGGTGCTCAGGACAAAAGAAACATGACTCGTGAAATATGAACTCAAGTGGTGGTGACAGATCATCGTCTCAGTCTCAGCGCTCGTCTCATACATTTTAAACAGCTAGGCACGTCAACGCAGCACCAGGCGGATGAGGAGAGGGACAAATGAAGAGGAAAGAACGGAGCGACATCTGTCAGTCGGCAAGTAATTGTTCCCTGCGGGGTCGGCACGCCGGAATGAACGAAACAACAGCTACGAATGCAGCCCTGGTATTTGCATTAACTAAAAACGGGCTGAAGATTTAACCTGAAAATGTTGTGTGTTTTTTTTTTTATTCTAAAAATGTTGTTTCAAACCCTAACCGTATCCTCTTGACTGTTGACTGATGTCCATTTTTAAACTGAAAGCATGTGCGTGTGTCAGTCTCACCGAGTCAGACAGGGTGTATGTGTCGTAGGTCTGCCGTCGGTATAGGGGGGTCCTGAAGGAAAATGAGGGGGAGGAGTGGGGACTCTCCCAGGACTGGGAGGGGGAGGGAGGAGGAGGAAAAAAGGAGGGAGGGAGGGAGGGAGGACGAAGTCGACGAGATGAGTGGGACAATCACATGCACAAACACACAATCTCAGTAATTTGTGAAAGGCTGCGTGGCCTACCTCAATGTCTCCTTCACTTGAGTCCATTGACAGGCGCCCTGTGAAAGTACAGAAGGCCTTTAAATCCACTTACTAAGCGGCTGAACACTTGTTTTAGTGAATGTGTATGCAAATGCATGATTTAATTAGATTTTTAGGGTTAAAAGCATACATTGACACAAACCTTCTCCTGCTATAAGGTAGCCGGTGACTGATTCTGATCTTGTTCCCTCCTAGGGAAGCGGAATAAAGCATCAGTTAATATTAATGTCACTGTAACATGTGAATTGATTGACCTTTTGGGACCAATCAGGAGTAAAAGAAGCACAGACAGTGAACAAGACATTTAAATGTGGATAACAGATAGCTTTTGTCTGTATTTTAACTCTTCCAGTCCGACGGCCTCACCATATCTTGCTGTATCTTGATCCGGACTTGGTGAGCTCTTCTCTTGGCACTCTCAATCCGCTCCTCCAGCAATGGAGACGGGTTCCTCAGCCGCTCGTCCATTAAGACCTGCAAACCAGACAGTCGCAATCCGGTTATCAACAGCAGATAGCATGACGCAGCACGTACGACCCTAAAGCATATGATGATGTTAGTCGTTACGGGTCGCTGCTAGGAACTCTCATTTGTCTGTGTGCGTACCTGCAGTTCAGCCTCCTCCTGCTCCAGCATTTTCCTGAGTATCTGAGTAGCATGTTTCTGCACTTCTGGGTCCTAGAATAAACATTTATCAGAGTCAATCACTTATTCTCACTGGGCGGCTAATATCTAATATAACTAATATAAATGCTTTGAATAGTTCCACTCACCTGTAGTGGTTTGGGTCCTGTGATTCTTTGGGAAGGGGTGCTGCTTAGTCCAGAGGGCAATGGAGGAGGCGGAGGGGGCGGAGCCTCTCCTCCCAGAGATGTTCTTCGATTGGCTGCGAAGTCAGTGGGGAGGGGGTCTAGGGGCAAGGTAGCGGCTGACGGGGGCGGTCCTTGTAGCGTCAGAGCGACGTAAGGTCCAGCTATGGGACGACGAGGTGGAATTTGTTAAAGAAAATAAATAAATTGCGCGCCCAGACATAACACGTGACATTTATAAACGGCAAAAGCAGCCGAACTCACATTTTATGAGCTTTACCACCTCCTGATGTGACATGGAGGACACCAACGAGCCGTTCACCTGAGAGACGCATGGGGGAAAAAAAAAAAAGAGGAAAGTCAGCAATACTTGAAACAGGAAGGAACTCTCAGTCTGTAAAAGTAGAAAGTAGTGAAAACCTTTATGATGCGATCCCCTTCATGAACCCCGGCTTTGACTGCTGCACCACCTGAGGAGAAGCGCAGAAGAATTTCCATTCTCATCTCAGCTTTGTCACAAAATCAGTCAGCTAAACGTGTAAGAGCCCGTAAAAACGAGAAGACGGCATCATATACATGATCGCGCCAGCCCCGCTCGCGTCCTACCTGGTCGGACATTCTGCACAAGCTTGACCCTCTCCCCGCACACGGTGAAGCCGAATCCGAGCTGATCCTTTTGCACGACCACGCACCTGTGGACGAGGCCGGGACCTGCGAGAGAGAGAAGGGGTTTTTGAGCAATATTCTCAATCAGTTACGGAAACAAAGAAGAAACAAGCGACCACAGGAAGTCCCGGTTACCTGCACTCTCGGTTATGACATCCGCCACTGGCTCTCTTTGCTGAGCTGCGGAGGATTTGCGCTCCGAGTCCCCGATGGTCAGACTGCTGAGCCTGGGTTTGAGGGACGAGAGACAGAAAGAGGCTTAGTACTACGCGGTGATGCTAAAGAGGCCGATTTAGAAAGCACAGTGGGAGGGCTGGCTGGAGGGGGAGAGGGAAGCTCTGAGGGGAATAAATGAAGACTGAGGGCGATATTTATTTAAAAAAGGGCCAAGGAGAGAATGATACAAAAGAAGTGGTCTGATTTGTTGGGGCAGAAACAGTGGGAGACGAGTATACAGACAGCAGAGGAAGCAATTAACAGGAGAACTCACCAAGCAGCAAAAGGGCTGAAAGCGAAGCATGACAGAAAACACGGAAAAAGGGGACAGAGAAAAGAGAGAAGGAATTCAGAATGAAGAATACATAAAGAAAAGGACCAAGAGGACTGAGTCAATTGTTCAGACCCAGACATCCCGATGCCCTTTATACTCTTACAGATTGTAAACACTGAAAGCAGCAATGACCTGCGACGAGTATGTATTTATTTAAAGGCGCATGACGCAAGGACACACGCAGAGTAAACACTTAAACAAATGGTCCGGGCTGGCACAAAGCAACAACTCGCACTTCAGTTAAATCCAGGCAGACTGGTTCTGATGTACTAAGATCTGAACATGTCGCGCTCCTCGTACTTGTACAGCCACTAAGCAACGACGCACTCAAAGGATAGCCCTGACTGACACATCATCACATTCACTACGATATGAACTCGCGCTAATAAGCACAACCCTAATGCTTCCTGACGAGAAAAACGAGTTAGATCACTTTATTTACATGCAACATGTAAACACACTAAGCATGCAAACACACTTACAATACGAAGGTGGGGATATATGGAGAGAATTCCAAGGGAAGTGTGGGTTCATGCCAATATTTGTGTTCAAGTCCTATTATAGTCATTGCAACACTAAGCCAGGCTTTTGAAGAGTTTGCTCGTATCGTGCATGTTTACTAAGGAAAGAACACATCAAAACAAAACTTAAGTAAGATATTTAAGACATTTCTTGAAGTCAGTTCTCAAGAACAGTTGGTTTTAGTTCATCTTATGACAGGATTTGCTCCCCACATTACATACGTCAGAGGTTTTAGACTTTTAGCTCAAACAAAACAAACCATATGAAACATTAGGGTCATCGTGTAGACAGTTTGTTTCTAACCAAGATGGTCTAAATCATACGTGTCAAACATAAGGCCCGGGGGCCAAAGCCGGCCCGCCGGAGGGTTTAATCTGGCCCGCAGGATGAATTTGCGAATTGCAAAAGTTACATTGAAGACATTAACTGCAATTTTTTTCAATAAAAGTAAATTGCTATTCCTAGGGTTCACACAGATTCAGTAAAAGTTGTGGACATAACACAACACTGAGACCTAGAACTTGCATTTCTTTTTCTTAAGAAACGTCCAGTCATTAAAGGTAAACACTTTCATAATGTTCTTCTTTGCACTAAAACAAAGGGAAACATTTGGAGTTGTCATTATTTATAGGTAAATACGCTATCGTGTTATTGGTCTGGCCCCCTTGACATCCAACTGGGCTATATGTGGCCCCCAAACTAAAATGAGTTTGACACCCCTGGTCTAAATGGATGGATCTACTCTACACATACACATGTGCATCAGAAGACCACCTCGGTCAAATAAAGCTTTAATCCACTCTTAACCATTATTATTATAAATAATGTGTTTACGTGGATTAAAATTTGAACTGAAATGGGTTGCGTAACCACCTCAATCTGAACATAGGGGCCAGATCGGAAGGAATCGAACTGAGAGAGGTGGGGTAACCCAAAAAATCCACAGAAGCGCTTAATCTTATCAATTTCTCTGGAATAAATCAATTTTTTCCGAGCACAATTTCCCCCTTGTGGGGTAAACGTCAGGTGACGTGACGAGTTTCCAGCAGAACCCCAAATACTAAAGAAGCAAAACATCCAGCTGTTTAAAGTATCGGAAAAGATGAATGAAACCAGAATCTATGTGGAATACTCTCTCTGGGTCAGTTATTATTATTATGTAAACATGCCGTTATAAAATGAAGTCGTCCAATATGTATGGCTGATGTGAATCAGTGCATCCCAGTAAACTACAACCCAACGTCAAAGCACTTTTTTTTATTTTACCCATCCAAGTTTTTTTTGGATGGGTAACGCCACAGTTGTACAACCTGCAGGAGCCATAAACCCCCCCCCCCCAACCCCTAACATCAGCGATCGACGGGCAGCTGTCCTACCTGAACAGGTGGGCGTTTTTCTTATTGGCTGCCGTGCTGTCGCACGACACACACACAGATACAGTAGCGGGAGGAAGCGGGCACGTGCACACGAACACAACGGTTGACAACGGGAAACGGTTGACAGCGGGAGAAACAGGAAAGACATGTGATAAAGACAAAGATGCCTCGCACAGATGATCACAGACAGAGCAACGTCTCGGTGAACAGCACAAACGAGATGAGCTACAGTGAGTCACGGGCGGTCCCAGCAGGCGAAGAGTTCAAGCAGCGAGCGTCGACTGAATCTCACAAATGACATTACATTGAAACGTTCTGCTTGAAGTTGGCATGAAAAAAAGAATTGATTATATTAATATTGTCATGCATTAGGTATTTTGCACTCTCTCATTCCATGTGGTAGTATTACAACCACCCAGGTTAACAACCTGATTAACTTGTTCATCCAGTGGCCCAGACTTGACCTCGGTTTGATACAGTCTCATCTGGGAGTGATACATTTCAGAGCGAGGCGTTGAGATGCATATTTAACCACAGAAGCTGTCTGAGTGCAGCGTGACGCGAGGCTCGTACCTGTCCAGCGTGGAGGTGGGCTGTCGGAGACTCATGTCGGCAGCCTTGTGACCGTCCTCTGCTTCCTGCCGGTGTGGGATCAACACTGTCACTGGGTCACTCTTATCATCATCATCATCATCATCATCATCATCCGTTTCCTCTTCAGTTTTCAACCCACACAACGGGGCTCTCTTTTGTGCTCGGCTCAGACCTTCAAGCTACTCTGGAAGCTGGTTCAGATCAGACAGGGCCCTCCTCATGTTCCCATCCACGCCGCTAGTTCCGGTTAGGCATGAGTGGGATTTTAAAACAAAGTGCTGCTAAAACTAACACTCAAACCGTGTCTTCACAGTATGCTACTTCCCTATGTTGCATTAGTGGTTACAATACTATAACAGTGGCTTGATGCAGTGGTTTAGCTGTAGTGGAGAAAAAAAAAAATGACAGCCAGCTTCCTAGGGTCATCAATCATGAATGAATGGCTGATATGTCTCACTATGCTGCGGGTGGTCAACAACAACAACCATGCCCGTTAGTGTCTGTGTAAAGCTAATTCATTAAAGCTCAGAGTAACTGCTTCAACGAGTATTAACTGACATGCAAATAATGCCACTGGATTCGCGTGAAGGAAATGTAGTGATAGCCTGCAAGGCAAAGCTCACACACAGACTTGTTTACATGTGGAGTTTTGGGCAGATAAACCAGCCAAAAATAATCCCAAACCAGCTAACGTTTCTCAGTCGGACGCATTCACCGATGAAGCTAAAATATAATGCTCAGTGATTCTGATAGCTACATTAACTGTACTGATGGGTGGCTAGTAGCTAGCTAGTGCAAATTACTCCCTACACACAAGAACGTACCTCAGTTTAACAAGTAAACAAAAAAAAAAGCAAATTTTAACACCACTTTAACTTTCAGACTAACTATGAGTGGCAGAAATTTAAATGCCAGCCGACGGTAAACAACAACAAAACCAGACGCCAACAAACAAGCGAGCTAATTAGCAGGCTACGCTATTAGCTAGTCCAGCCGTTGGGGGCTAATAGTCAAAGTAAACACAGTGCAAATCGAAAGCTAAATGTACACCTCGATTTTATGTAGTGACGCATCTAATTTGATGGACCGGGAAGTGATAACGATCTAAAGTGACCTGCGTTGCCCAGCTAACGTTAGCTGGCTGAAGTTAGCTCCACCAGTGGGCCACTTTGAACCAGCGGCATGGCGTTAGCGCTCACGCGGACCCAAGGCGCTCTGTGTTCGGCTTTCAGCTGCGAGCCTGCGAGCGAGCTAGCTAGCTAGCTAGCGGGCGAGCTAGCTAACCCGATATGACTGCAAGATAAAAGGCCAACATGTCCGTATGCGAGTGTGCGAGTATCACTAGAAATAGCGAGTGTCCGTGCAAATCCCAGCGCGATATATCCAAGAGTCTCGTTCCCGTGCAAATTCAGACACAAAGTTGCATATTAGCGAGTTAGCAAGGAGGCAATGCGATTCCAGCACAGCTCCACCTTTGGTCTTCTTTCCAAAACACAGTGGTAAATCAGGACTTCGCTTCTCCTTCTTGGTCTCCCAGGAGAACCCAAATGCAATCACAGTCTTCCGTTGCATACATTTATTAAATATATTTCGCCGCGCTCCTTAAAAATACTGGTGTCTGTTGTGTTGTTGTCTTGATGCCTTGGCTGGCTGCTGATCCCACCAACACCATGTCCTCAAAGATCATACGTGCAAAAGCAGACGCAGGCGTAAACGGCGCCCTCCCCTGGGCGGACGGGTGTACTGCAGGTAGTTTACATAGCTCCGGTAGGTTCCTGGAAATGACACGTTATCTGAATACTGTATCCAAAAAGTGCAAATAAGAAATGCAAAATTGCATAAATGAAAGGAAATGAAAATAAAATACAGCCTTCAAAAAAACACCTGAATCAAATTTTATGACGCAGCCATACTTATGCCGAAAAATCACAGCCTGAATCGCATCAATTTACATATTCTGTTGAAATAATCTTTGATGTGTGAAAAAAATCTTGCATATGTGACAATATTTACATTTCAAATCATTAGTCATCACAAATTACCAACGATGCATTTGTTTCTGAAGCAAGCATATGTAAACCGCAAACTTTTTAGGTTGAACCCAGGCTCGACCCCTGACTGTATTCAGTTTCGACCGATAAAAATACCGCATGACTCACATTCGCTGGTATTTTTTTTTTTTTTTTGAGAAGAGGAACAGACCTTACTGGGCCGAGAGAGCGTTTCAACGCTTTACCAAATATGGCCAGTGCGGGGCGTGGGATAGACTCCAGCTGCCCTGAGGTATTGGCGGATGAGAGAGAGGGGATGCGCCGCGGAGCACGCACGGAAACTTCAAGCTTCGTTTCAAACAAACAAACAAACAAAAACAAATAAGCCCGAGCATAGATTTCGGTAAGATCACTCTTCTCATTAATATTCCTCTTTTAAAACACTGAGCGTAGAAGTTTTTTTCCTTTCCCGTGGTCTATTCCTGGAGTAGAGCTGATTACAGTTACGCAGCTCTGGGCGCGGTATGTCCGCTATGTGGAACGGGAAACCTAAAATGCACGTTTTCTGTCTGTTTTACAGAATAAACCTCTAAAGTTGTCTCATCTGGTTTAGCTTGGATGTCGACGTGCCCGCTCGGGTTCCCTTATTAAAAGAGGAAACAACAGGTAGCGTGCGGATTCCAGGTGCGTATATATAGTTTGGCTTTAATTTTACGCATGTGTAACAATTTAAGCTTGACGCAGCAGTAGATTTGTTTGTGCTAAAAGAAACCAGCTCCTGAACGGTGCGCACTATCAACCCTAAAAAGCAAACCAAACCCTGGTTTCCTGTGAGCAGCAGAGAGGCCACACGCACACACCGCACAACCACATCTGCCTGCTGCAGCTTCATGTCATACGAGCCCGCTTCTTAACCGTGCAGACTTCGCCTCAGACGTAAAGACAACGCATGGGAGCGTTGCAAAAACATATGTGTCTTTCTTGCACTTTAAAGTTGACATCCATTAAGTCTGGGAAAAGTGCTCCTTTGGTTTGTGATGCTGGTGTGGGTTTCTTTAGATGTGCCATTAGTCAGCCAGAGCTGCTTCCTGTCTCACTGCACACAGCCGGAAGGGTGGGATTGGAGGTAATGGCTAATGAATTTAGCAGTAACCTGTTTTGCAGACTGAGGGGGCACGTCTTTCTAAGCCTATTTAACCAAGCATTAGAAATACAATCTCAATTGGGTTGATTTGCCCTTGCATGAAAGTGATCATGCAGCAACGTCTCGGAGCATCTCATGTTAATCTTATAAAGACATTGAGCATGGGCTAGACGGCAGCATTTGGAGCAACCGGCACCAGAACTTGGACAAGATAGGGCCTATCTAATGTGCCTGTGACTCACTGTGGAGAGAGTTATCATTAATTCTCATGCCACTCCTCTGGTCAGCCATTAGTAACAACGGCTCATTACCTTGTACTATAATGCAGGCCAGACGTCATTAGAGAATACCATGATTTTTACGAGCAAGGCCCCGTTATATCACTTCTAGCCCCACAAATGCAAAGAGTCTCCTTCGCTCGACCAGAGCAACTACCGGCGTATGTCGAATTAAAGCTTCCGCATCGTCCTGCGTTTCACCAAGAACCAAAAGATGTCGTCACTGACGTTTACGCCACTGCGTTGCCGTCTGCAGCAGTACTCACTCTCGACGCTTTCTGTTTCAGAACGCCAGGCTGAATGAAACCCGGGGCCTTTGTGTTTGTAGTCAAGTTTTGAGAACCTTCTTATAGAACATCAGGTATGCAGGGAACAAAAAGGTGTGTGTGAAACTACAGAGGCAGCTCTGTAGTCGTAGGAGTCTCAGACAGTCCCTCACTGGTCAAAGTGACTCTGCTAAACCTGAACCAAACCAAGTACTGTCACACTTTGAACACTGGAGGGCACCAGTAGTAAGCTTCCTGGAGTTAGACACGTAGTCCTTTTTTAGACTCAGGGACTTTCCAACCACTTGAGCAACCAAACTTCAACTTCCTGCGCTCACAGGTCACAGCGTGAACGGGCAGCATCTCACACATTCCTTTGTCTTTACACAGTTTAGGTTTGAGCCCAGGCACCTTAGTCACGGATGAAAAAATAATAATAATGACATTTTCACCCCTTCAGTGATAACATTTAGAAAAATACATAGACATAAATACTTTTAATAGTACATAAGATTGCAGTTTAGACCAGATCCGGGAAAACTCAGCAGTTCTTTGTGATGGATTAGGATATGTACTATGCAGTGATACATATTTTTTAAAACCACACTAATTGCATTTATATTGTCTTCTTGCAGAACATGTGACAGCCTCCAACGGAGCATCTGACAAGCACCTCACATTCGTTACAAGACTCGTCGCGACCCTTTTCCGGACAACAGAAGTCCCTTTCAGCTTCCAGCGAGACTGCCCATCATGCCACTCATCGTGTTTCCTACTTCCCAGCTGCTGTGGGTGCGTGTAGCGGCCCTGTTGTTCACCTGCGTGGCATTCAGCGTCGCAGCGCATGGAGCCTATCTGCCCAGCGGAGGCATGGCAGACTGGTGCATCTTCTGCTGGGCGTTCAGCTTCGCCTGCACCCTGCTGGTCCTGCTGGTTGAGCAGTGCGGCCTCCAGCCCCGCATCCCAGTGTCCTGGTCCAATTTCCCCATCACTGTTGCCTGCTACGCCGCCCTCCTCTGCCTCTCCGCATCTATCATCTTCCCGGTCTTCTTCCTCAAGAATCAGTCTTCCAGCAAAGAGACCCGCGACCATCGTATCGCCTCCACGGTCTTCTCCTGCCTGGCTGCAGTGGCCTACATGGGGGAAGTGAGCCTGTCTAAGGCTCGGCCAGGAGAGGTGGCAGGTTACATGGCAACAGCTCCGGGCTTAATGAAAGTGTGTCAAACCTTCGTGGCCTGTGTCATCTTCATCCTGGTCAGCGACCCCGTGTCGTATGACCATCACGCGGCACTGAAATGGTGCATGGCGGTCTACTGCATCTGCTTCATCCTCTCCATGGCCGTGGTGGTGCTGTGTGTGGGCGAGTGCACCGGCTGCCTCCCCATCCCGTTCTCCAAGTTCCTGTCAGCGTACGGGCTCCTGGCGGTCATCATGTACTTGACCGCCACCATCATCTGGCCCGTGTTCCAGTTCGACAAGCAGTACCGGGGTAGGGGCCAAGATTCTCCGAAAATAATCGCGGCGGCCGTGCTCACTGCCCTCAACTTCCTGCTTTACCTCGCTGACCTCGCCTACACGGCCAGATTGGTCTTTGTCACCGTCTGAGAAGAAAAGGAACCAAGAAGGGAGACACATTTGAGCTCTAAAGAAAAGAAACAATGAATCTGACAAAATCTGACAAAAAAAAGACACAATTCCTTCTTTTTGTTTTTAATTGTAAAATACTGGTATTAAATGTGTTGTGTGTGTTTTCACAAAGAAGGCCCAAATATCAAAAGCTCTGTGTATGTTTGAATGTGACCACATGTCTGCAGTACAGTATGGAACTTGTAGTCAGAACTGATCTGTGTCAAGTGTGCAACACAAATATAACATGAGAATGTGGGAATTTACATAATGTTGCGACCAAAAAAAGAGTCCACACACTGGAGCACAGAAGAGTTGGTTCATCGTTGTTTTTCATCACATTTAGGTTTTACCTTTGTTGTAAAATATCAGTGTGAAAACATTTCAGATGTCATTTGTATTAGTTGTATAGTTTATTCAATAAAGGTTTTACTACGAAGCGCACGTGATGGAATCGGCTCAGTGTTGAAAAGTAGACGTGGCATCGAACACGGCAGGAAGCGTTCTATGAGTCAGGTCGTGTAGCAGATTCAGGAAACGGACATCTTTCACTGCCGTGCTCTGCAAAAGTAAAGCTGTGGCACTCATCTTTGATCTCTAAAGTCATACAGGAAGATGTCCCCTTCATGCGCAGAAACAGCAACCAATAAGCTTTGCCCCAGAACGCTGATTAGTTTTCACTTCCTGAATTTAGCTGAAGTCACCCCAACAGCAACATCAGGCACAGTTAGACATGTATGCAGATCATTCTTTCTAGACACTGCTGCAGCACCTCGGTCAAACCAAATACCTGAAACTGTCAAGAATATGTCAGATTTCTGTTACTTTTCAAAAAGGGATCCACAAGGTCATAACATTTACTGTAATAAAACATGTTGCCACATTATATTCATTTGATGACGTAACTGACTGAAGTGTAAAGTGTACATTTTTTAAATATCCTTTCCATTACCTTTATAATGTCCTATGACAAAGACAAACAGTATTATGATACAGTGTCATGTACTATAGACCATTTGTTGTTGTGGCTACAGTCAGAGAGAGTGCAGTCTCAGTTGTATTGAAGCTTTAGTGTTTGAAGCTTTAGTGTTTGAAGCTTTAGTGTTGTATTAAAGCTTTAGTGTTCCTTTAGATTTACATCCCAAAGCCAGACCAGAAATGATTATCAGATCATAAGTCAATCCCAGGATTATCTCATTAGCTGCCGTGATTGTCCGTCATATTTAAAGTTACTTGAATTAACACCCTCAACTTCATGTGACAACGTAAAATAAAGATCTAGTTTTCATGACTGATATTTTTCATGTATACCAACAACCCTACTTCTTCTCACATCATCTTCAGCAAAAACACATTATCACGTTTTTTTTACCTTGCATATAAACTCCATTGCAGGTTGTTTTTTTTGCGCCACCTAAGATTTATGAGGATAATCAAGGTGAATAATTATTTCATCCTGTTTATGTCAGTGTGAAGAAGGCATAGCTGTTATACCTCCTGCTTTTGCCAATCATACTGGGTGAAGTTTGTCAGGGTTTTTGAGACCCTCATCACTTAAGGCCAGCTACAAAAGTGAGTCAGTCCCCAAAGACCTCCATATTAAAATGTCCAACTCCAGAGCAGAAATCAATGCCCCAACCTTTTGGTGCCAGAGTTACTGAATTATTAGGTTAAGACAAGATGTGTGGTACTTTGTGGCTGCTTGGTGATCTTTAGCAAGATTAGTGGGAAATAAAAATATTTATTATTATTTACAGCAAGAAGCCGACTGGCTCCAGAGCAGTCTGCAGTTCCTTAAATGTCCACTTGAGGCAGGCTACAAAAGTCACCACACTGAGCTTCAGATCTGCTCTTTATGAATCCTATGGCTGACATCTAGGAGGGTACGGCCATCTTTATTGTATATGGTCAAGCCATGTTTCCATCAGACACATTGCTCAGAGGAAGCCTCTACACAAATGATGCTTAAACTGATTCACTGTGTTTCCTTGTTCCACTTTCTTTGCTGACTGTACATAGTCTAAATGAGTATTGTTTCTGTTTTGATAATAATATAGTGTTAAATGATTTAATGTGTGGTTTTGATTACAGAATCTGAATATTTTAAGAGCAGTTTTATGATCTTGAGGAGTGTGAAAATTCTCAGAGTTTCTGAGAAAGCTTTCTAGAGATCTCATATTCTCTAGGCTGGTTTTTACGTAATCAAACTGAGGTTTTGCATTAGAGAAATTTTAACAGTAACACACCCATTTCCTCTCTTTACCCTTATAACACATACAAACCGGAACACGTTATAGTTAAACCCATCCTGTGAGTTGCTTGTGACTGCACATAACGCTGTCGTAGTGCAGTCAAATCAAAAGTAAAATTAACCGCCTGTTAAACCAGCTTTGTGTGAGACAGGTGACGAGACAATCAGAAGAATCTTCTGGCTGTGCTGATTTTCTTCTCATCATGGATGGTGAGTAAGATTTAATTCTTTTAGTCACTCTGTCTGGACATTTGACTTTTGATGGACACATCAGTTTATACATTCCCAGGATGTGAATGAATTGTCATGACTTTTATTCTGTGTTTAAGAAGAAGAATATGTTTGATAAATGAATGTTTAGGCTTTACTTTCACAACTGACTCCATCTCTGAAACTAAAAAACTAAGAGTTCAATATGAACAAGATATATTCTGATAAACAGATGCAGGCATTTGAATTCTGACACAGTCAGTTGAAAGACAACAGGACAACAAGAAACAAAACAGCACAGTAAATACATTTTTAAGAGTTTTGAGAATTTTTACTCTGATTTAAACATCATGTCTGGTATGTTAAGATAATTTATTCAAGTATCATCAATTATTTGTAAAACTCTCATCACTAAAGCACTCAAAGTTAACTAAATAATGTGGAAACGTGGAAACAGATGTGTGTTGATTTTCTACTTAAAGTTACGAAGATCCATGTTTATATTTTCAACTGAATCCAGCTTTCAGAGGTTAGTTGGACTAAAATGAATGTGCTCCTGTAACTGTGGTACATTTGACATTTTAACATTTTACCCAGAACCACAAACATGGGCATATGAGAAAACAAACAAAACACAAATGTATTTTAGTGACTCTGATACATTATATTTTCTAGAGTCTGATACGTGGAGGATTGTTCTGCTTGGAAAAACTGGAGCTGGTAAAAGTTGCCTCGGTAACACCATATTTGAAGAGGAAAGGTTCCCAGTCAACCACTCTTTCAACTCAAATACAAAAGAATGTAAAGCTGAAACCAAATTTGTCAACAGAAGAAACATCACTTTGATTGACACTCCTGGTTTCTTCGATACAGACGAGGAGGAGCTTAAGCCTGAGATAGTGAGGTGTATCACAGAGTGCGCTCCTGGGCCTCATGCTTTTCTCATTGTACTTAAAGTGGAGAGAATGACAAAGCACGAGAAAGATGTTATAAAGGAAGTACAAGAATATTTCTCTGAGGAAGTGTTCAAATATGCAACAGTAGTCTTTACTCACAGTGACCAGCTTCCAGAAGGACAGACCATTGAGGAGCATATCCACCAGAATAAGTTTTTGAGGGATCTGGTGAAAAAGTGTGGCAACCGGTGCCACGTTGTGGATAATAAATACTGGAATGGAAGACGAGAGAATGAATACAGGAGCAACAAGTTCCAGGTGGAGGAGCTACTCAACACAATAGATAAGACACTGCAGGCAAACAGAGGAATGTACTACACCAATGAGATGCTGCAAGCAGTGGAGGAAGCAGTAGAACAAGAGAGCAGGTTAATCAGACTGTCATCACCATACATGCATGATAAGGAGATCAGACAGAAGGCTAAAGTCGGAGTATTTAAGAGACTTGTAATCAGACTGACAGGCGTTGGAGTAGGTGCAGTGTTAGGAGCTCTCTTTGGTTTGGCAGGGGCTGGAATAATGATCGTAGGTTCAACGCAATCTCCAGTGTCAATGGCACTTAAAGCAGCAGGATTATCACAAACAGGGATATACATAGCAGGAGGGGCATGTGTTGCAGCAGGAGCAATGAGAGGTGGTTATATAGGATATAATGCAGTTGAGGGAGCAGAAACACCATGGGAAGAAGCAAAGATGGCAGCACAGGCTGTCAAAGAGGATGCCATGTCTGCCTTAGATAAGGCAGAAGAAATTGCTAAAAGGATGTCAAAGCTACACTTTGAATAAAAACCTACAATGAGCTCTTGGAGAATGTCAATAAGTAGCAGACACCTTGGCCATCTGTTCACATTACTCCTTGATATGCACTCCTTGGAAATACAATCTACTGAATCTTCCTTTTGAAAACACACTGCGAAATTTATATGAATTCATTGTTTAACAACTCTGTAACCTAAATAATATTATTCAGACCAGGTTTTGCAGATGTCTCATATTTGTATTTGAAGATTTTTTTATATATTGAATGTAACATTTGAGAAAATCCAAATAAACAGACTACATTTAGTTTATAGGTGGTCATAAACATACAAGAAAACAGCTTTGCATAATTACAGAATATGTCCTAAATACTTTAAATGTTCAAATGATTTCATGTCAAGATTTTTATTATTGTGTTTATGAAGATTATTATTTTTTTGTTAATCAGATCTAGGTCCTTAACTTTCATGTACTTTCCACTGCTTAAAACCATGTGAACCAGTTAGTTATTCATGTCTGAGTGATATGTTTGACATGTTCTTTTATTTCCTTCTTCTAAAGTATCAGACCAGGAACCATTATTTCTTGTTTCCTTTCATTTCCTGATCAGTACTTAACCGTGTGAGTTCTACCAGATTATGATCAGATTTACATAATTCATTGTGTTCTTGTTGTAAAATGGTGACAGACAGTGTGTGCTAAATACCAAATCGTTCCTGAGATAAACTGAGATAATTTGCTTTAATTTCATTGTTTATTATTTGTATTCATTCTCATTTATTTTTCTGTGTGGTTTGAATCAATAAATGTTCTCATTTTAGACCATGTTCTTGTCCCATGTGTTCCTTTAGAGTACAGACAGACATCATTTTAACAGGTAAGACTATTTCATCAGGATGCAGCCTGACACAGACACACACACAAAAACGCTTTAGGAACAACTGAATAAAAGGTGTTGACCTGGCCTCCACATGCTCACTGCCCTCAACTTCCTGCTTTACCTCACTGACCTCACCTACACAGCCAGATTGGTCTTTGTCACCGTCTGAGAAGAAAAGGAACCAAGAAGGGAGACACATTTGAGCTCTAAAGAACAGAAACAAAGGGGATAGAGTGGCTTTGAATCTGACAAGATCGGACAAAAAAATTACACAATTCCTTCTTTTTGTTTTTAATTGTAAAATACTGGTATTAAATGTGTTGTGTGTGTTTTCACAAAGAAGGCCCAAATATCAGAAGCTCTGTGTATGTTTGAATGTGACCACATGTGTCCAGTACAGTATGGAACTTGTAGTCAGAAATGATCTGTGTCAAGTGTGCAACACAATATAACATGAGAATGTGGGAATTTACATAATGTTGCGACCAAAAAAAGTCCACACACTGGAGCACAGAGGAGCTGGTTCATCGTTGTTTTTCATCACATTTAGGTTTTACCTTTGTTGTAACATTTCAGATGTAATTTGTATTAGTTGTATAGTTTAATCAAGAATCAGCTCGGTGTTGTGTAGCAGATTCAGGAAACGGACATCTTCACTGCCGTGCTCTGCAAAAGTAAACCCGTGTTACTCATCTTTGATCTCTAAAGTCCTACAGGAAGATGTCCGTGTCCCTGTGCAGAAACAGCAACCAATAAGCTTTGCCCCAGAACGCTGAATAGTTTTCACTTCCTGAATTTAGCTGAAGTCACCCCAACAGTAACATCAGGCACAGTTAGGCATGTATGCAGATCATTCTTTCTAGACACTGCTGCAGCACCTCGGTCAAACCAAATACCTGAAACTGTCAAGAATATGTCAGATTTCTGTTACCTTTCAAAAAGGGATCCACAAGGTCATAACATTTACTGTAATAAAACACTGTTCAGAGCAGTAATTCTACAACATGTCGCCACATTACATTCATTTGAGGACATAACTGACTGAAGTGTAAAGTGTACATTTTTTAAATATCCTTTCCATTACCTTTATAATGTCCTCTGACAAAGGCGAGCAGTATTATGGTACAGTGTCATCTACTATAGACCATTTGTTGTTGTGGCTACAGTCAGAGTCAGTGTTTTAGAGTTGTATTGAAGCTTTAACAGTCTGCAGTTCCTTAAATGTCCACTTGAGGCTGGCCACAAAGGTGAGTCAGTCCCCAAAGACCTCCATGTTAAAAAAGTCCAACTTCAGAGCAGAAATAAACATGTTTACAGCCTGGGATGAAAAGAAAAAGTTTTGGTCTCTACAGCTAATTGCCCCATTCACAATGTGAATCATTATACACTATCACTTTAAATTATATCAGGACACGCAGGACCAGAGGTTGAGCTAGACTTTTTCGTTGTCTGTCATTTTGACTGACAGGGTCATAAAAATCCTGTCATAATCTATTTTTACTCACCACTTTTTTAAAATGATAATAATGACATATTCAATAGCATTTAATTTTCATTCAATTTTCATTAACTTTAAGTACTTTTTCAGAACAGTATTGACTTGAAATGGTAAAAATAAATAAATTTGGGCTGCCGGCCAGCAGCCGACAAGTCTTGCGCTAAAAGTTCTTGGATGGCACCGTAGGGTTGAAGTGCTTCGGTGGTATGAAAACTCTTTTATTTTTGCACAATTTGCCTAAAACTCCGCTTTTATTAAAACTTCCATCAGGTAGTTTTTTTGGTAGCCGTTAGCCGCATAAACATAGACATATATACATATAGACATATATACATATATTGTCTATATGTATATGGTTAACCGAGCTCTGACGTGTGCATCAGTGTACTCGGTGTACCAGGAAATCGTGCACCGACAAAAGTATGTTTGGAATACAAATGGCGATTAGACAAGAGCCAATTAATAACGTCACTCGCCATCAAGTGGTCAGGGGTGTCACAGTTTTAAAAAAACTATCAATGACGGAAAATATTCAGTTAACGCGACAGCTGCACAGGACCCTCACAGCTCACCAGCTGTCTGTTTAGGTGTCGCCTGCCAACTTCATCTCCGACCATGTTCTACCTCTTTGACCACATTTGAATTAGCCGGGAGTTAGGTGGGCTCCACCAAGATGGCTACGGCCAGCGTCACCACACTGAGCTTCAGATCTGCTCTTTATCAATCCTATGGCTGACATCCAGGAGGGTACGTCCATCTTTATTGTATATGGTCAAGTCATGTTTCCATCAGACACATTTCTCAGAGGAAGCCTCTACACAAATGATACTTTAAACTGATTCACTGTGTTTCCTTGTTCCACTTTCTTTGCTGACTGTACATAATCTAAATGAGTATTGTTTCTGTTTTGATAATAATATAGTGTTAAATGATTTCTTTAATGTGTGGTTTTGATTGCAGAATCTGCTTTCTAGAGATCTTGCATTCTCTTGGCTAGTTGTTGCGTAATCAAACTGAGGTTTTGGATGCGAGTAATTTTGTGCTATTTTTGAAAAATGTGCAAGGAGTCTATTCTGAGTGTACATAAATTAACTTTCCTGTAAAACACCATCACTGACAGTTTGCCAAACAACATTTTAAAGGAACATTGAACAGCTGTGACTTGTCACATCCCACTAACACACCCATTTACTTTCCTTTACCCATATAACACACACAAACCAGAACACGTGATTATTAAACCCATCCTGTGAGATGCTTGTGACTGTATATAACTTGGACGCAGTGCAGCAACCAAGCCAAAAGTGAAACAAAACCTCTGTTAAACCAGCTTTGTGTGAGACAGGAGACGAGACAATCAGAAGAATCTCCTGGCTGTGCTGATTTTCTTCTCATCATGGATGGTGAGTAAGATTTAATTCTTTTAGTCACTCTGTGTCTGGACATTTGACTTTTGATGTACACAGCAGTTTATACTTTCCCTGGATGTGAATGAATTGTCATGACTTTTATTCTGTGTTTGAGAAGAGGAAAATGTTTGATACTGGGAATCATTTTGTTTCATTTGACAGTCTAAACATCAGCCTGTTGCCACTCTCTCCTCACTATACCCTGAACTTGGGGCATCCATTTTCAAAATTCCACTGCCCTGCTCTATCAGTTCCATTTATGGTGAAAAACATGTTTTGATAGTTACTCACCACTACAGACCAGGAGCACCCCACAAGAGCTACAGTTTGGGAGATTCTCTGACCCAGTTGTTTAACTATCAATCGTTTGCCCTTGTCACAGTCACTAAAATCCTTTCACTTCCTCTTCCCCTCTGAGGACAAAATGTCCACAGGCTGCCTGACATATCTCACTGATGGGATAAATACTTCAACTTTCAGCAGTGATAATGTTCTGGCTGATTGGGGTATTTAAGTTATGCTGATAGGACATGGACTATTGAGGGAAACCCACAAATAATAAAAAGTGACCCTACATATTTCAGAATCTAAGAAAGCTTGTGTAAACGAAAGCAGCGTTTAGCCTTTACTTTCAGAACTGACTCCACCTCTGAAACTAAAAAACTGGAAGTTCAATATGAACAAGATAAATTCTGATAAACTGATGCACGCATTTGAATTCTATGCTGACACAGTCAGTTAAAAGAAAGCAGAGGAACAAGAAACAAAAAGCACAGCAAATACATTTTGTTGAGTGTTGAGAAATTTTCACTCCGATTTAAACATCATGATGGTTGAGTTAAGATAATTTATTCAAGTATTATCAATTATTATTCGTAAAACTCTCATCACTAAAGCACTTTCAAGTGAACTAAATACAATAGACTGTAATGCTGATTTGGCAATATGTTCATACATAGGTCAACATCTTGGCAACATATTCACACAAGTTGTTTGGAAACGTGGAAACAGATGTGTGTTGATTTTTTACTTAAAGTTAGGAAAATCCATGTTTACATTTCAACTGAATCCTGCTTTCAGAGGTTAGTTGGACTAAAATGAATGTGCTCCTGTAACTGTGGGACATTGTGCATTTTAGCATTTCACCCTGAACCACAAACATGGGCAAATTTCTCACTGAAACAGATTTTGTTCTATGAGAAAACAAATAAAACACAATGTATTTTAGTGACTCTGATACATTATTCTCTTCTAGAGTCTGATACATGGAGGATTGTTCTGCTTGGAAAAACTGGAGCTGGTAAAAGCAAGCTGGGCAACACCATATTTGATGAGGAAAGGTTCCCAGTCAACCACTCTTTCAGCTCAGGAACAAAAGAATGTAAAGCTGAAACCAAATCTGTCAACGGAAGAAACATCACTCTGATTGACACTCCTGGTTTCTTTGATAGAGACGTGCCTGAGGAGGAGCTTAAGGCTGAGATAGTGAGGTGTATGACAGAGTGCGCTCCTGGGCCTCATGCTTTTCTCATTGTACTTAAAGTGGAGAAAATTACAGAGCATGAGAAAGATGTTATAAAGAAAATACAAGAATATTTCTCTGAGGAAGTGTTCAAATATGTAACAGTAGTCTTTACTCACGGTGACCAGCTTCCAGAAGGACAGACCATTGAGGACTATGTCCACCAGAATGAGTTTGTGAGGGATCTGGTGAAAAAGTGTGGAAACCGGTGCCACGTTGTGGATAATAAATACTGGAATGGAAGACGAGAGAATGAATACAGGAGCAACAAGTTCCAGGTGGAGGAGCTACTCAACACAATAGATAAGACACTGCAGGCAAACAGAGGAATGTACTACACCAATGAGATGCTGCAAACAGTGGAGGAAGCAGTACAACAAGAGAGCAGGTTAATTAGACAGTCATCACCAGACATGTATGGGAAGGAAGTCAGACAGCTGGCTAAAGACAGAGTATCTGAGAGACTTAAACTCAGACTGACAGGCATTGGAATAGGTGTATTGTTAGGAATTCTTCTTGGTGTGGCAGGGGCTGGAATAATTATCGGAACTTCAGTGGTGTCATTGCCACTTACAGCGGTAGGAGTTGGAGTAGTAGGGGTATGTGTTGCAGCAGGAGCAGTGACAGGTGGTTATAAAGGATATGATGCAGTTGAGGGAGCAGAAACACTAGGGGAAGCAGTAAATATGGCAAAAGAGGCTGTCAAAGAGGATGCCATGTCTATCTTAGATATTTTTAAAGGGATATTAAAGCCAGACTCTAAATAAGGTAAAAAGCTACAATGAGCTCTTGGAGAATGTCAATATGTAGCAGACACCTTGGCCACGTGTTGACATTACTCCTTGATATGCATTCCTTGGAAATAGAATCTACTGAATCTTTCTTTTGAAAACACATTGCGAAATGTATATGAATTCATTGTTTAACAGCTCTGTAACCTAAATAATATTTTTCAGTCTAGGTTTTGCAGATGTCTCATATTTGTATTTGATGATTTTTTTATATACTGAAGAAAATCCAAATAAACAGACTACATTTAGTTGATTAGTGGTCCCAAACATACAAGATAACAGCTTTACATAATTACAGAATATGTCCTAAATACTTTAAATGTTTCAATAATGTCATGTCAGCACTTTTATTATTGTGTTTATGAAGATTATTATTTTTATTTTTTTGTTAATCAGATCAAGGTCCTTATCTTTCATGTACATTCCACTGTTTAAAACCATGTGAACCAGTTACTTATTCATGTCTGAGTGATATGTTTGATATGTTCTTTTATTTCCTTCTTCTGAGTTCTACTGAAGGGTTGAGTCATGTGCTCTTTTCATTCTATCGTCTAATATCAAAATATAGTCCAGATTATGATCAGATTTACATAATTCATGTTGTGTTCTTGTTGTAAAATGGTGACAGACAGTCTTTGCTAAATACCAAATCCTAATGTTGTAGTCAAGACCACCTAACCCAAGACCAAGTCAAGACCAAGACCGAGGAGGAGCGAGACCAAACTGAATAAACAGAAGCATTAGTCTATTTGTCATATTGAAAAATGAATTTATTTCAAACTGTTGGTAAGGCCAGCTGGCCAATCTTCAAACACACTTCACCCTCGCCCTGGGTATAACCAAGTTTTTCAGATGGTTATACACACACACATAGGCCTATACATTGGTTGAACAATTTTAATTATCTTTATGTTATTGCTTTATATTAGGGATGCACCTAAATGAAAATTCTTGGCTGAAACCGAAAACTGAAAACCGAAACACTGAAAGAAATTATAATGCCAACCAGTAGCGGTTTTAGGCACGGGCGAACTGGGCAGCCGCCATTTTTTCTTGACACAAGGGGGGCGGCACGAGCACTTGGAAAAAAATAAACAAATAAATCTGCGTCGCAACATGGTTTTCTATTATCTGTCATATCTGTGTGGAGAATTGGCAAATCGTCGCCCCCTGCAGCTGCAGGCGCCCCTGCTGCTGAGAAGGTGCCGTGCACAGAAGGTGTGTGTGAGAAAGGGAAAGGGGAGAGGGGCAGTTCACCTCTGGGTCTCTCCCAGCTTGAACGGACGGGGGGGTCCACTTTATAAAAGGGCTAAAGTCAGTCACACCTTGACTTTCTTCCATATAACGCACATTTCATTCATAATATTATAAATACAGGCCTATAACGTCTGCACGTTTTTATGAATTGTGTGAAATGGCCAAATAAAATAAGATTACAAAACGATTATGTGGTCACCACGGTGAATTGGTTTGGTCTTGACTTCTGGTCGTGAGTGACAGCGCTGGGGGATGGAAATCTGTTGATTGTCGAGTGTCAAATAAAAGATAAAGGTATGCTATGTTCTCTCTGTATGATTACAGTATTTACGTCATGAATAAAGGGATTATCGTTTGTTAACCTTTTTGCTATGATGCTTGCAATGCTTATACAACAGTAATTCGTCTTAACAAACACCAGATCTCGCCCGGGGTGTAATTCAATGTAGAACCGCCACTGATGCCAACTAAATCCCACATTTTCTATGACAGAACGGCTGAGCATCAGACAGTGATTCCCAAAGTGTGGCGGGGGTGTGCGAGCTGCCTCTAGGGGGTGCGCGAATTGAAAAATGTAATAGCGGAGAAGAAGTTATCTCCTTCTACGTACTGTATATGCACACCTAGCTGAGCTACCTGCGCTGCTTTTGAAAATCTTCAGATGGATTTTATTTATTTTTTTTATCTGTTCCTGAGCCTATGCTCTTTGTTGTTTCTGCTGTGGGCCGTGTGTAACTTTATTGCAAATTAATTACAATTATTGGTGTTCTAATTTTATTTCCATAACCGCTGTGTTATAACGACGGGGTTGTGTTAGCTCCATGGTCATTGCTGATCCAAGGCAATGAATTACATAATCTTTTCTGTAATGCCACTTGCCTTGGCACCATCACTGGGAAACGTCCTTGCCTTTTCAAAAAGGTCCGCCACAGACGGAGTAGGCGTGCTCGGAGCGATTTTCCTCCATGTTGGCCCTTCCAGGCAACCCCGTGCTGGCTGCGGTTTTTGCTCACGTCATTACAAAAATCACATGGTCTCGACTGGTCTTGACAAAAAATCCAGAGTCCAGCACGACCGAGACCGAGACAAGACCGAGTAAAAATGCAGCCGATTCCGAGACAAGACCAAGACCTTGAAAATGCGGTCTCGAGACCGGTCTTGTGTACTACAACACTATGGTTTGGATCAATAAATGTTCTCATTTTAGACCACGTTCTTGTCCCATGTGTTCCTTTAGAGTACAGACAGACATCATTTTAACAGGTAAGACTATTTCATCAGGATGCAGCCTGACACAGACACACACACAAAAACGCTTTGAACAACTGAATAAAAGGTGTTGACCTGGCCTCCACATTCACTAGATCCCAAACTGATCAAGTATCTGTGGGATGATCCACAGAGGCCCCTCCTCTCAACCCACAGGACCCAAAGGCCCCCACTAACAACATCCTGTTGCCAGACACCACAGGACACCCTCAGAAGACCCATGTCCATTCTCTGATGAGTCACAACTGTTTTGAAAAGGTCGGGGAGAGCCGGGACAGTTGAAACACTTTTCAGTTAAACGTCGTTTTCAAAGATAAGGTTACAGATATATTTTTTTTGTGTGTAAAAAAACAACTCATATATGTGTTCTCTTAGTATAATGTGTTATTCGGTACAAATATAGAATGATTTAGGTAAAAAATGACTTTGAATGGTTGTGCTTTGTTATACGCGGGACGACTGAAACACAGGGGTGGGACAGATGAAACAGAACAGCTTAAACGGCGACTATTCATCTAATGCTTGTTTTTATAAACAATGCTTGACAAGTACCTTACGTCCATACTGTTAAAAACATATTTTGAAATTTATTTGTAATTTAAAGATCCATATTAACCATTTTTGTTCTGTCGCTCAATAAACAATAAGCGATAAGCCTATGCACATTTTGCGTTATCTTTCTAATAGGATAATTTTACTAAGACACATCCGTTTACAGTTCATTTTCTTACATTTCTTCCTTGAGTCATATTGAGTGCTTGAGGCCAGAATAGCCTGTTATTATGAAGAAAACGAGGTCAACTGGAAGACGTTAAACTTCTTCCAACTTTCCTGATAATTATGGGCATCTCGTGCAAGATTCTTCCTTTCCGTCGCGACCAGCATGGTGTGCACTCGACCCATCGCCCTCAGTTAAGTAAATAATATTGTTGTAAATGGTCTAGATGATGAAAATAATGTATGTATACATTTATAATGTATGTATTCTTATTCTTGGCATTTTCTGTAGGTTCATATCATTAAATAACTATTAAACATCGAAAACACATCTTAAGCACTAAAAATGTTTTTATTATTTATTGCAAAACACTCTTTATTGAATGCTTTAACATGGACTACATTCGTAGCAGTTTTCCTATGATCATTGTAGCGGGACGGTTGAAACAAGTGTTTCAATCGTCCCGACAGCGCCTCCTGCCACTTAAACCTATCTTGTCCTTAAACTAAAAAACTCTGATCTTGCACACTTATGGATGTGTTGTAGTACTAATACACCTGTCGTATTATCATTACAATGACACATGAAACAATAAATACAAGTTGTAAGTAAAAAAAAAGTACCGCACGAAAGAATTCAAAACCGTACTCAAAAACAGCTTTCTGACTCTAACTTCACAACGGCATGACGTAAACAAGAATTTTTTTCTCGGGTTTAGTTGGCATTGCGTGCTCTACGTGCTGACGAAGTTTGATACATATGACGTGAGTGGTTTTCGAGGAAATCGCAGTGTTTCATCCGTCCCGTGTTTCAACTGTCCCGGCTCTCCCCTACCTTATGTCCATATTGTTAAAAACGTATTTTGAAATTTATTTTAATTTAAAGACCCATATTAACCATTTTTGTGCTGTCTGGCAGGCATGGAGAACAGTTGGTTCTTGGAACGACGTCGCTTCAGAGCCGGAGCAACTGCTGCAGGGGTGGAGGTAGGGCCAACTGCAGCAGAGGAGGCGACAGCGGGGATGGAGAACAGTCGCTTTGGTGCTTTCTTCAGAAGACGCTGCTCCTGTTCCCTCTCCAAAGCCTCCTTGACTGGGGTGTCCGTAGGGATCGCAGTTGTCCTGGAACGTTAAATAGGACATTGGCAATAATTATATTAATTTATATAGGCCTAAGTTATTGTATCATGTTTTAATGTGATGATAGTTAAACAACTTGGAATTCACTGCACATGACAAGTCAAACACTAAACTTCACTTGCCTCCTTCTTCCTTTCTTATTTGTTTTCCTAGGACCAGGCTGAGGAAAGGGACGGACTGCCCCCGGGTTGAAATCTTGGGCAGCTTCAAGGATGGAAGGATGAACTTTTTTTAAAGAACTGGTTAATCTTAATTGTAACATTCATTCTTATTTATTTATTTAAATACATTTATTTATGTGTACATATATATATATTCACATATTCACATTCATTCATTTAATGTACCTGGAGTCACAGAGGGTTCCGGCACCTGCTCTGCACTGTATGATGGGGTAGGAGGTGGGGGAGGAGGGCGGTCTGTCACGAATGACGACGCAAAGACTTCCTTTTCAAAGATCCTGGGATTCAGGGGCCAGATCCCAGTGCAGTAGAACCCAGCCGCCAGGTTCGATAGAGTTGCCGCCAGGGGTAGTGTTGCTGCCACCAGGGAGGGGATGTCATAAATTATAATATATGCTGGCCTGGATGGTTTTTCATCCACAGGTCTGCAGCTTCATTTACGTAGTGCTTGAGTGGCCCAAACACACTTCGGTCCAGGGGCTGGAGGCGGTGGGAACAGTGAGGTGGGAAGGACAACATCACGATCCCATGTGCCCTGCAGAAATCTATTGCTGCTACTGAAATATGTGAGTGATGGTTATCCAGCAGTGGCAGCAACATGGATTCTTTGGATACACGGGTGTGGGCAACAAAGTGCTTGAGGAAAAGCAAAAACTCTTCCTCTTGCATCCACCCGGATCCATTGGAAGCCCCCTATGGAGCCAGCCGGACCATCCCTGATGAAATGGTCCTTGTACCTTTTCCTCGGGAAGATAAAGAACGGGGGGACTTGGTTACCCTGCGCGTTACCCGCGAAGGCAATGGAGACCAATGTCCCCCTCTCCGCGGAGGTCATAGCGCCTACCTGGCGCTCCCCCGTGGCGGCTACCACTTTATTTGGCACCTGCACAGTGGTAATGCCTGCAGAAACAAACTTTTAAATTAACTTAAGAATGTGTATATAGTTAGACTAGTATTTATTCATGTAATTATTTATTTATGGATGTATTGTATTTATGTATTTATGTATTTATTTATTTATTAACATGAGTTTCATGAATATACCTGTTTCGTCCACATTCCAAATGTCCTTTGCAGTAAATTTGTGGCGGTCTAGGACCTTTTGTAAATTCTGGAAGAAGGACATCACGTTGACTTCATTGAAGCTGGTGGCACGCTGCATGCTAGCGGCTTGGGGGCGTCGGATGGACAGGGAGGTGGCACGCTCTAGAAAGGCAGTCTTTTCCTGCCGTCTCCTTTTCCTCCCAGGAGGCTTGGCATTTGCAGCCAAACCTTATTGCAAGCTGAAACGCAAGCCTGCGTACCTGAGGTCAGGAAAGACATTTTTAATCACTGTTTTGTATTCATATTTATCTGTATATAGTTCTGTATTTATTAGTAGGCTAGTTCTGAAATGTGAATAAATACTGTGTTTCCCTGTTGTCTTCACACTGACCTCTTTAGGGCTCAACCCCAAGTAAATAGCAGCTGCTCTTTTCAGGTATGCCTGAAGCTTGCCTTCCTGCTCTTTGCTGAACACCCTGTTGTTTGGGTTGAGATATCCTGGGGGCCTAACCTGTCGCTGAGTTGCCTCAGCTCTCCTCTTTGCGTATCTCGACAAGGTGACATAGCTGATGCCATAGGTTTCTGCTGCAGACCTGATGCTGACCTCCTTGGACACTACATCTATATATGCTCTCTCAAATACCTCTGGCTCAACCTCTCCTCTTCTTGTTTTTCGCGTTCTTATTCTTGGCATTTTCTGTAGGTTCATATCATTAAATAACTATTAAACATCGAAAACACATCTTAAGCACTAAAAATGTTTTTATTATTTATTGCAAAACACTCTTTATTGAATGCTTTAACACGTAGTTTGACTACATTCGTAGCGGTTTTCCTATGATCATTGTACCGACAGCGCCTCCTGCCACTTAAACCTATCTTGTCTAAAAAACTCTGATCTTGCACAGTTATGGATGTGTTGTAGTACTAATACACCTGTCGTATTATCATTACAATGACACATGAAACAATAAATACAAGTTGTAAGTCAAAAAAAAGTACCGCACGAAAGAATTCACTTACCGTACTCAAAAACAGCTTTCCGACTCTAATTTCACAACGGCATGACATAAACAAGAATTTTTTTCGCGGGTTTAGTTGGCATTGCGTGCTCTACGTGCTGACGAAGTTTGATACATATGACGTGAGTGGTTTTCGAGGAAATCGCAGTGTTTCATCTGTCCCGTGTTTCAACTGTCCCGGCTCTCCCCTATTTAAATAAATAAATAGACCGATTTAAAAAGCTTTACAACAAGTACACTGTAAAACGTAATTGTATATCTTACTTTAAAAAAAAAAGTGACCTTTACTCATTCCAGCTTACTCTGTTGACTATCCTCACTTAAACTTAATAAAGACAACTTTCTACTGAGGCAAGTAATCGAACTCATCAGCTGCAAGTAACCTGTACTTAAGGGTATGAGTGGGCAAGACGCATCTGCATAACCAGCAGAAACTCGGCATCATTCGGCAGCTCTCGTTGACCGCACATGCGCAGTTGCCCGCTGACGAGTGACGACGATGTGCTTTGAATGAAGCGGCAAACCGTAAACAACAAGACGGTTGCTGCAGCTAAGTAGTGTCACGGTAAGTTTCACTGGTTTTCTGTGTAGCAAACTTATAGTCGTTATCTTTGCCAGGTAATTTATCCGTAAGTCCAGGTTTGGAGGTTAACTTTATGTTTAATGATTTAGCCAAGACAAGACAAGAGACAAGAGTTGGTGAACTTGGAGCCTCCAGGGACACAACGGGAAGGTGGCCAGCACTCTTTACAGAGGGTCAGGTAATTTAAAACTCTTCCTATCTTTTATGCATTACGTTTTTTAGTTCTCTTATAATTCATTGTTTGTCACATTAACTTACAGAATTAGCTTCAGCGTCCTGCTAGTGAAAAGTAGTCCTAAGAGGTCCAATATCACTATATCTCAAATATTAATTTGTCATACTTTTCCTTCAGATTCTGGCAGAGTTCTGTCGCTTGTCAAGCAAAAACCTGAATACAGAATTCTTCAAAGAACTTGACAAATACACCCCTCGCTTCTTTGAGATTTTCAAGTGCAAGTGTTGGCCAGAAACTTCAGAAGTATCTGCAACAAGTCAGACCAGAGGTAAGTTTCTCAGATACAAAGTAATTAATTTTTCATCATGTGGGGAACAAAATACACAACCCTGTTGTGTGTGCAGAGCTATTAATTGATTATTCTTTACCACAGGAGTGATGTGTGTTTGACATGATTTTTCAGAGTACAGATATTACTGCAGTCCTCCGTGGTCTTCCTGTGATCCTTGGAGATGAGAACACAGACTTCTTCAAAACATGCTTTGTAAGTCATCTTTATTACAATTATTTTTTTTTTTAATTCCACACCACAGGATGTCCACTCTATTTAATTCTGCTCTGTTACTTTGATAGCTTTAGTTGTTCACTGTTCTTCCACTCAGCCTCAATCAGTGCTGCTGTGCTTCTTACGTGATGCACTGATGACCTATCCCCAATCAGAACACTTTTAGTGGTATCTGCTGTCTTTCGAAAGGATTCAGTGGCAGTTCTCTAGCATCACTCCATGTGAAACCCAAATGTCTTCAAGAACAAAAAAAGTACAATGAATTTCACTTAGCTAATTTTTAGTACTTTCACTTCGCTGATTTTAAGTAGAGGGGTTCTACTGATATCTCTTATGACCCGTATGAAGTGCAACACGTAGTTAAACACAAAAATGTTTTGAACTTTCCCTTGCAACAACATCGACACTTATTTATCGCTGATGCTCTTGGGAAATGTGCTCGCTATACTGTCACAGGAGGCTGATGAGTGGACTGCCATGGGTGTGACAGCTGCAAACTGTAGGAGTTTCACATTCCTGTACTACACTGGAAGTTTACTTATCAGCCTCCTTTCGTAGTAGCGAGTACATTGCCCAGAAGCTGCAGTGATGAAGAAGTGTTACGTTGTACTTTTAGTGGCTGTCTTGTGTTTTCTGCCATAGAAATTCAAGGTGACATCTGATATGTAATTTTGGTGTTGTTGCAGCTATTGTTGTTAGGACTGCGAAAACCCAGACATGTCTCTCACCCCCATTGGGATCCTGACCATCATTCCTGAGGACAGAGAGGCCTCCCTTGATTCACTGCACCTTGAGTCTTCAGGTACTGCAATCATTTTGGAAGGAAGAATTGTCATGGATGATCTTGGAAATCTTCCAACCTGGACCCTATTTCTCCATGTATTTGTGTTCAGAACAAAAAAAGTTTAATCATTAAACTTTGTTTTCCATTCAAACTGTTGTCTGTTGTCTCTTCGTTTCAATAACTTATCACTTTTGGTTCAGCTTACTTGATCATATCAAGGCAATCGGTTTCCTGATATTTTGCTAGTAATGTGAACGCTTAAACTTGTAAGGATAACTTATTTTTATGAGTATTGCTTAATTAACATAACTCACAAGTTTAAGTAGTCAAAATTGACATTCTATAGTCAACCTAACTAATGATTTTGAGTTAGCTATACTCAAGTTTACTGACATCTGAGTTGTCCAAACACAGTTATTTTCAGCTATAACACCTTAAAATTAATAAGCTACTTTACTTGGAGATTTTGAGGCAATCGGTTTCCTGACTTTTTTTAAGTAAAGTCAACTTATTACAATTTACAGTGTATGCATAAACTACTACTAGTTTGACGAGCAGTACCGGGATAGGAACCAAGAATCTCAAAAGTAATCCCGGCGGCTGTGCTCACTGGCCTCAACTTCCTGCTTTACCTCACTGACCTCGCCTACACAGCCAGATTGGTCTTTGCCACCGTCAGAGAAGAAAAGACGGTGTCGAGACGATCTCTGCTTTCTAGAGATCTCATATTCTCTTGGCTGGTTGTTGCGAAATCAAACCTGAGGTTTTGGATTAGAGTAATTTATTTTTTGAAAAATGTGCAGGGAGTCTATTCTGAGTGTACATAAATTAACGTTCCTGTAAAACACCATCACTGACAGTTTGCCAAACAACATTTTAAAGGAACATTGAACAGCTGTGACTTGTCACGTCCCACTAACACTCTCATTTCCTTCCTTTTCCCATACAACACACACAAACCAGAACACGTGATTATTAAACACATCATGTGAGAAGCTTGTGACTGTATATAATGCTGTTAGTGCAGTCAAATCAAAAGTAAAACAAAAGCTCTGTTAAACCAGCGTTGTGTGAGACAGGTGACGAGACAATCAGAAGAATCTCCTGGCTGTGCTGATTTTCTTCTCATCATGGATGGTGAGTAAGATTTAATCCTTTTAGTCATTCTGTGTCTGGACATTTCACTTTTGATGTACACAGCAGTTTATACTTTCCCTGGATGTGAATGAATTGTCATGACTTTTACTCTGTGTTTGAGAAGAGGAAAATGTTTGATACTGGGAATCATTTTGTTTCATTTGACAGTCTAAATATCAACCTGTTGCCTCTCTCTCCTCACTATACGCAAAACATAGGGAATCCATTTTAAAAATTGCACTGCATTTCACTTCCTCTTCTCCACTGAGGACAAAATGTCCACAGACTGCTGAACATATCTCACTGACAAGATATATACTTCAACTTTCAGCAGTGATAATGTTCTGGCTGATTGGATTAAAATTGTTATGTTGTTACCATTAACCCTTAAGAGATCCTGGGGACATTTTGTGCCTTTCCGTTTTTTATATTTTCAAGCCATTTTGGCTGTGTTGAACGAATGTAGCTGAAATCTGCCAGAGGGTATTCTTGTTAAACATTTTTTAGAATTGTTGTGTCAGTTTCTTAAATTAGCCTAAAATGGCTAAGCTACGCAAAAACTGACACCTTTGTTCCTAAGGACAAAAACTGTCCCATTGAAAACCACTGAACATGTACTTTTTGATCCCACATTCATCTTAACATAAACAAATGTATTTCTTTAGGTTAACATTTCCTTGTGGACTACTAGCCTTCAGTTAAACATTTTTATAGTTGTCTACCAGATTGTGCTACTATACAGCAGAATTTCACACTTTTTACAATTTTCTACAAGGGTGCCTTGTTACTGAAATCATGAGTGTGTGCCGCTGTTGATGTTGGATAATGGTGTGTGTGTGTGTTGGGGGTGATGTGCATTTGTGTGTGTGTGTGTGTGTGTTGAAAGTCTTTTATCTTAGACTAATTCAATAATAACAATGAGGCGGAGCAAGAACCAAAACAAAATCAGGTTGTCTATTTGCTTCCTCATCCTCCGCCAAGGACTCTGAGCCTGACATGGACAGGCCTCAGACGTAGAAACAGAGTCCGACTCTGACTCATCTGAAGATGAGAGTGGAGGGGAGATGGATAAAGCAGGGACGGGATGGACTTAAAAAATGGGAAAAATATTCTGGTCTCCCACAAACACTGCTATGCTCCACTAGGTTCCAGCAGCCAGAGGTTTGACCCCCTGACCTACACAATATGCCGCCGCCCGAATCATTGACCAGACATCCAGCTTTGCACGGAAGGAAGTGCAGGCTTGCATGGGGCTGCTTTTGGGTGTTTACAGGTCAAAAAGTCTGCCGGACACTGTGGTTCAGTGACAAGCTGTCCTGACACTGACACTGTAATGACAAGCTGGCTGTCTGCTGCAAAGTCTGAGATATGTGGATGCACAACCTGATGATGCCGTTAAGCCCAGATGGCGACATCTAGGTGGATGACCAGTGTGTCCCATTCAGAGGCAGCTGGTTGGCACAGTTTGCGCAAACAAGCCTGACCTTCACTCTCATTTGCCTACTGGCCCTCTTCCACAGCTTGGTTGAAATTTCACTTTACAATACTTTCATTGTGTAGACATCAATCAAGCCATCCTAGCAGCAGCAGAAACCAGACTGGATGAAGCTCAACACTGAAGAGGTGGGAGAGATGCTGGTGACCCCACACATCTAGAAGAGAGAGCGCTGTCCCTGCTCATCAGCCGCTGCAGGGATAGTGGAAAATCTGCAGGGAGTTACTGCAGACGTCTCTCTCATCGGTAAAAGTAAGGCCAGGAGGCCTTTTGCACGGACGAAAGGGAACGACTTGGCAGTGCCTGTTGCAAATGTGGAAATTTCACATCCAAGAACCACAGTCTGTCCATCTGCAGCCTTTTCTCCACTTGAGCTGGACTCTCACACCCAGACACATTCTCTGTCTCTCTCTCTCATTCGCGCCCTCTCTCTCTTTTGCCCTCTCCCCATCCCCCAAATGTTCCATGTTTCTTTCCAGTGTTCATCTTTCTAAAATAAATGTTTTTCTGGTTCAAACTGATCTTGTATTTTTAATTCATTTTTAGAACACAACATTGTTATAAATCACGGGGGAATAGACTTACTTACTTGTAGTAGGAGAAGACTTAGTGAAAATCATCATATATCAGTGTAGGCTAAGATTAACTTTAGTCTGCCACTGTAGAAAAAACAAAGATGCATCAAAATACGTTCATACACAAGTTAACATCTTGGCAACATATTCAAGGCAAGTTAGTTTTTCCAATAATCATATTTTATATCATATTTTATCATATTGTAAAGGAATCACTCTCTGGAGTTTGGAAACGTGGAAAAAATGAATGTGCTCCTGTAACTGTGGTACATTGGACATTTTAACATTTCACCCTGAACCACTGAAACAGATTTTGTTCTATGAGAAAACAAACAAAACACAATGTATTTTAGTGACTCTGATACATTATTCTCTTCTAGAGTCTGATACATGGAGGATTGTTCTGCTTGGAAAAACTGGAGCTGGTAAAAGCAAGCTGGGCAACACCATATTTGATGAGGAAAAGTTCCCAGTCAACCACACTTTCAGCTCAGGAACAAAAGAATGTAAAGCTGAAACCAAATCTGTCAACGGAAGAAACATCACTTTGATTGACACTCCTGGTTTCTTTGATACAGACGTGCCTGAGGAGAAGCTTAAGCCTGAGATAGTGAGGTGTATCACAGAGTGCGCTCCGGGGCCTCATGCTTTTCTCATTGTACTTAAAGTGGAGAAAATAACAGAGCACGAGAAAGATGTTATAAAGAAAATACAAGAATATTTCCCTGAGGAAGTGTTGAAATATGTAACAGTAGTCTTTACTCACGGTGACCAGCTTCCAGAAGGACAGACCATTGGGGACTATGTCCACCAGAATGAGTTTGTGAGGAATCTGGTGAAAAAGTGTGACGACCGGTGCCACGTTCTGGATAATAAATACTGGAATGGAAGACGAGAGAGTGAATACAGGAGCAACAAGTTCCAGGTGGAGGAGCTACTCAACACAATAGACAAGACAGTGCAGGCAAACAGAGGGATGTACTACACCAATGAGATGCTGCAAACAGTGGAGGAAGAAATACAACAAGAGAGCGAGTCAATTAGACAGTTATCACCAGACAAGCCAGAGGAGGAGATCAGACAGCTGGCTAAAGACAGAGTATTTGAGAGACTATTAATCATACTGGTATCCTATGGAGTAGGTGCGTTGTTTAAAGCTTTACTTGGTTTGATAATGCATGAAATAAAAACTATGCAAAGTCGACAGTCCATGGCACGTAAATCAGCAGGAGATGGAGCAACACGAACAGCAATGCGTACAGTAAGAGGGGCATGTGTTGCAGCAGGAGCAGTGAAAGGTGGTTTTACAGGATATAATGCAGTTGAAGGAGCAGAAATATTAGGGAAAGCAGCAAAGATGGCAACAGAGGCTGTCAAAAATGATGCCAAATCTATCGGAGTTAAACGAGAAGAAATGGTTAACAGCATGGTAAAGCTACACTTTAAATGAGGTAAAAACCTACAATGAGCTCTCTGTAAATATCAATATGTAGCAGCATTCCTTGGAAATAGAATCTACTGAATCTTTCTTTTGAAAACACATTGTGAAATTGATTAGTGGTCCCAAACATACAAGATAACAGCTTTGCATAATTACAGAATATGTCCTAAATACTTGTTTCAATGATTTCATGTCAAGACTTTTATTATTGTGTTTATGAAGATTATTATTACACTGTTTAAAACCATGTGAACCAGTTAGTTATTCATGTCTGAGTGATATGTTTGATATGTTCTTTTATTTCCTTCTTCTTAAAGTATCAGACCAGGAACCATTATTTTTTTGTTTCCTTGTTTAATTTCCTAAACAGTACTTAACCGTGTGAGTTCTACTGAGGGGTTGAGTCATGTGCTCTTTTCATTCTATCATCTAATATCAACATATAGTCCAGATTATGATCAGATTTACATAATTCATGTTGTGTTCTTGTTGTAAAATGGTGACAGACAGTGTGTTCTAAATACCAAATCATTCCTGAGATAGACTGAGATCATTTGCTTTAATTTCATTGTTTATTATTTGTATTCATTCTCATTTATTTTTCTGTGTGGTTTGGATCAATAAATGTTCTCATTTTAGACCACGTTCTTGTCCCATGTGTTCCTTTAGAGTACAGACAGACATCATTTTAACAGATAAGACTATTTCATCAGGATGCAGCCTGACACAGACACACACACAAAAACGCTTTAGAAACAACTGAATAAAAGGTGTTGACCTGGCCTCCACATTCACTCGATCCCAAACTGATCAAGTATCTGTGGGATGATCCACAGAGGCCCCTCCCCTCAACCCATAGGACCCAAAGGCCCCCACTAACAACATTCTGTTGCCAGGCACCACAGGACACCCTCAGAAGGCCCATGTCCATTCTCTGATGAGTCACAACTGTTTTGAAAAGGTATTTAAATAAATAAATAGACCCATTTAAAATACTTCACAACAAGTATGCATAAACTACTACTAGTCTGACAAGCAGTACCGGGGTAGGGGCCAAGAATCTCCAAAAGTAATCGCGGCGGCCGTGCTCACTGCCCTCAACTTCCTGCTTTACCTCGCTGACCTCGCCTACACAGCCAGATTGGTCTTTGTCACCGTCTGAGAAGAAAAGGAACCAAGAAGGGAGACACATTTGAGCTCTAAAGAACAGAAACAAAGGGGATAGAGTGGCTTTGAATCTGACAAGAAAAAAAGAGACACAATTACTTATTTTTGTTTTTAATTGTAAAATACTGGTATTAAATGTGTTGTGTGTGTTTTCACAAAGAAGGCCCAAATATCAATGTGACCACATGTCTGCAGTACAGTATTGAACATGTAGTCGGAAATGATCTGTGTCAAGTGTGCAACACAAGTATAGTCCACACACTGGAGCACAGAAGAGTTGGTTCATCGTCGTTTTTCATCACATTTAGGTTTTACCTTTGTTGTAAAATATCAGTGTGAAAACATTTCAGATGTCATTTGAATTAGTTGTATAGTTTAATAAATAAAGGTTTTACTATGAAGCGCACGTGATGGGATCGGCTCGGTGTTGAAAAGTAGACGTTGCATCGAACACGGCAGGAAGCGTTCTCTGAGTCAGGTTGTGTAGCAGATTCAGGAAACGGACATCTTTCACTGCCGTGCTCTGCAAAAGTAAAGCCGTGGCACTCATCTTTGATCTCTAAAGTCATACAGGAAGATGTCCCCTTCAAGCGCAGAAATAGCAACCAATAAGCTTTGCCCCACAATGCTGATTAGTTCCTGAATTTAACTGAAGTCACCCCAACAGCAACATCAGGCACAGTTAGGCATGTATGCAGATCATTTTTTCTAGACACTGCTGCAGCAAATACCAAATACCTGAAACTGTCAAGAATATGTCAGATTTCTGTTACCTTTCAAAAAGAGATCCACAAGGTCATAACATTTACTGTAATAAAACAACATGTTGCCACATTACATTCATTTGATGGCATAACTGACTGAAGTGTAAAGTGTACATTTTTTAAAGATCCTTTCCATTACCTTTATAATGTCCTATGACAAAGGTGAGCAGTATTATGATACAGTGTCATGTACTATAGACCATTTCTGGTTGTGGCTACAGTCAGAGTCAGTGTTTTAGAGTTGTATTGAAGCTTTAACAGTCTGCAGTTCCTTAAATGTCCACTTGAGGCTGGCTACAAACGTGAGTCAGTCCTCAAAGACCTCCATGTTAAAACGTCCAACTTCAAAGCAGAAATAAACATGTTTACAGCCTGGGATGAAAAGAAAAAGTTTTGGTCTCTGCAGCTAATTCCCCCATTCGCAATGTGAATCATTATACACAACCACTTTGAATTATATCAGGACATGCAGGACACTCACAGCTCGCTAGCTGTCTGTTTAGGTACCACCTGCCCACCTCATCTCCGACCAGACCATGTTCTACCTAATATAGTGTTTATAATATAGTGATTTCTTTAATGTGTGGTTTTGATTGCAGAATCTGCTTCATAGAGATCTCATATTGTCTCGGCTGGTTGTTATGTTATCTGACTGAGGTTTTGGATTAGTGTAATTTTGTGTTATTTTTGGAAAATGACAGTTTGCCAAACAACATTTGAAGGGGACACTGAACTTCATCTATGATTTATTAACTGTCACGCGACACTAAGACACCTTTTTACTTTCTGGGAAAATGATTGTTAAACCCGTTCTGTGAGTTGCTTCTGATTGTTCTGCTCGCCTTTGCGAAAGAGTGAAACAAAACGTCTGTTGAACAAGTTTTGTGTGAGACCGGCGACGAGACAATCAGAGAAATCTTCCGGCTGCGCTGATTTTCTTTTCATCATGAATGGTGAGTAAGATTTAATTATTTTAGTCACTCTGTGTCTGGACATTTGACTTTTAACGGACACATCAGTTTAAGAGGAATATGTTTGTCACTGTGAATGGTTTTGTTTTGTTTGACAGTCTAAACATTGGGCTGTTGCCAGTCTCTCGTCACTGTACTCAAAACTTCCATGCTCTGCCCTGCTTGTTCAGTTTCATTTACAGAGAAAACAAGAGATAGTCAGTTTTGTGGACGTGTCAGTTCACATTGTTCAAAATGAGGCTTCCTAATTCATATATATATATACATATATGTGTGTGTGAGATATATGTGTGTGTGTGTGTGTGTGTGTGTGTGTATACACACATATATACATACATATATACACATACATACACACACATCAACATGAATGCCAGGATAAATTGGTATGTTAAGACAGGACGTGTGGCACTTTGTGGCTGCCTGGTGATCTTTAGCAAGACACAACACATCAATAATCAAATCTGTATCTCTGTATATACAAAATAATAAAAAATCATCTGACAGGTCAAGTAAAAAAACTTTGCTTTACACTCCACCAGCAGGACCCCAACCCCCTACTATTTGATGTTTTCAACATAACATAAATTATGGGACTACAGGTGTAAATTAGCTATTTAGCTAACCCTGGTATAGAAGCTATTCTATGCATGGTCCCTGTCAAACAAAACCAATAAACTAAACTATTATCCAGTTGTGATTATGGATTTCAAATAAAAGAGGGTGCACCACAAGTATATAGTTACACACTTTGCAGGCAACTTTGCTATTTCAACTTAGCTAGCTTCAAGCAAGAACAAATGAAAAATCAAACAACATTTTTAAATGTTAGAAAAGATAACATAAGTCTACATTGAGACCTCTTTTCCAGTGGCCAGATCCATTATGGCCACCTGCAACCCTTAGCCAGACACCACAGAACAACCACTATCCTATGTCCATGCACAGACATGTGATTTGATTGACACAAGGTGGACCTACACACTATTGGGCAGGTGCTTTTTAACTTTGTAGTTAATTGCTGTCATTTCAAATATTTTTTAAAGCATTTTAGAGAGTTTTCAGATAAAGTTATAATGAATGAACTTCGTATATTTTTTAAAAGCTGTTTCACAGAAGAAAAAGATCAACTTCCAGAGTTACAGAGATGTCTGCATTTATACACTCTTGCCTATGTATGCATAAAAATAATCTTCATTAAACACTTTTGTAGCTACTGAGCAGCAAATAACCCAGCCCCCTGCTGAGAATGCCCTGACTGCTAAGACGACAGGTAGGTTGTCACGTAAATAAACATGAGATGAATAATGATCTAGGGTTGGGGCCTTCTACTTTTCTTTTTTTTCTTTTTACAGCCATACAAGCTGAGAAAGAGACACAGATCAGTGAGACAACAGCAGCCCAGGAGATCCCTGACGATGAGGAGACTGGTAAGTTTCAGTCCTGTTATAGGTGCCGCATTCAGTCTCCCCTGAAGACGTGGTTTTGAATCCCACTTCTGACAAATACTTTTGGGTTGGGTTAGGGGGGCTATGGATGCAGATTTCAGACGACAAGAGATTTGAATTCCTTTCAGATCCATGGCTGGGCCTTTCGCAAGCATTCTTGGAAACGAAATATTAGGAGATATCCGTCAGAATTATTAATTATTATTCATTATTCTCTCTAGTACCAGGCAGGATTACCAGAAGGATTGCTGTGCTGGGTAAAACTGGAACTGGGAAAAGCAGCTTGGGTGAAACAATATTTGGAGAATGTGTATTTGAGATAAATCATAGTGCAAACCCCGGAACAAGTCAATGTGCGACAGCAACCAGAGACATTAATGGAAGAGACGTCATGTTGATTGACACTCCCGGGTTGTTTGACCAACGCACGCCTGAAGAGGAACTGAAATCTGAGATAGCAAAGTGCATCACAGAGTGCTCTCCGGGGATTCATGCTTTTATCATATTACTTAAAGTGGAGAAATTCACAGAGCAAGAGAATCAGGTTATCTCCAAAATACGAGATACCTTTTCTGAGGAGCTTTTCCAACATGCTGTACTTGTCTTCACCCATGGTGACCAGCTTCCTGACAAAATGAAGATTGAAGAGTTTGCCAATCAAAACAAGGACCTTTGTGATCTCCTGAAGAAGTGCGGTGGGCGGTGCCACGTTGTCGATAATAAATACTGGAAGAACAACCGGCAGGATGAATACAGAAGCAACCAGTACCAGGTGGCACAGCTGCTCAGCAGCATAGAGCAGATAGTGAGGGATAACAATGAAGGCTACTACACCAACGAAATGCTGCAAGCTGTGGAGGGAGAAATACAAAAAGAGGAAGAGAGGATTAGCCAGACGACAGAAAACATGTCACCGGAAGAAATAAGAAAGCTGGCAAAAGAAAATGTCGCAAATATTCTTAAGAAGGCAGTCGGCATCACCACAGGGATTATGTTAGGAGCTTTGCTAGGTGTGCCTGTAATGGTTGCATTACTTTGCTCTGTACTGATAGAAATGACACCAGCAGCTGTAGCTGTGGCAGACTCAGTGGTAGGAGCTGCTGCAACTAGTGGTGTTGGGTTAGGTGTGGGTTTGGGAGTCGTCATTGCCGCAGGAGCAGCAGTAGGCGGTTATGTAGGATACCAAGAGGCTGATGAAGCAGACTCGGCAAAGGAGGCAGCTAAAATGACAGCTAAGGCTGTCCTCAAGAGAGCTGCAGAACCATTCAAAAGATTACTTAACAGGCAAAAGCAAAAAGAAGTAAAGGCCACCTCAAGCTGCCGTTGAGCTTTTATTATAGGCATACATTAGCATTTGGAATTCTGTTTACATTTAATATATTTAAGTAATTGTTGGGCAGTCTTTGTATGTATTCTTGTAAAAAAAAAATGTTATGGATGAACGCCAATATAGGCCAGGAAAAACAAAATAAAAAAAAAAAAAAAAAACATAAAAAGGATATTTGATTTTTTTTTTTTTTTGGGGGGGGGGGGTGGACTCCCCTTTATCCATTGGCATATTGAGTTTCACCTAATGTTAGTCTGTATCTAGATCTTTTCTCTGTTCTGCAAGATGTGCATACATACATAATGGCACAAAGTTTGGTTTGAAGACAGATCAAGGACAGATCAGGTCAATTTTCCTCATCTACACCTTCCCTCACTTTACTTAACACTTTACTTATACAGTCTGTTTACATTCTCCATGGACATTTTGGATACTTACAACATTTATGGCATGGTAACTTGTATATACTTTGTATTTTTTATCTTGTTCTACTTCTGTTTTTTTTTTTTTTTTGCTGCTTAAAATGTCTGTACTTCCACAGTACTCACTTGTACCTTAAATTGCCCCCCGGGGACAAATAATTTCTGAATCTGAATCTCATGAAACCCTCTTGTTATTGTAACCAGGTTTTAGCAGGTCCTGAAACAAAATGTAATATCTTTGTTCAAGCTGTATCATGTGTAAAGCCATGTATAAACAGGATGACTTGGGTTGGGTTCTTAACCTTTTCAGCAATCTAAGTATAAAGTCTGTTCTTTTTTTTTTTTTTTAACAGAAAACTACTCAATTAACAAGATTGTTTTGCTTTGCTTTTTAAAGGGAATTCTAATTGTTTACCAGAATGTAGAATCAGGTCTTCAGTTTTGTCATGAAATGCTTTTAAGTCTTGAATAAAAAAAAAGTTGATGGTAATATACAAGATGTGTATTATATGGTTAATGTATTCTGGACACCAACAAATCAATTCGTAGGGCCCCTGTGAGGCATACTGACATACTGATTAGCAATGCGTACGTAACAGACTGGAACTGATGTCATTTTTATATCACCAGTTATGTGAACGTGTTATTGTGGGTAGCAGACAGAGTGACAGTAGGGGTCTGCAGGAAAATTACTGCAGCCACCAAACCATCTGTCAGTCTCTCACTCCATCCACCAACCAGGGATACTTGAACATTCCAGGAAGTCAGACTTATTTTTAGGCAAAAAGAAAAATCACCATGGCACTGCTAAGAACCGATCACATACCTCCTTGATGACCTCCACTCTTGTTACATGCTGTGTAACACAAATAATACTAGACAATTCCCCTGCGGGAAATCGCGAGAGTGATGCAGTGGCCGCAGCAGTCTGCGATACCATGCTGTATTGCTGTGATAGTACGATGCTACGATGCTATGATGATGCTACTATGCCAAGATGCTACTACAATGCTATGATGCTAAGATACTAAGATGCTACGATACTAAGATGTTACAAAGCTAAGATACTATGTTGCTACGATGCTAAGATGCTACAATGCAATTATACCAAGATGCTATGATGCTTTAATGATCACCTGTTCATATAGTCATAATATAATCCTGGTGAAAATATTTGCGACTTACGTTGCAAATAATTTCATGTTTGACTACAAAAAGTAATGGTCAGGTCAAGACAGGTATGAAAGTATTCGCGACTTACGTCGCGAATGTCTTTACTAAGTAGCATGTCTTTACTACCATGAGCAGCAGCTATAACAAAAAGCACAACTCAAATAGTCATTTAAGGCCTGGTTCCTTCTGACTGGATGGGTGTGAGTTTGATGTCATGCAGGGTACAACAAACCAAACAGGATGAGGAGGATGCAGTAGGCCTGGCTGAGAGAGAGAGACACTGAGAAGGGTCGTCCTTTATGCTTCGCCTTCTACAAACTGAAGGGCAGGTACAGGCAGCAGAGCCCTCCCAGCTCCACCTGAAAGCCAGCATCAAATAAGGAAGAGAGTGGGAGGGATCTCACTAGGATCCCCAGACAAAGAACGAGCAAATCGTAACAATTGATCGTTAATCATAATAATTTTAACAATAAAACTCATTACTCCTACCTGAGCAATAGTTTAACAGTTTACGGCACAGTCTTACAGTTAGATAAACAATAATATTAAACTTAACACATCCAGGCTGTAACAAGGAATCAGCGATGAAGTGAAGACCTTCAAATTGTCCTGCGAGTCCAGCTCTTTGTCTCATATTGGACGTCACTGCAGTCTGTCTGGATCAGCTGGAGGAAAACTATAGGCAGACAAATAGACATGTCAAATAATGTTATGTAACATACTTAATATAACTCTTATGAGTGTTCAACAGCTCATTATTTATTTAATTAAAAACATATTATATTAAATTACTCCAATTATATACATACTGTCATTAATGTTGTTGCAAGCCATAAATGTTTCCTACTTTATGTGGTGGAATAATATATTTTTCAGTTTGACACAGTTTAATTTAAAAATATCTTCCCTTTAAATTGTAAAACTTCAACATTATTACTGTGATAAGCCCCCGGCTTGCAACGCGGCGAATTAGCCGGCGGCTAACCCCACTAGCCTCCGCGTTAGCTCACGGCTAACTGCCGCGGCTAATTCGTGTTTAACTCCCGCGGGTCCGCGGTTAAATCCCGGTTAGCTTGCGGTTAGCTAGCGGTTAGCTCGAGGCTAACTCCGCGGTTGAGTCCGCGGCGTTAAGGTAGCGGCTAGCTAGCTCCGTTAGCTCCGCTAGCTTGCTAACATACATGCGCTATGCTGGAAGGCTAGTCGTCGGCTAAATCACTGGGCGGCTAGTCGTTAGCGTCTGTTACCAGTTGAGCTATTCACTGACCTAATAAGATGAAGGAAACGGGTCAGGGATGTTGTGTCAGGAGTTTCAGCAAAGCAGCCAGATATAATTTGTGTTTAAAATAAAGGAAAAGGTCAAACATGACTGAGAAATTGTCATTCAGTCAATGAGAAGAGCTATAGCTAAGAGGCCCAGCAGCTGTGTGAAAGCACCATGGGAGACAGGGATGGTTTGGGGGTTTTTAATGTTTTGGCAGATCATGTTTTCCACTGAGAGCTCTTTTCCCGCCTCTCGTCCCCTTCTGCTGCGTGTGTAAGCTGGTTGGGGTCTGGTTGTCATGGCTACCAGGGTCAACTGACGCTGAAGTCTCCTTCTCTCTCTCACCTCTGCCTGAGTCAGAGGGAAAGTGCAAACTAGGATTTGCCCTCCGAACAAATGCTCATAAATCAAAAACTACAAGTCCTTTCGGGAAAACGAACACATCGTGAGCGTCAGCCGAGGGTTTTCTACAATTTAGTGTTGTTCCCACGCGCCTACTGCGAAAATTGTGGCCGTAGTCGTTTTAGAAAAAAAGTATGCGACGTGAAAAATCGTCGAAAAATCGCTCTCGCTTTCCACATACACACACATGGGGAAAAATTCGAAAACTGGTCGGCGCACTCCTCGCTCGGAGGAGCCTGCAGCCCAAACCGTACGTCCCACACAAATAAAACCCACACCATCTGAAAGCCAACAAAAATCCCTACGTTTTTACGTATTTTTTATCTCTGTACCTCAAAATCTGTGGCCACCACGTGAGATTGAACCTTTTTTTTTCAGAATATCACCGAAACTCTGAAGTTAGAGTGTCGGTCAGAGTGGGCCCATAGAGCCCCATTATAAACGCTGATTTTTAATTTTTTTCCCCAAATTTCACCAAAACGTAAACTGCGACCCTGACCAAACCGTAAAAGGTATCGAAACGCCGTTTTCAGGAAGAGAAAGCTACACTTCCCGTGCCTCGTACAAACTTCCAAGCAAGTTTCTACTACAAAGCATGGCCGAGTAATCACTCGACAAAGCCAAGCTGTAAATTTTGGAATGTTGCCGCTTTTTTCGGGCTTCTCCATTCATTTCAATGGGAAATTTATCGCGTTTTTTTCGCGACACACACCGAGTCCGATCGAGACGCACGTTTTGATGTATTTTGTGTCTGTGTGCGACGAACGGTATTTGAGTTGAAAAGTTTCGAAAATCGGCGGAAGATGAAAAAGTTTAATAAGAAGAAAAAACGTAGTGAAGAACAATAGTTTGCAGTGCTTCGCACTGCAAACTATTGACTCCCATAGCTTTGCTATGAGGGTCAATAGTTTGCATTGCGTAGCACTGCATCACTAATTATTCAGAAAACAATAAAAGGATTACATTTTTAGTGGTCCCAACCACAACTTTCTATAATTTATAGTATAGCCCTACAAGTCTCACTGTTTATTGTTTGCAGTGTATCAATTCTCATCAGTGCATTTTTTTTTTTTTTTTTTTAAATAAATGAACTGAAACAAATAATGGAGTTTCTCAGCATTTGTATAATAAGACATACTAAAAGTCTATGGACGGATGACAACAATGAAAACTGCAGCTAAAACATTTAGAAAGTATTTAATCTGACAAAGACTAGCATGCACAGAATATACATGTTGCACAGGTATTGACCAATTTGATAAGATAAGAGAATATTCTGTCCCCCCTCTTTCGCTCTCTCTCTCTCTCTCTCTCTCTCTCTCTCCCACACACACATACACACGCGCACACACTTGAAACTGTAAGTGAAAGTAAAATCAGCATAAAGGACGTTAGACCGTTAGACCAGAAGACAAACAGACACGCGTTCAACCTGCAGGACCGTCGTCAGCTCTCACCCATCACTGACTTCTCCTCTAGCAGCAGGTGGTAAGATAAAGTTACCTTTTCAGTTCTAATTAATAGTCAGTACACGCTTACCCTGTTTTTGAGCCAACAGACATGACTTCCTGTCTTTAAGCTCACGTTTTTGCTAGAATTATCCTAAGAAAGATCACATTTAGAGTATTATGGAAACTACTGTGATCAAATCGGGACCTGTAAATGTAGAGAGAGCCAAGCATACAGCCTTTGGTGAGAAAGGACGAGCACCGCGTAAGTGATGCATCAGCAGTGGAGTCTAGCATCAGGCCGGATAACAGTAGCAGCATCCTGCGGAGAGCTCATTGTTAAAGTTTTGTCGAGTTTAATCTTAATTTGATGTTATTTTTTAAGATATGGAGTAGGCTAACAGGTTTCACTTTCTGTTTCCCCCTCCCCCTCTCTCTCTCTCACACACATACACACAGATGTATAATTACACAAGAACGCCCACCCAAGGCAGGCACAATGTGAGACAGCGTGACTTGGGAGAAAGTGAAACTTTCAGACACACACACACATTTGTATGGTTATCTTTGTGAGGATATTCACAGACATAATGCATTCCCTAGTCCCTTACCCTAACCCTAAACATCTCAACTAACTGTTACCTTTAGCCTAAAACTGAGTGTTAACCCTCAAACAGAAGGAACAGCCAAAATGTCCTCACTATGCACAAATGTCCTCGCTCCGATGGTAAAAAACTAAACCCACAGTAAACATTTTAGTTTGAACATAACATGTCAGCATTTGTGAAGCACATCCGGTTAACGTTCAACTGAAAACCACAGTGTGGTGCCTAAGAGGGCGGGAGGCAGGAGAGACAGAAAGTGAAACTTAAATCAGACACACACACAAGCTCACAAATCTCCAATGCTGCAATCCATTTCAACAGTCTCTAGCTGGACACACAGACCAGTGTTTGATTTTGGCCTTTTACATCATGGGCGCCGCTAGGGATTTTGGGCCCCATGAAAAGAATCTTTACAGGGCCCCCCAACACGGCGACGAAATTTTTTGATGCTATTTTACATACAATTATACATTTTAATGGTATTTTTGACTATCATTACCATATTTGTGAAAGAAGAAAAACATGACAGTTGACATGTACAGTAGAGGAAGAACTGAGCACTCTGAATACAATGGAATTCATTTTGATTCATTTATTTGCTGCAACACTGATTCTTAAATTGGAAATAAACTCTTCCATGAAAAAATAGCATAAATGGGGGGGGGCTGCAGGCGTTGATGTTTCCAAAACAAATAAAGTTGTTGTTACCAGGACATTGAAAATAAAACATTTGTGATTATATGTTAGTTAATAACTTAGTGTCATTATTTTTTCTGTATTATAATTTCATCATCATTAGGGGCCTCTCTGGGCCCCCCTCAATCATGGGCCCCTAGAATCCGTCTCCTTTACCCCCCCTTTTCGGTGCCCCAGTTTTACATCCTACCTTCTTCACCGGAACATAGCAGAACACACAGTATGCAGTCAATGACCAGACCTCCATAGGAGAATATCAAATTTTAGTTTCAACAGTGCTTATACCAATATATAATTTCACAGATTCTACAGTGACAAGTTATTCAATTCATGTTCACATTACTATCATGGCTCAATACCATCTACAGTATTGTTAGAAGTTCCTTCAGGCTGTACATGCAAGTGTTTTGAGCTAAAAGCTAAAACTGGCATGACTATGTCATGATCTTTATCAAATATCATCAGGCATCTTGGACACATGTAACAGTTCATTCACATGTTGTGTGTCATGGCAATGCGTTTGAGGCTTTTTGTGCCTCATTTTACAACATGATATCTCATGCAAACTGACCATAGTTTCAAGGGCACTTCATTGGGATTACACAACATGAAACTACATAAAACTACAACAATTTAGCCTGGTGTAGCTGGACTCAATTCTAATCAGAGTATGAATCTGGGAACAAGCCATTTCAATGTCATTATGTGCCATATTTCAACCGATACACAGTTAAAAAAAAAAAAAAAAAAAACCTCTGCATGGACATAGTAATACTATTAGTAACAGTACTAGTAATAGTTCTTCTGCCCGAGAGCAAAAAGATTTAATCTTTTCAGGGGCATAATCAGTTCCCTGTGTAGTGGTTCCAGATCAACTTTCCATTATAAAAAATTTGTGGACAGGGGAAGTTCAGACTGGCTTCCAAGCTAAGAACATTTGGCCATGCCACATGACCTGGTGTGTTACTTGTACACTGTCACCATCTAAATTTAGCAACGAAGCATGCAACATTTACTACGTAGACCAAAACACAAGGGAAAAGAGAAGCTGAATGTCAAATTATATTTGACCAAAGTTTTGAAATTTTGACTTAATGGTGGCACTAGATGAGAAGCCATATGATTGTGAAAGATGTTAGTATAGATCTTGAGGGGAACATGGCTGTGTGCGCCACATTTTCTAGTGATCCAACCAAAACAAAGTCAGTTTAGACCGAAGTGGTGGAACAAATTCATGATGGTCAGAGAAGGAGTCAAAATCTCCCAGAAAACGAAAGAAAATGTTGTTGTAGTGTTAAAAAGGGTGACAAAACTCTGCTTTGTATTAATTACCCACTGTCATTTCTCTCTTTTTGTGCTATACAGAATATCAAAGCCATCACTGTAGACAATGCTCCTAACGGAAAACAACGATGGTTGCTACAGCAGTCCGCCAAATGTTTGGATCAAATTATCCGGCCCCGCAGCTGACTTGCTGCAGGGAGCCTTCTTTGGGCCAAAAGTTGAAGTTTTTCAGGAAATCTGGGGAACAGAAGAGGTAGCTGCACGAACAGAAGACACAGCAAACAGTGCTCAGAAAGAGGAAGAGTGCATTACAAGCAGCGACGCACTACCAGGAGGAAGCGGCGATGCAGAATGTGTGCAAGAGACTGGAAAAGGAACCATAGAAATAGTCAATCCAGAGACAGGTAAAACATGGACAAGCATTGCAGAAGATTTACTGAGTTGGCACTGGCAGTGGTTGCTTTGACATATGAATGGTCAAAATACTAAAACTAAACTAAGGCTAATGTCTATTTGTTACTTTGACTCATTTTGCTCTTGTAGTGCCACCAACAAAGATTGTCATGGGAGGAAGCATTGGACCCCGGAAGTTCCTCAAAGGTAACAACGCAAGTGGAGAGAAGAGCAAAGCGTTCTCTACCTGAGAGAACACAAATGCACAGTGATCATTTTCTGTTCTTATTCTCTTCTAGTGCTGAAAACAAACAGGATTGTCCTGCTGGGGGAAACTAAAGTTGGGAAAAGCAGCCTAGGAAACACCATCTTAGGAGAGGATGTGTTCAAGATAAGTCAAACAAAGAATGACGGATTGAGGGAATGCCAAGCTGAGTCCAAATCGGTCCACGGAAGAAGAATAATAGTGATCGACACACCGGGTTTCTATGACACCGATAAACCTGGAGCGGAGCTGAATTCCGATGTAGCGAGGTGTATCGCAGAGTGCGCTCCTGGGCCTCATGTTTTTCTCATTGTGCTCAAAGTGGAGAAATTCCCAGAGCAACAGCGGGATGTCATCGATCAGATACGCCAGTGTTTGTCAGAGGAAGCTCTGAAATGTGCTGCAGTTGTTTTTACTCATGGTGACCAGCTCCCAGAGGGGAAGAAAATTGAGGACTTTGTGGCTCAGAGTAAATGCCTCAGTGACCTGGTGAAGAAGTGCAGCGGGCGATGCCACGTTGTCGATAATAACAACAACTGCGAGAGCAACCGGCTCCAGGTGGCAGAGCTGCTCAGCACCGTAGACAAGATCATTAAGGAAAACAGAGGAGGGTTCTACATTAACAAGAAGCCGCAAGCTGAGAAGAAAGACGAAAAGCAAGAGGGCAACAGAACATCAGTTGGAAACGTGCCACAGGGGGGCGCCAGCAATGGCGCTGACAGCGGTGCCTGGGTCAAGTTGACGGGCCCTGCGGCTGGATCAGTGGCAGAAGCTTTATTCGGGCGGGCTGGAGAAGCAGAAGAGCCAGATGACAGATGTAAAGAAGACGCAAGTGAAAAAGAAACAGAAGAAGAAGAAGAAGAAACAGCAAAGGTGACAGAAGATGTAAAAGAAGTAGAGACAGAAAC